>NC_133148.1:61824011-62424011 GCF_048418815.1 Hemitrygon akajei
TCCACGTTTGATGTCAATGTGACCAATAAAACTAATCTTTCCAAGTAAAGTGTGCCAAGCCTCCTATTCCCTTCCTCAAATGCCTCCTTTCTTTCGTGCTATCTCTCTCTCTCTCTCTCTCTCTCCCTCTCTCTCTGTCACTCTCTCCCTCTCCCTGTCACACACACATCCCATCACTTTCATCCTCCCCGTCCCTCCAAGCCTCTCCTCCACCTCCACCCCACCTTGATGCCCAGAGTTGGCATCAGTGGGCAGCATTCACCACTGAAGGTTGAGAGTCGAATTCCTCCTCGGAAGTTGAGCACAGAAATCAGGACTGAGATTGCAATAGAACTTTGAGCTGTTACCTTTCAGCTGGGATATTGAACTGTGCATATTAACAATGTCACGAGTTTCTCTTGACAAGGAGAAGTCTCAGATTTGTTTCATGTGACTACTGTGGGATCTTGTGCAAATATACACTAAGTGGCTACTTTATTAGGTTGCATTGTCTCGTTAATGTAAATATCTAATCAGTCAATCATGTGGCAGCAACTAAACGCATAAAATTATGCGGACGTAGTCAAGAGTTCAGTACATCAGATTGGGGGAAGAAATGTGATCTAAGTGACTTTCACTATGGAATGATTGTTGGTGCCAGATGGGGTGGTTTGAGTATTTGGAATCTGCTGATCTCCTGGGATTTTCACGCACCACATTCTCTAGTGTTTACAGGGAATGATGTTGAAAAGCAAAAAAATAAAAATCCAGAGAGCGGCAGTGAACACCTTGTTAATGAGAGAGGGTCAGAGGGGAATGGCCAGACTGGTTCAAGCTGACAGGAAGGTGAGAGTACTCAGGTGACCACAGAGCATCTCTGAACACATAACATGCACTCATTGGCCACTTCATTAACTGCGGGAGGTAGATGATAAAGTGGCCACTGAAGTGTATATCACCATGGTTCTTCTGTTAACGCATTGAATGCACATTGAAAGTTCTCCGCTGGGTCTGGGAAAGATGTCTTTCTTGTAAAGAGTTCCTTATACTTGAATAGAAATCTCATGTCCAGTCTTGCACGGTGTGCTGTGCTGGAAGTTGCCAAAGCACTGGTTATAGTCACAGATGGAAAAGAGGCAGCGTTATTCCTGTCAACAATGGAGTTGCTGATACAACAGTCTGGGTTTACAGAGAGTGGGGCGTCAGACAGTGAGCGGCAATTCTATGGGCAAATTACACCTTGTCGGGAGAGAATGGCCAGAATGGTTCAGGCTGGCAGTAACTCAGATAACCACACGTTACAACAGCAGAGGAACCTCCCTAAATGCACCACGGGCCACAGCAGACCACGCTAAGACCGTTTTGCTACTGAAGCCCTAACCTTGCCAGCCAGCTGAGTTGTTTACTATCTGTCTGCATTAGATCCCCACTGCCGTCTTCCTCCCCATAATGGTGGCCTGAGACCCCCCCCCCCCCCACCTCGGGTTTGTATCGTCCATTCATCTGTAAAGACTTTGCATTGCGATGTAAATTCCAGCCGTTTCACTGGGAGGCATTTGCATTTCCATGGTGACCTCAAGCGACTCACAGCTGATGCTGGGCGCGCAGGCGGGAGGGGTTCATGGCCAGGTCCTTATCACAGGTCCTTATCGCAGGCACCTTGAAACAAACAGTAAAATGTGTCGTTTGGCAACAACCAGCACAATCTGCGGTGCCAATATACCACGTTCATAGAACGGCACAGGATCCTTTCCCAGTGTAGAAAAGTACCGGAGGTCATTCAGTACCCTGAAGGAAGGTTTCAGGGAGAGCTGTCAGATAAGAGTGGCCAGTGCACGGAACCTACCACAGAGTGACAGGGCCAGGGGTGGGGCTGCAAGCCGAGATAATCGTGGCATTTAAGAGACTGTTAGACAGATTGAGGTTTGGATTCTGAAAAAAAACACAAAAGATTCTGCAGATGTTGGAAGTGTGTGTGTGACTGTGTGTGTGTGAGTGTGTGTGTGAGTGTGTGTGCGTGTGAGTGTGCGTGTGTGACTGTGTGTGTGAGTGTGTGTGCGTGTGAGTGTGTGTGTGTGACTGTGTGTGTGAGTGTGTGTGCGTGTGAGTGTGTGTGGTGTGTGACTGAGTGTGTGAGTGTGTGTGCGTGTGAGTGTGTGTGGTGAGTGTGTGTGCGTGTGAGTGTGTGTGTGAGTGTGTGTGTGTGAGTGTGTGTGTGTGTGACTGTGTGTGTGAGTGTGTGTGCGTGTGAGTGTGTGTGTGTGACTGTGTGTGTGAGTGTGTGTGCGTGTGAGTGTGTGTGTGAGTGTGGTGTGCGTGTGAGTGTGTGCGTGAGTGTGTGTGTGAGTGGTGTGTGTGTGAGTGGTGTGTGCGTGTGAGTGTGTGTGTGAGCGTGTGTGTGTGAGCGTGTGTGTGTGTGACTGTGTGTGCTTGCGTGTGTGTGTGTGAGTGTGTGTGCGTGCGTGTGTGTGTGAGTTGTGTGTGCGTGCGTGTGTGTGTATGACTGTGTGCGCTGTGCGTGTGTGTGTACGTGTGAGTGTGTATGAGTGTGTGTGCTTGCGTGTGTGTGTGAGTGTGTGTGCGTGTGGCGTGTGTGTGCACGCACACCTGCGTGTGTGTGTGAGTGTGTGTGTGTGTGTTTGTGTGTGTGTGTGTGAGTGTGGGTGTAACTGTCAGGTGAATTGTGGAACTCACTGCTGTGGGTGTCTGTGGAGGACAAGTCATTGGGTATATTTAAGTGGAAGTTGAAAGATTTTGATTAGTCAGGGCATCAAAGGTTACGGGGAGAAGGCAGGTGAGTGGGGTAGAGAGGGATAATAAATCAGTCATGATGGAATGGCAAAGGGACTCAATGGGCCGAATGGCCTAATTCTACTCCTATCTCTTATGGTTTTAATGATCTGTACATTTGTGTCTGTGAGTATGTGTGTGCTGTATGTGTACTTGTATGTGTGTGTATAAATATAATTTTTCCACACACCTTTTGGAAAGAGTGTGGTATGTGTATTTTTTCCCTCAAACTCAGGCCCTCTACCAAGAGGCCATGGGTGCTTAAGGGTTTGGTGCAATACCTTATTGTTCACTCTTCTGGACCGAGATCTCAAATGTTGTTCTCAGGGTTTATTGGAGCAATACTCCCAGTCCAAGTGTCACAGCTCCACGTGCTCCTAACTCCTAACAGACACACACACACACACATACACACATACTCCTCTCACACACACACCACACACACACACACACACACACTCACACACATGCATACACACTCACACACCCACCCACAAACACACACACACGCATGCACGCACACACACATACACACACACCCACACACACATGCACACACTCACACACACACAGAGACACACTCACACACACAGACACACTCACACACGCACACACTCACACACACGCACACACCAACAGACACACACAAGCACACACACACACACAGACTCACGCGCCACACGCACGCACACACCCACACTCTCTCACACACACACACATACAAGTACCAGATAATTTTTGCACCAATGTTTTTGATATGCACGATTAGAGGTCAAATTCCACAGGGAGGTTTCATTTTGGTTCTGCTAAAAGGAAAGTGAAATGAGTGATTTCAGCACTCGCAATGGAATCGCATAGCAGGTAAGGAGACAGCACGTTTCTTCCCATTTCAGGTAATGAGTAAAAACTGAATTAGTTGGTAAATATCAGCATAGGAAGAAAGTATTTTGGTCTCTTGTCCGATGCAGACTCGCGTAATTACAGTACCTCATTCCCTACTAATTCTCCCTCTACTCTCTCCCCACGTTCCTGTTAACTCCCCCAAATCACTCCCCACACACTAAAGGCAATTTACAGCGGCGATTAACGTACAGACCCACACCTCACATCTTTCGGAAGGTCAGGTTGGAACGGGCCGCCGGGCTGCTCCGGGTGCGCTGAGCCACACACTAGGCACAGGCTGTTTATTCCCTCCTGTTACTCTCTCCCTCTCATGATAACCAACTACACGGGCGCTGAACGGCTCGAGCTATCAGGGACACAGATCCGGTCTTGGCCCGGTAGCAAGAATTCTTACGAAGTGCTATTGTATCTTACCGTAAGTACGCCTCGGGATACAGGGAGTAGTCCTAAAGTCCCTGAACCAGCCGACACGAGTCCCATTAACAATATCCACATACATACTGAACTCCCCTTAGAGAGGGGCACGCATTGTTTTTGGGACGCATTCGCAAGAGAATATTCCCTTGTCTCTCTTACATCGGTGGTCCAAACACTGTTTCTCCAGGCAAGGCATTTCCCCGGCGAAAACGCATCCCCATCCCTTTCCCGTAAAACAGAAGGGATAATCCCGGGTGTTTCGACAGCGTGTACTAGGTACCCACTCTTCCCCCTCCCCCACTGCATGCCGTTCGCGGGTCCCCCAAACACTCAGGGTCCACGGCATGGTTACCACCTATTCCCTCAATAAAATATCCCTCTATCCCCTTTCCATTCTGCCCCTGAACTGTCCTCCACGTTACCTTCCAGGCTAGCGCCAATGGGTTAGCCACACACCGTGCTCCACAGACTGTACCGAAGGATAATAAGCAGTACGGTTGCCGTCCAGTCGTTCATGTACTGGATAAAAACAAGTTTGTCCTCTCAGGAATCAATTGCAATACACAGTAAAGAAATGAGTCCACAAGTGCCGCCAGAAAGCCATCTTTGACAGTCACTGAGATGCTTCCAGCGTTCCTGGCCTTGAGCCGAAACTGCCGCCGCCGTTTGCAGAAGTATCTAGAATGGCCCTTTCCACCGGGGTCCAAGTTGGGACGCTCCCCAACCCTGGTCAGTACCGGATCTCCCATTTTCAGCTCCGGCCACGCCTCTCCTTGCCCTCCGGAATCCTGAAGGGTATTCCTTACCTGAGAGTGGAGAAACTTTAGAGAGGACGTTAATAGACAATAGACAATAGGTGCAGAAGTAGACCATTCGGCCCTTCGAGCCTGCACCGCCATTTTGAGATCATGGCTGATCATCTACTATCAATACCCGGTTCCTGCCTTGTCCCCATATTCCTTGATTCCCTATCCATAAGATACCTATCTAGCTCCTTCTTGAAAGCATCCAGAGAATTGGCCTCCACTGCCTTCCGAGGCAGTGCATTCCAGACCTCCACAACTCTCTGGGAGAAGAAGTTTTTCCTTAACTCTGTCCTAAATGACCTACCCCTTATTCTCAAACCATGCCCTCTGGTACTGGACTCTCCCAGCATCTGAAACATATTTCCTGCCTCTATCTTGTCCAATCCCTTAATAATCTTATATGTTTCAATCAGATCCCCTCTCAATCTCCTTAATTCCAGTGTGTACAAGCCCAGTCTCTCTAACCTCTCTGCGTAAAGACAGTCCGGACATCCCAGGAATTAACCTCGTGAATCTATGCTGCACTTCCTCTACAGCCAGGATGTCCTTCCTTAACCCTGGAGACCAAAACTGTACACAATACTTAGGTGAAAGTACTTCTGCAATTCATCCCCCCATGACATTAAGGTCAATTTGGGCAGAGGGCTGCAAGTCAGCATCCCTTGGGGTCCTTCCAGGATGCCCATAAACAATTTCAGCTGCAGATACCCCTGTTGTGGAATGTGGGGTAATTCTCATATGGTATAAAGCTAACGGAAGGACCTTCAAACAACACACACAAAATGCTGGTGGAACACAGCAGGCCAGGCAGCATCTATGGGGAGAAGCGCTGTCGACGTATCGGGCCGAGACCCTTCGTCAGGACACAGTGTTTCTCCCTATAGATGCTGCCTGACCTGCTGCGTTCCACCAGCATTTTGTGTGTTGTTGCTTGAATTTCCAGCATCGGCAGATTTCCTCGTGGAAGGACCTTCAGCCAGCTCAGTCTGGTTTCGGACATTAACTTAGTCAGCTTTTTTTTTTCAGGGTGCTATTAGCTCGTTCCACTATTCGGGTGGTAGGCACAGTGAAACTGCTGTCCCTGGCATAGCTCTTCATTTGCCCCACAACATTCAGATTCAGATTATTGTCATTTAGAAACCACAAATGCAACGCAGTTAAAAAAATGAGACAACGTTTCCCCAGAATGATATCACAAAAGCACATGACAAAACAGACTACACCAGAAAATCCACGTAACGTTTGGCAATCCCCAATCCAGAGTCCGGAGAGGCTGCTGCGTATTAATATCGTGCTACCGTCTTAGCGCGTTCCCCGGAAAGGAGCTTCAATTCCACCAGACAAACAAGACCAAAAACTAAAGCTACAAGACCTGCACAAAACCATATAGTTACAACATATAGTTACAACAGTGCAAACAATAGCATAATTGATAAAAAAAACAGACTATGAGCACAGTAAAAATAGTCCAATAGTCCAAAGATATTAAAGGACTATAAGTTCAAAATGAGGGCCAGTGTCCAAACTTAACTGTCTGGGTTCCTCAAATCTTGGTATAATTTCTCTAAGTAACAACTTTACCACTAACTACCGGTCTAAGGCTGGACGCTGAGACAGGCAAATTATCATAAGCATACTCCCAAAGCGTATTTACAACATCCGGATGGACTGCAGGAGAGAGCCTGTGTTTGGCCAAACTTCTGTTCTGTCCCGTGCTAGTCAATTTACGGTGCTACGCACCCCGATCCCCCCTGCCAATTAAGGTGCTCGCCAGCTTCAAATGTTACTGCCACTAACCCACTGCCCGATTCGTGGCGACGCACCCAAAGAAAAATGTAATAGATCACTGTTAATGATCCGCTGCCCAAATCTTCAGCACACACAGACTTTAATTGTCATAATACCTCACAACCTTAAATACTCACAATATCTCGTCGGGTCCTCTGTTACCCCGATACCTCACAACCTTAAATACTCACAATATCTCGTCGGGTCCTCTGTTACCCCGATACCTCACAACCTTAAATACTCACAATATCTCGTCGGGTCCTCTGTTACCCCGATACCTCACAACCTTAAATACTCACAATATCTCGTCGGGTCCTCTGTTACCCCAATACCTCACAACCTTAAATACTCACAATATCTCGTCGGGTCCTCTGTTACCCCGATACCTCACAACCTTAAATACTCACAATATCTCGTCGGGTCCTCTGTTACCCCGATACCTCACAACCTTAAATACTCACAATATCTCGTCGGGTCCTCTGTTACCCCGATACCTCACAACCTTAAATACTCACAATATCTCGTTGGGTCCTCTGTTACCCCGATACCTCATTAACTTTAATACTCACAATATCTCATCGGGTCCTCTGTTACCCTGATACCTCACAACCTTAAATACTCACAATACCTCCTCGGGTCCTCTGTTACCCCGAACCTGCTGACCCGTGGTACTCGGGCGGTTTCGGAAGGAGTCCATCAGAGGTTTACGCCCCAGACGAGGGGATCCTCAAGGTGGACAATTAATGAGAGAGAGATCAAGGCAAATCTTACCTTGTGGACTCAGTCCTTCTCAGGTTACTGCCACCGAGTGACCACTCACGCTCTCTAGGGGACCTCGTCTTGGACTCCTGGCCAGCTCGCCAAACTGCCAGGCTGATCGACCCGATGCAGTAAGGTATCACGAGTCCAATAAAACCATAAAACAAGCGATCCTTCACCAAACTTCTCTTTTTATTCATAGCATGCTATGGGGGAAGATCCAGACTGATCTCCCAAAGAGACAGTCCGGACACTGCCCGGACCCCGAACACAATTCCACACAATTTATAACATTGATCATTACAGGAAATATTATAATTACATGAGTTAACACAGTTTTAGAATAGTTTCGATCACATGGTAAGATACAATTAGGTGTAAAATCATTATTGGTTAGTTATAATTATTTCTGCCAAGACCAGCATGGATATAATCTCAGTTCTTTATCGTGACACCTGCCCTTACTCTCCAATGTTCTGCCACCCACTCCCATGCTGTCCTTCCCCTATTTAGTTATGTTATACCTCAAAAATGCTTTGTGCAACCAGATAATTCTTTATTTAGACCTATGTCTAACAGTATTAGGGAATAATGTCTGGTGCATCATTTGTGGCTGTGTGAGGTTCCCGTTCTGGCTGTACAACAACCAACATAAGGTACCTGTAAGCTAAATAAGCTAATCATAGCCCTTAATCCATTCCCCCATTTACGTATCCATATAACCATATAACAATCACAGCACGGAAACAGGCCATTCCGGCCCTCCTAGTCCGTGCCGAACTCTTAATCTCACCTAGTCCCACCTACCTGCACTCAGCCCATAACCCTCCACTCCTTTCCTGTCCATATACCTAAGTTTACCTTTCCCTTCAACACTCTCTCTCTCTCTCTCTCTCTCTCTCTCTCTCTCTCTCAGTCTTGTTCTTTCTCTGTCTCAAACTTTCTCCATCTCTCTCTGTCTGTCTCTCCCTTCCTCTCTCTCTCTCTCTCTCTCTCTCTCTCTCTTCTTCTCTCCTGCCTCTCTCTCTCTCTCTCTCTCTCAAGTTCAATCGCACTCTCGTTCACAGTGAGTCCCCTCCACTTTCCTTGACTCTGCCTACCTCTTTCTCTCACCTCAGCCATCTCAACCCCTTTAACTGGGTGCCCCTCTCCTTCCTCTTCCTGTATTCGTTTTGGAAGGGGTTAAAGTTTAGTCTAACTCTGTTCGGAGTTCAGTGGGGTTGGGAAAACAAGGGTTGTTTTCTCTGGAGCTGAACACTGAGGAGTGATGTTCATAAAATGACAAGAGGCATCGACAGGGTAGACAGAGACCCAGGGTAGAAATGTTATGGTGAGAGGGGAAAAATTTTAAGGAGATTTAAGAGGCAAGTTTTTTTCACAAAGAGTGGTGGTGCCCGCATTGTGCTCCCAGGGGAGTTGCTGGAAGCAGAGATGAAAGTGGGATTTAAATAAATGAAGAAATGAGGGGGGTGGCAACATTGTGAAGGCAAACAGGATTAGTTTCACTTGGAGCAGACATTTTGCGCCGTAGGGCCTGTCCTTGTACAGCTTTACGTGGTTTGAAATTAATTGTATGCAGTCGAGGGAGATATCAAGGGGTTTGCAGAATGAGGAAGGGGTCAGAGAGCAAGATAATTCAGAATCAGGCTTATTATCACTGGCATAGCTTGTGAAATGTGGGGGTTTCTGGCAGCAAGACATTGAAACGCATAAAGGGAAATCAATCAATCAATCAATGGTGCAAAAGAGGAATACTGAGGCACCGCTCAGCAATCTGACGGCAGACGGGAAGGGCCTGTCCCTAAAATATTGAGTGCGTGTCCTCAGGCTCTTCCCTCCACCCCGATGGTAGTCATGAGAAGAGGGCCTTTGTGATACATGCTGTCTTCGTGAGTTGCTGCCTTTTGAAGATGTCCTCCATGGTGGGGGGTTGAGCCCATGGTGGGGGGTTGAGCCCATGGTGGGGGGCTGTACCCATGGTGGGGGGCTGTACCCATGGTGAGGGGTTGTACCCATGGTGGGGGGCTGTACCCATGGTGAGGGGTTGTACCCATGGTGGGGGGTTGAGCCCATGGTGGGGGGCTGTACCCATGGTGAGGGGCTGTACCCATGGTGGGGGGTTGTACCCATGGTGGGGGGTTGAGCCCATGGTGGGGGGCTGTACCCATGGTGAGGGGTTGAGCCCATGGTGGGGGGTTGTACCCATGGTGGGGGGCTGTACCCATGGTGAGGGGTTGTACCCATGGTGGGGGGTTGAGCCCATGGTGGGGGGTTGTACCCATGGTGAGGGGCTGTACCCATGGTGAGGGGTTGTACCCATGGTGAGGGGTTGTACCCATGGTGGGGGGCTGTACCCATGGTGAGGGGCTGTACCCATGGTGAGGGGTTGTACCCATGGTGAGGGGCTGTACCCTTGGTGAGGGGTTGTACCCATGGTGGGGGTTTGTACCCATGGTGGGGAGTTGTACCCATGGTGGGGGTTTGAGCCCATGGTGGGGGGCTGTACCCATGGTGAGGGGCTGTACCCATGGTGGGGGGTTGTACCCATGGTGGGGGGTTGAGCCCATGGTGGGGGGCTGTACCCATGGTGAGGGGTTGAGCCCATGGTGGGGGGTTGTACCCATGGTGGGGGGCTGTACCCATGGTGAGGGGTTGTACCCATGGTGGGGGGCTGTACCCATGGTGAGGGGCTGAGCCCATGGTGGGGGGTTGTACCCATGGTGGGGGGCTGTACCCATGGTGAGGGGTTGTACCCATGGTGGGGGGTTGAGCCCATGGTGGGGGGTTGTACCCATGGTGGGGGAGTTGTACCCATGGTGGGGGAGTTGTACCCATGGTGGGGGTTTGAGCCCATGGTGGGGGAGTTGTACCCATGGTGAGGGGTTGTACCCATGGTGGGGGGCTGTACCCATGGTGAGGGGTTGTACACATGGTGGGGGGCTGTACCCATGGTGGGGGGTTGAGCCCATGGTGGGGGGCTGTACCCATGGTGGGGGGCTGTACCCATGGTGGGGGAGTTGTACCCATGGTGGGGGTTTGAGCCCATGGTGGGGGGGCTGTACCCATGGTGGGGGGTTGAGCCCATGGTGGGGGGCTGTACCCATGGTGAGGGGTTGTACCCATGGTGAGGGGTTGTACCCATGGTGGGGGGTTGAGCCCATGGTGGGGGGTTGTACCCATGGTGGGGGAGTTGTACCCATGGTGGGGGAGTTGTACCCATGGTGGGGGTTTGAGCCCATGGTGGGGGAGTTGTACCCATGGTGAAGGGTTTGAGCCCATGGTGGGGGGCTGTACCCATGGTGGGGGGTTGAGCCCATGGTGGGGGGCTGTACCCATGGTGGGGGGCTGTACCCATGGTGGGGGAGTTGTACCCATGGTGGGGGTTTGAGCCCATGGTGGGGGGCTGTACCCATGGTGGGGGGTTGAGCCCATGGTGGGGGGCTGTACCCATGGTGAGGGGTTGTACCCATGGTGGGGGTTTGAGCCCATGGTGGGGGGTTGTACCCATGGTGAGGGGTTGTACCCATGGTGGGGGGCTGTACCCATGGTGGGGAGTTGTACCCATGGTGGGGGTTTGTACCCTTGGTGAGGGGTTGTACCCATGGTGGGGGGTTGTACCCATGGTGAGGGGTTGTACCCATGGTGGGGGGCTGTACCCATGGTGGGGGGCTGTACCCATGGTGAGGGGCTGTACCCATGGTGGAGGGTTGTACCCATGGTGAGGGGTTGTACCCATGGTGGGGGGCTGTACCCATGGTGAGGGGCTGTACCCATGGTGGAGGGTTGTACCCATGGTGGGGGGCTGTACCCATGGTGAGGGGCTGTACCCATGGTGGAGGGTTGTACCCATGGTGAGGGGCTGTACCCATGGTGAGGGGTTGTACCCATGGTGGGGGGTTGTACCCATGGTGAGGGTTTGTACCCATGGTGGGGGGTTGTACCCATGGTGGGGGTTTGAGCCCATGGTGAGGGGTTGTACCCATGGTGGGGGTTTGAGCCCATGGTGGGGGGTTGAGCCCATGGTGAGGGGTTGTACACATGGTGAGGGGCTGTACCCATGGTGAGGGGCTGTACCCATGGTGGAGGGTTGTACCCATGATGGGGGGCTGTACCCATGGTGGGGGGCTGTACCCATGGTGAGGGGTTGTACCCATGGTGGGGGGTTGTACCCATGGTGGGGGGTTGAGCCCATGGTGAGGGGTTGTACCCATGGTGAGGGGCTGTACCCATGGTGAGGGGCTGTACCCATGGTGGAGGGTTGTACCCATGGTGGGGGGCTGTACCCATGGTGAGGGGCTGTACCCATGGTGGAGGGTTGTACCCATGGTGAGGGGCTGTACCCATGGTGAGGGGTTGTACCCATGGTGGGGGGTTGTACCCATGGTGAGGGTTTGTACCCATGGTGGGGGGTTGTACCCATGGTGGGGGTTTGAGCCCATGGTGAGGGGTTGTACCCATGGTGGGGGTTTGAGCCCATGGTGGGGGGTTGTACCCATGGTGAGGGGTTGTACCCATGGTGGGGGGCTGTACCCATGGTGGGGGAGTTGTACCCATGGTGGGGGGTTGTACCCATGGTGAGGGGCTGTACCCATGGTGGGGGGCTGTACCCATGGTGGGGGGTTGTACCCATGGTGGGGATTTGTACCCATGGTGAGGGGTTGTACCCATGGTGGGGGTTTGTACCCATGGTGGGGGGTTGAGCCCATGGTGAGGGGTTGTACCCATGGTGGGGGGCTGTACCCATGGTGGGGGGTTGTACCCATGGTGGGGAGTTGTACCCATGGTGGGGGGTTGTACCCATGGTGGGGAGTTGTACCCATGGTGAGGGTTTGAGCCCATGGTGAGGGGTTGTACCCATGGTCAGGGGTTGTACCCATGGTGGGGGTTTGTACCCATGGTGGGGGGTTGAGCCCATGGTGAGGGGTTGTACCCATGGTGGGGGGCTGTACCCATGGTGGGGGGTTGTACCCATGGTGGGGAGTTGTACCCATGGTGAGGGGTTGTACCCATGGTAGGGGGGCTGTACCCATGGTGGGGGGTTGTACCCATGGTGGGGAGTTGTACCCATGGTGGGGGGTTGTACCCATGGTGGGGGGCTGTACCCATGGTGGAGGGTTGTACCCATGGTGAGGGGTTGTACCCATGGTGGGGGGTTGAGCCCATGGTGGGGGGCTGTACCCATGGTGGGGGAGTTGTACCCATGGTGGGGGAGTTGTACCCATGGTGAGGGGTTGTACCCATGGTGGGGGGATGTACCCATGGTGAGGGGCTGTACCCATGGTGGGGGGCTGTACCCATGGTGGGGGGTTGTACCCATGGTGAGGGGCTGTACCCATGGTGGGGGGTTGTACCCATGGTGAGGGGTTGTACCCATGGTGGAGGGTTGTACCCATGGTAGGGGGTTGTACCCATGGTGGGGGTTTGAGCCCATGGTGGGGGGTTGAGCCCATGGTAAGGGGTTGTACCCATGGTGGGGGGATGTACACATGGTGAGGGGCTGTACCCATGGTGGGGGGCTGTACCCATGGTGGGGGGTTGTACCCATGGTGAGGGGCTGTACCCATGGTGGAGGGTTGTACCCATGGTGAGGGGTTGTACCCATGGTGGGGGTTTGAGCCCATGGTGGGGGGTTGAGCCCATGGTGAGGGGTTGTACCCATGGTGGGGGGGTTGTACCCATGGTGAGGGGTTGTACCCATGGTGGAGGGTTGTACCCATGGTAGGGGGTTGTACCCATGGTGAGGGGTTGTACCCATGGTGGGGGGTTGTACCCATGGTGAGGAGTTGTACCCATGGTGGGGGGTTGAGCCCATGGTGGGGGGCTGTACCCATGGTGAGGGGTTGTACCCATGGTGGGGGGCTGTACCCATGGTGGGGGGCTGTTCCCATGGTGGAGGGTTGTACCCATGGTGAGGGGTTGTACCCATGGTGGGGGGCTGTACCCATGGTGGGGGGCTGTACCCATGGTGAGGGGTTGTACCCATGGTGAGGGGTTGTACCCATGGTGGGGGGCTGTACCCATGGTGGAGGGTTGTACCCATGGTGAGGGGTTGTACCCATGGTGGGGGGTTGAGCCCATGGTGGGGGGCTGTACCCATGGTGGGGGAGTTGTCCCCATGGTGAGGGGTTGTACCCATGGTGGGGGGTTGAGCCCATGGTGGGGGGCTGTACCCATGGTGGGGGGCTGTACCCATGGTGGGGGGTTGTACCCATGGTGAGGGGTTGTACCCATGGTGGGGGGCTGTACCCATGGTGGGGGGTTGTACCCATGGTGGAGGGTTGTACCCATGGTGAGGGGTTGTACCCATGGTGGGGGGTTGTACCCATGGTGAGGGGTTGTACCCATGGTGGGGGGCTGTACCCATGGTGGGGGAGTTGTACCCATGGTGAGGGGTTGTACCCATGGTGGGGGGTTGAGCCCATGGTGGGGGGCTGTACCCATGGTGGGGGGTTGTACCAATGGTGAGGGGTTGTACCCATGGTGGGGGGTTGTACCCATGGTGAGGGGTTGTACCCATGGTGGGGGGCTGTACCCATGGTGGGGGAGTTGTACCCATGGTGAGGGGTTGTACCCATGGTGGGGGGTTGAGCCCATGGTGGGGGGCTATACCCATGGTGGGGGGTTGTACCCATGGTGGGGGGCTGTACCCATGGTGGGGGATTGTACCCATGGTGAGGGGTTGTACCCATGGTGGGGGGTTGAGCCCATGGTGGGGGGCTGTACCCATGGTGGGGGTTGTACCCATGGTGGGGGATTGTACCCATGGTGGGGGGCTGTACCCATGGTGGGGGGTTGTACCCATGGTGAGGGGTTGAGCCCATGGTGGGGGGTTGTACCCATGGTGAGGGGTTGTACCCATGGTGGGGGGCTGTACCCATGGTGAGGGGTTGTACCCATGGTGGGGGGCGGGTACCCATGGTGGGGGAGTTGTACCCATGGTGAGGGGTTGTACCCATGGTGGGGGGTTGTACCCATGGTGGGGGATTGTACCCATGGTGGGGGGCTGTACCCATGGTGGGGGGTTGTACCCATGGTGAGGGGTTGTACCCATGGTGGGGGGCTGTACCCATGGTGAGGGGTTGAGCCCATGGTGGGGGGTTGTACCCATGGTGAGGGGTTGTACCCATGGTGGGGGGCTGTACCCATGGTGGGGGAGTTGTACCCATGGTGGGGGGCTGTACCCATGGTGGGGGGTTGTACCCATGGTGAGGGGTTGTACCCATGGTGGGGGTTTGAGCCGATGGTGGGGGGTTGAGCCCATGGTGAGGGGTTGTACCCATGGTGAGGGGTTGTACCCATGGTGGGGGGTTGTACCCATGGTGAGGGGTTGTACCCATGGTGGGGGGCTGTACCCATGGTGAGGGGCTGTACCCATGGTGGGGGGCTGTACCCATGGTGGGGGGTTGTACCCATGGTGAGGGGCTGTACCCATGGTGGAGGGTTGTACCCATGGTGAGGGGTTGTACCCATGATGGGGGTTTGAGCCCATGGTGGGGGGTTGAGCCCATGGTGAGGGGTTGTACCCATGGTGGGGGGGTTGTACCCATGGTGAGGGGTTGTACCCATGGTGAGGGGCTGTACCCATGGTGAGGGGTTGTACCCATGGTGGGGGGTTGTACCCATGGTGAGGGGTTGTACCCATGGTGGAGGGTTGTACCCATGGTGAGGGAGTTGTACCCATGGTGAGGGGTTGAGCCCATGGTGGGGGGTTGTACCCATGGTGGGGGGTTGTACCCATGGTGGGGGGCTGTACCCATGGTGGGGGGTTGTACCCATGGTGAGGGGCTGTACCCATGGTGGGGGGTTGTACCCATGGTGGGGGTTTGAGCCCATGGTGAGGGGTTGTACCCATGGTGGGGGTTTGAGACCATGGTGGGGGGTTGTACCCATGGTGAGGGATTGTACCCATGGTGGGGGTTTGAGCCCATGGTGAGGGGTTGTACCCATGGTGGGGGGTTGTACCCATGGTGAGGGGTTGTACCCATGGTGGGGGGCTGTACCCATGGTGGGGGGTTGTACCCATGGTGGGGGTTTGAGCCCATGGTGGGGGGTTGTACCCATGGTGAGGGGTTGTACCCATGGTGGGGGTTTGAGCCCATGGTGAGGGGTTGTACCCATGGTGGGGGGTTGTACCCATGGTGAGGGGTTGTACCCATGGTGGGGGAGTTGTACCCATGGTGGGGGGCTGTACCCATGGTGGGGGTTGTACCCATGGTGGGGGTTTGAGCCCATGGTGGGGGGTTGTACCCATGGTGGGGGGGGTTGTGCCCATGGTGGGGGGTTGTACCCATGTTGGGAGGCTGTACCCATGGTGGGGGGTTGTACCCATGGTGGGGGGGGTTGTACCCATGGTGGGGGGTTGTACCCATGGTGAGGGGTTGAGCCCATGGTGGGGGGTTGTACCCATGGTGGGAGGCTGTACCCATGGTGGGGGGTTGTACCCATGGTGAGGGGTTGAGCCCATAGTGGGGGGTTGTACCCATGGTGAGGGGTTGAGCCCATGGTGGGGGGTTGTACCCATGGTGGGAGGCTGTACCCATGGTGGGGGGCTGTACCCATGGTGGGGGGTTGTACCCATGGTGGGGGGTTGTGCCCATGGTGGGGGGTTGTACCCATGGTGAGGGGTTGTACCCATGGTGGGGGGCTGTACCCATGGTGAGGGGTTGTACCCATGGTGGGGGTTTGAGCCCATGGTGAGGGGTTGTACCCATGGTGGGGGGCTGAGCCCATGGTGGGGGGTTGTACCCATGGTGAGGGGTTGTACCCATGGTGGGGGGCTGTACCCATGGTGGGGGTTGTACCCATGGTGAGGGGTTGAGCCTATGGTGGGGGAGTTGTACCCATGGTGGGGGGTTGTACCCATGGTGAGGGGCTGTACCCATGGTGGGGGGCTGTACCCATGGTGGGAGGGCTGTACCCATGGTGAGGGGCTGTACCCATGGTGGGGGGTTGTACCCATGGTGAGGGGCTGTACCCATGGTGGGGGGCTGTACCCATGGTGGGAGGGCTGTACCCATGGTGAGGGGTTGTACCCATGGTGGGGGTTTGAGCCCATGGTGGGGGGCTGTACCCATGGTGAGGGGTTGTACCCATGGTGGGGGGCTGTACCCATGGTGAGGGGTTGAGCCCATGGTGAGGGGTTGTACCCATGGTGGGGGGTTGTACCCATGGTGAGGGGTTGTACCCATGGTGGGGGGTTGAGCCCATGGTGGGGGGCTGTACCCATGGTGAGGGGTTGTACCCATGGTGGGGGGCTGTACCCATGGTGGGGGGCTGTTCCCATGGTGGAGGGTTGTACCCATGGTGAGGGGTTGTACCCATGGTGGGGGGCTGTACCCATGGTGGGGGGCTGTACCCATGGTGAGGGGTTGTACCCATGGTGAGGGGTTGTACACATGGTGGGGGGCTGTACCCATGGTGGAGGGTTGTACCCACGGTGAGGGGTTGTACCCATGGTGGGGGGTTGAGCCCATGGTGGGGGGCTGTACCCATGGTGGGGGAGTTGTACCCATGGTGAGGGGTTGTACCCATGGTGGGGGGTTGAGCCCATGGTGGGGGGCTGTACCCATGGTGGGGGGCTGTACCCATGGTGGGGGGTTGTACCCATGGTGAGGGGTTGTACCCATGGTGGGGGGCTGTACCCATGGTGGGGGGTTGTACCCATGGTGGAGGGTTGTACCCATGGTGAGGGGTTGTACCCATGGTGGGGGGTTGTACCCATGGTGAGGGGTTGTACCCATGGTGGGGGGCTGTACCCATGGTGGGGGAGTTGTACCCATGGTGAGGGGTTGTACCCATGGTGGGGGGTTGAGCCCATGGTGGGGGGCTGTACCCATGGTGGGGGGCTGTACCCATGGTGGGGGGTTGTACCCATGGTGAGGGGTTGTACCCATGGTGGGGGGCTGTACCCATGGTGGGGGGTTGTACCCATGGTGGAGGGTTGTACCCATGGTGAGGGGTTGTACCCATGGTGGGGGGTTGAGCCCATGGTGGGGGGCTGTACCCATGGTGGGGGATTGTACCCATGGTGAGGGGTTGTACCCATGGTGGGGGGTTGAGCCCATGGTGGGGGGCTGTACCCATGGTGGGGGTTGTACCCATGGTGGGGGATTGTACCCATGGTGGGGGGCTGTACCCATGGTGGGGGGTTGTACCCATGGTGAGGGGTTGAGCCCATGGTGGGGGGTTGTACCCATGGTGAGGGGTTGTACCCATGGTGGGGGGCTGTACCCATGGTGAGGGGTTGTACCCATGGTGGGGGGCTGTACCCATGGTGGGGGAGTTGTACCCATGGTGAGGGGTTGTACCCATGGTGGGGGGTTGTACCCATGGTGGGGGATTGTACCCATGGTGGGGGGCTGTACCCATGGTGGGGGGTTGTACCCATGGTGAGGGGTTGTACCCATGGTGGGGGGCTGTACCCATGGTGAGGGGTTGAGCCCATGGTGGGGGGTTGTACCCATGGTGAGGGGTTGTACCCATGGTGGGGGGCTGTACCCATGGTGGGGGAGTTGTACCCATGGTGGGGGGCTGTACCCATGGTGGGGGGTTGTACCCATGGTGAGGGGTTGTACCCATGGTGGGGGTTTGAGCCCATGGTGGGGGGTTGAGCCCATGGTGAGGGGTTGTACCCATGGTGAGGGGTTGTACCCATGGTGGGGGGTTGTACCCATGGTGAGGGGTTGTACCCATGGTGGGGGGCTGTACCCATGGTGAGGGGCTGTACCCATGGTGGGGGGCTGTACCCATGGTGGGGGGTTGTACCCATGGTGAGGGGCTGTACCCATGGTGGAGGGTTGTACCCATGGTGAGGGGTTGTACCCATGATGGGGGTTTGAGCCCATGGTGGGGGGTTGAGCCCATGGTGAGGGGTTGTACCCATGGTGGGGGGGTTGTACCCATGGTGAGGGGTTGTACCCATGGTGAGGGGCTGTACCCATGGTGGAGGGTTGTACCCATGGTAGGGGGTTGTACCCATGGTGAGGGGTTGTACCCATGGTGGGGGGTTGTACCCATGGTGAGGGGTTGTACCCATGGTGGAGGGTTGTACCCATGGTGAGGGAGTTGTACCCATGGTGAGGGGTTGAGCCCATGGTGGGGGGTTGTACCCATGGTGGGGGGTTGTACCCATGGTGGGGGGCTGTACCCATGGTGGGGGGTTGTACCCATGGTGAGGGGCTGTACCCATGGTGGGGGGTTGTACCCATGGTGGGGGTTTGAGCCCATGGTGAGGGGTTGTACCCATGGTGGGGGTTTGAGCCCATGGTGGGGGGTTGTACCCATGGTGAGGGGTTGTACCCATGGTGGGGGTTTGAGCCCATGGTGAGGGGTTGTACCCATGGTGGGGGGTTGTACCCATGGTGAGGGGTTGTACCCATGGTGGGGGGCTGTACCCATGGTGGGGGGTTGTACCCATGGTGGGGGTTTGAGCCCATGGTGGGGGGTTGTACCCATGGTGAGGGGTTGTACCCATGGTGGGGGTTTGAGCCCATGGTGAGGGGTTGTACCCATGGTGGGGGGTTGTACCCATGGTGAGGGGTTGTACCCATGGTGGGGGAGTTGTACCCATGGTGGGGGGCTGTACCCATGGTGGGGGGTTGTACCCATGGTGGGGGTTTGAGCCCATGGTGTGGGGTTGTACCCATGGTGGGGAGTTGTACCCATGGTGGGGGGTTGTACCCATGGTGAGGGGTTGTACCCATGGTGGGGGGTTGTACCCATGGTGGGGGGGGTTGTGCCCATGGTGGGGGGTTGTACCCATGGTGGGAGGCTGTACCCATGGTGGGGGGTTGTACCCATGGTGGGGGGGGTTGTACCCATGGTGGGGGGTTGTACCCATGGTGAGGGGTTGAGCCCATGGTGGGGGGTTGTACCCATGGTGGGAGGCTGTACCCATGGTGGGGGGTTGTACCCATGGTGAGGGGTTGAGCCCATGGTGGGGGGTTGTACCCATGGTGAGGGGTTGAGCCCATGGTGGGGGGTTGTACCCATGGTGGGAGGCTGTACCCATGGTGGGGGGCTGTACCCATGGTGGGGGGTTGTACCCATGGTGGGGGGTTGTGCCCATGGTGGGGGGTTGTACCCATGGTGAGGGGTTGTACCCATGGTGGGGGGCTGTACCCATGGTGAGGGGTTGTACCCATGGTGGGGGTTTGAGCCCATGGTGAGGGGTTGTACCCATGGTGGGGGGCTGAGCCCATGGTGGGGGGTTGTACCCATGGTGAGGGGTTGTACCCATGGTGGGGGGCTGTACCCATGGTGGGGGTTGTACCCATGGTGAGGGGTTGAGCCTATGGTGGGGGAGTTGTACGCATGGTGGGGGGTTGTACCCATGGTGAGGGGCTGTACCCATGGTGGGGGGCTGTACCCATGGTGGGAGGGCTGTACCCATGGTGAGGGGCTGTACCCATGGTGGGGGGTTGTACCCATGGTGAGGGGCTGTACCCATGGTGGGGGGCTGTACCCATGGTGGGAGGGCTGTACCCATGGTGAGGGGTTGTACCCATGGTGGGGGTTTGAGCCCATGGTGGGGGGTTGTACCCATGGTGGGGGGCTGTACCCATGGTGGGGGGTTGTACCCATGGTGGGGGTTTGAGCCCATGGTGGGGGGTTGTACCCATGGTGGGGGCTGTACCCATGGTGGGGGGCTGTACCCATGGTGAGGGGTTGTACCCATGGTGGGGGTTTGTACCCATGGTGAGGGGTTGTACCCATGGTGGGGGGCTGTACCCATGGTGGGGGGCTGTACCCATGGTGGAGGGTTGTACCCATGGTGAGGGGTTGTACCCATGGTGGGGGGTTGTACCCATGGTGGGGGGCTGTACCCATGGTGGGGGATTGTACCCATGGTGGGGGTTTGAGCCCATGGTGGGGGGTTGTACCCATGGTGGGGGCTGTACCCATGGTGGGGGGCTGTACCCATGGTGAGGGGTTGTACCCATGGTGGGGGTTTGTACCCATGGTGAGAGGTTGTACCCATGGTGGGGGGTTGTACCCATGGTGGGGGTTTGAGCCCATGGTGAGGGGTTGTACCCATGGTGAGGGGTTGTACCCATGGTGGGGAGTTGTACCCATGGTGAGGGGCTGTACCCATGGTGGGGGAGTTGTACCCATGGTGGGGGTTTGAGCCCATGGTGAGGGGTTGTACCCATGGTGGGGGGCTGTACCCATGGTGGGGGGTTGTACCCATGGTGGAGGGTTGTACCCATGGTGAGGGGTTGTACCCATGGTGGGGGGTTGAGCCCATGGTGGGGGGCTGTACCCATGGTGAGGGGTTGTACCCATGGTGGGGGGTTGAGCCCATGGTGGGGGGCTGTACCCATGGTGGGGGTTGTACCCATGGTGGGGGATTGTACCCATGGTGGGGGGCTGTACCCATGGTGGGGGGTTGTACCCATGGTGAGGGGTTGAGCCCATGGTGGGGGGTTGTACCCATGGTGAGGGGTTGTACCCATGGTGGGGGGCTGTACCCATGGTGAGGGGTTGTACCCATGGTGGGGGGCTGTACCCATGGTGGGGGAGTTGTACCCATGGTGAGGGGTTGTACCCATGGTGGGGGGTTGTACCCATGGTGGGGGATTGTACCCATGGTGGGGGGCTGTACCCATGGTGGGGGGTTGTACCCATGGTGAGGGGTTGTACCCATTGTGGGGGGCTGTACCCATGGTGAGGGGTTGAGCCCATGGTGGGGGGTTGTACCCATGGTGAGGGGTTGTACCCATGGTGGGGGGCTGTACCCATGGTGGGGGAGTTGTACCCATGGTGGGGGGCTGTACCCATGGTGGGGGTTGTACCCATGGTGAGGGGTTGTACCCATGGTGGGGGTTTGAGCCCATGGTGGGGGGTTGAGCCCATGGTGAGGGGTTGTACCCATGGTGAGGGGTTGTACCCATGGTGGGGGGTTGTACCCATGGTGAGGGGTTGTACCCATGGTGGGGGGCTGTACCCATGGTGAGGGGCTGTACCCATGGTGGGGGGCTGTACCCATGGTGGGGGGTTGTACCCATGGTGAGGGGCTGTACCCATGGTGGAGGGTTGTACCCATGGTGAGGGGTTGTACCCATGATGGGGGTTTGAGCCCATGGTGGGGGGTTGAGCCCATGGTGAGGGGTTGTACCCATGGTGGGGGGGTTGTACCCATGGTGAGGGGTTGTACCCATGGTGAGGGGCTGTACCCATGGTGGAGGGTTGTACCCATGGTAGGGGGTTGTACCCATGGTGAGGGGTTGTACCCATGGTGGGGGGTTGTACCCATGGTGAGGGGTTGTACCCATGGTGGAGGGTTGTACCCATGGTGAGGGAGTTGTACCCATGGTGAGGGGTTGAGCCCATGGTGGGGGGTTGTACCCATGGTGGGGGGTTGTACCCATGGTGGGGGGCTGTACCCATGGTGGGGGGTTGTACCCATGGTGAGGGGCTGTACCCATGGTGGGGGGTTGTACCCATGGTGGGGGTTTGAGCCCATGGTGAGGGGTTGTACCCATGGTGGGGGTTTGAGCCCATGGTGGGGGGTTGTACCCATGGTGAGGGGTTGTACCCATGGTGGGGGTTTGAGCCCATGGTGAGGGGTTGTGCCCATGGTGGGGGGTTGTACCCATGGTGAGGGGTTGTACCCATGGTGGGGGGCTGTACCCATGGTGGGGGGTTGTACCCATGGTGGGGGTTTGAGCCCATGGTGGGGGGTTGTACCCATGGTGAGGGGTTGTACCCATGGTGGGGGTTTGAGCCCATGGTGAGGGGTTGTACCCATGGTGGGGGGTTGTACCCATGGTGAGGGGTTGTACCCATGGTGGGGGAGTTGTACCCATGGTGGGGGGCTGTACCCATGGTGGGGGGTTGTACCCATGGTGGGGGTTTGAGCCCATGGTGGGGGGTTGTACCCATGGTGGGGAGTTGTACTCATGGTGGGGGGTTGTACCCATGGTGAGGGGTTGTACCCATGGTGGGGGGTTGTACCCATGGTTGGGGGGGTTGTGCCCATGGTGGGGGGTTGTACCCATGGTGGGAGGCTGTACCCATGGTGGGGGGTTGTACCCATGGTGGGGGGGGTTGTACCCATGGTGGGGGGTTGTACCCATGGTGAGGGGTTGAGCCCATGGTGGGGGGTTGTACCCATGGTGGGAGGCTGTACCCATGGTGGGGGGTTGTACCCATGGTGAGGGGTTGAGCCCATGGTGGGGGGTTGTACCCATGGTGAGGGGTTGAGCCCATGGTGGGGGGTTGTACCCATGGTGGGAGGCTGTACCCATGGTGGGGGGCTGTACCCATGGTGGGGGGTTGTACCCATGGTGGGGGGTTGTGCCCATGGTGGGGGGTTGTACCCATGGTGAGGGGTTGTACCCATGGTGGGGGGCTGTACCCATGGTGAGGGGTTGTACCCATGGTGGGGGTTTGAGCCCATGGTGAGGGGTTGTACCCATGGTGGGGGGCTGAGCCCATGGTGGGGGGTTGTACCCATGGTGAGGGGTTGTACCCATGGTGGGGGGCTGTACCCATGGTGGGGGTTGTACCCATGGTGAGGGGTTGAGCCTATGGTGGGGGAGTTGTACCCATGGTGGGGGGTTGTACCCATGGTGAGGGGCTGTACCCATGGTGGGGGGCTGTACCCATGGTGGGAGGGCTGTACCCATGGTGAGGGGCTGTACCCATGGTGGGGGGTTGTACCCATGGTGAGGGGCTGTACCCATGGTGGGGGGCTGTACCCATGGTGGGAGGGCTGTACCCATGGTGAGGGGTTGTACCCATGGTGGGGGTTTGAGCCCATGGTGGGGGGTTGTACCCATGGTGGGGGGCTGTACCCATGGTGGGGGGTTGTACCCATGGTGGGGGTTTGAGCCCATGGTGGGGGGTTGTACCCATGGTGGGGGCTGTACCCATGGTGGGGGCTGTACCCATGGTGAGGGGTTGTACCCATGGTGGGGGTTTGTACCCATGGTGAGGGGTTGTACCCATGGTGGGGGGCTGTACCCATGGTGGGGGGCTGTACCCATGGTGGAGGGTTGTACCCATGGTGAGGGGTTGTACCCATGGTGGGGGGTTGTACCCATGGTGGGGGGCTGTACCCATGGTGGGGGATTGTACCCATGGTGGGGGTTTGAGCCCATGGTGGGGGGTTGTACCCATGGTGGGGGCTGTACCCATGGTGGGGGGCTGTACCCATGGTGAGGGGTTGTACCCATGGTGGGGGTTTGTACCCATGGTGAGAGGTTGTACCCATGGTGGGGGGTTGTACCCATGGTGGGGGTTTGAGCCCATGGTGAGGGGTTGTACCCATGGTGAGGGGTTGTACCCATGGTGGGGAGTTGTACCCATGGTGAGGGGCTGTACCCATGGTGGGGGAGTTGTACCCATGGTGGGGGTTTGAGCCCATGGTGAGGGGTTGTACCCATGGTGGGGGGTTGTACCCATGGTGGGGGTTTGAGCCCATGGTGAGGGGTTGTACCCATGGTGAGGGGTTGTACCCATGGTGGGGGTTTGTACCCATGGTGAGGGGTTGTACCCATGGTGGGGGGCTGTACCCATGGTGGGGGTTTGAGCCCATGGTGAGGGGTTGTACCCATGGTGAGGGGTTGTACCCATGGTGGGGAGTTGTACCCATGGTGAGGGGCTGTACCCATGGTGGGGGAGTTGTACCCATGGTGGGGGTTTGGGCCCATGGTGAGGGGTTGTACCCATGGTGGGGGGTTGTACCCATGGTGGGGGTTTGAGCCCATGGTGAGGGGTTGTACCCATGGTGAGGGGTTGTACCCATGGTGGGGGTTTGTACCCATGGTGAGGGGTTGTACCCATGGTGGGGGGTTGTACCCATGGTGGGGGTTTGAGCCCATGGTGAGGGGTTGTACCCATGGTGGGGGGCTGTACCCATGATGGGGGGTTGTACACATGGTGAGGGGTTGTACCCATGGTGGGGGGCTGTACCCATGGTGGGGGCTGTACCCATGGTGGGGGGCTGTACCCATGGTGGGGGCTGTACCCATGGTGAGGGGTTGTACCCATGGTGGGGGTTTGAGCCCATGGTGAGGGGTTGTACCCATGGTAAGGGGTTGTACCCATGGTGGGGGCTGTACCCATGGTGGGGGGTTGTACCCATGGTGAGGGGGGTTGTACCCATGGTGAGGGGCTGTACCCATGGTGAGGGGTTGTACCCATGGTGAGGGGCTGTACCCATGGTGGGGGGTTGTACCCATGGTGAGGGGTTGTACCCATGGTGGGGGTTTGAGCCCATGGTGGGGGGTTGAGCCCATGGTGAGGGGTTGTACCCATGGTGAGGGGTTGTACCCATGGTGGGGGGTTGTACCCATGGTGAGGGGCTGTACCCATGGTGGAGGGTTGTACCCTTGGTGAGGGGTTGTACCCATGGTGGGGGTTTGCGCCCATGGTGGGGGGTTGTACCCATGGTGGGGTGCTGTTCCCATGGTGGGGGGTTGTACCCATGGTGGGGGTTTGAGCCCATGGTGAGGGGTTGTACCCATGGTGGGGGTTTGAGCCCATGGTGGGGGGTTGTACCCATGGTGAGGGGTTGTACCCATGGTGGGGGGCAGTACCCATGGTGAGGGGTTGTACCCATGGTGGGGGTTTGAGCCCATGGTGAGGGGTTGTACCCATGGTGGGGGTTTGAGCCCATGGTGGGGGGTTGTACCCATGGTGGGGGGCTGTACCCATGGTGAGGGGCTGTACCCATGGTGAGGGGTTGTACCCATGGTGGGGGTTTGAGCCCATGGTGGGGGGTTGTACCCATGGTGGGGGTTTGAGCCCATGGTGAGGGGTTGTACCCATGGTGGGGGTTTGAGCCCATGGTGGGGGGTTGTACCCATGGTGAGGGGCTGTACCCATGGTGGAGGGTTGTACCCTTGGTGAGGGGTTGTACCCATGGTGGGGGTTTGAGCCCATGGTGGGGGGTTGTACCCATGGTGGGGTGCTGTTCCCATGGTGGGGGGTTGTACCCATGGTGGGGGTTTGAGCCCATGGTGAGGGGTTGTACCCATGGTGGGGGTTTGAGCCCATGGTGGGGGGTTGTACCCATGGTGAGGGGTTGTACCCATGGTGGGGGGCAGTACCCATGGTGAGGGGTTGTACCCATGGTGGGGGTTTGAGCCCATGGTGGGGGGCTGTACCCATGGTGGGGGTTTGAGCCCATGGTGAGGGGTTGTACCCATGGTGGGGGTTTGAGCCCATGGTGGGGGGTTGTACCCATGGTGGGGGGCTGTACCCATGGTGAGGGGCTGTACCCATGGTGAGGGGTTGTACCCATGGTGGGGGTTTGAGCCCATGGTGGGGGGCTGTACCCATGGTGGGGGTTTGAGCCCATGGTGAGGGGTTGTACCCATGGTGGGGGTTTGAGCCCATGGTGGGGGGTTGTACCCATGGTGAGGGGTTGTACCCATGGTGGGGGTTTGTACCCATGGTGAGGGGTTGTACCCATGGTGGGGGTTTGAGCCCATGGTGGGGGAGTTGTACCCATGGTGGAGGGTTGTGCCCATGGTGTGGAGGGTGTGAATGCAATGATAATGTTCTCGTGTCCCATAGGTGTGAATGTAAAGATATTGCCCCTGTGTCCTATAGGTGTGAATGTAAAGATATTGTCCCTGTGCCCCATAGGTGTGAATGTAAAGATATTGTCCCTGTGTCCCATAGGTGTGAATGTAAAGATATTCTCCCTGTGTCCCATAGGTGTGAATGTAAAGATATTCTCCCTGTGTCCTATAGGTGTTAATGTAAAGATATTGTCCCTGTGTCCCATAGGTGTGAATGTAAAGATATTCTCCCTGTGTCCCATAGGTGTGAATGTAAAGATATTGCCCCTGTGTCCTATAGGTGTGAATGTAAAGATATTGTCCCTGTGTCCCATAGGTGTGAATGTAAAGATATTGTCCCTGTGTCCCATAGGTGTGAATGTAAAGATATTCTCCCTGTGTCCCATAGGTGTGAATGTAAAGATATTCTCCCTGTGTCCTATAGGTGTTAATGTAAAGATATTGTCCCTGTGTCCCATAGGTGTGAATGTAAAGATATTCTCCCTGTGTCCCATAGGTGTGAATGTAAAGATATTCTCCCTGTGTCCCATAGGTGTGAATGTAAAGATATTGTCCCTGTGTCCTATAGGTGTGAATGTAAAGATATTGTCCCTGTGTCCCATAGGTGTGAATGTAAAGATATTGTCCCTGTGTCCCATAGGTGTGAATGTAAAGATATTGTCCCTGTGTCCCATAGGTGTGAATGTAAAGATATTGTCCCTGTGTCCTATAGGTGTTAATGTAAAGATATTGTCCCTGTGTCCCATAGGTGTGAATGTAAATATATTGGCCCTGTGCCCTATAGGTGTGAATGTAAAGATATTGTCCCTATGTCCTATAGGTGTGAATGTAAAGATATTGTCCCTGTGTCCTATAGGTGTGAATGTAAAGATATTGTCCCTCTGTCCCATAGGTGTGAATGTAAAGATATTCTCCCTGTGTCCCATAGGTGTGAATGTAAAGATATTGTCCCTGTGCCCTATAGGTGTGAATGTAAAGATATTGTCCCTGTGTCCCATAGGTGTGAATGTAAAGATATTGTCCCTGTGTCCTATAGGTGTGAATGTAAAGATATTGTCCCTGTGTCCCATAGGTGTGAATGTAAAGATATTGTCCCTGTGTCCTATAGGTGTGAATGTAAAGATATTGTCCCTGTGTCCTATAGGTGTGAATGTAAAGATATTGTCCCTGTGTCCCATAGGTGTGAATGTAAAGATATTGTCCCTGTGTCCTATAGGTGTGAATGTAAAGATATTGTCCCTGTGTCCCATAGGTGTGAATGTAAAGATATTGTCCCTGTGTCCTATAGGTGTGAATGTAAAGATATTGTCCCTGTGTCCCATAGGTGTGAATGTAAAGATATTGTCCCTGTGTCCTATAGGTGTGAATGTAAAGATATTGTCCCTGTGTCCCATAGGTGTGAATGTAAAGATATTGTCCTTGTGTCCTATAGGTGTGAATGTAAAGATATTGTCCCTGTGCCCTATAGGTGTGAATGTAAAGATAATGTCCCCTTGCGAAGCTAGAGTCTAGTGTGAGGTGTTGTATTTGGGAGGAGAAACCAGGGGCAGCCCTTACACATTGAACCTTAGAGCACTGTGGATTGGGGTGGAACAAATGGATCTGCAAATACAGGTAGATAGGGTCATAAAGAGAGCTTTTGCATGTTGGTCTTCATAAATCTAAGTATGAAGTACAGGAGCTGGGGTGTTATGTTGAAGTTGTATAAGAAGCTGTTGAGGCCTAATTTGGAGCATTGTGTGCAGTTCTGATCACATACCTACAGGATAGGGCTGAAAGAGTACAGAGAGAATTTAACAAGGATGTTGCCGGGACCGAGTTGTAGGAAAACAATTAAGACTATATATATTGGAGTGTAGGAGAATGAAGAGATTTGATGAAGGAATACCTAAAAGGCCTCTTTACTGTACTGCTCTGTGACTCTAAAACTCAAGTCCCTTTAAGAAAACAGTCATTATTTCAAGCCAGGTGTCTCTGTGCCTTAAAGGCGGATGTAAGCATGACAGCAATGTCAGAAATTTGATCCCATAGTGAAAGAAATCATGTGATTTCCCAGTGTGGTGAACTGCATATACCTGTCTGGACACGCCCCACCGCTGACTGCTCCTGTGGCTCCTCCCACAGACCCCGGTATAAAGGCGATTGGAGGCACAGACCCTTCCTCAGTCGCCAGGATATCTCTTGCTGCTGATAGTGCTCTCTTCCAGCCAATAAAAGCCTACCTTAACCCATGTCTCAGAGTTATCGATGGTGCATCACCCAGACAGCAGCCAACCCGTCTAAAGCAGATGATGCTTTCAATCCCTTTGTGGAGATAACTTGTCAGCCCACAGAAAACTGACAAACCTGTTTAGCCAAACGAGACCTGAGTACACCGGCTGAATGCTGCAGCAGAAGGTCACCCGGATATGCAGGTTTTCAACAGGGAGTTTTTGAAACACCAAGAGCCAAGATCGTATCACCCTTTTCGTGTCACCCTAATCGCCCAATCTGCATCTTCTGAATCTGTAAAATGTGGGACTGGAGCAGAATGCAGAGTCACAGGCAAATATTTGGAGGGAAAGAGATGAGATAGTGAGAAATAGATCTCACAATCAGATCCCTTCTCCTCCAACATGCAATGAATACCTCAGCCTCGCTGCCCTTTCAACCATCTGGGATGCCAGAGGTGGAACGCACTACCATCTAAACATCCTGCAGCAACCCACTACCCCTGTCCCTCTCACTCCCATTCTCACTTCTCACTACTACTATCAGGTAGGAGGATTAGGAATCTCAGGTCCCTCACTCCTAGGCTCAGGGACAGTTTTACCCTTCAACCATCAGGCTCCTGAACCAGTGTGGATAACTTCACTCATCTCAACACTAACTGATTCCACACATCAGGCTCCTGAACCAGTGTGGGTAACTTCACTCACCCCAACACTGAACCGATTCCACACATCAGGCTCCTGAACCAGTGTGGATAACTTCACTCACCTCAACACTGAACTGATTCCACACATCAGGCTCCTGAACCAGTGTGGATAACTTCACTCACCTCAACACTGAACTGATTCCACACATCAGGCTCCTGAACCAGTGTGGATAACTTCACTCACCTCAACACTGAACTGATTCAACACATCAGGCTCCTGAACCAGTGTGGATAACTTCACTCACCTCAATACTGAACTGATTCCACACATCAGGCTCCTGAACCAGTGTGGATAACTTCACTCACCTCAACACTGAACTGATTCCACACATCAGGCTCCTGAACCAGTGTGGATAACTTCACTCACCTCAACACTGAACTGATTCCACACATCAGGCTCCTGAACCAGTGTGGATAACTTCACTCACCTCAACACTGAACTGATTCCACACATCAGGCTCCTGAACCAGTGTGGATAACTTCACTCACCCCAACTCTGAACTGATCCCACAACATGTGGATTCACTTTCAAGAACTCTACAATGCGTGCTCTCAATGTTATTTGTAAGATTGAGTGTGTGTGTGAGAGAGAGAGAGAGTGTGTGCTGTTGTGAGTGTGTGTGAGAGAGAGAGAGAGTGTGTGCTGTTGTGAGTGTGTGTGTGAGAGAGAGAGAGAGAGTGAGTGTGTGCTGTTGTGAGTGTGTGTGTGAGAGAGTGTTTATGCTGTTGTGAGTGTGTGTGAGAGAGAGAGAGAGAGAGAGAGTGCTGTTGTGAGTGTGTGTGTGAGAGAGAGAGAGAGTGTGTTTATGCTGTTGTGAGTGTGTGTGTGAGAGAGAGAGAGAGAGTGAGTGTGTGCTGTTGTGAGTGTGTGTGAGAGAGAGAGAGTGTTTATGCTGTTGTGAGTGTGTGTGAGAGAGAGAGAGAGAGAGAGTGTGCTGTTGTGAGTGTGTGTGTGAGAGAGAGAGAGAGTGTGTTTATGCTGTTGTGAGTGTGTGTGTGTGTGTGTGAGAGAGAGAGAGAGAGAGAGAGAGAGAGTAAGTGTGTGCTGTTGTGAGTGGCTGGGAGGAATGGGACCTGTGTTGCTGTTGTTTGCATGGTGACGTTTGTCGGCTGTTCCCAACACATCCTTGTGCGCTGGTTGTTAACACAAATTACATTTTTCACTGTAAGGTTCGATGTCCATGTGATAAATAAATTAATCTGAATCTGAGTCTAAAAGCCCCTTAAATGCCACCACCACCCCTGACAACCATTCACCTATCACAGTGTGTAAAAAAAAAGTCCAGCTTCTCCCTTAAACTTTCCTACTCTCCCCTTCAATGCATGTCTTTGACATTTCTACCCTGGGAAAAAGATTCTGCCCGGCCTCTCTGTGCCTCTCATAATTTTGTAAACGCCTCCGCTTCTGACCCTCCAGAGAAAACAGCCCATGTTTGTCCAAACTCTTCCCATAGTTCAGACCCTCTGGTCTAGGTCACCTTGGATTTTCCCAGTCGCTTACTCATCAGACTCTCCCACTTACACCATCGCTGTACTGGTTCCACAACACACAGGCTCACTTCCAACTCATGTTCTCAAACTTACAAAATCTCCACTATTTGTCCTCTTTTGAACATGGCTTTTCTGCCAGTCTTTGCATATGTGTAGTTTTTTCGTAAACTCTATTATATTCCTTTATTTTCCCATAAATACCTGCAGGAAAATGAATCCCAAGCTAGTATAAAGTAACATCACATACTTTGAAAGTGAGTTTTACTTTGACGTGGTAATCTCCCTTTAGAACATAGAATAGTACAGCACAGTACAGGCCCTTCGGCCCACAATGTTGTGCCGACCCTTAAACCCTGCCTCCCATATAACCCCCCACCTTAAATTCCTCCATGTACCTGTCTAGTAGTCTCTTAAACTTCACTAGTGTATCTGCCTCCACCACTGACTCGGGCAGTGCATTCCACACACCAACCACTCTCTGAGTAAAAAACTTTCCTCTAATATCCCCCTTGAACTTCCCTCCCCTTACCTTAAAGCCATGTCCTCTTGTACTGAGCAGTGGTGCCCTGGGGAAGAGGCGCTGGCTGTCCACTCTGTCTATTCCTCTTAATATCTTGTACACCTCTATCATGTCTCCTCTCATCCTCCTTCACTCCAAAGAGTAAAGCCCTAGCTCCCTTAATCTCTGATCATAATCCATACTCTCTAAACCAGGCAGCATCCTGGTAAATCTCCTCTGTACCCTTTCCAATGCTTCCACATCCTTCCTATAGTGAGGCGACCAGAACTGGACACAGGACAAGTGTGGTCTAACTAGAGTTTTATAGAGCTGCTCATTACATCGCGACTCTTAAACTCTATCCCTCGACTTATGAAAGCTAACACCCCATAAGCTTTCTTAACTACCCTATCTACCTGTGAGGCAACTTTCAGGGATCTGTGGACATGTACCCCCAGATCCCTCTGCTCCTCCACACTACCAAGTATCCTGCCATTTACTTTGTACTCTGCCTTGGAGTTTGTCCTTCCATAGTGTACTTGCAATTGGTACTTGGGGGGGATAAGCCCACAGTTATGCACAGTACATAATACTGTATAGTGCATTGGTAAATGCCATGCAACATGTGAAGACATAGTAACCTGTTGCCAGGTTCAGACAGACAGACAGACAGACAGACATACTTTATTGATCCCGAGGGAAATTGGGTTTCGTTACAGCCGCACCAATAGTGTAGAAATATAGCAATATAAAACCATAAATAATTAAATAATAATAAGTTAATCATGCCCAGTGGAAATAAGTCCAGGACCAGCCTATTGGCTCAGGGTGTCTAGGTTCTGGAAAGAGGGGAACACAGTTATGTTATGTAAATATTAACTGGTTGTCAGGTTTTGGAAAGAGGGGAACACAGTTATGTTATGTAAATATTAACTTGTTGTCAGGTTTTGGAAAGAGGGGAACACTTTAGTAGAAGGTCAAGGCCAGGAGATGATAATTTCACTCAGTTTTGCACGAGTTCCCTGTTGCTGAAAACTGGTGATTTCAGCAGAGAGGTGGAGGTAGTGGATGGTTTCAAATTCTTCAGGTGTCCAGTTCAGACAAGCAAGGAGATTGTGTTACTTTGTACCCGTTCTCCTAAAGTGTGCTCCCGCAAGCCTCCATCCCTCACCCAGCCCACCTCGTACGTGGGTGACATCGCTAACACAAATTCATTCATGAAGTGCCCTTAATGTCAAATATATTCCCGGTGTGTTTGTCAGGGTTTCTTGCAGCTCCAGTGCCCTCTGACCTCTGACACGGTCTGTGTGTGGAGTTGGTACTGACCTGCCCAGGTTTCCTCCCTCATCCCAAAATCATGTGGATCAGTAATGCTAGTTTCCCCAGGTGTCGGTGAAGGACAGGAGAATCAGAGAAGAAGATTAGCTTGTTTGCCCCATGGAGCTCGAAACTTCGAAGTGCGTCAATAGCCAACATAATGCGAGGATGTGCTGGGGACAGCCCCCAAGTGTCACTATGCTTCCAGCATCAGCGTAGTGTGCCCACAGCTCACTCACTCCAACCTGTGTGTTTGGAACGTGGGAGGAAACCCACAGGGAGAATGTATACTCATCTGTTGTCGTGCTGCAAAGGAGAATGAAATGTTTGTTACCCAGAGGAGAACATACAAATTCTTACACGAATATGTAAGAATTTGTATTCTTATACAAATTACAAATTCTTTACAGACAGCAGCTCCAGTCTTAGAGTTGGCAGCATTATGCTGGCCTGCTGTTCTAGGTGGGTGCAAGAGGGGGTGAGGGGGAAATACCTGGTTGGATCAGATGAGTGAGATCGCTTTGACAAATCGGCATAGGTTCAATGGCCTCATTCTATGCAATACAAACATAAAGAAGATCTGGCAGTGATCCTGAAGAAAATAACAGTGGAAGAGACCTGCTTTGTGGAGCCACGAGTTTAGGGAGGGCATTCCAACACTCGGGATGCAGGTAGTTGAAGGCATGGCTGGGTAATTGAGATGAGGAGTGCACAGAAGCTGAGGATCAGAGAGACCCGTCACTGAGGGTTGGGAGAGACACGTAGACAAAATGAAGGGACATTAGGATGGACATGCTTCGAGAACAAAACATTGTAGATCACAAGCATGGAAGTATCTGCAGATGCTGGAAGTCCAGGGCGACAAAATGCGAGAGGAACTCGGTAGGTCAGGCAGCATTTATGCAGGGGAATAAATAGTTAATCTTTTGGGCCAACACCTTTCATCAGGACTGGAAAGGGAAGGGAAGGCAAGGTAGGTGATAGGTGAACCCAGGTGAGGCGGGGAAGGTGGGTCCAGGTGAGGGACATTGTAAATCACTGAGTGATGTAAAACTGGATCAATAGGAGGTTCAGGTGAGCACAGTGTGAAAGAAGAGAGTCATAGCAAGATAGGCCCTTCGGCCCATCAAGCCTATGCTAACCGTCAGCCACCATTTTATTCTTGTCAGCTCCCCCTAAATCCCGCCCCACACCTACACACTTACAAAGGTCAGTTACACTGCCACCACCCCAGACGCTGTTGGAATGTGGACGGAAACTGGAGCTCTCCCCGCAGAGAGAACGCGCACCTCCCGTGTAGACACCACTTCCAGAAGCTGGGATCGATCCCGGCTCGACCACGTGGGCCTTTGCATAGGAAACCCACAGGATCAGAGGAAGGATGTGCAAATTCTATATAGATAGCACCTCCCGCGGCCGGGTCCCAGGAACCACGCTCCGGTGGGGAACAGGGAGAACGTGCAGATCTCCACGCAGGCAGTACCCGAGGTGCTGCAGTGTAATGAAACCATCTCTCCTTTTTGTGTGCAGGAGATGCCAGTTCTGAAGAGTAACCTGCTACGGCTCAGCCCCACGAAGCTACACGGGGGGACAGTGAAGCTGCAGAAGGAGTTGATATTGGGCAGAAGGATGAGTGCTGGGACCAATCCTTTCGAGGACGATCTGAGCGACACGTTGAATCCATTTGCAGATGACTTGAAGAATCCCTTCAGCGAGGAGGAGGAGGAGGAGGTAGGGAGGCACACGGAAGGTTCCAACGGGACCCTGCGCTCGAGCAATGGGCTCTCACCAAAGAAGAACGATGACAAGTACGGGTCACTTCTGCGGAGGCTACTACCAAAGGAGAAGAAGGGGAAATCTCCGGCAGAGGAGAAGGGCGGGGAGAGGAAGAACCTCTTCACATCGCCAAACAGCAAGCCGGGCAAGGCGGAACCAGAGGCCAGGCAGAAGTTCCTGAAGCAGGGCAAGGGGAGAGCAGAGACTGGGCAGGAGAAGTCAGCAGGCCAGAAAAGAGCCGACAAGGTGGACAAAGCAAACGAGCCTCTCTCAGGTAGGGGCATTTTATTTTAATTTTTTCAAATTCTGATAAAAATATTTTATTTGTATTTATTCACGACAAACGAGATATACAATTATAAGCTTACAAAAGGCATAGGCAGAGAGGACAGCCAGCACCTTTCCCCAGGACTGGCAATGGCTAACACCACAGGGCATTCTTTAAGGTGAAAGGAGGAGAGTTCGGGGAGATGTCTTTTTCACAGTAAATGTCTGGAGTGCACGGCTAGAGCTGGTGGTTGAGGTGTTTACATTTGGGACATTTACGAGACCTGTGGAGAGGTGTGTGGATAATAGAAAAATGCAGGATGTGTCTTACGAGGAGAGGTTGAGCGAGTAAGGGAGGATGAGAGGTGACGTGATAGAGGTGCACAAGATGATAAGACTGGGCAGCCAGAGCATGTTCCCCAGGGCACTAATGGCTAACTGAAGGGGGCATAATTTTAAGGTGATTGACTAGAGGGATGTCAGAGGTAGGTTTCTTATGCAGAGAGCGAACGCACTGCCGGGGGTGGTAGTAGAGGCATATTAGGGAGATTTAAAAGATTCTTAGACAAGTGGATGAAAGAAAAAATGAGGGTCAAATGGGAGGGAAGCGTTAGATTGATATTAGAGTATTTAAATATTGACTCAACACCACGGGTACTGTGCTGTACCATGTTCTATGCGTTGAGGGGAGTGGAATCGGGGAGGGAAGTTGATGGGAATATGGGGAGAAAAATGGGATTAGTGTAAATGGGTACCTAATAGGTTGAAGAGTCTACATCATGTTATGGACCCTATATTCCTTATGATCACTGTATCCTCACCAAGTTGGCAAATTCAATAAGGAGAGAGGTGTACAGAGGGGCGGAAGTTTGTTTTAATCAGACAGTACTGATGCACCATCAATAACTCACGCCGAGACTTAGGAAGTGAGATTATCGGCTTTTATTGACTGAAGGACAACACTACATCCTGGGGAAAATGAGGGAGAGCAGCAGGCCACAGTCGCCTTTATACAGGGGTCTGTGGGAGGAGCCACAGGGGTAGTCAGCAGGGTCTTGGGAGGAGCCACAGGAGCAGTCAGACAGGTATATCTAGTTCACCACAAGTACATTCCTGCCCTTGTAGGAAAATGGTAATAGACAATAGACAATAGGTGCAGAAGTAGACCATTCGGCCCTTCGAGCCTGCACCGCCATTCTGTGATCATGGCTGATCATCTACAATCAATACCCGGTTCCTGCCTTGTCCCCATATCCCTTGATTCCCCTATCCATAAGATACCTATCTAGCTCCTTCTTGAAAGCATCCAGAGAATTGGCCTCCACTGCCTTCCGAGGCAGTGCATTCCAGACCCCCACAACTCTCTGGGAGAAGAAGTTTTTCCTTAACTCTGTCCTAAATGACCTACCCCTTATTCTCAAACCATGCCCTCTGGTACTGGACTCTCCCAGCATCTGGAACATATTTCCTGCCTCTAGCTTGTCCAATCCCTTAATAATCTTATATGTTGCAATCAGATCCCCTCTCAATCTCCTTAATTCCAGCGTGTACAAGCCCAGTCTCTCTAACCTCTCTGTGTAAGACAGTCCGGACATCCCGGGAATTAACCTCGTGAATCTATAAATGCAGGACTTCTGCTGCAAGATGAGACATTAACAAAAGCAGAAGGTTGCTGTTATAGAAAAACACAGATCACGTGCTGGAAATCTGAAATGCAAACAAAATGCTCAGCACAGTGGAGAGAGAATAACAGTACTGCAGATCTCCGCTCAATTCCTCTGATTTATACATTGTAGAGACAGTCGTTCATCTGCAAATGTATATATCATCGAAGACTCGGTCAAAGATAGAGTTATCTTGGAGCTTTTTGAAGGAAAAGACAGAGAGGGAAGGGGAGAGAGGGGTGGATAGAGGAGAGGAGAGGAGGAGAGAGGAGGGACAGGAAGACGAGGAGAGGGAGAGGGAGACCATGGATCTGCTGTAGGCACGGCGACCAGTGGTGGAAACATTCAAATCAGCAGTGCATAAAGGCCACCTTTGAAGCAGCACTTTACAAAAGCATTGTGCTGCTCTCTGACCTCTTGATTTACGAGGCTCGTTCAGTACTTGGAACTTGTGAAAGAGCAGGGTGGAACAATGCGTGTCGGCAGACCGACGTAAGTGGCTTGTGAGCGGAATGACCCACTTAACACAGGCAGAAAGAGGGGCTGTGGCTTAGTCAGAGTCGTGCAACAGGGAAAGAGGCCGTTCGGCCCACCGAATTTGTGCCGACCATCCACCACCCGTTCGAAGCACTCCCCCTTTCACCTCCCCATGTCCCAGCAACTACCCCTCACCTGCCAACTAGGGGCAATTTAGAGCAGTTGCCAATTAACCTCTTTGGAATGTGGGAGGCAAACGTACGACCAGTCTCAGGAGAGGACAGCGGTTAGTGTAAAGCTTCGCGGCGTCATTCTGCCGCCGTCTGAAAGGAGTTCATGTGTCTCCCTCTGACCACGCCAGTTCCTTCCAGTTTCCAGAATGTACGGTAAAATGCGGACATGCTGTGTTGGCATGGCGACACCCAAGAGCTGATTGTCAGATTATTGACACAACACATTTCACTGTATGGTTCAACGTACATGTGATAAGTACATGTGTTCAAAGTTAATTTGTCTAGTGACACGATACTCAGCGGCCACTTTATCAGCTACAGGAGGAGAACCAGGTATGATCTCACGTTTCAGTAGCCCGTCCGCTTCAAGATTCAACATGCTGTGCATTCAGAGATGCTCTTTCTGCACATCACTGTTGTAATGTGTGATTATTTGAGTTACTGTCAGCTTGAACCAGACTGTCCGTTCTCCTCTGACCTCTCTCATTTTCATTCTGCTGCTCACTTGATGCTTGTTTTCTGCACCGCTCCCTGTAAGCTCTGTTGTGTGTGAAAATCCCAGGAGATTCTGGTCACCTGACTGCAGGAAGGATGTGGAAGCCACAGAAAGGGTGCAGAGGGGATTTACAAGGATGTTGCCTGGATTGGGGAGCATGCCTTATGAGAATAGGTTGAGTGAACTCGGCCTTTTCTCCTTGGAGCGATGGAGGATGAGAGGTGACCTGATAGAGGTGTACAAGATGATGAGAGGCATTGATTGTGTGGATAGTCAGAGGCTTTTTTCCAGGGATGAAATGGTTGCCACAAGAGGACACAGGTTTAAGGAGCTGGGGAGTAGGTACAGTGGTGATGTCAGGGGTAAGTTTTTTACTCAGAGAGTGGTGAGTGCATGGAATGGGCTGCCAGCAACGGTGGTGGAGGTGGATACGATAGGGTCTTTTAAGAGACTTTTGGATGGGTACATGGAGCTTAGAAGAATAGAGGGCTATGGGTAACCCTAGTAATTTCTAAGGTAGGGACATGTTCGGCACAACTTTGTGGGTCGAAGGGCCTGTGTAGTGCTGTAGGTTTTCTATGTTTCTATCAGCAGTTTCTGAAATACTCAAACCGTCCTGCCTGGCACCAACAGTCATTTCACGGTTAAAGTCACTTCTATCACATTTCCTCCCCATTCTGATGTTTGGTCTGAACAACAACTGAACCTCTTGACCGTGTCTGCATGCTTTCATGCAGTGAGTTGCTGCCACATGATTGGCTGATTAGGTATTTGCATTAACGAGCAAATATTCGGGTGTACCTGATAAAGTGGCCTCCGAGTGTATTTCTACATTCTGTTCACAAGCAGTACAGGTACATTCACGTGGTCACAGGGACAGCACACACACACACACGCACACACGCACACGCACGCACGCACGCACACACACACACACACACGCACACGCACACGCACACGCACACGCACACGCGCACACGCACACGCACACACACACTCACACACACACACACGTCCCTGCCAGCTTGTACTCCTGCTCCTCCTCCCCCCCCCACCCACCATTTCTGTTTTATTGGCTTATTATCGTTACGTGTCAATAATAAACTATACAAACTCGAATATCACCCCCCGCCATTCACAAGGAATGCCGCCACAAGACAGCAGCATCCATTCTCAAAACCCCCACCCTGCCCTCTGCTCATGACGAGCGTTGGGCCTCAGGTCCCACACCACCAGCTTCAGGAATAGTTCCTACCCTACAGCCACCGGGTTCCTGAATCAGGGTGGACAACTTCGCTCACCGCAGCACCGAACTGATTTCACAACCTACAAACTCACTTTCGAGGACTGCACCAGCCACATTCTCAGTGTTATTTGCAGCCTGTCTTCTTTTGCACGTTAGTTGCTTGTCAGTACTTGTTTATAGAACACAGACCAGTAGGGCACGGTACAGGCCCTTCGGCCCACAATGTTATGCTGACCTTTTAACCTATTCTAAGATCAATCTTACCTTTCCCTCCTTTTCTAAGCTCAGTCTAACCTATCGTACAGCCATGTGCCTGAGTGCTTTAGATAAATGCCCCTAATATGTCTGTCTAGCAGGGCAGGGGTTTCATGAGGTACTTCAGCACACCAACAGGTGGTTTTAGTTCAACGTTCTATATGGTTGCTGCGGACACCGTGAGCCGCGGAGCCCGTTTCTCTGCAGTGCGATATTAGATTGTGACAGACGTGTCTGATCTATCGCAGGGGTGTAATTGCAGGCCGACTGGGATGGGAACTTACTCAATGTCCCACACGCATTGAAAACGGGGAAGGAGGAGGGTGCCTTGTTCATCTATGTGTAGTTTTTTTTCATTTTATCTCTGTTTTCCCGCAAGACAATGTCTCGAGATAGCATAGACATACGATGATGAATTTGCCTTGACTTGGAAATACCCTCTTTTCCTGTTGCCTGTGCTTTCTCCCTCAGTCCTGGAAATCCTCCAGCTGATCCAGAAGCGGGAGCTAGCGGCGGCAGACAGGCACATCATCGAGCTGGAGGCCGAGTGCGAGCAGCTGAGTCCCCAGACGCCGGAGGGTAAGGACGGCGGGAGGAGGGCCAAGGACGTGGCCCTCCTCTACGAGGAGCTGGAGAGCGAACTGAGCCGCATTGTGGGCGCGTGCCTAACCCAGCCCCCGGACCCCTCACACCTGGGCCAGGTGGCACGCACAATCGAGCAGGAGGAGCAGGCGGACAGGGCCCGGGAGGGAGGAGGGGGTGAAGTCTCGCAGGGCAGAAGGCCCAGGGAGCTGAGGAAGAAGTGGAGGGAGGCCGTGAAGGCGTCAGTGAGCGAGAGGCTGTCGCCAGGCCAGGCGGTGGAGAATGCTTCGGTGGCTCAGCGCCTGAGGAGCCTCAGGGAGCAGACGGTGGCCGACCTGATCTCGGTCCGGAAGAACGTCGCTGCAGGATACCCAAAGGAATACGAGGCCTTCAACGTCTATGTGAGGAGCTACCACGAAGGCGTGTCCTTCTGCCTGTCCGAGGTGGCGCAGAGGGACCTGGAAGTAGAAGAGCTCTACGTCTTCCTCGATTGGTGCCACTGCCTTTATTATAGGTAAGCTCGCTCTGTGAGGGGCCATTGGGAGACAGGGTACCCCATCAAGGGCAGGGTGTATCTCTGGGGTGAGACCATGCTAATGAAATCCAGCTGATTATTCTGTGCTGTCGGCTGTTCACAGGAAGGGATCTGGAGGAGAACCCACAGCTGATAACAAGCACCAAGTCAGGCAGTATCTTTGGAGAGAATTGAACTGTTGACATTTGAGGTTCTCAGCCCCGCATCAGGACTGGGAAGAAGCCAGAATAAGAAAGTGTGGAGAGGACGAGGAGTACAAGCTGGCAGGCGATAGGTGAGGGGTAAGATGGATGGGTGGGATGAAGGGAGGAGGCAGGAGGAGAGAGGTGGGAGAGTAAAGGGATGAGGATGGGACTGGAAAGGAGAGTGGACCATGCCATCCCACACCCACACTTGCTGAGTATAGGCAGAGACTGAAGGTTCAGACCAGGTAGGCACCAGGGTACTTAGAGCTCTCTTTGAGTCGGTGGATCAGACTGTATTCAGGGATTCATCTTCGAGTGCAAATGAACAGGCCACAGTCGACACTGGCTGACCCGTGGGAGCGAGTGTGTGCCTGTGAGAATATGCCGTACATACTCAATCAAAGGTCTTGGATGAACCGGGAGGTTCGCAGTCTGCCAAGGGCTGGATCTGTGGCATTCAAGTCTGGTGATCCCGGACTGTACAAAAAGGCCAAGTATGACTTACAGAGGGCCACCTCAAGAGCAAGAGAACAATTCCTATTGAGGTTAGAGCTGGAATTGGATGCACATCAGTTCTGGCAGGGTTTGCTTCCTACAAAGAGAAATGTGACATCATGAATAGCCAAGATGTTTCACTCCCAGACGAGCTCAACGCATGATTTGAAAGGCATGATTTGTGCATGATTTGAAAGGCAGAATAGAACTACAGCTCTGAGGGTCCCTCCAGCACCTGGTGACCCTGAGATTTCTGACTTGGAGGCCAACATCAGATCATCTTTCAAGAGGGTGAACCCTCTCAAGGCGATGGGCCCCGATGGAGTACCTGGTCGGACTCTGAAAAGCTGTGTCAACCACCTGGTGGCTGTGTTCAAAGACATCTTCAATCTCTCACTGCTACGGTCGGAAGTTCCCACCTGCTTCAAAAGGGCGACAATTATAACAGTGATAACGGAGAGCTGGGTGAGCTGTCTAATGACCGATGTCTATGGCGATGAATTGCTTTGAGAGGCTGGTTATAACTAGGGTCAACTCCTGCCTCAGCAAGGACCTGGACCTATTGCAATTTGCCTATTGTCACATTAGGTCTAAGCAGACGCAATCTCGTTGGCTCTTCACGTGGCTTTGGGTCACCTGGACAAAACTAGTACTTACATCAAGCTGCTCTTTATTGACTACAGCACAGTATTAACACAAAATTCCTACAGTTCTGATCAAAAAGCTCCAAAATCTGGGCCTCCGTGCCTCCCTCTGCAACTGGATCTTCGACTTCCTCACTGGAAGACCACAATCTGCGTGGATTGGAAATAACATCTCCATCTTGCTGATAATCCACACCAGCACCCATGAACACTACCTCACTACTTTTTTCTTGCACTACTCATTTAATTTAGCTTTTATCACAATACATACTGGTGACATTTAAAGTAATTCTGATTCCGAGAAAGGGAACGTAGAGGGGCAATGGAGAGTGGTGATGGGCAGGTGAGGAGAAAAGGGGTAAGGGGGGAGGCCAGAATGGGAAACGGAGAAAGAGCCCACTGCCCCTCTCTCTCTACACCCATGACTGTGTGGCCAGGCACAGCTCGAATGCCATCTATAAATTTAGTGATGACTCAACTATTGTTGGCAGAGTTTCAGATACTGAGAGGGTGTTCAGGAGCGAGATACATTGGCTAGTTGAGTGGTGTCACAGCAACAACCTTGCACTCAACGTCAGTAAGACCAAAGAGCTGACCGTGAACTTCAGAAAGGATAAGATGAGGGATCAGAAGTGGAAAGAGAGAACAATCTCAGGTTCCTGGTTGTCAACATCTCTGAAGATCTCTCAGTTCCAACATATTGACGCAGTTACAAGAAGGCACGACAGTATTTCATTTGGAGTTTGAGGGCATTCGGAAAGACACTCACAAATTTCTACACGTATGCCATAGAGAGCATTCTAACTGACTGCATCACTATCTGGTATGGGGTGGGGGTATGGTGTACAGCACAGAAATAAGCTGCGGAAAGTTGTAAACTTAGTCAGCTCCATCATGGGCACTGGCCTCCCCCGTATCCAGGACATCCTCATGGAGCGATGCCTCAAAAAGGTGGCATCCATCATTAAAGACCCCCATCTCCCAGAGCACGTCCCCTTCTCATTGCTACCATCAGCGAGGAGGTACCGGAGCCTGAAGGCACACTCTCAATGATTCAGGAACAGCTTCTTCCCCTCTGCTATCAGGGAGGAGGTACCGGAGCCTGAAGGCACACTCTCAATGATTCAGGAACAGCTTCTTCCCCTCTGCCATCAGGGAGGAGGTACAGGAGCCTGAAGGCACACTCTCAATGATTCAGGAACAGCTTCTTCCCCTCTGCTATCAGGGAGGAGGTACGGGAGCCTGAAGGCACACTCTCAATGATTCAGGAACAGCTTCTTCCCCTCTGCTATCAGGGAGGAGGTACCGGAGCCTGAAGACACACTCTCAATGATTCAGGAACAGCTTCTTCCCCTCCGTCATCCGATTTCTGAATGGACATTGAGCCCGTGAACACAACCTCACTGCTTTTTGGTGACATATGCTGGTGATATTAAACCTGATTCTGATTCTGAGAAAGGGAAGGTAGATGGGTAACAGAGGGTGGTGAAGGGCAGGTGAGGAGAAGGGGGACCGGAATGGGAAATGGAGGAAGAGGGGAAGAGATAGCTGAAAGTTAGAGAAGTCCTGGTGCAGTGTTTGAGCCCAAAACGTCAGCAGTTCCTTTCCTCTACAGATGCTGCTTAACCCATTGAACAGATTGCTCACTGCTCCAGGTTCCGGCATCTGCAGCCTCGTGTGTGTCCACACCAAAGAGTAGCCGGCAGTTCACCCTGCCTCACAGTCCAGGACACGGTTTCAGTCCTGACTTCCCTGCTGACTGTGTGGAGTTTGCATGCTCTCCCTGTGACCACGGGGGTTCCCTCCCCCACCCCCCACACACAGACTAGTGGGTTGGTGGTTAGTTGGCCCCAGTGAGTTGCTGCTAGTGTGTGGGCAGATGCTGTGGCAATTAGGACGGAGTTGATGGGCAAGTGAGAGGGTATGTGTGACCTGGGTTTACACTCAGAGGCTGCTTCATTAGGGGCACCTGTACACCTGCTCGTTAATGCAAATACCCAATCAGCCAATCACGTGGCAGCAATTCCATGCATGAAAGCGTGCAGACACGGTCAAGAGGTTCAGTTGTTGTTCAGACCAAACATCAGAATGGGGAGGAAATGTGATCAGAGTGACTTTGACCGTGGAATGATTGCTGGTGCCAGGCTGGGTGGTTTTGAGTTTTGAGAAACTGCTGATCTGCTGGGATTTTCACACACAACAGTCTCTAGAGTTTACAGAGGATGGTGTGAAAAGCAAAATCATCCAGTGAGCGGCAGTTCTGTGGGCGAAAACGCCCCGTTAATGAGAGGGGTCAGAGAGAATGGCCAGACTAGTTCAAGCTGACAGGAAGGCAACAGAAACTCAAATAACCACACATTACAACAGCAGTGTGCAGAAGAGCATCTCTGAATGCACAACATGTCGAACCTCGGCCTGGATGGGCGGCCACAGCAGAAGACTGGGAACATACACACAGAGGCCACTTTATAAGGTACAGGACGTAACTGATAAAGTGGCTACTGAGTGCAAGCGGGGGAATGGGATTCATGCAAATGCTCTGACAGCCTGTAGAGACTCGATGGGTTGAATGGTCGCATGTCAGGTTATAAGAAGATGCACGATGTGAAACACGGTGAGACAACTGATCGTAATCCCCAGCACATATTTGGGTAGTGCTGGTTGTTATGCTTTGATGTGCATGTGGAAAGTCAGTGACCCTCAATCTGACTCTGAGTGTGAGGCTGTGCCCTAATCCCACTCTGATAAACTGGCTTATCGTTGTCACCTTTACTGAGGTAGAGTGAAAACTTTGTTTGACATTCCGTCTGTACAGACCAATTCATCACATCGGTACTCCGAGAAAGTCCAAGCCAAAACAACCTCAGAATGCAGATAGGCACTGTTTCTGCACTGTCCTCATCAGTCTCTTCTACACTTTACTCTGCATTGATACCTTAACCCACCGTGAAAACGGTGGGCAAGAGAAGCCTTTCACTGTAACTTGGTACATCTGACAATAATAAGCCAATACCAATACAAAGGTGGAAAGTGGAAGTGCAGGGGGGTGATCATTTCCTGAACCGAAAGCCAGCTATTCCAGTAGGTGGCTGACACACTCACCCTCACACTCGTATCTGTGGAGTGTCCTCACACTCACACTCACACTCACACTCACACTCGTACCTGTGGAGTGTCCTCACACTCACACTCACACTCGTACCTGTGGAGTGTCCTCACACTCACACTCACACTCGTACCTGTGGAGTGTCCTCACACTCACACTCGTACCTGTGGAGTGTCCTCACACTCACACTCACACTCACACTCACACTCGTACCTGTGGAGTGTCCTCACACTCATACTCGTACCTGTGGAGAGTCCTCACACTCACACTCACACTCGTACCTGTGGAGTGTCCTCACACTCACACTCACACTCACACTCGTACCTGTGGAGAGTCCTCACACTCACACTCACACTCATACCTGTGGAGTGTCCTCTCACTCACACTCACACTCGTACCTGTGGAGTGTCCTCACACTCACACTCGTACCTGTGGAGTGTCCTCACACTCACACTCACACTCGTACCTGTGGAGTGTCCTCACACTCACACTCACACTCACACTCGTACCTGTGGAGAGTCCTCACACTCACACTCACACTCACACTCGTACCTGTGGAGAGTCCTCACACTCACACTCACACTCATACCTGTGGAGTGTCCTCTCACTCACACTCGTACCTGTGGAGTGTCCTCACACTCACACTCACACTCACACTCGTACCTGTGGAGTGTCCTCACACTCACACTCACACTCGTACCTGTGGAGAGTCCTCACACTCACACTCACACTCATACCTGTGGAGTGTCCTCTCACTCACACTCACACTCACACTCGTACCTGTGGAGTGTCCTCTCACTCACACTCACACTCGTACCTGTGGAGTGTCCTCACACTCACACTCGTACCTGTGGAGTGTCCTCACACTCACACTCACACTCGTACCTGTGGAGTGTCCTCACACTCACACTCACACTCACACTCACACTCGTACCTGTGGAGAGTCCTCACACTCACACTCACACTCACACTCGTACCTGTGGAGAGTCCTCACACTCACACTCACACTCATACCTGTGGAGTGTCCTCTCACTCACACTCACACTCACACTCGTACCTGTGGAGTGTCCTCACACTCACACTCACACTCACACTCGTACCTGTGGAGTGTCCTCACACTCACACTCACACTCGTACCTGTGGAGAGTCCTCACACTCACACTCACACTCATACCTGTGGAGTGTCCTCTCACTCACACTCACACTCGTACCTGTGGAGTGTCCTCACACTCACACTCGTATCTGCAGAGTGTCCTCACACTCACACTCGTACCTGTGGAGTGTCCTCACACTCACACTCACACTCGTACCTGTGGAGTGTCCTCACACTCACACTCGTACCTGTGGAGTGTCCTCACACTCACACTCACACTCACACTCGTACCTGTGGAGTGTCCTCACACTCACACTCACACTCGTACCTGTGGAGTGTCCTCACACTCACACTCGTACCTGTGGAGTGTCCTCACACTCACACTCACACTCGTACCTGTGGAGTGTCCTCACACTCACACTCACACTCGTACCTGTGGAGTGTCCTCACACTCACACTCACACTCGTACCTGTGGAGTGTCCTCACACTCACACTCGTACCTGTGGAGTGTCCTCACACTCACACTCACACTCGTACCTGTGGAGTGTCCTCACACTCACACTCACACTCGTACCTGTGGAGTGTCCTCACACTCACACTCGTACCTGTGGAGTGTCCTCACACTCACACTCACACTCACACTCGTACCTGTGGAGTGTCCTCACACTCACACTCACACTCGTACCTGTGGAGTGTCCTCACACTCACACTCGTACCTGTGGAGTGTCCTCACACTCACACTCACACTCGTACCTGTGGAGTGTCCTCACACTCACACTCGTACCTGTGGAGTGTCCTCACACTCACACTCACACTCACACTCGTACCTGTGGAGTGTCCTCACACTCACACTCACACTCACACTCGTACCTGTGGAGTGTCCTCACACTCACACTCACACTCACACTCGTACCTGTGGAGTGTCCTCACACTCACACTCACACTCGTACCTGTGGAGTGTCCTCACACTCACACTCACACTCGTACCTGTGGAGTGTCCTCACACTCACACTCACACTCGTACCTGTGGAGTGTCCTCACACTCACACTCGTACCTGTGGAGTGTCCTCACACTCACACTCACACTCGTACCTGTGGAGTGTCCTCACACTCACACTCACACTCGTACCTGTGGAGTGTCCTCACACTCACACTCACACTCACACTCGTACCTGTGGAGTGTCCTCACACTCACACTCACACTCGTACCTGTGGAGTGTCCTCACACTCACACTCGTACCTGTGGAGTGTCCTCACACTCACACTCACACTCGTACCTGTGGAGTGTCCTCACACTCACACTCGTACCTGTGGAGTGTCCTCACACTCACACTCACACTCGTACCTGTGGAGTGTCCTCACACTCACACTCGTACCTGTGGAGTGTCCTCACACTCACACTCACACTCACACTCGTACCTGTGGAGTGTCCTCACACTCACACTCACACTCACACTCGTACCTGTGGAGTGTCCTCACACTCACACTCACACTCACACTCGTACCTGTGGAGTGTCCTCACACTCACACTCACACTCACACTCGTACCTGTGGAGTGTCCTCACACTCACACTCACACTCACACTCGTACCTGTGGAGTGTCCTCACACTCACACTCACACTCGTACCTGTGGAGTGTCCTCACACTCACACTCACACTCGTACCTGTGGAGTGTCCTCACACTCACACTCGTACCTGTGGAGAGTCCTCACACTCACACTCACACTCGTACCTGTGGAGTGTCCTCACACTCACACTCACACTCACACTCGTACCTGTGGAGAGTCCTCACACTCACACTCACACTCGTACCTGTGGAGTGTCCTCACACTCACACTCACACTCACACTCGTACCTGTGGAGTGTCCTCACACTCACACTCACACTCGTACCTGTGGAGTGTCCTCACACTCACACTCGTACCTGTGGAGTGTCCTCACACTCACACTCACACTCGTACCTGTGGAGTGTCCTCACACTCACACTCGTACCTGTGGAGTGTCCTCACACTCACACTCACACTCGTACCCAGAGGGATGTTAGGGGCTCAGCTGGAGAAATAAGGATAAACTTGCTTTGGATATTTGTATCGTGGTCAATATTATAATGTGAGAAACATGCCAGCAGATTTTCCATAGCGAGATAGTGACTGGCGTGAGGAATCGGACCAGAGAGCATGCCTCTGACTAGCTCTTTGCAACTGTGCAGGCAGCAAGAGAGCGTTGGGCTCCAAGGTTTACAGCACCTGAATTGGTTAATTGTTATTTAACAATAGTTATTAGTCACTTAGAGTTCCTCAAAAGACTTGCTCTTGGTAATGTGGTCTCCCGATACTTTCTGTATAAGTTTAGTTAAGTTCTGAGAAGTTTATTTTGATCGTCTCAAGGATTCCATGTTACCTGTACTATTTAAATGATGCCCGATTAGCGCTAATCACAAAGTCCTGGTTTTGGGAATGTTACGCCTCGCTGAGTTGCTCGGCTGAGCAACTTACTCCATTGGGAATTCTGATGAATAAACTTTGGTTCCGACATTGGCAGTGCACATCGTGACAACAGCAGGACAGGTCGAGCGAGCTACGACTTTTCCCTTTGGGGAGAGGGAGGGTGAGAGGTGACTTGGTAGAGGTGTACAAGATAAGAGACATGGACAGCCAGAGACTTGTCCCAGGGCAGAAATGGCTGATACAAGGGGCATAACTTGAAGGCATGTGGAGAAAGGGATAGGGGCATGTCAGAGCTAGGTTCTCAGTGGTGCTTTGTGCTTCCTGGACAGTGACAGAGGCAGGTACATGGAAGATTCTCAGATAAGCACAGGGACAAACAATGTAGGAGGGAAAGGTTAGATTGATCTTAGTGTAGATTAAAAGTTCAGCACAATATCATGGGCTGGACAGCCGATATTGTCTTTTACGCAAACACAAGGAAATCTACAGATGCTGGAAATTCAATCACCACACACAAAATGCTGGTGGAACGCAGGAGGCCAGGCAGCATCTATAGGGAGAAGCGCTGTCGACATTTCGGGCCGAAACTTCATTAGTCCTGACGAAGGGTCTCAGCCCGAAACGTCGACAGTGCTTCTCCCTATAGATGCTGCCTGGCCTGCTGTGTTCCACCAGCATTTTGTGTGTATGCGATATTCTTTTATGTTCTGTGTTCTAAGATGAGATGAATAAAATGGGGGGGGGGGGGCAATGTGGAAGGGAAGTTCAGAGTAAATTTGTTATCAAAGTACGTATTTGTCACTTTATACTACCTTGAATGTTTATTTTCGTGCAAGCATTTATGGGAAAATAAAGAAATACAATAGAATTTAATGAAAAACTATAAATAACAAAAATGGGCAAAACCAGTGTGTAAAAGAAGAGAAGTGATGCAAATTTTTAAAAAAGCTAAATAATGCCCAGAAGGTGAGTTGTTCAGTCTTGGAAAGTCAGTCTGTAGGCTGTGGAGTCAGCACGGTGCTGAGGTGAGTGACGTTGTCCGCGCTGGTTTAGGAGCCTGACGGGCATGGGGTAATAGCCCTGAGCAAACACACAAGATGCTGGAGGGACTCAGCAGGGCAGGCAGCCCCCATGGAAAAGAGCAAACAGTCGATGTTTCGGGGCTGAGTCCCTTCAGTATTTCCGAACCTGGTGTTGAGGGATCACCACGACACCTGGTTGGATTACCTGAGTACCTTAGGTAACCAAATTAGACTGATCTTGGCTTCGGTCAAAAGGTCAGCACAATATTATGTCCTGCTGCGTTCCATGTTCTATGTTTTAAATAGAGGGCACCTTGCTCAATTTGGTACAGGCCTGTCAAAGTAGTTCAGAAGGTCTGATGCCCAGGATCTCTGACAAAGCTGCACTCTATCGCCGCTGCACTGGGAACCTGAATTCTGCGCAGTTGTTTCTTGGGAAGGGCCTACAGCCCTCCACTCTAAAGTGAGGTTGTCACTTGCTGGGCCACATCCATCACCTGTGGGTGTCCTTTGCTTTTAGGGAAGTGCTGGGCCATGCAGAACTGACTGCGCACATCAGCAAGCAGCACCTCGGACCGCTCCTACCCGAGGACACAGTCAGGAGGCTGGAGGATCGCTGTGTTTCCATGGTGAAGGTAGGGTATGGGACTCACAAAAGCATATTGCTGAGGCTTTGTAAAGCAACCACATTTTTAAAAAAAGATTAGCTTTATGTACCGCGAGTATGTTGTGATATCAAAACATACAGCGCAATCGGTTATTTGTATCAATGACCAACACGGTCTGAAAACGTGGGGACTGTCAGAACACTTCAGGCACCAACATGCCTACGACTTACCGACCCTCACCCGTCCACCTTTGGACTGTGGGAGGGAACTGGAGCACCTGCAGGAAGTCCAGGCGGTCACGGGGAGGCTGGAGCACCTGCAGGAAGTCCAGGCGGTCACGGGGAGAACGCACAAACTCCGCACAGTCAGAGGTGAGAACTGAACCACAGCCAGTGGAGCAAATTTATTGGAGTATTGGGAGCAAATTTTTTGGCCCCGTATTTCAGGAAAGATATGCTGACCTTGGAGAGGATCCTAACGAGGCTCAGAGGAATGATGAAAGGCTTAGTGTATGGGGACATACACACACACACATACGCTGTGTCCGGGCCTGTACTCAGTGTTCAGATGGATGGTGGGGGTGGGATCTCATCGAAGTGTATGGGGACATACACACACACACATACGCTGTGTCTGGGCCTGTACTCAGTGTTCAGATGGATGGGGGGGTGGGATCTCATTGAAGTGTATGGGGACATACACACACATACGCTGTGCCTGGGCGTGTACTCAGTGTTCAGATGGATGGGGGGGTGGTGGGATCTCATTGAAGTGTATGGGGACATACACACACATACGCTGTGTCCGGGCCTGTACTCAGTGTTCAGATGGATGGGGGGGCGGATCTCATTGAAGTGTATGGAGAGATTAGCTGAGGAGAGGAAGTTTCCAATATTAGGAGAGTCTACGATCTGAGAGCATAGCCTCAGAATAAGGGGGTGTTCCTTTAGAAATGAGATGAGGAGGCAGTTTTTCAGCCCATCGAGATGAATTTGTTGCCACAGAGATCTGTGGAGACCACATCATTAGGGAGAGACTGATAGGTTCTCGATTGGTGAGGGGATTAAGGGTTTCAGGGAGAAGGTGGGAGAATCAGACTGAGTAAATAAAATCAGTCATGGAGGAACAGACTCGATGGGCTGAATGGCCTAATTCTGCTCCTATGTCTTGTGGTCTTATGGTCCTACTGGAGATGGTTCCTGCTTTTCTGCCTAATTTCACAAAACAACTTCCTCCTTACAACTTGGCCCATTGAGATTACACCAGCTCTTAAAGTAATCCCGTGCTCCAAGTAATTTTCCTGCTAATGAATGTTCATCCAGTTACACGAGCAGCACTTTCCAGCCGTGTGTGACTTGCAGCCTGTGCTCGGGGGGGAGACGGAGTCTGGAGTTTGGGATGTCTTGTTGAAGACTCAGCAAGCTGGGACGGGGGTTCCCCTGCACCCACTGCCCCTGTGCTCGGGGGGCTGGAGTCTGGCGTTTGGGATGTCTTGTTGAAGACTCAGCAAGCTGGGACGGGGGTCGCCCTGCACCCACTGCCCCTGTGCTCGGGGGGGGGGGGGAACGGAGTCTGGCGTTTGGGATGTCTTGTTGGAGCAGCCTTGGCACGTAACTGGAGAGCATTTTGTACATGATACAGGCTTCTCACAGGAGCTGTAAGTCTCTACAGTACGGAAGCAGACCTTGACCTTGCCAACCTTTATCCCCATCCACACTAATCCCATTGGTGGACCTGCATGCCCTTGTGATGGAGCACCCAGGGGAATCTCACTAATGGAAGGGTAAATGTACGAGGAATTTTGATATCTCTGGGGCTGTACTCAGAGAACATGCAAACTCTATGCGCACACACACACACACACACACACACACTCACACACACACACACACACACACACACACATATATATATACAGATATAGACATACATACATACACACACACACACACACATATATATATATATATACAAATATAGACATACATACACACACACACATATATATATATACAGACACACACACACACACACACACACACACACACACACACACACACACACACACACACACACACACACACACACACACACACACATTCAGATATAGGCTTCCATGCACATACTCACAATTTCTTCTTTGGTTCACATTTTTATCAAAAATGATCTGAATCCAGTTTAATTGAAATGTAAAGAAGTATCGTTCCTGTATTTGGGTTCCTGCTGCTCGGCTTTCGAGCCGGGAGGAATCCAGTGCCAATCACAGCTGTGGGATGTTAAGAAGTCTTCTGATTGGTTTCCTCCTTTCTCTGAAGGCCCAGATTACGAAGCACATGGAGACGGAACTGTGTGCAGAGCAGGACAGGTGGAAACAGGAACACAAAAGCTTTCAGTCTGAGTTGGCAAGCGGGGTCATCCAGGTAAGGCCACTTCACCTCAGCCCAAAACAAGGTGAGGGACGTCTTCCCGACCTCGGAGAGTCAGACTGGGAAAGAACTTTAGAGACGTATGCGCAGGGTAGGAATGGCAACAGAGCAGCTGGGGTCGTGTTAGCCATGGTACATAATGGGTTATTTACAGTTCAGGAGCAATGAACCGGGTCTGATGAAAAACCTGTGCAAATGGATTCAATTAGCAGCAGCGCAATTCTCATCTTCTCACAATCTCTGTGGCACGTTCACTTCTCCGCAGCACAGCTGCGGGTTCAGGGTTGTTGCCAGCACGAGATCCCCGTTTTAATGCCATGGATCGCTCAGAGATAACAGATAGGGTTCAGCTGTTGGTGAGTGTGGAGATACCCGATGATCAGTGGATCTTCACTTTAGGGACAGCTTCATCTCCTCTGCTGGCAGACTTCTGAACAGACCATGAACACCGCCTCACTATACCACTTCTGCACTATTTATCTATCTCATCTGGTCATTTATGGTCATCTTTATGCCTTGCACTGAACTGCTGTCACAAAACCACAAATTTAACAACGTGTAGGGCTCTGGGTAACCCGAGGTAATTTCTAAAGTAAGTTCGTGTTCAGCACAGCATTGTGGGCCGAAGGGCCTGTTTCCTTCGTTTCTATGTGCTCTGATTCTGAACACTAATGTTGTGTTTCTGAGCTCTCTGTCCCCAGGAGCACTTCGTGTGTCCATTAACTTATGCCCGATTATCTAAACCTTCAGAAACGTCTTGTCCGTGGCAGTGTGTTCTCCCTGTGGTCAATAGAAACATATGTCAGACACAAAATATTGAAATAAACAATAGCTTTTGAAGCTTATATTGAATTATCTACAATAGTGGGATTCTGCTGAGGGTCTTTAAAAGGGTGACCTTAGGAACTGAAACTTTCATAACTACCTTATTCTTCAGTAACTTAGTTACAGTCACAGTAATCCCATCGTTTAAACTGATCCTCGATGATAAAACTCCCTCTTTGAACACAATCCCTGAGAGGAAAGCTTGCTTTTTAGCTAGATCCCTGGTGGGAAGTCTCTCTGTTTTAGCTCGGGGTCCATTTTCCCATTTCCCTGGTGGGAAGAATCCCTTGAAGTGCGATCGTTGTGCTGGGTGAGGTCATCCGCGCTGGGACAGCTGTCAGACTCTAGATCAGCGTGCAACCCCTGCTCTCACTATCACGTATTTTTCATTTGCGCAAGTTGTCTTCTTTTCCATGTTGTCAGCGTTTGTTTATATATTTTTTCATAACCTCTAGAGCATATATGTCAAACTCAAGGCCCGCGGGCCAAATCCGGCCCGCGGTGGAATTATCTTTGGCCCGCGAGATAATATGTAATTACTATTAAAGCTGGCCCCAGTAATCGAAGCGCCTATGGCATATGATATGGCTAATGCTGAGTTTATTCAGGTACCAGGTTTTCAGGGTTTTTAGTGTTTATTCGGCAGTCTTGCTCGGCAGTCTTCTTCATAAGAAACGGAATTTGTAACGTGAAACACTTTGTAGTTATAGCAGAGACCGAGACACATGAGAGCAGGCTGAAAAAACGGAGGCAACGAAAGCTGCGTTCGCACGCGTCCGACTGATCCGGCCCGCATGAAGCTGCATTTTGCTCAATCCGGCCCGTGACCTAAAATGAGTTTGACACCCCTGCTCTAGAGTATTTCTTTATTCTACTGTGAATGCCTGCGAGACAATGAACATCAGGGCTGTTATGGGGACATATATATAATTAGATAATAAAGTGATTTTGGCTTTGGTACTTGATAGTGGGATCCCCTCTTTAAATGGGTTCTTGATCTGCAAAGTACACAGTGAATTTAATATCAACGTAAGTACATAGATAGATAGATAGATAGATAGATAGATAGATAGATAGATACTTTATTCATCCCCATGGGGAAATTCAACTTTTTTTCCAATGTCCCATAAACTTGTTGTAGCATAACTAATTACATACAATACTTAACTCAGTAAAAAAATATTATATGCATCTAAATCACTATCTCAAAAAGCATTAATAATAGCTTTTAAAAAGTTCTTAAGTCCTGGCGGTAGAATTGTAAAGCCTAATGGCATTGGGGAGTATTGACCTCTTCATCCTGTCTGAGGAGCATTGCATCGATAGTAACCTGTCGCTGAAACTGCTTCTCTGTCTCTGGATGGTGCTATGTAGAGGATGTTCAGAGTTATCCATAATTGACCGTAGCCTACTCAGCGCCCTTCGCTCAGCTACCGATGTTAAACTCTCCAGCACTTTGCCCACGACAGAGCCCGCCTTCCTTACCAGCTTATTAAGACATGAGGCGTCCCTCTTCTTAATGCTTCCTCCCCAACACGCCACCACAAAGAAGAGGGCGCTCTCCACAACTGACCTATAGAACATCTTCAGCATCTCACTACAGACATTGAATGACGCCAACCTTCTAAGGAAGTACAGTCGACTCTGTGCCTTCCTGCACAAGGCATCTGTGTTGGCAGTCCAGTCTAGCTTCTCGTCTAACTGTACTCCCAGATACTTGTAGGTCTTAACCTGCTCCACACATTCTCCATTAATGATCACTGGCTCCATATGAGGCCTAGATCTCCTAAAGTCCACCACCATCTCCTTGGTCTTGGTGATATTGAGACGCAGGTAGTTTGAGTTGCACCATATCACAAAGTCCTGTATCAGTTTCCTATACTCCTCCTCCTGTCCATTCCTGACACACCCCACATGTCACTGTTTTCTTGCGGGCATTCGCAGTAGATACAAAGAAACGTAAAATCATTGAAGAATTAAACACAGACAAAGATTGACAGATAGTCAATGTGCAAAAGAACATGCTTGTGCAAATAAAAAACAAGTAAACAGGCAGATACATACGCACATACACACTCAAGTAGGTAGATAGGTAAATAAGTTAATAAAAATGGTGCATGTGAGTTGTAGAGTCCTTGAACGTGAGTTCACAGGAGTCAGTTCAGTGTTGAGGTGAGTGACGTTGTCCACGCTGGTTGAAAGAAAATATCAGTGGAAGCTCTGTCCTTATCCAGGGTCCCTGATGGAGACACTCCATCCTTAGGTGACTCCATTCCAAGGGGAGAGCCTTCTTTGAAGAGCATCTTTCCTGGGCAGGCTGTCTCTGTCCATGTGCCCCTTTGTGGAAAACCTTCCAGTTAATCGCTTCCATCTTCTCCTCAGATACTTAAGGAGCATATTGAGAAGTCGTCTGCGATCACAGAGGAACTGGGGGCTCGGATCGCTCAGAGCAGCCTCCACATCCTGGCTAACTTCCTGCAGAGGTACCGACTCAGACATTGGGCTGGGGCAGATGTCGCTCATTGGCTGCAGGACTGACTCAGACAGGTGTTGGGCTGGGGCAGATGTCGCTCATTGGCTGCAGGACTGACTCAGACAGGTGTTGGGCTGGGGGAGATGTCCCTCATTGGCTGCAGGACTGACTCAGACAGGTGTTGGGCTGGGGGAGACATCGCTCATTGGCTGCAGGACTGACTCAGACAGGAGTTGGGCTGGGGGAGATGTCGCTCATTGGCTGCAGGACTGACTCAGACAGGTGTTGGGCTGGGGCAGATGTCTCTCATTGGCTGCAGGACTGACTCAGACAGGTGTTGGGCTGGGGGAGATGTCTCTCATTGGCTGCAGGACTGACTCAGACAGGTGTTGGGCTGGGGGAGATGTTACTCATTGGCTGCAGGACTGACAGACAGGTGTTGGGCTGGGGGAGATGTCACTCATTGGCTGCAGGACTGACTCAGACAGGTGTTGGGCTGGGGGAGATGTCACTCATTGGCTGCAGGACTGACTCAGACGGGTGTTGGGCTGGGGGAGACCTCGCTCATTGGCTGCAGGACTGACTCAGACAGGTGTTGGGCTGGGGGAGATGTCTCTCATTGGCTGCAGGACTGACTCAGACAGGTGTTGGGCTGGGGGAGATGTCGCTCATTGGCTGCAGGACTGACTCAGACAGGTGTTGGGCTGGGGGAGATGTTGCTCATTGGCTGCAGGACTGACTCAGACAGGTGTTGGGCTGGGGCAGATGTCGCTCATTGGCTGCAGGACTGACTCAGACAGGTGTTGGGCTGGGGGAGATGTCGCTCATTGGCTGCAGGACTGACTCAGACAGGTGTTGGGCTGGGGGAGATGTCGCTCATTGGCTGCAGGACTGACTCAGACAGGTGTTGGGCTGGGGGAGATGTCTCTCATTGGCTGCAGGACTGACTCAGACAGGTGTTGGGCTGGGGGAGATGTCGCTCATTGGCTGCAGGACTGACTCAGACAGGTGTTGGGCTGGGGGAGATGTCTCTCATTGGCTGCAGGACTGACTTAGACAGGTGTTGGGCTGGGGGAGATGTCGCTCATTGGCTGCAGGACTGACTCAGACAGGTGTTGGGCTGGGGGAGATGTTGCTCATTGGCTGCAGGACTGACTCAGACAGGTGTTGGGCTGGGGGAGATGTCTCTCATTGGCTGTAGGACTGACTCAGACAGGTGTTGGGCTGGGGGAGATGTCGCTCATTGGCTGCAGGACTGACTCAGACAGGTGTTGGGCTGGGGGAGATGTCTCTCATTGGCTGTAGGACTGACTCAGACAGGTGTTGGGCTGGGGGAGATGTCGCTCATTGGCTGCAGGACTGACTCAGACAGGTGTTGGGCTGGGGGAGATGTCTCTCATTGGCTGTAGGACTGACTCAGACAGGTGTTGGGCTGGGGGAGATGTCGCTCATTGGCTGTAGGACTGACTCAGACAGGTGTTGGGCTGGGGGAGATGTCGCTCATTGGCTGCAGGACTGACTCAGACAGGTGTTGGGCTGGGGGAGATGTCGCTCATTGGCTGCAGGACTGACTCAGACAGGTGTTGGGTTGGGGGAGATGTCGCTCATTGGCTGCAGGACTGACTCAGACAGGTGTTGGGCTGGGGGAGATGTCGCTCATTGGCTGCAGGACTGACTCAGACAGGTGTTGGGCTGGGGGAGATGTCGCTCATTGGCTGCAGGACTGACTCAGACAGGTGTTGGGTTGGGGGAGATGTCGCTCATTGGCTGCAGGACTGACTCAGACAGGTGTTGGGCTGGGGGAGATGTCGCTCATTGGCTGCAGGACTGACTCAGACAGGTGTTGGGCTGGGGGAGATGTCGCTCATTGGCTGCAGGACACTTTGGGACATCCTGTGGTTGTGAGAGGAAGCTTCAGAAATGCAATCAGATGCAAAGGTATCTCCTACACTCAGCACTAGTTCAATTCACTTCCTGACTCATGAGATTAACACAATAGTTGTGTCTGATTACAGCCACCTCAGCCTACACAATCCACTTGTGTAATAGAACATTACAGCACAGTACAGGCCCTTCAGCCCACAATATTGTGTCTATCTTTTAACCTACTCTACGGTCAGTCTTACCTCCCACATGGCCCTCTATTCTTCTTTCACCCATGTGACTATCTAAGAGTCTGCTAACTATCCCTAATGTATCAGCCTCTGCCACCACCCCTGGCACTGCGCTGCACACACCCACCAACCTCTGTGTAAAAATTCTACCTCTGACATCCCCCCATAACTTTCTTCCAATCACCTTAAGACTTTTGCCCACTCGTTGTGGCGATTTCTGCCCCGGGAGAGAGCCTCTGGCTGTCCACTCTTGTCTATGCTTCGCTCACACTGTGCACCTCGATCAAATCGCCACCGATCCTCCTTCGCTCCAGCTCAGCCATTACAAGACATATTCTTCAGTCCAGGCAGCATCTCTTCTGCATCCTCTCTAAAGCTTCACATCCTTCCTATAATGAGTTGAGCAGAATTGAACACAATGTGCTCTGACCAGAGTTTTAAAGAGCTGCAACATTACCTCGTGACTCTTGAATTTAATCTCGTATTAACCGTTTCCGCCCCGGAAAAGGCTGCGAATTTCTCTCCTGGTGTCACACCAGCCTTTGGGATCCTTAGTTGCCATGTTTCTCAGAGAACAATAATGTCCACGTTACAACTATTGAAAAGTGGCTCTTGAACTGAGTCCACTGTGCACCTTCTTAACCACCCTATCACCTTGCATAGCATCCTGCACCAGGAGCCTTAAGGGTGCCACCTTTCCCTGTAACTTTGATACAAGATTAGCCCCTGAGTTTGCATGTTCTCCCTGTGACCATCTGAGATTTTCCTGGGTGCTCCAGATTTCCTGCTACATCCCAAAGACTTTTCATAAGACATTTCTAAATTTCCCTGGTATAGCAGCAGCAACAGGAGAACACTGAAAAGTTGATGGTCTAGTGGGAGAATAGGTTCTAATAGGGGATTGGAATAAGCTGAATGATTCCCTTTATAGATTTATAGAAATGGACATCCCAGCTACCGGCCCTTCAGCCCACTGAGTTTGTGCTATCCTTTTTGTTCACCTACGCTAATCCTATTTGCCCTCATTGGGTCTGTATCCTTCCACGCCTTGTCTGTCTGTGCTTGTCGAAATGCCTCTTCAATGTGACTGGTCACACCATCACCTGGCAGCGAGTGCCACAGAGCCGGGGTTATGAACTCCTGTCTCCCAGCGACTTGCCACTCCAATCCTCCTACAGTCACGTTCGGCTCTTGGCCTTCCTGCGTGCCCAGTGGAACCATTTGTACCGACAGGAAAGGGGGCAAAGGCCTTAAAACCAGTCGCTTTGGGCAGATGGGACTCATCAGCCGTGGTCGGCAGCTCATCTACGAGAAAGAAAGCTCTGATGTAAACCTCCTCTACCTTGCGGCTATACCCACTCGCGGGGAGGGCTTCGGGGTAAACCCTGGGGGTAATCCAGAGCTGGAGTCCATAAGGCCGACTGGCAGCTCCTGTGACATCACTTGTGCCAAAAGCTCTATTGGTCCGGCCGTTCCTGTGGAGACGGCGTGGGAAACTGCTTGCTCTCCATACCGTACTGCGTGGCTTGTGGGTCACATAGGCAAGGATTTCCCATCGGCCCCGGCCAATGGAGGGGCCCGTTTCTCTTTGCAGGGGCTATTGAATTTCTGAAACTCCCTTTCTCCTCCGTCCAAGGCAGGTCCTTTTTCACACAGAGAGTGGCAGGAACCTGGAGTGGGCTGCTGGGAAGCAGTGAAAACTGCAGCTGATACAGTGGGATTCAACAGGCATTTAGACAGGCAGCGGAACTGGCATGGAATAGAGGAATGCGATCCAGTCAGTTTAAACTGGCATCGTGTCCAGCACAGGGAATGTGGGCTGAATGGTCATTGTCTGTTCCATATTCACTAAGATCACTGACTCATCCCTCTGCTTATTGGCTGGGTATAGAAATCTCAAATCATCAGGTTGTACAGTATGTATGCTCAAAATACACAGATCCTGGGCTAATAGCTAATTATTCTCTCTCTCCCCCCCCCCCCCCCCGTCCTTCTCTCACCCACACTATTCAATCTCTCCGTCTCTCATACTGCTTCTCTCTCTCTGTCCCTGTCTCATTCTCTGTCCTTCTCTCTCTCTCTCTCTCTCTCCCTCTCTCTCTCTCCTCTCTCCTCTCTCTCTCTCTCTCTCTCTCTCTCTCTCTCTCTCTCTCTCTCTCTCTCTCTCTCTCTCTGTCTCTCTCTCTCCTTTTTGTGTCTGTCTCTGTCCCTCTGTCTTTCCCTCTCTGTTTCTGCCTCCATCTGTGTCTCCCTCTCTGTCTTTGTCCTTCTTTCTCTCTCTCTGCCCCCTCTCTCTGTCTCTCTCTTTCCCTCCCTCTCTCCCTATCTTTCTATCTCCCTCTCCCACTCCCTCCCCTCTGCCATCCCCTCCCCTCACCCTCTCACTCCTTCTCTTTTTCTTTCATTCCCACTCTTTCTCTGCCCCCTTGGTCACTCTTTTCTGCCCTTGGTCTGCCTATCTCTATCTCTGTTTCTCTCTCTTTGTCTGTTTCTCTCTGTCTCTGTCTGTCTCTATCTCTGTTTCTCTCTCTCTCACTCTGCCACACTCCCTTTCTCTGTCTCTGTCCATCTCTGAGTCTCTGCTTCTGTCTGCATACCTCTCTCTGCCTGTCTCTCCCCTGCTCTCACTCTCCTCCTACTCCACCTCCCCTCCCTCTGTCTCTCTCGTTCTTTTTCTCTCTTCCTCTAACTCCCGGTCCCACAGTTTCCAAGTGAATGTCCAGGAGCTTTATGGTCACTTTGCTGTAAACACGGCTGGTATGGAATGTGTGGTCCCGCAGACAATCGCTGTGGTCAACTGCTGCCCTGCCTTCAGGTAACTGCACGTCACTACCCACGAACAACTGACTGCACGCCCACCACAGGATCTCCCTGGCTGCACACTCAACCAAACACAGGGCTGATAACTTTATAGAAAACACAGGACTGATATTCTCTACAGAAAACACAGGACTGACATCTCTACAGAAAACACAGGACTGACATCTCTACAGAAAACACAGGACTGACACCCTCTACAGAAAACAAAGGTCTGACATCTCTACAGAAAACACAGGACTGACACACTCTACAGAAAACACAGGACTGATATTCTCTACAGAAAACACAGGACTGACATCTCTACAGAAAACACAGGACTGACATCTCTACAGAAAACACAGGACTGACACCCTCTACAGAAAACAAAGGTCTGACATCTCTACAGAAAACACAGGACTGATATTCTCTACAGAAAACACAGGACTGATAGCTCTACAGAAAACACAGGCCTGACATCTCTACAGAAAACACAGGCCCGACATCTCTACAAAAAACACAGGACTGACACACTTTACAGAAAACACAGGCCTGATAGCTCTACAGAAAACACAGGACTGACATCTTTACAGAAAACACAGGACTGATATTCTCTACAGAAAACACAGGACTGATATCTCTACAGAAAACACAGGCCTGATAGCTCTACAGAAAATACAGGACTGACATCTCTACAGAAAACACAGGACTGATATTCTCTACAGAAAACACAGGACTGACACACTTTACAGAAAACACAGGACTGACATCTCTACAGAAAACACAGGCCTGATAGCTCTACAGAAAACACAGGCCTGACATCTCTACAGAAAACTCAGGCCTGACATCTCTACAAAAAACACAGGACTGACACACTTTACAGAAAACACAGGCCTGATATCTCTACAGAAAACACAGGCCTGATAGCTCTACAGAAAACACAGGACTGATATTCTCTACAGAAAACACAGGACTGATATCTCTACAGAAAACACAGGCCTGATAGCTCTACAGAAAACACAGGACTGACATCTCTACAGAAAACACAGGACTGATATTCTCTACAGAAAACACAGGACTGACACGCTCTACAGAAAACACAGGACTGACATCTTTACAGAAAACACAGGACTGATATTCTCTACAGAAAACACAGGACTGATATCTCTACAGAAAACACAGGCCTGATAGCTCTACAGAAAACACAGGACTGACATCTCTACAGAAAACACAGGACTGATATTCTCTACAGAAAACACAGGACTGACACGCTCTACAGAAAACACAGGACTGACACACTTTACAGAAAACACAGGCCTGATATCTCTACAGAAAACACAGGCCTGATAGCTCTACAGAAAACGCAGGACTGACACCCTCTACAGAAAACACAGGCCTGATATCTCTACAGAAAACACAGGACTGACACTCCTCTATACTCAAGCATCAGTATATCCAGGGCAGGGTTGCTCTATACAATATCCAGGACTGGTACTTTCTCTACTCTGCTCTTTCCAGCACACACAGGCCCATTTTCCTTGCGACGTGCAGGCAGAAACACAGACACAGATCCAACCTACAAGCGCCAATACGGACCAGCGTTCTACGCTGGCCCTCTGCGCCAGCCTGCTGACACTGCCTTTGTTTCGCAGAGACTACGTCGAACGGCTGATCCAAAAATTCTCCCCAGAGGGCGAAGAGTGGAAGAAGAAAATCGTGGAGGCGCTGGACAAGGTTGAGAGAGGAGGCATCAAGCTCTTAATGGAGAAACTCTTCAGTGAACTGAAGGTGTCTGAACTTTATTCTTCCTTCCGCCACAGTAAGGTTTCGGGAAAATAGCTGAAGAGGATACACATTAAGATAGAGCTTTCGGGTGAAAGGTGAGGGGAAACTTCTCCACTCAGAGGGTGGCGAGATTGTGGAATGAGCTGCCGGCACAAATGGTGGATGTACAAGACGATAAGAGGCAGAGATCAAGTGAACAGCCAGAGAGTTCTTTCCTAGAGTCGGAATGAAGGGTTATAACCTTTAAAAAGTTTAGGGAGATGTCAGAGAGGTTTTTTTTGCACAGAATGTGCTGCCAGGAGTGGAGGTAGGGCAGATACATTAGGGACATGTAAGAGACTCTCAGATAGGTTATAGGTGGAAGGAATTGTTAGATTGATCTTAGAGTCGGTTAAAGGGTTGGCACAACATCGTGGGCCAACGGGCCTGTACTGTAAACACACAGTACACTGCAGATGCTGTGGTCAAACCAAGACGTACAAACACGCTGGATGAACTCAGCAGGTCGGGCAGCATCCGCTGATGCTGTCAACGTTTCGGGCCGAGACCCTTCGTCAGGACTTGGTTTTTGTTTGGGCCTGTACTGTGTTGTATGTGGGTTCAATTGTAACATTTCAGAGAAGCCTGGACGGGTACATGGATGGGACAGGTATGGAGGGATATGGTCCAAGTGTAAGTACCTGGAACGAGGTCAGCACCGACTAGATCGGGCAGAAAGCCGTACTCTGTGACAGCTAATTGTCAGAGAACTCCGATATTTGACTGGCTTGGGTCTTTGGTGTTAGTCTGTCAGATACTCGGCTCTATGATTAATACCCAAAACGTTTTATAAGATGTTACACAGTATTATAATAAATTCCACAGTGAAGCCAGTAAATTAGGACAGAGTTAAGGAAAAACTTCTTCTCCCAGAGAGTTGTGGGGGTGTGAAATGCACTGCCTCGGAAGGCAGTGGAGGCCAATTCTCTGGATGCTTTCAAGAAGGAGCTAGATAGGTATCTTATGGATAGGGGAATCAAGGGATATGGGGACAAGGCAGGAACCGGGTATTGATAGTAGATGTTCAGCCATGATCTCAGAATGGCGGTGCAGGCTTGAAGGGCTGAATGGTCTACTTCTGCACCTATTGTCTATAAATTTAAAAGGACCATGTTGAGTTTAAGGAGCACAGGGGGACAACATCTCATATTCTGTGGGCGCAGGCTGGACATTGAATTTTCAGACTTCCAGTAACAGCTCCCCCCCCCCCCGTACCTTTCCCCCCTTCTCCTTTCTCTCCCCTCCTGATCCACTGGCCCTCATCACCCTCTTTCCCCTCTCCCACCCCCTCCATCTGCCCAGCTTCCTCCCCAGTCAGATTCCATCATCCATAGCCCTCAGTCACCTCCACCAGTCCCTTCCTATCTTCCGACCTCATTCCCTCTTTCCCCTGCTCCATCTGCCTATCACACCCTCCCCACCCATCACCTGCCAGCTCTTGCTCCCCCTTCGCTCGTCCTCCATACTGGCCACCTCCTCTCTACCCTTCCAGCCCTGATGAAGGGTCTCAACCCAAAATATTTACTGACCGTTTCCTTCCACTGATGCCCTGAGTTCCTGCTGTGCCATTGTGAGTCACTGCAGGAAGCAGGTAGTCGGGAAGAGGGAATGGAACCCAGGAACTGGGGCTTCACTGACTCCAAAGGGAATGTGAGAACAGGGGCTGGGAGTGTGGCACAGGGGGCCCTGGTGAGTATCATCAGAATCAGGTTTATTAACTCCGGCACGTGAAAATTGTTTAACTTAGCAGCAGCAATTCAATGCAGTACATAATCTAGCAGAGAGAGAAAAAAATAAATATAATAATAATAATAAATAAGTAAATCGATTACAATTTATGTACATTGAATAGATTAAAAATCATGCAAAAACAGAAATACTGTATATTAAAAAAATGAGGTAGTGTTCACGGGTTCATTGTCCATTTAGGAATCAGATGGCAGAGGGGAAGAAGCTGTTCCTGAATCATTGAGTGTGTGTCTTCAGGCTTCTGTACCTCCCTCCTGATGGTAACAGTGAGAAAAGGGAATGCCCTGGGTGCTGGAGGTCCTTAATAATGGACGCTGCCTCTCTGAGACACCGCTCCTTAAAGATGCAGGAAGCCAGTCAGCCAGAAGAGAGCACTGCAAATATTACTTGGTGATTGAATTGGGGGACCATCAGGGTATGTGGATGTTTGTGAAGCGGATCACTGGAGCTTTACTGTACTGCACCTGCATGGTGCAAAGTCCTGATGAGCTGTCCCAGTCCAAAATATTCACTGTGTACTCTCCTCTATAGATCCTGCCTAACCTGCTGAGTTCTCCAGTATTTTGTGTGTGTTGCTCGGGTTTCCAGTATTTTGTGTGTGTTGCTCGGGTTTCCAGTATTTTGTGTGTGTTGCTCGGGTTTCCAGTATTTTGTGTGTGTTGCTCGGGTTTCCAGTATTTTGTGTGTGTTGCTCGGGTTTCCAGTATTTTGTGTGTGTTGCTCGGGTTTCCAGTATTTTGTGTGTGTTGCTCGGGTTTCCAGTATTTTGTGTGTGTTGCTCGGGTTTCCAGTATTTTGTGTGTGTTGCTCGGGTTTCCAGTATTTTGTGTGTGTTGCTTGGGTTTCCAACATTTTGTGTGCGTTGCTCGGGTTTCCAACATTTTGTGTGTGTTGCTTGGGTTTCCAACATTTTGTGTGTGTTGCTTGGATTTCCAGTATTTTGTGTGCGTTGCTCGGGTTTCCAACATTTTGTGTGTGTTGCTTGGATTTCCAACATTTTGTGTGCGTTGCTCGGGTTTCCAACATTTTGTGTGCGTTGCTCGGGTTTCCAGTATTTTGTGTGCGTTGCTCGGGTTTCCAACATTTTGTGTGCGTTGCTCGGGTTTCCAGTATTTTGTGTGCGTTGCTCGGGTTTCCAACATTTTGTGTGCGTTGCTTGGATTTCCAACATTTTGTGTGCGTTGCTCGGGTTTCCAACATTTTGTGTGTGTTGCTCGGGTTTCCAGTATTTTGTGTGCGTTGCTTGGATTTCCAACATTTTGTGTGCGTTGCTCGGGTTTCCAGTATTTTGTGTGCGTTGCTCGGGTTTCCAACATTTTGTGTGCGTTGCTTGGATTTCCAACATTTTGTGTGCGTTGCTCGGGTTTCCAACATTTTGTGTGTGTTGCTCGGGTTTCCAGTATTTTGTGTGTGTTGCTCGGGTTTCCAACATTTTGTGTGCGTTGCTCGGGTTTCCAACATTTTGTGTGCGTTGCTCGGGTTTCCAACATTTTGTGTGTGTTGCTCGGGTTTCCAGTATTTTGTGTGTGTTGCTCGGGTTTCCAACATTTTGTGTGTGTTGCTCGGGTTTCCAGTATTTTGTGTGTGTTGCTCGGGTTTCCAACATTTTGTGTGTGTTGCTCGGGTTTCCAACATTTTGTGTGCGTTGCTCGGGTTTCCAGTATTTTGTGTGCGTTGCTCGGGTTTCCAGTATTTTGTGTGTGTTGCTCGGGTTTCCAACATTTTGTGTGCGTTGCTCGGGTTTCCAGTATTTTGTGTGTGTTGCTCGGGTTTCCAACATTTTGTGTGCGTTGCTCGGGTTTCCAACATTTTGTGTGCGTTGCTCGGGTTTCCAGTATTTTGTGTGTGTTGCTCGGGTTTCCAACATTTTGTGTGCGTTGCTCGGGTTTCCAACATTTTGTGTGTGTTGCTCGGGTTTCCAGTATTTTGTGTGTGTTGCTCGGGTTTCCAACATTTTGTGTGTGTTGCTCGGGTTTCCAGTATTTTGTGTGCGTTGCTCGGGTTTCCAACATTTTGTGTGCGTTGCTCGGGTTTCCAGTATTTTGTGTGCGTTGCTTGGATTTCCAACATTTTGTGTGCGTTGCTCGGGTTTCCAGTATTTTGTGTGCGTTGCTCGGGTTTCCAGTATTTTGTGTGCGTTGCTCGGGTTTCCAACATTTTGTGCGTGTTGCTCGGGTTTCCAGTATTTTGTGTGCGTTGCTTGGATTTCCAACATTTTGTGTGCGTTGCTCGGGTTTCCAGTATTTTGTGTGTGTTGCTCGGGTTTCCAACATTTTGTGTGCGTTGCTCGGGTTTCCAGTATTTTGTGTGCGTTGCTTGGATTTCCAACATTTTGTGTGCGTTGCTCGGGTTTCCAGTATTTTGTGTGCGTTGCTTGGATTTCCAACATTTTGTGTGCGTTGCTCGGGTTTCCAACATTTTGTGTGCGTTGCTCGGGTTTCCAGTATTTTGTGTGCGTTGCTTGGATTTCCAGTATTTTGTGTGCGTTGCTTGGATTTCCAACATTTTGTGTGCGTTGCTCGGGTTTCCAGTATTTTGTGTGCGTTGCTTGGATTTCCAACATTTTGTGTGTGTTGCTCGGGTTTCCAACATTTTGTGTGTGTTGCTCGGGTTTCCAACATTTTGTGTGCGTTGCTTGGATTTCCAACATTTTGTGTGCGTTGCTCGGGTTTCCAGTATTTTGTGTGTGTTGCTTGGATTTCCAGTATTTTGTGTGTGTTGCTTGGATTTCCAACATTTTGTGCGTGTTGCTCGGGTTTCCAGTATTTTGTGTGTGTTGCTCGGGTTTCCAACATTTTGTGTGCGTTGCTTGGATTTCCAACATTTTGTGTGCGTTGCTTGGATTTCCAACATTTTGTGCGTGTTGCTCGGGTTTCCAGTATTTTGTGTGTGTTGCTCGGGTTTCCAACATTTTGTGTGCGTTGCTTGGATTTCCAACATTTTGTGCGTGTTGCTCGGGTTTCCAGTATTTTGTGTGTGTTGCTCGGGTTTCCAACATTTTGTGTGCGTTGCTTGGATTTCCCGCATCTTAAGAATCTCTTGGATTCTGAAGGCTCTCCCTTGGCAGAAGGTGAAGGCATTGCTTCCCTTAGGCCACGGGTTTAATGAGGCACTCTCTGTTCAGTAGCCAGCTGTTTGCAGCTGCACTGCAGATGTGGGCTGAGCAACAGCTTGGCCAACATCTGGAACTAACCATTGTCCGCCTGCTGATCCACAGTTTACTTGTCTCTCTACAAACTCCACAAACCTTGTCTCTCTGTTTCCCATTTCTAGCCACATTTTGCAAAGCTGTTGAGAAAGAAATGGCTCCAAAATGCGGAAAGCTTTGAAAGTATCATTACCGCCATCCGAGAGCACTTCCAGCATTTCCACAAGATGAAAACTCCGCCGTACCAGGTATGGTCACCACAACGGAACACGGGTCTGCGGGCTGCTAAGTGTGTCAGATCGGGGTGGGGGGTGGGGGGCACTTGTCCTGATCACCTTTGCTGGTGTTCAGGCTCACAGCGTACACCTCACCACGTACCCTGGCCCTGTGCACACGTTATGTACATTCACTATGTGTATGCTCACCACTTACACACTCAACGTGTGCACAGCTCCACTATACACTGCATGCTGTCTCACTGTCTGCGTCCTGTGCAAGTTGCTGGAGGGACTCAATGGGTCAGACAGCATCTATGGTGGGGAATAAACAGTCAGCGTTTCAAGCCGATACCCTTCATCGTTTCCATAAGACAAAGGAGCAGAATTAGGCCATTCGGCCCATTGAGTCTGCCCCACTATTCAATCATGGCTGATCCTTTTTCCCCTCCTCAACCCCATTCTCCAGCCTTCTCCCCGTAACCTTGATGCCATGACCAGTCAAGAACCAATCAATCTCTGCCTTGAATACACCCAACAACCCGGCCTCCACAGCTGCCTGTGGTAATAAATCCCACAAATTCACCACCCTCTGTCTGAAGGAATTTCTCCGCATCTCTGTTTTAAATGGACGCCCCTCTAGCCTGAGGGGTGGAATCGTCAACTGTTTATTCCCCTCCGCAATGCCGAGTCCCTCCAGCGTTTTATGTGTGAATTGATTCAGATTTTCAGCATCTGCCAAAGCTCTTGTTTCTGTTTTCATTTCTCTGCGTGCATCGTTACGGCGGGTAGTCTCGCTTGCGTGGTTTTACTCTGTACCGCCTTAGTGTACGGCCCTGGTTTTCAGTCTCTCTCTGTACAACGCCACAGAGTAAACAGGTAGAGCAGAGTGCCAGTCTGATATCCCACTCTTGCTGTGAACTAGAGAACCCCCGGTGCAGTTACTGCTGTCTGTCCTCGTGTTTCTGCAGACCCTGGTCAATAACGTTCACCTGCGGGTGGTGACTGAGTACCTGAGGGCGCTGGTGCAGAGGCGGGTGACCTGCAACTCGAGCGAGATGCGTACCAAGCTAGCGCTGCGGATCAGCGAGGAGTCCGAGCAGCTGCAGCAGCTCTTCCTCAATCTGGTGAGTGCTCCCGAGGGGAGAGGGGCCAAGTGGCAGGGTTCAGAGGTCAGCGGGGTCACGTAACAAGGTCAAGGATGGTGACATGAGGCTGATGTCAGGTGATGAGAAGTTAGGATCAGGTGACGAGGGGCTGGGGCCAGGTGACGAGGGGCTGGGGTCAGGTGACGAGAGGTTGGAGCCAGGTGACGAGGGGCTGGGGCCAGGTGACGAGGGGCTGGGGTCAGGTGACGAGAGGTTGGAGCCAGGTGACGAGAGGCTGGGGCCAGGTGACGAGGGGCTGGGGTCAGGTGACAAGGGGCTGGGGCCAGGTGACGAGAGGCTGGGGCCAGGTGACGAGGGGCTGGGGTCAGGTGACGAGAGGCTGGGGTCAGGTGACGAGGGGCTGGGGCCAGGTGACGAGGGGTTGGGGCTAGCTGACATGAGTCTGGGGTCAGATGATGCGAGTCTGGGGTCAGTTGATGTGAGTCTGGGGTCAGATGATGCGAGTCTGGGGTCAGATGATGTGAGTCTGGGGTCAGTTGATGTGAGTCTGGGGTCAGTTGATGTGAGTCTGGGGCCTTCGAGAAGTACAGCGCAGAAACAGACCCTCTGGCCCATCTAGTCCATACTGAAACCAGATAAGCTGCCCACTCCCATCGACCTGCACCTCGAGCGAGATGCGTGCCAGGCTAGCATGACCCTCCGTATACCTACTATCGATGCACCTATCGACACTTCTCCTAAACATTGAAATTGAGCTCGTATGCACCTCATTCCACTCTCTCATGACCCTCCGAGTGAAGCAATTTCTCCTCATGTTCCTCTTGAACTTTTCACCTTTCACCCTTAAGCCGTGACCTCTGGTTGTAGCCCCACCCAACCTAGGTGGGAAAAGTCTGCGTGCATCTACCCTGTCTTTACCCCTCATCATTTTGCATACCTCTCTCAGTTTTCTCTGTTCTAAGGAATACAGGGCTAACCTATTCAATCTTTTCTGATAACTCAGGTTCTCCAGACCTGGCAAGATCCTTGTCACTTTTCTCTGCACTTTTTCAACCTTGTTGACCGAAACTGCTCACAATACAACAAGTTAGGCCTCACCGATGTCTGTACAACTTCAACATAACATCCCATCTCCTGCACTCAATATGAAGGCCAATGTGCCAGAAGCTTTCTTTACGACCCAATCTACCTGTGACACGACTTTCAATGAATTGTGGACCTGTATTCCCAGATCCCTTTGTTCTACCGCACTCCTCGGTGCCCCACCGTTTACCAGGTAGGATCTACCCGGCTGGTCCCACCGAAGTGCAAAACCTGGCACTTGTCTGCAGGACGGAGGAGTTGCCATTTTTCATCCCATTTTTCCAGCTGCTCCGGATCCCTCTGCAAGCCAGGATCGCCTTCCTCGTTGTCCACTACATCCCAATCTTGGTGTCATCCACAGATTTACTGATCTAGTTCACGACAGATCATCGAAATAGATGACAAACAACAAAGGACCCAGCACCGATGCCTGTGGCACTGCACTGGTCACAGGGCTCCAGTCGGAGAGGCAACCACCTACTATCACCCTCAAAGCCAATGTCTCATCCAATTTACCTCTTCATCTTGAATGCTGAGCGACTGAACCTTCCTGACTAACCTCCCGTGTGGGACCTTGTCGAAGGCCTTGCTAAAGTCCATATAGGCAACATCCACTGCCTTCCCTTCATCCACATTCCTGGTAACTTCCTCAAAAAACTCCAGAACATTTTTTTAGACAAAGCCATGCTGACTCTCATTAATCAGACCATATCTGTCCAAATAATTACATATCCAGTCCCTTCGAACACCTTCAGATAACTCTCTCACAGCTGATGTCAGACTCTCTGCTCTATAACTTCCAGCTTTATTCTTAGAGCCTTTTTGAAACAGTGGAACAACACTGGCTGTCCTCCAGTCCTCTGGCATCTCTCGGTGCTCAGGATGATCAGATATCTCTGCTAGGACCCCGGCAATTTCTGCCCTTGCCTCCCACGGGGTCTGAGGGAACACCTTGTCAGGTCCTGAGGATTTATCCACTCCGATTTGCTTCAGGACAGCAAACACCTCCTCCTCTGTAATCTGTAGTCGATGCTGCTTTGCCTCACTTCTGTGGACTCTGTGTCCGTCTCCCGAGTAAATACAGATGCTACGAATGGCTTTAAGATCTCCCCCATCTGTTTTGTCTCCACACGTGGATTACCGTTCTGGGCTTCCGGTGGACCAATTTTGTCCCTTGCAATCCTTTTGCTTTTAACATATCTGCAGAAACCCTTTGGATTCTCCTTCACCCTCTCTGCTAAGGCAACCTCATGCCCTCTTTTAGCCCTCCAGATTTCTTTATTAAGTATCCTCTTGTGTTTCTCATACTCCACAAGCACCTCATTTGTTCAAACCTGCCTATACCTGTTGTGTTCCTCCTTTTCCCTCTCAACCAGGACCTCAGTATCTCTCAAAAACCAAGGTCACCTGCATTTGTGATGTGAGGCTGGGGTCAGCTGACCAGACACTGGGGTCAAGTCAGGTGATGTGAGGCTGGGGTCAGCTGACCAGACACTGGGGTCAAGTCAGGTGATGTGAGGCTGGGGTCAGCTGACCAGACACTGGGGTCAAGTCAGGTGATGTGAGGCTGGGGTCAGCTGACCAGACACTGGGGTCAAGTCAGGTGATGTGAGGCTGGGGCTCGGTGACATGAGACGGCATCAAGTGAGGAGAGACTGGGGTTAGATTGGTGGGGCTGGGGTCCGGTGAGAGGTCGAGGGTTTTAGAGTGGGTAGTTTGACAGTAGGAGACAGTAAAGTGACAGAGAAGGGATTGGGTGCAGTGGGCCTCTAATCTAAGAAAAGATGTGCTAGCATTGGAGAGGGTCCAGAGGAGGTTCACTGGAATGATCCCAGAATGAAAGGGTTAACATAGGAGGAGCATTTGATGGCTCTGGGCCTGTAATCACTGGAGTTTAGAAGAATGAGGGGGGATTTCATTGAAACCTATCAGATATTGAAAGGAATGAACAGAGTGGGTGTGGAGGGGATGTTTAATGTAGTTGGGGGGGGAATCTCAGACCAGTGGACAATGCCTCAGAATAGAAGGACTACCCCAAGGAATTTCTCTTTTTAGGTTGGTAGGTACTCAGGGTGTCAAAGGTTACAGGAGAAGGCAGGAGAATGGGGTTGAGACAGGTAATAAATCAGCCATGATGGAATGGTGGAGCAGACTCGATGGGCCGAATGGCCTATTTCTGCTCCTATGTGCTATATCTTACAGTTTTGTGGTCTTAGAGTGATGAGTGGGGAAGAAGTTTCAGGTGCGTCTGGGCAGGGGCGGGGAGAGGGGTGGGATTGGGGTGAGGATGTATTTTCTGGGGGACACATTGAGCACATTCCCAGTGAACCTGGGGAAGGTTTCAGAGCTTGTCTTCTGCTGCAGCTTATGAGAGATTTCTCCCTGCTCCAGCATGACTTGACAAACCCGAACCATAGGTTATAACACGTAGGGAGATACAGAAGAATAACTTGAGCTTCTATTTCATAATTAACTGTAGCCTAATGGTCCTGATAGGGGCTTTTCAACACAGCAGTGGCTGATGGGATTGCTTCACCTCCATTGCCATTTCTCAGAATCTCTCAAGAAGAGTAACACTGAGAAGGATGAGGAGAGAGGAAATGAGGTTAAGTCAGCAGAAGAGAACATGAAAGAGACAGTAAGATATGAAAGTGGCTAATGGGTTGTGCCTTCGCAGTTGATCCGAAGGACCTGGTTTGTCATTTTTCACAAAGTTATGTTTTTCACACAATGGGGCAGCAGGTAGTGCTTCTGCCTCACGCAAGTCCAATCCTGACCTACAGTGCTGTCGGTGTGGAGTTTGCACATTCTCCCTGTAACCTTGTGAGTTTCCTTCAGAAAGTCCATTTCCCTCACACATCCCAAAGAGGTGTGGGTCATGTAGAGAATGGAATCTGGGAGGAGCTGATGAGAGTGTGGGAAGAATACTTAGGGATTGATGTGAGTGGGTGCTTAATGCCCATCACAGATTCAACGGGCTGAAGGACCTGTTAAAGGAGGGAAATATTAGCTTTATTTGTCACATGTACCTTGAAATATCAAAACACACAGTGAAACGTGTCATTTGCGTCAATGACCAGCACAGTCCAAATATATGCTGAGGGCAGCCCGCGAGTGTCACCCTGCTTTCAGAGATGCCCACAGTTTACCTGCCCCAACCCGTACACATGGGAGGGAATCAAAGCACCCGGAGAAACCCACGCGGTCAGAGGGAGGCACAGTCACTGTGGCGGGGTTTGAATCCTGATCACAGCGTTGACTTGTAAGGTGTTAACGCTAACCGCTGCACTACAATGCTGCCCTTCACACACCTGTTCTGTACTACGTAACTGCGGGTACAAAACCTTGCACGTAACGCATTCCTGGGCCTGAGGCTGGGCTCAGCACTAAAGGACAATGGCCTCACTTCCTCTCCACAGAATTCCACCTCGTCCTGGCTGGACGCTGCGATCGGTCACCAGGCCGAGATCGTCAAACTGAAGGAAATCTCCTCCATCCAGATGGAAGTCGGGGTCTTGGTGAGCAGTTATCCTGACGTACGGTGAGTTAGACTGCTCCTCTCTGCCAGCTCTACACCGCCACCGTCTCACCCGCACTTCACCCACGTTCTTCTGCCTTCTCCCTGTAAACTTTGACACCTTGACTAATCGAGAATCTGTCAATCTCCGCTTTAAATGCACCCAATGACCTAGCCTCCACGGCCAATGAATTCCACATGAACCACCCCCAGCTAAAGAAATCCTCCTCTTCTCTGTTCTAATGGAACATCATTGTATTCAGAGGCTGTGCCCTCTGGTCCTGGACTCTCGGGGCTGTCGGAAACATCCTCTCCATGGCCTCTCTATCCAGGCCTTTCAGTATTTTGTACGGTTTCAAAGATATCTGCTTTCATTCTTCTAATCTCCAGTGCGAAAATATGGACTATTGACCTCAAAATCCACCATGTTATGATTTTGCACCTTATTACCCTCCTGCACTGCCCTTCCTCTGTACTTGCTGCCCCTCATTCAGTGTTCTGTTATTGTTATAGTTTCACCACAGTTCACCACGTAATGGTTTCATCTGCATGAACAGTATACAAGACGGGCTTTTCACTGTATCTTATTACATGTGAGAATTGTAAACCAATTCCAATCCCAATTCTCTGAAGATCACTTGTGAATCAAATGGGCTTTTTATAAAGGGCTAATATTTTGACCAATAGTTACACAGTAGAATTTGAAACACAAGAAATTCTGCAGATGTTGGAAATCCAGTCAACACACATAAAAACTCTGGAGGAACCCAGCAGGACAGGCAGCATCTAGGGAATTGAATAAACAGTCAACGTTTCGGGCAAAGGCCCTTCTTCGGGACACGGCCCGAAACATCAACTGTTAATTCATTTCCATGGATGCTGCCTGACCTCCAGAGTTCCTCCAGCACTTCGGATTTCCAGCATCTGCAGAATCTCGTGTTTCCCTCAAAGAGAAGGAAGAAGACATTATAGGATTAGGGCATAATATTTTCACCCTCCCCATGTCTGCCCAGCTCTCAGACCTCCTTAAAAGAACCCAAACCCTTCCTCTTTCTTGTGTAATGTGCAAACAATGGGAAATGCTTCAAGATAACAAGAACTTCCTGAACTTTTAGTTAAGTCCCAAGTGTATTCAGAGACTGACGCCAAGGAATGTTGAACACATGTGAAAATATTCTTTGCTGCTCCTTCAGAGATGTTTTTGGCACTGAAACAGAATTTTATGAGGGAGGCAGAGGGAAAGGTTCTGCCTCGCGCTATCAATTGCCTTTTTAATTCTGTTATTTTTCCGGATCTTTCTTCCTGACTGCTCAGCATCCTGACAGTCAGGACTCACCACTGATGAATTTTGACAAGTGTCTATTTCCTGTTTGACTAAGTCCTACTTATAGTAAGGGAGGAAGTAAAACCCTGGCATGGTTCGAGGACAGGAAGTAGGATCAGGAATACTTCCTGGTCTATTGGCCATTTTGGGTGTCATCAAGCCATAAAAATTAATCTACTGCAAAGCAAAACAGACCATGTAACCTTCCTTCTTACTTCCTAACAACAACTGATTAAACTCTCGGCAGCCAAAGGAGATACTCTGAACAATATTTCACTGAGAATGAAACTCTAGCGTGACTGTTCCCTTCTCAAGCAACTGCCTCTCTGACCTCTTATGAATCTCGGCCAAATACACAGGCACAGCGGTAGAAACTACTGCCAGCAACACTCGAGGACTGATTCCTAGCAAGTGGTCTGACTGTTTAGTGCTGGGTCAATGATTCAAAGTCACAAGTTCAAATCCCATCAGGGCAGCTGGGAAATTTAAATTTAACTATTTAAAGAAAGTGATGTTGAAAATATGAAAGAAAAATATCACTGTAACAACCAAAAAGGGTATTAAATAAAACTCATTTGTGCACCACAGAGAGATTATTAATCATTTGAAGCCCAATTGAACAGAGCTAAGATGGTAATACACTTATAACACATAAACACGTAATGGGAGGTACGGTGGCATAGTTAACATAACGCTTTACAACAGCCAGCTGTAAGATCAGGGTTCAGTACCCACCGCAGTCTGTCACTGATTGCGGATCAATACCCACTGCTGTCTGTATCACTGATTGGGGATCAATACCCACTGCTGTCTGTATCACTGATCGGGGATCAATACCCACTGCTGTCTGTATCACTGATTGGGGATCAATACCCACTGCTGTCTGTATCACTGATCAGGGATCAATACCCACTGCTGTCTGTATCACTGATTGGGGATCAATACCCACTGCTGTCTGTATCACTGATCAGGGATCAATACCCACTGCTGTCTGTGTCACTGATCGGGGATCAATACCCACTGCTGTCTGTATCACTGATTGGGGATCAACACCCACTGCTGTCTATCACTGATTGGGGATCAATACCCACTCCTGTCTGTATCACTGATTGGGGATCAATACCCACTGCTGTCTGTATCACTGATCGGGGATCAATACCCACTGCTGTCTGTATCACTGATTGGGGATCAACACCCACTGCTGTCTGTATCACTGATCGGGGATCAATACCCACTGCTGTCTGTCACTGATCGGGGATCAATACCCACTGCTGTCTGTATCACTGATTGGGGATCAATACCCACTGCTGTCTGTATCACTGATCAGGGATCAATACCCACTGCCGTCTGTATCACTGATCGGGGATCAATACCCACTGCTGTCTGTATCACTGATTGGGGATCAATACCCACTCCTGTCTGTATCACTGATCGGGGATCAATACCCACTGCTGTCTGTATCACTGATTGGGGATCAATACCCACTGCTGTCTATCACTGATCGGGGATCAATACCCACTGCTGTCTGTATCACTGATTGGGGATCAATACCCACTGCTGTCTATCACTGATTGGGGATCAATACCCACTGCTGTCTGTATCACTGATCGGGGATCAATACCCACTGCTGTCTGTATCACTGATTGGGGATCAATACCCACTGCTGTCTGTATCACTGATCGGGGATCAATACCCACTGCTGTCTGTATCACTGATCGGGGATCAATACCCACTGCTGTCTGTATCACTGATCGGGGATCAATACCCACTGCTGTCTGTATCACTGATTGGGGATCAATACCCACTGCTGTCTGTATCACTGATCGGGGATCAATACCCACTGCTGTCTGTATCACTGATCGGGGATCAATACCCACTGCTGTCTGTATCACTGATTGGGGATCAATACCCACTGCTGTCTGTATCACTGATCGGGGATCAATACCCACTGCTGTCTGTATCACTGATCGGGGATCAATACCCACTGCTGTCTGTATCACTGATTGGGGATCAATACCCACTGCTGTCTGTATCACTGATCGGGGATCAATACCCACTGCTGTCTGTATCACTGATCGGGGATCAATACCCACTTCTGTCTGTATCACTGATCGGGGATCAATACCCACTGCTGTCTGTGTCACTGATCAGGGATCAATACCCACTGCTGTCTGTATCACTGATCGGGGATCAATACCCACTGCTGTCTGTGTCACTGATCGGGGATCAATACCCACTGCTGTCTGTATCACTGATTGGGGATCAATACCCATTGCTGTCTGTATCACTGATCGGGGATCAATACCCACTGCTGTCTGTATCACTGATCGGGGATCAATACCCACTTCTGTCTGTATCACTGATCGGGGATCAATACCCACTGCTGTCTGTGTCACTGATCGGGGATCAATACCCACTGCTGTCTGTATCACTGATCGGGGATCAATACCCACTGCTGTCTGTGTCACTGATCGGGGATCAATACCCACTGCTGTCTGTATCACTGATCGGGGATCAATACCCACTGCTGTCTGTGTCACTGATCGGGGATCAATACCCACTGCTGTCTGTATCACTGATCGGGGATCAATACCCACTGCTGTCTATCACTGATTGGGGATCAATACCCACTGCTGTCTGTATCACTGATTGGGGATCAATACCCACTGCTGTCTGTATCACTGATCGGGGATCAATACCCACTGCTGTCTGTATCACTGATCGGGGATCAATACCCACTGCTGTCTGTATCACTGACCGGGGATCAATACCCACTGCTGTCTGTATCACTGATTGGGGATCAATACCCACTGCTGTCTGTATCACTGATTGGGGATCAATACCCACTGCTGTCTGTATCACTGATTGGGGATCAATACCCACTGCCGTCTGTATCACTGATTGGGGATCAATACCCACTGCTGTCTGTATCACTGATCAGGGATCAATACCCACTGCTGTCTGTATCACTGATTGGGGATCAATACCCACTGCTGTCTGTATCACTGATTGGGGATCAATACCCACTGCTGTCTGTATCACTGATCAGGGATCAATACCCACTGCTGTCTGTATCACTGATTGGGGATCAATACCCACTGCTGTCTGTATCACTGATTGGGGATCAATACCCACTGCTGTCTGTATCACTGATTGGGGATCAATACCCACTGCTGTCTGTATCACTGATTGGGGATCAATACCCACTGCCGTCTGTATCACTGATTGGGGATCAATACCCACTGCTGTCTGTATCACTGATCAGGGATCAATACCCACTGCTGTCTGTATCACTGATTGGGGATCAATACCCACTGCTGTCTGTATCACTGATTGGGGATCAATACCCACTGCTGTCTGTATCACTGATTGGGGATCAATACCCACTGCTGTCTGTATCACTGATTGGGGATCAATACCCACTGCTGTCTGTATCACTGATTGGGGATCAATACCCACTGCTGTCTGTATCACTGATTGGGGATCAATACCCACTGCTGTCTGTATCACTGATCGGGGATCAATACCCACTGCTGTCTGTATCACTGATTGGGGATCAATACCCACTGCTGTCTGTATCACTGATCGGGGATCAATACCCACTGCTGTCTGTATCACTGATCGGGGATCAATACCCACTTCTGTCTGTATCACTGATCGGGGATCAATACCCACTTCTGTCTGTATCACTGATTGGGGATCAATACCCACTGCTGTCTGTGTCACTGATCGGGGATCAATACCCACTTCTGTCTGTATCACTGATTGGGGATCAATACCCACTGCTGTCTATCACTGATTGGGGATCAATACCCACTGCTGTCTGTATCACTGATTGGGGATCAATACGCACTGCTGTCTGTATCACTGATCAGGGATCAATACCCACTGCTGTCTGTAAGGAGCCTGCACATTCTGCCTGTGACGGCTGAGTTTCCTCACCCTCTGAAGACATACAGTTAGTGAGTCGTGGGCATGTTTTGCTGGTGCTGGAAGCACAGTGACGCTTCCGGCTGCCCTCACCGCAATGCTCACTGATTTGATTTGACACAAACGACACGTTTCACTATATGTTGTGATGTACACATGACAAGTGAAGCTCTTCTAACTCCAAAAACCAGTGCCAGTGAACGACAATAGATAAAGAAATACAGACGGCTTCAATCCACTGTGTTACGTACGGCAATTAAATAGTTCCCCAGTATGATAAATTGAACTCGTGACCTCACAATCTATCTCGTATGATTTTGCTCCTAATCGTTTCAATGTTTCAAAGTACTTTTTTTTATCAAAGAATGTAGAAATTGTACAACCTTGTGATCTGTGGTCTAGTCTAGCTTCTCTGCAGCTGTTACACTGTAATGATCTGATCTACAGCAATTAACTGACCTTTGGCTCTGTTGCTCTTCTCACTTCTTTCAAACAGAAGGTGTAGCCATGGGCACTCGCATGGGTCCCAGCTATGCCAGCCTGTTTGTCGGCTACATGGAACTGTCTATGTTTCAGGTCTACACTGGTGACCATCCCTCACTTTTCCTACGCTCCGTCGACAGCTGCTGTGGTGCTGCTTCCTGCAGACAAGCAGAACACATCAACTTCATCCACTTTGCCTCCAACTTCCACCCTGCCCTCAAATTTACCTCGTCCCATTTCTGACACCTCCCTCCCCTTTCTCAATCTCACTGTTTCTATCTCCGGAGACAGTTTACCAGCGATGTCTATTATAAACCCACAGACTTTCACAGCTACCTGGACTGTACCCCTTCCCATCCTGTCACCTGTAAAAACACCACCGCCTTCTCTCAAATCTGAGGGCTTTCATTTCATAATGAAGGAGATGTCCTCTTTCTTCAAAGAAAGGGGCTTCCCTTCCTCCACCATCAACACTGCCCTCAACCGCATCTCTTCCATTTCACGCACGTCTGCTCTCACCCCATCCTCCCACCACCCTACCAGGCAGAGGGTTCCTCTTGTCCTTACCAGCGTCTGCATCCAGCACATAACTCTCTGTAACTTCTGCCATCTCCAACAGGATCCCACCACTAAGCACGTCTTTCCCTCTCCCCCCACTTTCTGCTTTCTGCAGTGATCCCCTATGTCCAGTCATCCCTCCCCACTGATCGTCCTCCTTGCAAGCGGAACAAGTGCTACACCTGCCCCTAAACCTCCTCCCTCACTACCGTTCAGGGCCCCGAACTATCCTTTCATGTGAGGCAACACTTCACCTGTGAGTCTGTTGGGGTCATCTACTATGCCCAGTGCTCCTGGTGCGGCCTCCGATGACCCGATGCAGATCGGGAGACCACCTCGCTGAGCATCTATGCTCCATCTGCCAGAAAAATCGGGATCTCCCAGTGGCCACCCATTTTAATTCCATTTCCATTCCCCTCCGATATGTCCACCCATGGCCTCCTCCACTGTCATGATGAGGCCACACTCAGGTTGGAGGGACAACACCCGTTTGGGTAGCCCCCAACCTGATGGCATGGACATCGACTTCTCAAATTTCACCCACTTCACCATTCCCCATCCCCTTTTCCCTCTCTCACCTTGCCCACCCATCACTTCCCCCAGTGATCCTTCCCCTTTTCTGCCTTCAGTCCTCTCCTGTCAGACTCCCCCTTCTCCAGCCGTGCATCTCTTCCACCAATCAGCTTCCCAGCTCGTCACTTCATTTCCCCGCCATGGGAGAGTCAGGAAGTCGAGTTCATTGTCATCCGCACGCGTGTGCACAGGTGCAATGAGAGGTCTGCTTGCGGTAGCATCGCGGGCACGCGACAGCAGATGATCCCAGCCCTGATCTCTTGCCGTCAGGAGCCGCAGGTCCCACATCAGCAGGTTCAGGAACAGGTCAGCCATCAGAGTCCTGAACCGGAGAGGATAACGTCACTCACCCCAACGCTGAACTGGCTCCATAACCTACAGACTCACGTTCAAGGACTCTACAACTCCTGTTCTTGATGTTTATTGTTTGTTTATTTATTATTATGTTGATTTTGTCTTTTTGGATTCGCATAGTTTGTAGTCTTTTGCACGTTGGTTGTCTGTCAGCATTTTTCATTCATTCTATTGTGTTTCTTTGTATTTACTGTGAATGCCTGTAAGAAAATGAACCTCAGGGCAGTATTTGGTGACGTACATGTAGTTTAGTAATAAATTTACTTGGAACTTTGACGATAAACACAAGATTCTGCAGATGCTGGAAATCCAGAGCAGTGCTGGAGGATCTCAGCAGTCCTGGCAGTACAGTGGGCGTCATAGGTAGGGTTTTTACAGAGTGGTGGGTGCAGGGAATTCCCTGCCAGCAGTGCTGGTAGAGAAGGATACACTAGGGACATGGACGAAAAGGAATGGAGGACTATGTGGGAGTAAAGGGTTACATTGATCTTTGTGTAGATTAAAATGTCAGTACAACATTATGGGCCGAAGGGGCTGCACTGTGCTGTTCACTCTCTCTGCTGCCGTGATGAGGGCAAACTCAGGTTGGAGGAGAAATACCTCATATTTCGTCTGGTTAGCCTCCAACCTGATGGCATGAAAACCAATTTCTCTAGCACGTAAATTTCTCCCCACTCCCTCCTTCTCTGTTCCTCCATTTCTTATTCTGGTTGCCCTATAACCTCTTCTTTTCTCCTCACTTGCCCATCATTTCCTCTTTCTCTTGCTTCCATTGTCTCCCATTAGGTTCCTTCTGCTTCATCGCTTTAAGGGTTATAACATCGTTATAGCTGGGGGTGGTAATGGGGATAAGCTCCTACTGGGGTGCATCTCAGCCTCTGACAACCAAGTCCACCCTCTGGACTTCATGGGCAGCTTAGTTACTAAGCCTGGCAGAACAATTTCTACTGTCAGGAAAAGGGACAAAGGAGGGTTCCTAGGGCCTTAGAACCAGTTGCTTTGGGGAGAGCTTCTCAGCCACGGTTGAAAGCTCATCGAAGAGAAGGAAAATTCTGATCTCAAACTTCTGCTGCCCATTCGTGGGGAAGTCTTCAGAAGTAAACCCGGTGGGAAAAATCCAGAGCTGGAGTCCCTGAGGCAGTCCAGCATTGAGTTCAACACTGATTGGCAACTCCTGCGACACCGTTGGTGCTAAACTCTGTCAGTTCCCGTCGTTCCTTTGGGTTCATCAGATGCGTGGAGAGGGGGAGCTTGCTACAGCTTGCTCTCCATATTGTACTGCCCTGGCTTGCTTGAGTATCTAAACAGCTAGGGCACAGCATCCATGGTCAACGAGACCTCTTCATCTCTTTACCTTTTCCACCTATCTCCTCCCAGCTTTTTCCTTATCCCAATTCCCCCACCTTCCCCCTCATCTGGTCTCCCCACTCACCTTCCAGCTTGTACTCTTTCCCCTCCTCTCACCTTCTCATTCCAGCTTTCTACCCCCCCCCCCTTCCAGTCCTGATGAAGGGTCTCGGCCTGAAACGTCAGCTGGTTATTCCTCTCCTTTGATGCTGAGCTCCTCCAGTACTCTGTGTGTTGCTCAAGATTTCCAGCGTCTGCAGAATTTCTTCTGTTAATATTAATTTGAATGCAAACGTGGCCAATTATTTACAGTAAGATTATGGTAATATAAAGCTTATAAGTAGCCACCAGCTCAATTATCCGTGCAGTGCTGTTCCTGATGTGCTGTTCTCCTCGTTCCCTCAGGAAGGGCCACATCTCTGCAGTGTTGCAAATGAGAGGAGACTTGAGTTCCTCCGACCGACACTCAATCCTGGAGACAGTGCAGGAGCTCAACAGCCAGAACAATGAACTCGACCCTCCCCGGGACAGGGAGCTCTTCAGCGATATCGATGAGACAACGGAGGCCCGTTGCATCAGAGAGAGCTCTGTCTCCAGCTGCATGGCCAGCTGGCTGTACGCCATCCGCGGCCGGTGACCAGCAGGTGGGGGTCGGGCGAGGAAGGAAAGGAGCAGGTGAATGGTGGGGAAGAGGCCGTGGGAGGGACACAGCAGAAGGTACTTCACACGTCCGAGCTGAGATGAGAAGGGCACTTCCGCCCCCAGGGCTCCTGCTGTGCTCGAAATGTCCTGGATTTTCAGTCGCCTCTCCTTCTCCCCTTCCTTCTCTGGAACTGGATGTATCCCGCACTTTCGGGAAACCGGACTAGGAGGGCCTCGCGACAGCTGTGTGTTCTCCCCGTGACCGCCTGGGTTTCCTCTTACATTCCAAAGACAAACGGGTTAGGGTTCGGCGTGCTGTGCTTGCACCAAAATCATGGTGACAATTGCAAGTTGCCCGCAGTGCATACGCAATGCAAATGATGCATTTCACTGCATGTTTCGATGTACCTGCAACAGATGAAGCTAATCTTAAAATATATATATATATATATACTGAGGTCATAGTCTAGAACGTCTCTTCGAGTGAACTCAAACCTCCCCTCTCCCTTCAGCGATTGTTTGTGGTGAGCGGGGAAATGCAATTTTGATTATAATGGAAGGCCCCAGCAGTTGCAGAGATGCGGCTAACGTACAAACACGCACAGGAAGATCCCAGGCTGGAAAGAAATGGGCCTCCGTAGAATAGAAATTATAGCACTGTGAATTCCAGTGCAAAGAGGGGAGGGGCGGTATTGAACAGACAGGGGAAACCCACCCAGTGCATTCCTGTAGGATTGGGAGTCAGATTAGGGTACAATATTCCCGGTTTTGTACTTCACTTAGAACCCACACGAGGACTTTGTGTCGGGAATCAGGCAGCCGGAAAGCCACAAAAATCCAAGGCTTGTGAATCGGGTGCAGGAAAATGATAATGGGAGTGACCAAACACTGGATCCCTGCGCTGGAATGTAACGGGGATCCAGGGAGAAATGCTGTGACTTACAACCACGTGATTGAATTATTGAGACTGTATAAATCTTTAATGTAAAAGTCATATAATATCAAGATTTAAATAAAGATCTTTCTAAAAGTGTTGACTGCTTCCATAAGCCAGAGTCCTTTTGGGGTTAGGAAAACGAAGTTCCCAGAATCCCTATGGCTGTTGACTATTGGTGCAAGGAAGATGGCTTCCATCACACCCCCTCCAACCTCTCCCACTGGGTGGCAGAGCCATGAAGAGTGGAGTGATTTTGCAATTTTCCAGTCTTCCAGAACCATTCCATAATTAGCAATTCTTGAAATATCATTACGAATGCCTCCACGATCTCTTCGGCTTACCGCTTTCAGAACCCTGGGGTTGTACAGCATCTGGTCCAGGTGACTTTTCCACCTTCAGACCTTTCAGTTCCCCAAGAACCTTCTCTCTAGTAATGGTAACTTCACAGATCTCATGATCCCTGACACCTGCACCTCACTGCTAGTGTCTTCTACAGTGAAGACTGATGCAAAATACTTATTCAATTTGTCTGCCATTTCCTTGTCCCTATTACTATCTCTCCTGGATCATTTTTCCAAATAAAGTCCCTAGCAATTCAGAAATTGGCATGCTTGCGTATGCCAGTACCTCGGGTTTTACCAGCCTGAATGGAGAGAAAAAACTGGGGTGTGTAGAACCAGGGGTCACCGTCTCAAAATAGAGAATTGGTCACTTACATAAAAAGGCCTGTTTCTGTGATGTACTTATGCATCTATATGGTGATGAAAAAGGTATACATTAGGCAGAGGGTGACATGTACTTAATTAGTGAAGGTGTCAAAGGGTATTTGGGAGAAGGCAGCGGAATGGGGTTGGGGTTGAGAGGGAAAATAAATCAGCCATGATGGAATGGCAGAGCAGACCTGATGGGCTGAATGGCCTGATTCTGCTCCCGTGTCTTGTGGAGATTAACCAAGAATGGGGAAAGCTGTATAAAACAGGGATTGTTTTATTGGGCTTTAATGTATTAGTAGATATATGTAGACAGCACTTTTGTTAAATCCAGCAGGACATCATCTCTGTACAATACAGATAGATCTTTAAGAAACTCAAACCACACTAACATTTCCATCACTGCCGTCAATGAAACTCCATTGTTAGTTTTTGCCTCAGTCACAGTTTTGTCACAGTCTCATGGTGACATCACATCCTACAGGACATCATTTCCTGTGTGTCATGGCAGTTTCCCATGTGGATGCTTCAATTCCATGCCATCTGATTCACTCAGACAGAAGCAGGTTGTCTGATACGCAAGAACTCCCTGTAAGTGTTGCTTCCTGTTGTGGAATTGGTTTTTCTCTAAAATGGTCTTGTGTGGAATTCCATTTTCATTGCCTCTTAGTTGAAAGTTGAGTCATAATCCTTCCGTTCCTTGTGGTTCCTTGGTACATTGACAAAATATTTCGGACACATTTATTAGACCGTAAGACATAAGAGCCATTCAGCCCATCGAGTCTGCTCCTCCATTCCATCATGGTTTATTTGTTATCTCTCTCCACCCCATTTTACTGCCTCTAACACCCTTATTAATCAAGAACCTGTCAACCTCTGCTTTAAGTATACCCAATGACAACCTCCACAAGCATCTGTGGCAGTGAATTTCACAGATTCATCACCCTCGGTCTGAAGAAATTCCTCTTCATCTCTGTTCTAAAGGGATGTCCGTGTACTCTGAGGCTGTGCCCTCTGGTCCTGGACTCCCCCCGCTACAGCAAACACCTTCTCTACGTCCACTCCATCTGGGTCTTCCAACGTTCAATAGTTTTCAATGAGATCCCTCCTCATTCTCCTGAACTCCAGTGACTACAGCCATCAAATGCTCGTCAGAAGTTAACCCTTTCATTCCCATGATAATTCCCATGAACCTCCACCGGACCCTCTCCAATGCCAACACATCCTTTCTTAGACATGTGGCCCAAAACTACTCACAATATTCCAGATGTAGTCTGACCCACGCCATATAAAGCCCCAGCATTATAGTTTACATCTGTCAAGCCAATGACAGCAACTATTGTTGGGGTTGGTGTCTTGAGGAGGTTAATCCAGACTTCCTCATCTCTCTACGGTAAGAAAATTGTGATCCTACCCTCAAAAAATCCAGATTAGACCATGTTGCTATCCATGGGAGCAGGCTGCGCACAATTTGAATGTTGTATTTCCTTCACTGGGATTCGGTTGGCAACAGAGCGCTTCGGGATATAAATCTTTCTTTCCATGTTAATATTTGTTATTATCACATGCAAGCTATTTTTGTCCAATCTTCTGTCTCAATCTCCAAAGGAGGTGTGTTTGTGTTTAATGATTAAATTAGCTAAATATGACCTTCCCTAGGAATAGGTGCCAACTTCCGTATCTACCCCGGTCTGAGTCCTGATGGGAAAGGTAATGGTTTATTTTCCACACAGCTAAACTTAGCTTGTAATTAGTGATTTCCTCAGCTGTTGACTCACTGTCCATGCCTTGCACTCTGAAGGGTGAAGGGAAGTTAAGCACTACCAGAGAACACAGAAGCACATCCCAAAAACTGTAAACAATTCCCAACAACATGGGAGATTCTTATTTTATTTTAATGTTTATTTTACAATTAGATTTTCATACGACTGCTTTAGTTGCAATGCAAACTGTCTAAAATAATTCAGTGGCCATTTTAATCGGAACCTCCTGTTATACGTAATTATGCAGATACTGTATTATACATAACAAAGTGGCCACAGTGTATGTTGGTGGCTTTCTGCTGCTGTGCCTTGATGTTTTGTGCATTGAGAGATGCTCTTCTTCACTCCGGTTTTCTAACACCTGGTTCTTTGAATTGTCGTCACTTTCCTGTCGGCTTGAACCTGTCTGGCCATTCTCCCTTACTGACAAGGCATCGAGCTGCTGCCACAGAACTGCAGGATATTTTGTTTCATTCTGTAAGCTCCTGAGACTGTTGTGCATGAAAACCCCAGGAGATCAGCAGTCTCGGGGATACTCAAACCACCCCATCTGGCACCAGCAATCATTCTACGGTCAGGGTCATTGAAATCACATTTCTGTGAACCACTGAATTTCTTGAGTACGCCTGCATGCTGTTGTGCATTGAGCTGCTGCCACAAGGTTGCTTGATGTGTGCACTAATGAGCAGGCGTAGCTAATGAAGTGGCTACTGTGTATAATCATTATAGAGCCAAGGCGCAGGCCCTTTGGCCCACACAGTCTACGCTGACCATCAACAACCTAATTTCCCTGTTTCTATTCTCTCGACGTTCCCATCAACTTCCCCGAAAGAAGCTGCAGAGGGTTGTAAATCTAGTCGGCTCCATCTTGGGTACTAGCCTACAAAGTACCCAGGACATCTTTAGGGAGCATTGTCTCAGAAAGGCAGTGTCCATTATTAAGGACCTCCAGCACCCAGGGCATGGCCGTTTCTCACTGTTACCATCAGGGAGGAGGTACAGAAGCCTGAAGGCACACACTCAGCGATTCAGGAACAGCTTCTCCCCCTCTGCCATCTGATTCCTAAATTGAATCTTTGGACACTACCTTGATTTTTTAAAAATATACAGCATTTTTGTTTTTGCACTTTTTTTAACCTTTTCAATATAAGTAATTGATTTACTTGTTTATTACTTTTTTTTCTTCTATATTACATTGAACTGTTGCTGCTAAGTTAACAAATTTCACAACACGTGCCGGTGATGATAAACCTGATTCTGATTCTGATTCTCACCTGTAGCTCAGAGGAAACGGTCAGTGTCGTTGGTCAGGATCGAACCCTGTTCTCTGGCAATGTGGGGTGGCGGCTCTACCTACTTACACCACTATGGAGAAGGAGTAATGGGATGATACTGAGATCTCTGAAACTGTGCAACAGGAGAATGCAGAATTTTTTTTATGAGCAACAAGATTTCAACTCAAAGTAGATTGATTATCAGTGTCACCATATGCAACCCTGAGGTTCATTTTCTTGCAGGCATTCACAGTAGATAAACTGATACCCAGCAGAATCAATGAGACACGGCACCTGGCAAGCAAAGACGGACAAACGACCAGTGTGCAACAGACGACAAACTGCAAATACAAAAAGAAAATCAAAATAATAACAGTAGATTAATAAGTAATAAACAATACTGAGAACATGGGTTGTAAAGTCCTTGAAAGAGAATCCATAGGTTGTGGAATTCAGCGTTGAGGTGAGTGAAATTATCCCCTCAAGTTCAGGGATAATAAACTGTTCCTGAATCTGATGGTTTGGGTCCGGAGTCTCCTGTACCACCTTCCCGATGGCAGCAGCAAGAAGAGAGCTTGGCCTGGAAGGTGGGGGTCCTTGATGATGGATGACAGAAGGTTCACACCACCTCACAAGGTATGCACCCCGTCCGATGCCCGCTGCCCCACAACGTAGAGTCCATCGACGTCAGGCCACAAACCCGGAGAGGAAACAAGCCTTCAGGGACTGGCTGAGAGACGGGCAATAGCGAATGTCAGGCACAAGAGATTCCACAGGCGCTGAAATCCAGAGTATCTCACTCAGAAAGTTGGAGGAGCTTGGCAGGTCAGGCAGCATGTGAAGGAGAAAATGGACTGTTGATTGTTTTGGTCAAGATGGATCAGTCTAGATTAAGGGTCTTTGCTCTCTCCACCCTTCCTTCTACAACCCCTCTTCACCCGGATCCACCTAGCATTCTCCACCCCCCGTCCCTCCTCGCCTCTTTACACTGGCCATCTCCCCTTCGCTCATTCAGCCCGAAACATTGACTGCACGGACACTGCGCCAGTTCCTCCAGCAGGTTGTTGCTCCAGGTTTTGCCCACCACAACAGGGGGTAATTCTCAGTGGTCACCCTTCTGAATTCTACATCCATTCCCATTCCAATATGTTGGTCCATTTCCTCCACTACTGCAATATTGAGGCCACTCTGGTTGGAGGAACAACACCCCATCTCACTTACACATCACTTCTCTCCGGTGAACCTCCTCCTTCCCTTCAGCCCTTTGCCTCTTCCACTTGGCCCCTCCCAGCCACCTTCCCCCTCGCTCGGTCTCACCTATCACCTCCCAGCTTGTACTCTTCCCCTCCCCCCACCTTCTCCCCCCCCCCCCTTCTTTTCAAGCCCGGCCCAAAAGGTCAACTGTTTATCCCCCACCCCCCAAGGATACCGCCTAAATTGCAGAGTTCCTCCAGCATTGTGGGTGTTGAAGTCTCCTGTGTCTCCATTTGCCTATGAGTCAGTTGTCTGCGAGTTAATAAATCAAGGCTGCTGTGCTGATGCTATTTGGAGGACTGCCCTGCTGCTATTTGACTTCACTTATGGCACTTTGAGCTCAGATCCACCCTCGTCTTCCTGTTGTCCACCAAGTATCGTACAGGAAGTTTCAGTCTAGAATCAACAGCGTTTCTGGACAGTGATGTTGTTTACACCCGCTGGTGATTTCCACTCTGGTCCAGGTCCAACTCTCGGTGGCTACTAGCATCAGCCACACACCCACCACTCTCTGCATAAAAAAACTTACCCCTGACATCTCCTCTGCACCTACTCCCCAGCACCTTAAAACTGTGCCCTCTTGTGTTAGCCATTTCAGCCCTGGAAAAAAGCCTCTGACTATCCACACAATCAATGCCTCTCATCATCTTGTACACCTCTATCAGGTCACCACTCATCCTCCGTCGCTCCAAGGAGAAAAGGCCGAGTTCACTCAACCTATTCTCATCAGGCATGCTCCCCAATCCAGGCAACATCCTTGTAAATCTCCTCTGCACCCTTTCTATGGCTTCCACAGCATATGAAAATGACCACTGGAATGGAAGGTTTGAGTTTCAAGGAGAGGCTGGGAGTATTTTCTTGCAAGTAAAGGGAGCTGAGGAGTGACCTTCTGGAGGTTTATCAGACAGGGTCATAGATAATCACCATCTATCCCAGGCCAAAACTGTTTAAGATGAGAGGGTTAAGATTTAAAGCTGATCTGAGTGCGAGGTTTTCCCTCTCAGAGGGTGATGGGGAACGGAACAAGTTCCCAAAGGAATTGGTCACAAGGGTGTAATCTCACAGCAAAGGCTCGATGGGCCGGAAGACCTGTTTACCGTGTTGTATCTCCAAATGAAGAGCTGTCCAAACTCTGTATCACTCTCTGTCTCCTTCACTACCAAACTGTCCCCTCCAACCCAGCACAGGTTCCAGTGCAGCCTATAGGGGCAAGCTTCCAACCATTCACGGATTCCAGTGTGGCCTACAGAGACCAGTCTCCAACCATTCACGGATTCCAGTGTGGCCTACGGGGTCCAGTCTCCAACCATTCACGGATTCCCGTGTGGCCTACAGGGACCAGTCTCCAACCATTCACGGATTCCAGTGTGGCCTACGGGGTCCAGTCTCCAACCATTCACGGATTCCAGTGTGGCCTACGGGGTCCAGTCTCCAACCATTCACGGATTCCAGTGTGGCCTACGGGGTCCAGTCTCCAACCATTCACGGATTCCAGTGTGGCCTACGGGGTCCAGTCTCCAACCATTCACGGATTCCAGTGTGGCCTACGGGGTCCAGTCTCCAACCATTCACGGATTCCAGTGTGGCCTACGGGGACCAGTCTCCAACCATTCACGGATTCCAGTGTGGCCTACGGGGTCCAGTCTCCAACCATTCACGGATTCCAGTGTGGCCTACGGGGTCCAGTCTCCAACCATTCACGGATTCCAGTGTGGCCTACGGGGACCAGTCTCCAACCATTCATGGATTCCAGTGTGGCCTACGGGGTCCAGTCTCCAACCATTCACGGATTCCAGTGTGGCCTACGGGGTCCAGTCTCCAACCATTCACGGATTCCAGTGTGGCCTACAGGGACCAGTCTCCAACCATTCACGGATTCCAGTGTGGCCTACAGGGACCAGTCTCCAACCATTCATGGATTCCTACTTGCCCAGGTAGATTGGAGGGGAATACTGGCAGGGAAGACAGCAGAGCAGAGATGGCTGAAGTTTCTGGGAATAGTTCATAAGGTGCAGGATAGATATGCCCCACAGAGGAAGAAGGTCTCAAATGGCAGGGGTAGGCAACTCTGACTGACGAGGAAAGGGCAGTAAAAGTGAGTGAGAAATTGGATGATCCAACAAAAGGCAACTAAAAAGAATCCATAAGAAGGGAAAAGATGAAATATGAGGGCAAACTAGCCAATGATATTAAGCATTTTTTTCAGATATATAAAGAGTAATAGGGAGGTGAGAGTTGATATTGGACCACTGGAAGATGAGGCTGGTGATGTAGTAATAGGGACAAAGAAATGGCAGATGAACTTAACGAGTACTTTGCATCAGTCTTCACTGTGTGCCAGAGGTCTGAGTGTCAGGGAGAAGGAGGGAGCGCCATTGCTATCACAAAGGGAAAAAGTGCCGGGCAAACCGAAAGGTCTTAAGGTGGATAAGTCACATGGACCAGATGGACTACATCCCAGAGTCCTGAGAGAGGTTGCTGAAGAGATATTGGATGCATTGGTCAAGAATCACTTTATTCTGGCAGGACTGGAAGATTGCAAATGTCACTCCACTCTCTACGAAGGGAGGAAGGCAAAAGAAAGGAAATTATAGGCCAGTTAGCCTAACCTCAGTGGTTGGGAAAGTGTTAGAGTCCATTATTCAGGATGAATTTTTGGGATACTTGGAGACTAAAGATAAAATAAGTCAAAGTCACCTGTTTTAAAGGGAAATCTTGCCTGAAAAATCTGTTTGAGTGTTTTGAGGAAGTAACAAGCAGGGTGAACAAAGGAGAGGCAATGAACATCACTTACTTGGATTTTCAGAAGGCGTTTGATAAGGTGCCACATGTGAGGCTGCTTAACTCGATAAAATCCTATGGCGTTACAGGAAAGATACTGGCATGGATAGAGAAATGGCTGACAGGCAGGAGGCAGCGAATGGGAATAAAGCGGGCCTTTTCTGGATGGCTGCCGGTAACCAGTGGTGTTCCTCAGGGGTCAGTATTGGGACTGCTGCTTTTCACATTGTTTGTCAATGATTTAGATAATGGAACTGATGGCTTTGTGGATGATACGAGGATAGGTGGACGGGTAGGTAGTGCTGAGGAAGCAATGCGATTGCAGCAGGACTTAGACAAATTGGAAGAAGGGGCAATAAAGTGGCAGATGGAATACAGTGTTGGGAAATGTATGATAATGCACTTTGGTAAAAGGAATAATATTGCAGACTGTTATCTAAATAGGGGCAAAGGGACTTAGGTGTCCTCGTGCAAGACTCCCAGAAGGTTAATGTACAGGTTGAGTCTGTGGTGAAGAAGGCAAATGCAATGTTGGCATTTATTTCAAGGGGAGCGGAATATAAAAACAAGGAGATAATGCTGAGGCTTCATAAGACACTGGTCAGGTCACACTTAGGGAATTGTCAACAGTTTGGGCTCTATATCTCAGAAAGGATTTGTTGTCATTGGAGGGAGTCCAGCAGAGGTTGATTCTGGGACTGAAGGGGTCAACGTATGGGGAGTGTTTGGGCCTGTACTCATTGGAATTCAGAAGAATGTGGGCGATCTCATTGAAATCTACCAAATGTTGAAAGGACAAGAGAGGGTAGATGTGGAGAGGATGTTTCCTCTGGTGGGGGTATCCAGCACTAGAGGGCACAGCCTCAACATTGAGGGACAACCTTTTAGAACAGAGGTAAGGAGGAATTTTTTAGCCAAAGAGTAGAGAATCTGTGGAAGCTCTGCCACAGAATGCAGTGGAGGCCAAGTACGTGGGTACATTTAAAGAAGCTGATAGTTTCCTGATTGGTCAGGGCATCAGAGGATATGGCAAGAAGTCAGGTATGGGGTTGAGTGGGATCCAGGATCAGCCATGATGGAATGGGGAAGCAGATTTGATGGGCTGAATGGCCTAAATCTGTTCCTACATCTTATGGGCAGTCTCATGGCCTGCTGGGGCCAGACTCCAACCCAGCACGGATCACAGTGCAACATCCAGTGGTCAGCCGCCAACCCAGCACGGATCACAGTGCAACATCCAGTGGTCAGCCGCCAACCCAGCACGGATCACAGTGCAACATCCAGTGGCCAGCCGCCAACCCAGCACGGATCACAGTGCAACATCCAGTGGTCAGCCGCCAACCCAGCACGGATCACAGTGCAACATCCAGTGGCCAGCTGCCAACCCAGCACGGATCACAGTGCAACATCCAGTGGCCAGCCGCCAACCCAGCACGGATCACAGTGCAACATCCAGTGGCCAGCCGCCAACCCAGCACGGATCACAGTGCAACATCCAGTGGCCAGCCGCCAACCCAGCACGGATCACAGTGCAACATCCAGTGGCCAGCCGCCAACCCAGCACGGATCACAGTGCAACATCCAGTGGCCAGCTGCCAACCCAGCACGGATCACAGTGCAACATCCAGTGGTCAGCCGCCAACCCAGCACGGATCACAGTGCAACATCCAGTGGGCAGCCGCCAACCCAGCACGGATCACAGTGCAACATCCAGTGGTCAGACTCCAACCCAGCACGGATCACAGTGCAACATCCAGTGGTCAGCCGCCAACCCAGCACGGATCACAGTGCAACATCCAGTGGTCAGCCGCCAACCCAGCACACATCACAGTGCAACATCCAGTGGTCAGACTCCAACCCAGCACGGATCACAGTGCAACATCCAGTGGCCAGCCGCCAACCCAGCACGGATCACAGTGCAACATCCAGTGGTCAGCCGCCAAGCCAGCACGGATCACAGTGCAACATCCAGTGGTCAGCCGCCAACCCAGCACAGATCACAGTGCAACATCCAGTGGTCAGCCGCCAACCCAGCACGGATCACAGTGCAACATCCAGTGGTCAGCCGCCAACCCAGCACGGATCACAGTGCAACATCCAGTGGTCAGCTGCCAACCCAGCACGGATCACAGTGCAACATCCAGTGGTCAGCTGTCAACCCAGCACGGATCACAGTGCAACATCCAGTGGTCAGCTGCCAACCCAGCACGGATCACAGTGCAACATCCAGTGGCCAGCCGCCAACCCAGCACGGATCACAGTGCAACATCCAGTGGTCAGCTGCCAACCCAGCACGGATCACAGTGCAACATCCAGTGGCCAGCCGCCAACCCAGCATGGATCACAGTGCAACATCCAGTGGTCAGCTGCCAACCCAGCACGGATCACAGTGCAACGTCCAGTGGCCAGCCGCCCACCCAGCACGGATCACAGTGCAACATCCAGTGGTCAGCCGCCAACCCAGCACGGATCACAGTGCAACATCCAGTGGCCAGCCGCCAACCCAGCACGGATCACAGTGCAACATCCAGTGGTCAGCCGCCAACCCAGCACGGATCACAGTGCGGCCCCATTTGCTTCTGTTCTTTCCCACACCGCCTGCAGTGCATCCCCCGCAGCCCCCCACCACCGAGTGGCTAACTGTTAAATGATATAGTGAGATAGTACTCATTTTAACATATAATCTGAATGATGACAGCTTCAACAGTTGTAACCCCCCTATTATGAAAGTGGTGTCCCATTATGGATGACCACAACTCGGGCTTTGGCATCCCGTTGGATCCCATAATACTTCAGAGGTGAAAGTAATATTGGAGAGCATAGAACAAAAAACATAGAATAGTACAGCACAGTACAGGCCCTTTGGCCCACAATGTTATGCTAACCCTTAAACCCTGCCTCCCATATACCCCCCCCCACCTTAAATTCCTCCATATACCTGTCTAGTAGTCTCTTAAACTTCACTAGTGTATCTGCCTCCACCCCTGACTCAGGCAGTGCATTCCACGCACCAAACACTCTCAGAGTAAAAAACCTTCTTCTAATATCCCCCTTGAACTTCCCTCCCCTTACCTTAAAGCCATGTCCTCTTGTACTGAGCAGTGGTGCCCTGGGGAAGAGGCGCTGGCTGTCCACTCTGTCTATTCCTCTTAATATCTTGTACACCTCTATCATGTCTCCTCTCACCCTCCTTCTCTCCAAAGAGTAAAGCCCTAGTTCCCTTAATCTCTGATCATAATCCATACCCTCTAAAACAGGCAGCATCCTGGTATATCTCCTCTGTACCCTTTCCAATGCTTCCACAGCCTTCCTATAGTGAGGCGACCAGAATTGGACACAGTACTCCAAGTGTGGCCTAACTAGAGTTTTATACAGCTGCATCATTACCTCGCGACTCTTAAACTCTATCCCTCGACTTATGAAAGCGAACACCCCATAAGCTTTCTTAACTACCCTATCTACCTGTGAGGCAACTTTCAGGGATCTGTGGACATGTATCCCCAGATCCCTCCGCTCCTCCACACTACCAAGTATCCTGCCATTTATCTGTTATTTGTGAAGCGGGGTGCCGTGCGCAATCATAATTGGATGTGGGAGCACGGAGGAACATCGGGAAATCTCCAGGAATACCTTCTTCGTTGCTGCTGCTGCTGTGAGGTCCGGGTCTCTGCTGGGAAGAACAGGCCCCCAGTCCTCGGGGTCGCGTTGCCGATGGCCGATGGTGGGGGTGTCTTAATACGCTCGGCAGAGGATGGTGCTCGGAGAAGCTGTGCCGGAGGGGATGGTCGTCGGCTCGGAGGTTCAACGGACTCGGAGTCCACTGCGGTCAGGTCGCTTTCGGTGTGTGCTGCGTCTGCGAGGCTGGGTTCGACGGAGCTTTCATTGTGTGCTGCATCTGCGAGGCTGAGTCGGGCGGCACTGTGGCAGACCATTGCGGGGACATTCCCTTCTGCTGCCGGCGTGGGATGGCGAGTCTGTCGGGACCCTAGGGACTTGTAGAAACTGTGTGGTGATTTCTTTTGAACTTACAGTCCTTTAACATCTTTGGACTCTTGTTGCTGTGCCCATGGTCTGTTTTTTGATCAATTGTGCTATTGTTTGCACTGTTGTAATTATGTGGTTTTGTGCAGGTCTTGTAGCTTTAGTTTTTGGTCTTGTTTTTGTCTGGTGGAATTGGAGCTGCTTTCCGAGGACAACACTAAGACGGTAGCGTGATATTAATATGCAGCAGCCTCTCCGGTCTCTGGATTGGGGATTGCCAAACGTTATGTGGATTTTCTGGTGTAGTCTGTTTTGTCATGTGCTTTTGTGATATCATTCTGGAGGAACGTTGTCTCATTTTTTAACTGCATTGCATTTGTGGTTTCTAAATGACAATAAACTGAATCTGAATCTGAATTTAGTTTGTACTCTGCCTTGGAGTTTGTCCTTCCAAAGTGTACTCTTTTCCAGGTTGAACTCCATCTGCCACTTCTCAGCCCACTTCTGCATCCTATCAATGTCTCTCTGCAATCTTCGACAATCCTCTACACTATCCACAACACCGTCAACCTTTGTGTCGTCTGCAAACTTCTACCTCCTTCTGCCACCCTTCTACCCCCACATCCAGGTCGTTAATAAAAATCACGAAAAGTAGAGGTCCCAGAACCAATCCTTGTGGGACACCACTAGTCACAACCCTCCAATCCGAACGTACTCCCTCCACCACGACCCTCCGCTTTCTGCAGGCAAGCCAATTCTGAATCCACCTGGCCAAACTGCCCTGGATCCCATGCCTTCTGACTTTCTGAATAAGCCTACCGTGTGGAACCAGGACAGCATGGTGGGCAGATGGACGCAGACGTTCACTGCTGGAGCTCAGAGAGCTGAGGATGCTTTAGAGTTATTGCCGTTACCTGGTGTTGGGCATTTGAAATGGGGACGCACCTTTCCCATTACCAATTAGCAGGACAAAGATGCCATTGTGGACATTGAGGAGACTCTCAGAAAGGCAGATGGATGTAAGATCAAATGGAGGGTGATGTATATAGGAGGGAAGGGTTAGACTGATCATTAAGTAGAATTACCTAGGCTGTTACAACATTGTGGGATGAAAGGCCCCTAATGTGCTGTATACTCTGTTCTCTGTAGATGGTCAATTCCTTATTTGGAGTATTTTGGACCAAAACATCTCCTGTTTACTCCTCTTCATAGACGCTGCCTGGCCTGCTGAGGTCCTCCAGTATTTTGTGTGTTGATCTGGATTTCCAGCATCTGCAGAATCTTTTGTGTTGGTCCATATTTGGAGACAGCGATCGCGGGTTCAGCTCACCTGTTTTATTTTCTGTATTCCTGCTATGTCCGCTCAAACACTGGGAAAGTTAGCATTCCTGAACTGAAAGACCAGTCCTCCAGGGAGAAACAGATCACAACCCCAGCCCCGACTGTGCAAGCAGCAGGTTTGACAGTTCCGTCTCCCTTTTCCTGTCCCAACCACAAAATAATCCTCCTATTAAATAAGTTGCATATCAAAAAAAAGGGAAGGATCAATAGCGAAGGAAACGGACACTGGACACTGGCTCCCGGCCAAGTTCACCAGGAGATCTGCTCTTCTTTCCCCTTGGTGACAACGAGTCTGACCTCAATTCTCGGTTTTTCCCCAGTGAACACACACCCCTCTCCCAGTTATTTATTGACACTTCCTTGAACTAATAAAAGCTCCAAACACGCAATAAAATGGTAGGCCAAAAGCGGTTACCCAACGCTCAATTGTTGTGGAGTATGTTGGAGCTGTTGCTTATTCCCATGTGTTAACAAAGCAGCATTTATGACCTCTGGCCGGTACTTTTAATCTCTTCCTGGTTTCTACTCTTGAGGACACACTGTTTGTTTGTTTAGCATTTTAAAGCTGGATGGCCTCAGAGTCCCATCGCCTGGCACTCGTTCCCTCGGTTGTGTTAAGCCCTGACCTAGACATTTCTCCTCTCCAACAACAACTTGGGTTTACCTAACACCTTTACTGCAAGGAAGGGCCACACAAAACCAATGTTAGGCGCTTAAGGACGTACGGGGCAAGCCATAAGACATACTGTAGGAACAGAAGTAGGCCATTCAGCCCATCGAGTCCTCCGTCATTCGATCATGATTATCCCTCGCAACCCCGTTCTCCTGCCTGCTCCCTGTAACCTTTAGCATCCTTTCTAATCAGGAACCTATAACTCTCCACTTTAAATACACCCAATGGCTTGGACTCCGCAGCTGGCTGTGGCAAAAAATTCCACTGATTCACCCCCATCTGGCTAAAGAAATTCATCCTCTTCTCTGTTCTAAAGGGACATATTTCTGTTCTGAGGTTCTTCCCTCTGGTCCTAGACACCCCCACTACAGGAAACATCCTCTCCACATCCACTCTCTCTGTGTCCTCTGGTCCTAGACTCGCCCACTACAGGAAACATCCTCTCCACATCCACTCTATCTGTGTCCTCTGGTCCTAGACTCGCCCACTATAGGAAACATCCTCTCCACATCCACTCTCTCTGTGTCCTCTGGTCCTAGACACCCCCACTACAGGAAACATCCTCTCCACATCCACTCTCCCTGTGTCCTCTGGTCCTAGACTCGCCCACTACAGGAAACATCCTCTCCACATCCACTCTCTCTGTGTCCTCTGGTCCTAGACTCGCCCACTATAGGAAACATCCTCTCCACATCCACTCTCTCTGTGTCCTCTGGTCCTAGACTCCCCACTACAGGAAACATCCTCTCCACATCTACTCTATCTGTGCCCTCTGGTCCTAGACTCGCCCACTATAGGAAACATCCTCTCCACATTCACTCTATCTGTGTCCTCTGGTCCTAGACTCGCCCACTATAGGAAACATCCTCTCCACATCCACTCTATCTGTGCCCTCTGGTCCGAGACTCCCCCACTATAGGAAACATCCTCTCCACATCCACTCTCTCTGTGTCCTCTGGTCCTAGACTCCCCCACTATAGGAAACATCCTCTCCACATCCACTCTATCTGTGTCCTCTGGTCCTAGACTCCCCCACTACAGGAAACATCCTCTCCACATCTACTCTATCTGTGCCCTCTGGTCCTAGACTCCCCCACTATAGGAAACATCCTCTCCACATCCACTCTATCTGTGCCCTCTGGTCCTAGACTCGCCCACAATAGGAAACATCCTCTCCACATCCACTCTATCTGTGTCCTCTGGTCCTAGATACGCCCACTATAGGAAACATCCTCTCCACATCCACTCTATCTGTGTCCTCTGGTCCTAGACTCGCCCACAATAGGAAACATCCTCTCCACATCCACTCTATCTGTGCCCTCTGGTCCTAGACTCGCCCACTATAGGAAACATTCTCTCCACATTCACTCTATCTGTGTCCTCTGGTCCTAGACTCGCCCACTATAGGAAACATCCTCTCCACATCCACTCTATCTGTGCCCTCTGGTCCTAGACTCCCCCACTATAGGAAACATCCTCTCCACATTCACTCTATCTGTGTCCTCTGGTCCTAGACTCGCCCACTATAGGAAACATCCTCTCCACATTCACTCTATCTGTGTCCTCTGGTCCTAGACTCGCCCACTATAGGAAACATCCTCTCCACATCCAGTCTATCTGTGCCCTCTGGTCCTAGACTCGCCCACTATAGGAAACATCCTCTCCACATCCACTCTATCTGTGTCCTCTGGTCTTAGACTCCCCCACTATAGGAAACATCCTCTCCACATCCACTCTCTCTGTGTCCTCTGGTCCTAGACTCCCCACTACAGGAAACATCCTCTCCACATCCACTCTATCTGTGCCCTCTGGTCCTAGACTCGCCCACTATAGGAAACATCCTCTCCACATTCACTCTATCTGTGCCCTCTGGTCCTAGACTCGCCCACTATAGGAAACATCCTCTCCACATCCAGTCTATCTGTGTCCTCTGGTCCTAGATACGCCCACTATAGGAAACATCCTCTCCACATCCACTCTATCTGTGTCCTCTGGTCCTAGACTCCCCACTACAGGAAACATCCTCTCCACATCCACTCTATCTGTGTCCTCTGGTCCTAGACTCGCCCACTATAGGAAACATCCTCTCCACATCCACTCTATCTGTGTCCTCTGGTCCTAGACTCCCCCACTATAGGAAACATCCTCTCCACATCCACTCTATCTGTGTCCTCTGGTCCTAGACTCCCTCACTATAGGAAACATCCTCTCCACATCCACTCTATCTGTGTCCTCTGGTCCTAGATACGCCCACTATAGGAAACATCCTCTCCACATCCACTCTATCTGTGTCCTCTGGTCCTAGACTCCCCACTACAGGAAACATCCTCTCCACATCCACTCTATCTGTGTCCTCTGGTCCTAGACTCGCCCACTATAGGAAACATCCTCTCCACATCCACTCTATCTGTGTCCTCTGGTCCTAGACTCCCCCACTACAGGAAACATCCTCTCCACATCCACTCTATCTGTGTCCTCTGGTCCTAGACTCGCCCACTATAGGAAACATCCTCTCCACATCCAGTCTATCTGTGCCCTCTGGTCCTAGACTCGCCCACTATAGGAAACATCCTCTCCACATCCACTCTATCTGTGTCCTCTGGTCCTAGACTCGCCCACAATAGGAAACATCCTCTCCACATCCACTCTATCTGTGTCCTCTGGTCCTAGACTCCCCCACTATAGGAAACATCCTCTCCACATCCACTCTATCTGTGTCCTCTGGTCCTAGACTCGCCCACAATAGGAAACATCCTCTCCACATCCACTCTATCTGTGTCCTCTGGTCCTAGACTCACCCACTATAGGAAACATCCTCTCAACATCCACTCTATCTGTGTCCTCTGGTCCTAGACTCGCCCACTATAGGAAACATCCTCTCCACATCCACTCTATCTGTGTCCTCTGGTCATAGACTCCCCCACTACAGGAAACATCCTCTCCACATCCACTCTATCTGTGTCCTCTGGTCCTAGACTCGCCCACAATAGGAAACATCCTCTCCACATCCACTCTATCTGTGTCCTCTGGTCCTAGACTCGCCCACAATAGGAAACATCCTCTCCACATCCACTCTATCTGTGTCCTCTGGTCCTAGACTCCCCCACTATAGGAAACATCCTCTCCACATCCACTCTATCTGTGTCCTCTGGTCCTAGACTCGCCCACTATAGGAAACATCCTCTCCACATCCACTCTATCTGTGTCCTCTGGTCATAGACTCCCCCACTACAGGAAACATCCTCTCCACATCCACTCTATCTGTGTCCTCTGGTCCTAGACTCCCCCACTACAGGAAACATCCTCTTCACATCCACTCTATCTGTGTCCTCTGGTCCCAGACTCCCCCACTACGGGAAACATCCTCTCACTTCCACTCTATCTAGACCTTTCAATACCCAGCTTTCATTGAGATTCCACACCGCCCCCCCCCCCACCCCATTCTTCCAGCGAGTCCAGGCCTAGAAGCATCAAATGTTTCTCCTACTCATTCTGGGGATCACTCTCGTGAACCTCCTCTGGACTCTCTCAAATGAGAGCACTTCCTTTCTTAGACACGTGGCCCAAAATTGCTCACAATCCTTCAAGTGCGGTCTGACCAGGGCCTTGTAAGGCCCCAAGATGCCAACCTTGCTCTTACGTTCTCGTCCAACACCTGCTCCCATGCCCCACGTGACCCTGATTTGGAGGAAGGGTAAGCAGGTGAAACACCTTGCTCAGGGGTGACCTGCAGGCTACTGGAAGGAAGGAGCACGTAACAACTCCTTCAGTAGAGACGTATCTCCACCCTGCCACCCAAATGCAGGATTAGGCCACGGGAAATCGCATCCCACTACAACCATCTGTAGAATTGAAGTTTACACAACAAATTTTACATATATAGAACATTGAACATAGAAAACCTGACATCTCCTCTGTACCTGCTCCTGTGGCAACCACTTCAGCCCCGGGAAAAAGCCTCTGACTATCCACACATCAATGCCTCTCATCATCTTGTACACCTCTATCAGGTCATCTCTCATCCTTCGTCACTCCAAGTTAAAAAGGCCAAGTTCTCTCAACCTATTCTCATAAGGCATGCTCCCCAATCCAGGCAACATCCTTGTAAATCTCCTCTGTACCCTTTCTATGGCTTCCACATCCTTCCTGTAGTGAGGTGACCAGAACTGAGCACAGTACTCCAAGTGGGGTCTGACCAGGGTCCTATATAGCTGCAACATTACCTCTCGGCTCCTAAATTCAATTCCACGATTGATGAAGGCCAATATACCGTACGCCTTCTTAACCTCAGAGTCAATCTGTACAGCAGCTTTGAGTGTCCTTTGGACTCGGACCCCAAGATCCCTCTGATCCTCCACACTGCCAAGAGTCTTACCATTAATACTATATTCTGCCATCATATTTGACCTACCAAAAAGAAACACTTCACACTTATCTGGGTTAGCTCCATCTGCCACTTCTCAGCCCAGTTTTGCTTCCTATCAATGTCCTGCTGTAACCTTTGACAGCCCTCCACACTATCCACAACACCCCCAACCATTGTGTCATTAGCAAATTTACTAACCCATCCCTCCACTTCCTCATCCAGGTCATTTATAAAAACCACAAAGAGTAGGGGATCCAGAACAGATCCCTGAGACACACCACTGGTCACCGGCCTCCATGCAGAATATGACCCGTCTACAACCACTCTTTGCCTTCTGTGGCCAAACCAGTTCTGGATCCACAAGGCAACGTCCCCTTTGGATCCCATGCCTCCTTACTTTCTCAATAAGCCTTACATGGGGTACCTTATCAAATGCCTTGCTGAAATCCATATATACTGCATCTACTGCTCTACCTTCACCAATGTGTTTAGTCACATTCTCAAAAAATTCAATAAGGCTCATAAGGCACGACCTGCCTTTCACAAAGCCATGCTGACTATTCCTAATCATATATGCCTTTCCAAATGTTCATAAATCCTGCCTCTCAGGATCTTCTCCATCAACTCACGAACCACTGAAGTAAGACTCATTGGTCTATAATTTCCTGGGCTATCTTTACTCCCTTTCTTGAATAATGGAACAACATCCGCAAGCCTCCAATCCTCCAGAACCTCTCCCATCCCCGTTGACGATTCAAAGATCATCACCAGAGGCTCAGCAATCTCCTCTCTTGCCTCCCACAGTAGCCTGGGGTGCATCTCGTCCGGTCCTGGTGACTTATCCAACTTGATACTTTCCAAAAGTGCCAGCACATCCTCTTCCTTAATATCTACATCCTCAAACTTTTCAGTCCGCTGTAAGTCATCCCTACAATCACCAAGATCCTTTTCCATAGTGAATACTGAAGCAAAGTATTCAGTAAATACCTCTGCTATCTCCTCTGGTTCCATACACACTTTTCCACTGTCATACCTGATTGGTTCTATTCTCTGACGTCTTATCCTCTTGCTCTTCACATACTTGTAGAATGCCTTGGGGTTTTCCTTAATCCTGTCTGCCAAGGCCTTCTCATGGCCCCTTCTGGCTCTCCTAATTTCTTTCTTAAGCTACTTCCTACTAGCCTTATAATCTTCTGTCGTTACCTAGTTATTGGTTCCTAGGTTGTCAAGCTGAGGGGTGGTATTGGGGACAAGCTCCCACTATCTGAAAGTGCTCCTCACGGCAGGCGACTCAAATAGCCTCTGACAACCAAGTCCAACTCCTGGCCTTCTCGTGTGGCTTGGCCTCTAAGCCCGGCAGAACTGTTTCTGCTGACAGGAGAAGGGGCGAAGGTGGATCCTGGCACCTTAAAACCAGTGCTTCGGGTAGATGGAGCTCGCCAGCCTGGGAAGGCAGCCCACCTAAGAGAGGGAAAACTCTGATTTCAAACCTTTGCTGCCTTGCGGCCATACCCACTCATGGGAAAGGCTTCCGGAGTAAACCCTGAGGACAAATCCAGAGCTGGAGTCCCTAAGGCAGTCCGACTTTGCCTTCAACCTCGTTCTGGCAACTCCTGTGACAACACCGGTGCCGAGCTGTATCGGCCCTTGCCCTTCCCTTGGACAACATCGGTGTCGTGCAGAGGGGAGATTCACTGCATGGGCGACTGCCGGTCTTGCCCAGGCCTGTGCCCTGGAGAGGACAGTTCAGTAGACTTTACAGGCACAGATCCATGGCCTCGCGAGACTAACAGATGCCACCACTTAGTTAGTTGAACCTTTCGTAAGCTCTTATAGAAACATAGAAAACCTACAGCACAATACAGGCCCTTCGTGCCACAGAGCTGTGCCAAACATATCCCTACCTTAGAACTACCTAGGCCTTACCCATAGTCCTCTGTTTTTCTAAGCTCCATGTAGCCATCCAGGAGTCTCTTAAAGGACCCTATCATATCTGCTTCCTCCACCGTCGCCGGCAGCCCATTCCACACACTCACCACTCTCTGCTTAAAAAAACTTACCCCTGACATCTCCTCTGTACCTACTTCCAAGCACCATAAAACTACGCCCTCACAGTCCTGGGGAAAAGCCTCTGACTATCCACACAGTCAATGCCTTTCATTATCTTGTACACCTCTATCAGGTCACCCCTCCGTCGCTCCAAGGAGGAAGGGCCGAGTTTGCTCAACCTATGCTCCTCAATCCAGGCAACGTCTTTGTAAATCTCCTCTGCGCCCTTTCTATGATTTCCACATCTTCTTTTCTTCTTGACTGGATTTTACAGCCGCTGTTCCTGTACTCTGCCATCCTTTCCCTGTCTCATTGGAGGGTACCTATGCAGAACGCCACAAATGCCCGCTGAACACTTGCCACATCTCTTCCGTACATTTCCCTGAGAACGTGTGCTCCGAGGAACAGGTCTTTCAGCCCACAATGATGCCAAACGATGCCAAGTTAAACCCGTGCGGGGTCTCCAATGCACAGGATCGGAAAGAGCGGCTGGGGGGTTGTAAACTCAGCCAGCTCCACCACAGGCACAAGCCTCCCCACCATCGAGGACATCTCCAAGAAGGTGGCATCCATCATTCAGGACCCCAAAGCCCAGGACTTACCCTCTTCTCATTACTACCCAAGTAAAGCAGTGAGGACCCACACTCAGCGTTTTAGGAACAACTCATTCCCTCCACTATCAGATACCTCAACGGTCCATGAACCTTGAACACTACCTCAATATTCCTCTTTGTAACTTATCGTAACGTTCACCTCTCGCTCTCTGCTGCTGCCACAAAACTTGGGATATGACAGAATGTGTCAACGGTAGTAAAACAGATTCCAATCTCTCCTGCCTGCTTGTGATCCGTATTCCTCCATTCCCTGCATAAGCATGTGTCTGTACTAAAGCTTCTTCAACACCACTCCTCGTGGCACTTTTTGGGTGTAAGTGGAGTAACGATCCTATCTGGATTAAACTCCATCAGCTATCACTCCACCCATGTCTATAATTAATGTGATAACCTTCCTCAAAGTCAAAAACGCTTTTTACATCATCTGTGCCCTGCAATAACCTTCCTCACAGTCCACAGCTCCCCCAGTCATCTGCAAACTTACTAACCAACCTATCTACATTTTAATCCTGGTCATTCACACTTAGCCAGCAATCGGTGGAACAGCACTGGCCACAGGCTTCCAGCCAGAATAACACCCTGTCATTTTGAAATTCAACTGTGACGGACAGTGGATTGCAGTCAAGAGGCGTGTGTAACTCCAGATTTATAAAATCACGGATAAGGTGAATGGTCACAGTCTTTTCTTCTAAAGGTCCGGGAATCTAACGCTGGACAACTTATAGAGGGAAAGATTTAACAGGGCAAATTTTTCCACAAAGAATGGAATAAGTTGTTGTAAGAAGTGGTGGGTACAGGTAGAATGACAGTGTTTAGGATGGATAGGGAAAGATTCCGATTTATTTATCACGTGTACATTGAAATGTGTGGTGCTGCGGGCAGCCAACACCAGCAGTGTGACACAATATTCCACGGATCATTAACAGCAACACCAGCCCTTTTCCCAATATGCCCCCCCCCCCCCCATCCACTCACTCTCACACAGGAAGAGAGGGATATGAGCCAAAATGCACAAAATGGGATGTGTAGATAGTTATGTCAGTCAGCATGACAAATTGGCGTGGTCTTTCACTGGTTCCATTATAGTTATTATTCTATTGTGGATTTGCTGTGTACGCCCAACAAAATGAATCTCAGCATCGGATATTGTGACATGTTTGCACTTTAATAATAAATTTACTTTGATAATAAAGGGTCTGTTTCCGTACTGAATGACTATGAGACCAGCCAGTTTGGTTGCCTGTCCACTCAAAGGTGATGGAGGACGGTCAATAAATTGTGGGCCTCACATATGATGGTTCTGTCCTGGAATTTAAGACTGAACAGGAAGACGAACTGAATCACCAGATCTCAGATAGTTGAAAAGGAGACTAAAATATAGATTTAATGTTTTATTGGGCTAGTGCTAAGTGATCTAAATGGTCATACTGTTGCTAAACTGTTGTGATTGGGGTTGTTCAACAACCAAATGGACGAAGGGAAATTAAAGATAGAGTCCAGAGGAGTTTCACGAGGATGATTCCAGGAATGAATGGGTTAACATATGAGGAACGTTTGACAGCTTTGGAACTTAGAAGAATGAATTGAGAAACTCACTGGAATTTAGAAGAATGCATGGGATCTCATTGAAACCTACCGAATGTTGAAAGGACTAGATAGGGTAGATGTGGAGAGGATGTTTCCTATGGTGGGGGTATCGAGAACTAGGGGGAACAACCTCAAAACTGAGGGGCAACCCTTTAGAACAGACATAAAGAGAGTTTTTTTTAGGCATAGAGTAGTGAATCTGTGGAATGCTCTGCCACAGACTGTGGTGGAGGCCAAGTCCGTGGGTATATTTAAGGCGGAAGTTGATCATTTCCTGATCGGTCACGGCATCAAAGGATATGGCGAGAAGGCAGGTGTATGGGGTTGAGTGGGATCCGGGATCAGCCATGATGCAGAGCAGATTCGATGGGCTGAATGGCTTAATTCTGTTCCAATGTCTTATGGTCTTATAGAAGTTCCTGAACGTGGTAGTGTGAGCCTTCAGGCTTCTGTACCTCCTGTTTGATAGGAGCTGTGATAAGATGGCATGGATCAGATGATGGGAATCTCTGATGACAGATGTTGCCTCCTGAAGCAGCTCCTCCTGTAGATGCTACCAACAAGACAGAGAAGGTCAGTTAATTGTCCAATGCCCATTACTTCCAACCATCTTTGATGGCCAAAGTGCTGCAGTTTCATCGTTCTTTTTAAACCATGGATACTTCCACAAGGATCAGGTTGCAGTTAATTATGGGATCCTTAGCTTCATCTAAGAATGAAGGTCCAGGAGTTTGATCAGGGAAGCAGAATGACAGAACTGGTAGAAATATTACCTCAAGCTCCAGTGACGCCAACCCAATCCCGATCTCTGCCAATGTCTCTATGGAGTTTGGACATTCTCTCTGCGATTCTGTAGATTTCCTCTGTGTTCTCCGGTTTCCTCCCACATCCCAAAGATGCTTGGGTTAGTAGATTACTTGGCCACCGTGCATTTTCCATGATGTACAGGAGAGGGGTAAAATGCGAGGGGACTTGATGGGAATGTTTGGAAAGCAGGTTGCAAGGAAAATTAGTGCCTCTATTCCCTTAGAAGTTTGCAAAGACTTGTCATGACATTTAAAACTTTGACAAACTTCTATAGGTGCGTGATGGAGACTAAACTGACTGGTTGCATCACAGCCTGGTATAGAAACACCAATGCACTTAAATGAAAAATCCCACAGAAGTAGTGGATACAGCCCAGTCCATCGTGGGTTAAGCCCTGCCCATCATTCTGCACATCGACATGAAGTGTTGTTGCAGGGAATTCGTATCCATCATCAGCAAACCCCCACCACCCTTCTCACTGCTGCCATCAGGAAGGAGGTACGAGAGCCTCAGGACCCACACCGCCAGCTTCAAGAACAGTCGTTACCCCTCAACCATCAGGAAGGAGGTACGGGAGCCTCAGGACCCACACCACCAGCTTCAGGAACAGTCGTTACCCCTCAACCATCAGGAAGGAGGTACGGGAGCCTCAGGACCCACACCACCAGCTTCAGGAACAGTCGTTACCCCTCAACCATCAGGAAGGAGGTACGGGAGCCTCAGGACCCACACCACCAGCTTCAGGGACAGTCGTTACCCCTCAACCATCAGGAAGGAAGTACGGGAGCCTCAGGACCCACACCACCAGCTTCAGGGACAGTCGTTACCCCTCAACCATCAGGAAGGAGGTACGGGAGCCTCAGGACCCACACCACCAGCTTCAGGGACAGTCGTTACCCCTCAACCATCAGGAAGGAGGTACGGGAGCCTCAGGACCCACACCACCAGCTTCAGGAACAGTCGTTACCCCTCAACCATCAAGAAGGAGGTACAGGAGCCTCAGGACTCACACCACCAGCTTCAGGAACAGTTATTACCCCTCACCCATCAGGCTCCTGAAACAGAAGGGATTACTTCACTCAACTTCACTCGCCCCATTACTGAACTGTTCCCACAACCTATGGACTCACTTTCAATGACTCTTTATCTCTTGTTTTCAATATTTATAGCTTATTTATTTAATTAGTATTATTTCACTTTTCTATTTCTTTTCAGTTTGTTGTCTTCTGCATAGTGGTTGTCTGCCCTTCCCGTTGGGCGTGATCTTTCAACAATTCTATTCTGTTTCTTGGATTTACTGTGTATGCCTGCAAGAAAATGAATCTCAGGATGAGGTATATATTTTGATAATAAACTTACTTTGAACTTTCAAATTCACTCAATTCACGCGTGACACCTCTCTCCACTTTCTCAATCCCTCCGTCTCCATCTCTGGAGACAAACTGTCAACCGACATCTTTTATAAGCCTACCCATTCCCAGGTAGGTATCTTCCCACCCCGTCTCCTGTAAAAAATGCTGTTCCCTTTTCTCACTTTGCCTCTGCCTTATCCGTTTCAGGATGAAGCTTTCCTCTCCAGGAATTCAGACTTCGTTCTTCAAAGAACGGGTTTCCCTTCCTCCGCCATTGACGTTGCCCTCACCTGCATCTCCTCCATTTCCGGAATGTCCACGTTCAACCCGTCTTCCCATCACCTTAACAGGGATACAGTTCCTCTTGTCCTCACCTCCCACCATGAGCCTCTGCATCCAACATCTTCGACAGGATCCTGTCACCAAACACATCCCACTCTACACTTCCTACAGAGACAATTCCCTTGTCCATTCATCCCTTCCTACCAACCTTCTACCTGGCACATAATGCTACACTTCCTCCCTCACCTCTCTTCAGGCCCCAAGCAGTCCTTCCTGGTGAAACAACACTTCACCAATGAGTCTGTTAGGATCGTCTGTTGCATCCAGTGCTTCTGATGGGGCCCCCGCTACACTGCTGAGACCAGATGTGAACTGGGGGACAACTTTGTCAAGCAGCTCGCCAAAGCTGGAATTACCAGGTGGCTAACACCTACCCTTATTTCCATTCCGACATGTCAGTCAATGGTCTCCTCTTGTGCCACGATGAGGCCACTCTCAGGGTGGAGGAGAAACACCCTCTTTCTCCTTCTGGAAATTATTCTCCCCTCCCACTCCTTCTTCTCTCCCCCTTACCTCTTCTCATCGACCTATCACCTCCCTCTGATGCACCTCCACACCTTCCTTTCTCCCGTGGTCCACGCTCCTCTCCTATTAAATTCCTTCCTCTCCAGCCCTTTACCTTTCCTGCCCATTTGGCATCACCTTCTAGCTAGTCCTCCTTCCCCTCTGTGGTGAACTAGATATACCTGTCTGACTGCTCCTGTGGCTCCTCCCAAGACCCTGCTGACAGCTCCTGTGGCTCCTCCCACAGACCCCTGCTGACAGCTCCTGTGGCTCCTCCCACAGACCCCTGCTGACTGCTCCTGTGGCTCCTCCCACAGACCCCCCGCTGACTGCTCCTGTGGCTCCTCCCACAGACCCCCCGCTGACTGCTCCTGTGGCTCCTCCCACAGACCCCCCGCTGACTGCTCCTGTGGCTCCTCCCACAGACCCACTGCTCCTGTGGCTCCTCCCACAGACCCCCCGCTGACTGCTCCTGTGGCTCCTCCCACAGACCCCTGCTGACAGCTCCTGTGGCTCCTCCCACAGACCCTGCTGACTGCTCCTGTGGCTCCTCCCACAGACCCCCCGCTGACTGCTCCTGTGGCTCCTCCCACAGACCCTGCTGACTGCTCCTGTGGCTCCTCCCACAGACCCCCCGCTGACTGCTCCTGTGGCTCCTCCCACAGACCCCCTGCTGACTGCTCCTGTGGCTCCTCCCACAGACCCCCCGCTGACTGCTCCTGTGGCTCCTCCCACAGACCCCTGCTGACTGCTCCTGTGGCTCCTCCCACAGACCCCTGCTGACTGTTCCTGTGGCTCCTCCCACAGACCCCTGCTGACTGCTCCTGTGGCTCCTCCCACAGACCCACTGCTCCTGTGGCTCCTCCCACAGACCCCCCGCTGACTGCTCCTGTGGCTCCTCCCACAGACCCCCCGCTGACTGCTCCTGTGGCTCCTCCCACAGACCCACTGCTCCTGTGGCTCCTCCCACAGACCCACTGCTCCTGTGGCTCCTCCCACAGACCCACTGCTCCTGTGGCTCCTCCCACAGACCCCCTGCTCCTGTGGCTCCTCCCACAGACCCCCCTGCTGACTGCTCCTGTGGCTCCTCCCACAGACCCCCTGCTGACAGCTCCTGTGGCTCCTCCCACAGACCCCCCGCTGACTGCTCCTGTGGCTCCTCCCACAGACCCCCTGCTGACTGCTCCTGTGGCTCCTCCCACAGACCCCCCGCTGACTGCTCCTGTGGCTCCTCCCACAGACCCCCTGCTGACTGCTCCTGTGGCTCCTCCCACTGACCCCTGCTGACTGCTCCTGTGGCTCCTCCCACAGACCCCCCGCTGACTGCTCCTGTGGCTCCTCCCACAGACCCACTGCTCCTGTGGCTCCTCCCACAGACCCCCTGCTGACAGCTCCTGTGGCTCCTCCCACAGACCCCCTGCTGACAGCTCCTGTGGCTCCTCCCACAGACCCCCTGCTGACTGCTCCTGTGGCTCCTCCCACAGACCCCCTGCTGACTGCTCCTGTGGCTCCTCCCACAGACCCCCGCTGACTGCTCCTGTGGCTCCTCCCACAGACCCCTGCTGACAGCTCCTGTGGCTCCTCCCACAAACCCCTGTATAAAGGCGACTGTGGCCTGCTGCTCTCCCTCATTTTCCCCAGGATGTAGTGTTGTTCATTCTTCAGTCAATAAAAGCCGATATCTCGCTTCCTAAGTCTCGGCGTGAGTTATTGATGGTGCATCACCCTCCCCCCCCCCCACCCTCACCACCTTCTTACTCTGGCCTCTTCCTCCTTCCTTTCCAGTCCTGAAGAAGGGTCTCGGCCCGAAACGTTGACTGGACATCCATTTCCATGACCTGCTCAGTCCCTGGAGCATTTTGTGTGCGTTGCTTTGCACTCCCGGCACGGGCGGAATCTCTCGTGTTTCTGATCTGTTGTTTAATTAGCTTTGTGCAGTTTTGCCAATGAACATTGAAACGTCGAAAGATACAGTGAAATGAATCATTTGGATCAAATCGAATCAGTAAGGGCGCCATGCTTCCATGGTCAACGGCTGATGAAGCCTAACCTGACGCCTTCGCGGAGCAGAGCACCGGCGGAAACCCACGTGGTCATGATAAGAAGTTGGAGCACAGTCCCTAGCAGGCAGCAGCGGGAGCTGAACTCTGCTTGCTGATCGCCCTCGCTGTAAAGCAACGCGCTAACTGCTATGCACCATGCCACCTTATCACTCCAGATAAACTCTGAAACAGTCAGATGGCCGCATCCCAGGAGGTTATTAGTTAAGTGAAAGAGTTAAAGGCTTCTGTGTTTGTGAAAAGAATTGAAACGTCAACCCATTTCCCCAGGACAAGCTCCACCTCGTCTTTAGGAGGCAGACGACGACTCCAAAGGCACTGTTGACACTTGGGATCGGCAGTGGAGTTGAAGCAGACCTCAGGGCTATGCCAAAGGTCCTGGAGCTTTGTAAATATTTATGCTAAAGGTTGTGAAAGGAGTGCCAAGGGCACGCCTCTTCCTTTACACAATGCAAGAGCCCTTGAAACTGACCGCAGGTGACTCCTGGTTCCAAGACCGTCAGCACTGACCCCTCTGCCGTCCCCACCTAAACGCACTGACAGACAGTGTTGAGGAGAGGTTTCCGTCCACTGGAGGCCTCAGTCACAGATGCTTTGTCTTCTCACCTGACGACCAGCAGAAACCACAGCCACACCTCCACGACCTTCTCTTCTGCGGTAGCCTTGTCTGACCCACCACGACCTCTGCCCCTCTGGCAGTCAAAACCCTCTCCTAGGCCCTTTACAGCCTCAGGCTTAACTGTCTTTGCTGGCTGATGCCTCAGCTCCCTTCTCCTGCTGTTTTTAATTCAATCTTATCCATCTGCACTGCCCAGCCACCCCTCACGCTGAATCACCCACGTGATCTCCAGTTACAGAAAGCTTCAACAGGACCGAGAAGGAACAAAAATGTAGACTAAGAACATTCAAAACTCCGAGACAGTAAAGGACGTGAGGGTCCTGGTTCGGTGCAGGATTCCCTAAAGGACGAGTTAGTGGAAGGAAGGCAAAGCATTCATTTCCAGAGGACCAGAGTACAAAACCAAGGATGTGAAGCTGAGGCTTTATAAGGCATCGGTCAGACCACTCGGAGAATTGTGAGCAGCTTTGGGCCTCTTATCTAAGAAATGATGTGCCGACATTGGATAGAGTCCAGAGGAGGACCCCAGGAATGAAAGGGTTAACATATAAGAAACATATGGCTCTGGGCCTATACTCGCTGGAGTTTAGAAGAATGATGGGGGATCTCATTGAAACCTATCAAATATTGAGAAGTCTAGGAGCAGACGCCACAACTTCAGAATGAGGGGTGTCCATTTAGTCTAGAAACAAAGAAAAACTTCTTTAGCCAGAGGGTGGTGGAATTTATTGTCACAGACGGCTGTGTAGGCCAAGTCAGTGGGTATAGTTAAGGCGGATGCTGATGGGTTCTTGATTAATCAGGGTGTCAAAAGTCAGAGGGAAAAGGGAGGTGTATGGGATTGAGAAGATAATGAATCAACCATGATTCAAAGGGCCAAATGGCCTAATTCTGCCCTGTATCTTATGCCAGAGGATGTGGCTGAGGCAGGGACATCAATAATATTTTTTAAACACTTTTACAGTTAAGTGGATAGGAGAGGTTTAGAGGAACCTGGCCCATCTGCAGATATTTGTGAAGATGGGTAAATGTGGATTGGTGTCTTGGTCAGCAAGAACCAGATGGCCTCAGTACTCTAACACAGTAACTCACCAACATGAGAGATTCAGCAGATGCTGGAAATCTTCAGAAAATGCTGGAGGAAGAATCTTGGCCCAGAACCTGCTTATTTTCCCCTCTTTCGAGGCTGCCTGTCTTGCTGAGCTTCTCCAGCACCTCGTGTGAATAACTCACCAGGTATCTTCAGACAGCATCTTCCAAACCCCTGACCTCCGCCGGCGAGAATGACAAGGACATCAAAAGTTCAGGGAACACCCCCACTTGGAAGTTGCCCTCCAAACCATCCTGACACTAGACTGACTTGGAAATGTATCGCTAATCCTTTACCGTTGCTGGGTCAAAATCCTGAAATTCCCCTCCCTAACCACTAATGAGGACAAACCCACAGCTCGCGGACTGCAGTAGGGGCAGCTCGGGATGGACAAACACAGTGCTGTGCCAAAGTCTTAGGCACCCTAGATTTTTTTATTTTAGATGCTTACTTCTGTATTAGTATGTCAGTAGAAAAGAACAAATTACAGCTTTCCATACATTCATTTTCCAAATGTTAATGTTACGGAGAAATGTTGTATTTCGCTTCAGGAAATAACATTAAGTGATAGACCACGTTTCGAATAAAAACTTGATGACCTTGTAGGTATAAAGGCCAGTGAATGATTAGACAAAGAGAACAGACAAGCTGCTAATGATCAATGACAGAATGAATTGCAGGAACTAAACCAATTAGCTGGAGCAGAAATGAGTGCAGAAGGAATCAAATTGGCAAAGGACAACCTAAGTAAAAGGTGAGGGTGTGGTAGATGTGACCGTTAAACCTTCAAATGATCGATTCTTACACCGTGGCGAGAGTGAGCATAGCAATAAGACACAAGGCACTCATCCTGCGTCAGCAAGGTCTCCCCCGAGAAGAAATTTCACGGCAGACAGGAGTTTCAAGATGTGCTGTCCATGCTCTTCTGAAGAAGCACAGAGAAGTGGATGTGGTTGAGGTCGGAATCGCAGCGGTCGGCCATGGAAACTGAGTGCAGTAGACGAGACACATACATCAAACTGATGTTCTTTCTAAATCGGAAGAAGTCCAGCACTGCTGTCACCTCTGAACTCGCAGAAACCACCGGAACCCAAGTACGCCCCTCTACAGTCCGGAGAAGTCTCGTCAGAGGTGGACTTCCTGGAAGAGTCGCTGCCAAAACACCATCTCTCCGAGTGCAAACTAAACCAAGAGACTGACCTACGCACAAAAAGACGAGGACTGGGCGCTGGACAACGGCAGTAAGCGCCCCAGACCAACCAGTCAGAACCTGACATTTCTGGCTCAAGCAGGAGGCAGATTGTCTGTAAAAGAGCTGGAGAGCGCGACGTGGATGGGTGTCTGTAACCAACAGCGAAGCACTGTGGAGGTTCCCTGCAGGCTTGGGGCCAGCTTTTCTGCAAATGAACTGGCTGATTTGGTCAGAATTAAGGGAATCCTCAGTGCTGAGAAGTACAAGCGGGTTCTCATCCATCACACCATGCCGTCGGACAGGCAGCTGATCGGTCCCAACCTCCCTACAGACCTCACAATGTCCCCAAACACATGGCCAAGGTCATAAAGAACTATCCTCAGTGAGAAGAAGAACAAGGAGTTCTGTAACAGACGGTACACCCTCCACAGAGCCCTGATCTCAACATCGTCCAGACCGTCTGGGATTACCCGGAGAGACAGAAGCAAGCGAGACAGCCAAAGTCTGCAGAAGAACCGTAGCAAGTTCTCCAAGATGCTAGGATCAACCTACCAGACGATTTTCTTACAAAACCGCACCACACCTAAGAGAAGGGATGCTGTTTTAAAGGCAAAGGGCGATCACACTAAATATTGATTTGATTTGGTCTTTTACTGTTTTCTACTCTTTGTAGTGATTCTACTGATATTTAGAAAACTTTCATTTCGTTGCTTTTGAAAGCGTCTCCACGTTACAGAACATTTTTACATGTGCCTGAGGTAGATGGCATCATACTGTAAATACTGGCTCAGACTGCCAAGCCCTTACCCCTGGAGTGAATAAAAAAACATCAAACCTCCCCCTTTCCATCCCCTCCTCCAGTCCCTACAAACCTCCACCTCACCAGAACCGAGCGTTCGTCTTCCAACTGATTACTCCACCTTGTCTGGGACTCTGCAACTCCTTTTCCCGATTCTTTTATCTCTGCTTCTAGGATGTTTGCAGATCCCACCTCCTTGCCAAATATTTCTTTATTTGCTACGGGTCATTTTTTTGACTGGTATTGCTCCTGGCTGCTGGCATTTTCATGTCGTCTAAATGGGAGTTGTCATAGCTGTTGTGAGAGGTCTGGAGAGGGTATCATTCCCGCCCCTCCTCACTGCCTTCTATTCCCCAGTCCTCGCCCTCACCCCCACAGCATCAGCAACGTTCCCCATGTTTCTCTTTTGCCGAGGCATTTTGAACATTGAAGCCCTTGGGCCCGTGATGTTGAGCCGACCCCTTCACCTTAATTCATTTGGAGCCTATAGGTTCTGAAGTACTTTGTGGGAGCAGAGAGCAAATTAAAGCATCCATGGATGTAGGAGCGGGTGGCACAGTTGGTGCCAATGCCCCACAGATTGGCATCCTGGGTTCAATGAGTTTGCACATTCTCCCCATGACTGTGTGGGCTTCACCCCGGGTGTTCCAGGTTAACTGGCCACTGTAACTTAACCCCAAATGGAGGTGGGAGTTAATGAGAATCAGTTGAAAGGAGCTAAACGGAGGATGGGATTTCTCTGTAACCCAGTTGGCCAAATGTCCTGAGTCTGTGTTGGATGGAAAATGTGAATGCTCCTGGACAGGTAACCAGAAGACTTGGTATAAGGGAAGAATGAACCGCCTCAGCTCCCTGAAGGGTGCTGGTCAGTAAAGAGGGTGAGGAAGACTGTTTCTCCAGCAGTGTGTTTGTTGCTCCCGATTCCAGCCTCTGCTCGCTCTGATTTCAGAGCTTCTGCAGCGTGTCACTGCACTCAGACCAGGAGAGAGACGAAGGGAGAAAGAGAATTGCAGAAGGAAAACGGGAGAGTGAGCAGAGTGAAAGATCATGGGACAATTTGTGAGCCAGTTGAAGAGAGAAGAAGATTTGAAAGGGATAAAAAGTAAAAGTGCGTGAAAGAGGAAAAGAGATAACGGTGGCGAGAGAGAGAGAGAGAGAGAGAGAGAGAGAGAGAGAGAGAGAGAGAGAGAGAGAGATAACGGTGGCGAGAGAGAGAGAGAGAGAGAGAGAGAGAGAGAGAGAGAGATAACGGTGGCGAGAGAGAGAGAGAGAGAGAGAGAGAGAGAGAGAGAGATAACGGTGGCGAGAGAGAGAGAGAGAGAGAGAGAGAGAGAGAGAGATAACGGTGGCGAGAGAGAGAGAGAGAGAGAGAGAGAGAGAGAGATAACGGTGGCGAGAGAGAGAGAGAGAGAGAGAGAGATAACGGTGGCGAGAGAGAGAGGTCAGTGAGGTGTGAAGGGAGTGAATATGAGAGCGAGAGAGAGAGAGAGAGAGAGAGAGAGAGAGACTGCGGAAGAACAAGAAAAGTGAGAGAATGAAAAACAAGAGCACGAGAGAGAGAGAGAGAGAGAGAGAGACTGCGGAAGAACAAGAAAAGTGAGAGAATGAAAAACAAGAGCACGAGAGAGAGAGAGAGAGAGAGAGAGAGAGACTGCGGAAGAACAAGAAAAGTGAGAGAATGAAAAACAAGAGCACGAGAGAGAGAGAGAGAGAGATGAGTCTGTGAGGTGTGAAGAGAGTGAATATGAGAGTGTGAAGAGAGAGGAGGAGTCAATGAGAAAAGGTGAGAGTGCAGAGGGACAAACCACGATGTCGTTATCTGTGGAGAACTTTGGCCTGACTGTTTATTTTTTGTCCCTTTACTCCAAGGGGCAAACATGCCATTGACACAAAGGCACATCCTGGCCTCAATGTGCACTTCCTTTCCCACCCATTGATCTCACTACGAGGAAGATCGTCAAGCCTCTTGCCACTTCCACTCTTGCCTAGCCTCTCGGGCTAATCTCAGACAAGATCCTGTTTCAGCGGGTCAGACGTTGTCTGCAGAACCTCTGTGAAGCTGCCTGTGTACCGTTGGGGGTGGGGGGTGGGGGGTGTTGATTGGAAACAAGGCCCATTTAGCAGCAAATGCAAGTATGATTCAAGATTCAAATGTATTTATCACATGTACAGTACATCGACACAAACAGTGAATTGCATTGTTGTATTAACAACTAACACATCCAGGGTGTGGTGAACTAGATATACCTGTCTGACTGCTCCTGTGGCTCCTCCCACAGACCCCTGTATAAAGGCGACTGTGGTCTGCTGCTCTCCCTCATTTTCCCAGGATGTAGTGTTGTTCTTCAGTCAATAAAAGCCGATATCTCACTTCCTAAGTCTCAGCGTGAGTTATTGATGGTGCATCACAAGGATGTGCTGGGGGCGGCTCATAAGTGTCACCACACAATCTGGCGCCAATACAGTATGCCCACAATGCTCAGTAGAACAAGTGAAAACAACAGCAAAACAAGCCTTTTACCTCCCTCCCACCTTTCACCCTCGGCCTCCAGCCTCCAGCAGATAAGGCCTCGGGCCTGTAGACACTGGGCTTTGACCTCCCCAGCAGATAAGGCCTCGGGCCTGTAGACACTGGGCTTCAACCTCCCCAGCAGATAAGGCCTCGGGCCTGTAGACACTGGGCTTCAACCTCCCCAGCAGATAAGGCCTCGGGCCTGTAGACACTGGGCTTCAACCTCCCCAGCAGATAAGGCCTCGGGCCTGTAGACACTGGGCTTCAACCTCCCCAGCAGATAAGGCCTCGGGCCTGTAGACACTGGGCTTCGACCTCCCCAGCAGATAAGGACTCGGGCCTGCAGACTCTGGGCGTCAACCTCCCTAGCAGACTCACAGAGGCCTGCAGACTTGCCTCCAGCCAACGGACGCTAACTTCTGATTCGACCCCCAGGCCTCCCTCCGGCGTATTGTTCCCAGGATGTGCCGATCACTGAACACCAGGCCTTGAACTCCCATCTCACTGATCCTGAACCCGAGGCGAGGGGGGGGTGGGGGGGGGGAGTGGTTCATTGAGACTCGTTCTCCATGCCTGCACAGAATTCTGACTCGAGAACTCGGCAACACCTTGCTGACTGGGGGGCAGGGGGTCTCTCATCCAGTCTCTGCTGGTTGAACATCAGATATCCAACCACAAATATCCTACGCTCATGCCACTGGTTGTCAAACACTTAGACTCCAGTCTGACTTCTAATTCTCCACATGCCTGTTCCTAAACCCCAACCTGACCTCCATCTCCCTTCCCTGTCCCCCAAATCACCTTACAAACCTAAGAAAAAAATTTAAACAGTTCAATAATTTAAAAAACAACTAAGTCTGAGCTGATGCTCAAGCAAAGATCCCACAGTGCAATCTTAGAATGTCCCAGCCACTTGACAACCAATCAAATTAATTTCAAAGTGTATTCACGGTTGATGAATCGGAAACAGGATAACTAATTTGTGCACTGCAAGCCCCCACAAACAACAAGGTGACACACCATTGGGTAATTTGTGCACTGCAAGCTCCCACAAACAGCAAGGTGACACACCATTGGGTAATCTGTGAACCACAAGCCCCCACAAACAGCAAGGTGTCACACCATTGGGTAATCTGTGAACTGCAAGCCCCCACAAACAGCAAGGTGTTACACCATTGGGTAATCTGTGAACTGCAAGCCCCCACAAATAGCAAGGTGTCACACCATTGGGTAATCTGTGAACCACAAGCCCCCACAAACAGCAAGGTGTCACACCATTGGGTAATCTGTGAACTGCAAGCCCCCACAAACAGCAAGGTGACACACCATTGGGTAATCTGTGAACCACAAAACCCCACAAACAGCAAGGTGTTACACCATTGAGTAATTTGTTATGGTAAATAAAAAGGAAACTGCAGGTGCTGGCAATCTGAAATAAAAACAGAAAATGCTGTGAACACTCAGGGGTTCAGCTAACACCTGTGAAGAGGTAAAACAGGCAGGTGGGAGGGGTCAAATCCCTCGAGACAGAATTTCTAACCCTGGCGAAACTGGAAGGGAAGTGGCAGCATTCAACTGAAAATGAAATTCAAGGAGACTTCATTTTTCTGCAATAATTAAATAAAAACAGAAAATGCAGAAAACAGGCCGGGTCGGGGAGAGTCTGTGGAGAGAGAAGGATCGGGCCCGGGAACACTGCCCGCTTTTCTTCCAGGAACCCAGGCAAGAAGTTCGCCAAGTCGCAGGGCAATACACTACGAGATCAGGACTGAACCCAGATCACTGGAGCTGTGAGCTGTGAACCAGCAACTCTGACCTCTGCGTCACCAAGCAAGCTGAAAGCACAAGGAGTCTCGTCACGGGCACTACCGTCCCCACCACTCAGGACGTCTTGGAAGGGTGATGACTCAAGAAGGTACTCAGGAATGGCCCTCTCTGGCCAGGATGTGTCCTCTTCACGTTACTACCATCAATGAGGAGGTACAGGAGCTTGAAGACACACACTTAAGGAACAGCTTCTTCCCCCACCCCCACCCCCACCCCATCATTAGATTTCTGAACGGTCCATGAATGTCCATACATTAATTCACTATTTTGCTCTTTTTGCATTTTTTAATATATTTCTCATTGTAACTTATTATTTTGTTACGCCTTGCACTGTACTGCGGTCACCAGGCAGCAAATTTCATGATGATAAGCCTGATTCTGATTTCCTGCCTCTGCGCTACACTGTTGTGTCAACATGTGTCCTGTATTTGAGGTGAGCCTTCAGTCAGTTGACAAGGCAAGCTGTAACAAACAACGTTGAATTAAACTATTGACCGCTTGCAACAAAGGCGCTGTTCAGATTTCCTCAGACAAAAGATCAAAATGTTTTTATATCAGCTCAATCTCAGCTTTGTTAAAGTCAAAGTAAATTTATTACCGAAGGATGGATTTGTCACTCGAGATTCATTCCCTTGCTGGCTTTCGCAGGAAAATAAAAAAATTGCAAAAGTTAATGAAAGACAATATGCAAAGTCTGACAAACAGCCAATGTACAAAATGACAAAGTGTGCAAACAAATTAAGGACAAATAGATAAGTAAATAAACATTAATAATTAAATAGATAAATGAATAAATTACTGCATAGACAGAAAGATGATTAATGAGGACATGAGTTGCAGAGTCCTGGAAATGAGTGTGGAGGTTGTGGAATCAGTTCAGAGTCGAGGTGAGGGACACTATCCACGCTGGGTCAGGAGCCTGATGGTTGTAGGGTTAAATGTCAGCATTGTTGATGGATCTCGACTGTCCAGAATCAGAATCGGGTTTAATATCACTGGTTTTTACTGTGAAATTTGTTGTTTTGTAGCAGCAGTACATTGCAATACATAATAATAAAAATCTATAAATTACAGTAAGATGTGTATATAAGTTAAATTTAGTAAGTAGTACAAAAACAGAAGAAAAATAATGAAGTGGCGTTTATGGGTTGATTATGCATTCAGAATCCTGATGGCAGACTGAAAGGGCTGTTTGTGAAATATTGAAGCTTGTTTGCTCAAGCTAGCGCTGAGCAGATAATCTCGGCAGAGCTGACTGCTGTTGTCGGGAAAAGGAGCAGCAGGAAAGGGAAAAACCTGCAGGTGCTGGAGATCTGAAATAAAAGCGGAAAATGCTCGGAAACACTCCACAGGCCTGCGGAGAGAGAAATACTGGCTGCGGGAAAACTCCTGCAGATGTTGCTCTGCCTATCAGACTGGTCCTGTTGAGAACTCACTGCCAGCTGAGGTTTCGGACCAGGCAGGGACGTTGCATCCGATCACACTCCGATCGGGACAAAGGCTCCTCGTTTGGTACTGGTTATCGTCATTGGCCAGAATCAGTCGCCACGTGCTTTTGTCGAGTACAGGGGAAGGGACGTTATGATGAAATTGTATAAGCCAGCACTGCGGCTGTTTGTGAGGAGTTCATATGTTCGATGAGTTTACGCCGGGTGACCTGGTTCCCTCCCACATTCCAAAGGTGTACGGGTTAGTAGGTTTAGTGGTCACGTGGGTATTATTGGCTGGCACGTGCTCTCTGGGCCAGAAGAGCCTTTTACCAGCTATGTCACGAGATCGATAGATTGAGAAAGAGCAACAAAAGAAACTGGTGAGGCCAGATCTAAAGGACTGTTCACCAACGTGCACTAAAGAGTCAACACAGATGTTGCCAGGGCTCGAGTGCCTGAGTTACAAGGACAGGTTAGGATTTTATTTCCGGGAGCATAGGAGAATCCGGGGAGATTTTGTAAACAAAACTATGTAAATACACGCAGGCTTTTCCCCTTCAGGCTGGATAAGCCTAGAACTAGAGGTCATCGGTTTTGGGTGACAGGTGAAATATTTAATGGGAACACAAGCTGCCAGGTTCAACTGTAACACTTCCGAGAAGTTTGGATCGGTTCACAGGTGAGAGAGGTATGGTCCGGGTGCAGGCAGATCACCAAGGCTGCATGAACTAGACGGGCCAAAGGGCCTGTTTTTTGTGCTGTGCTGTGCTCTTTGTAAACGACTGGACTTGTTTGGCTGGATCCACAAAGCAAAGGGACAGCAAGACTCATGGAGGCATTAGTCCAGCTGGCCAAAGCTTGGTTGAGCAGATGGCTCTCAAGTCGCTGGAAGGTTTGAACAAGGAATTCCGGAACTTGAGTGAGGCAGAGTAATGGATGTTGGAAAAGGCTGAGCACTCGGGATCAGAAGAGGGATGAGACCGGGTGATCTGGGAGGTGGAGTGGATGCCTGGACTGATGAGAGTTCTCAATGGAGACCTGATGCACTCATTCAACCAAGCCCCTGGAATCTGTCCCGGTCTCCTCTGACAGGTCTACACTATTTCTTGACCAAACCAAGTGGGTCTACCCACACATCTTCTGAGCTCCTCGACTCCACCAATCACATCACATTACTTGCATGCTCAAGAACAGAGTCCCAAAGCAGGGAGTCCCAGAGCTTTGTCCAGGGAGAAGGTCAGCAGGAGGACAGAGGGAAGGATTCAGGTTTTTACCGTGAGGTGAATCATTTGAGATCCAAGGGCCTAGATAGAACGGTCATGGAGAGGATCGTTCCAGTCGTGGGGGAGCATAGGACCAGAGGCCACAGCCTCAGAATGCAATGGGGCCCCTTTAGAACAGACGAAGAGGAATTTCTTCAGCCAGTATGTGGCGAAACTCTGCAATTCATTGTTATGACGTGGAGGTCAAGTCATTGGGTATATTTAAAGTGGAGGTTGACAGGTTCTTGATTAGTCAAAAATCCCAGGAAGAAGCAGGAGGAAGGGGTTGAGAGGGATAATAAATTAGCCATGATGGAGTGGACTCGATGGGCCAAAAGACCTAATTCTGCTCCTTTGTCCTATGGTCTTATGCCACAGCCTCAGAGTAAAGGATGGTTCCTTCAGAACAGAGATGAGGAGGAATTGTTTCGGCCAGAAGGCGGTGGATCTGTGGAATTCATTGCCAGGGCCCGCTGTGGAGGCCGAGCCATTGAGTGGCCATAAGGCAGAGACTGGAGGGCTTCAGATTGGCAAGAGGTTTGTGGATAGCAAGGAGGTGAACCAAAGCTTGAGCCTAAATCTGACCTTTGCTTTCAGAAGGGCTTCCTCCAGGTGGAGATTAGTGTCAAACACAAGAAAATCTGCAGGTGCTGGGAATCCAAAGCAACACGCACAAGACAATGGAGGAACTCAGCAAGTCAGGCAGCACCTATGGAAAAGTGTAAACAGTCGACATTTCAGGCAAAAACTCTTAGGACTGGAAAGGAAGGGGAGAAATCAGAGTAAGAGGGTGGAGGGAGGGGACGAGGAAGTACAAGGTGGCAGGTGAAAGCAGGAGATGGGGAGGGGTGAAGCAAAGCGCTGGGAAGTTGACTGGTTAAAGAAATAGGCTCGAGAAGGGAGAATCTGGTTGGAGAGGACAGGACACCATGGAAGAAAGGGAAGGGGCAGGAGCACCAGAGGGAGGTGATGGGCAGGTAAGAGGGGGGGAAACAGGACTGGGGAATTCCCAGCTCTTTATTTCAACCCCTCCCGCTCTGCTTGTTTTACTATCACCTGCTATCTTGGACTTCTTCCTCCCCCCGCCCCCCACCTTCTTACTCCGATCTCTTCCCTCTTCCTTTCCAGTCCCCGACCCGAAACTGACTGTTTACTCTTTCCCATAGAGTTTCTGCAGCATTTTGTGTGGGGGATTAGACATCGCTCTAAAATATCCCATAGCCACTTCTTTAGGAAAGAGCCAAAATGTTTCCCCGGTTAATCAGCTCTACATTTATCATCAATCATGTTAAAAAGGAAGTTGGCATTCAGCTCGTGCTCACAGAATCTTACTGTGCATCAAACTGACTGGTGTATTTTCCTGTATTACAACAGTGGCTGCACTACATTAACAAAACAACATTGTCTTTGCAACAGGAATTTACAAAGGGATTAAAATTAACTGAACTAAATAATTCCAACTAGCTTTTCCACCTATTGACAAAAAGCACCTTTTAATAAACAGCCTCTCTGTTGTGTCTCTCTAAACATTTACTTCCTATCATTCTAGCCTGGTTGGAGAGGAACTACTCTCCATCCCCATGTGACGCATGGCCAGAGATTCTGTTGTATGGGGCCAGAGGTCAAACCCAAATTCCAGTGTGTAAATAGAACAAGCTGAGTTTAATGGACACAAGGTCAATAAGTGAGAAGATTTCCCCATCCTAGCCCCAGGAGAACTGAAAGGAATTGGGAAATTTTATGATTTTCTTTCATTCTTTAAGTGCCTGACATCAGCAGCAGGGTTTTGTAGCATCAATGGAATTTGTCGTGTTGGAGAGGAGGGGTTTGATGGACATTGGGGCATTGGGGAGGTGGGCTTTCATGTTTGGGATTAGAGGGGAGAGAATTGAAGGCCATCAGGCATTAGAGGGGTGGACCAACGGATGAAAAGGGGATCAGAGGGAAGAACTTCAGTGGACAAACAGAGAGATTAGAGGGATGAGTTTCACTGGACATTGGGAGATTAGAGGGGTGGCCTTCAGTGGACAAACAGAGAGATTAGAGGGATGAGTTTCACTGGACATTGGGAGATTAGAGGGGTGGCCTTCAGTGGACAAACAGGGATCAGATGGATGAACAGTGGACAGATGGAGGGATGAGTTTCAATGGATTTGGGGGATTAGAGGGATGAACCTCAATGGACAAAGAGAGGTATTAGAAGCATTAGAGGGATGGATTTCAATGGACTTTGAGAGATAAGAGGGCTGGTCTTCAATGCACATTGGGAGTTAAGAGGGCTGGTCTTCAATGGACATTGGGAGATAAGGGGGCTGGTCTTCAATGGACATTGGGAGTTAAGAGGGCTGGTCTTCAATGGACATTGGGAGTTAAGAGGGCTGGTCTTCAATGCACATTGGGAGTTAAGAGGGCTGGTCTTCAATGGACATTGGGAGTTAAGAGGGCTGGTCTTCAATGGACATTGGGAGATAAGAGGGCTGGTCTTCAATGGACATTGGGAGTTAAGAGGGCTGGTCTTCAATGGACATTGGGAGATAAGAGGGCTGGTCTTCAATGGACATTGGGGGATTAGAGGGTGGTTGTTGATGGGCAAGTTAAGGGATTAGAGGGGTGGGCTTCAATCAACAAGCAGTGGAATTTAGAGGGGTCAGCGTCAGAGGAAACTGGGGTAGGCATCAGTGAACAAGTTGGCAATTAGTGAGTAACAGGCCTCTATTACTCTGAGCATTCTTGAACGTGGGAATTTATAGCATCATGCTGATACAGCAGAGGAGTTCCCAGACGTCAGATCTGGGGAATGGAGCAGGTCAAGAGGATGTCAAACCTGGGGGCAGCTGCTCCATATGTAGCAACCTCAGACATGAAAACTCAATGACATACAGAGCGAGCACTAGAAGTCCCTCAAGCCTGCCCCACCTATCACCAAGATCAAAGCTGATCCTCGACCTCAGCGCCACCCCTTCACTCCCACAGACCCAGAAAACTATTGATCTCTGTTTCGGATTGTTATGAACCCCATAACTGGGTCACTTACCAGCAAAGATAGAGAGGTCCGCTGAAGTCTGATGGTACCATTTTTAAACGTTTTTATTTATAAAGGGGCACAAAAGTAAGGTTAATACAAACATTCAGATAATATACGTCGTCAATACTCAATCTAAAGCACGGGTATAGTAATAATCAACAATTCGAAGTAGCTCTATAGTTTGTCTAGGGGTAAAACTATTGTCCGATGGAAATATAAAAAGTCTCGCCAGTTCATGGAGGCTTTTTGCCGCTTGAGGGACCGCTGGGTGTTCACGGGTTGGAGAGAGAAAATAAACTTGCCAGCCTTCTGGAGTTCCCCGTTGTCGGTTCGGAATCCTTTTCAGGGTTATTAGCCACTCGATTCCCTAGCTAGGGGATCCAAATCACACGTGGCTCCCGAGCAGCTTCCCGTTCTTACGGGAACGATGAGCGATGGTGTCTCCGTCTGGTGCGTCGCTGGAGTACCGCCTCCTGCAGTCTCCGTTTTATCATGGCTGGCAGATTTGTAAATGTCAATCAAGGTAGGGTGATACAATCCCCACCCCACATTGCCCGAGGGGGTCCATGTCCCTGATAGCTGGCACGTACTATAGAGTTGCAATTCACACAGGTGCCTCTAAGAACAATGGTCAAATCCGTTGCATTGTCTCTCATTTCCTGGGTCCAAGACCCGAATTAATAGCGATCTTGCGATTCTCCGGAAGGAGGGGGCTGGTCCCGCACCCTTCGGTCCCTCAGAGCTGTGGTACATTCATAACAGGATTAACAAACAACTGAGTCTCCAGGATGGAGAATTCCAAACGTTCTCCCCATTCTAGTCCAGGTTTGTCCGGACATTTTCTTTCTATCTTTTTCCTTTCCTAAAAGTGTTGATTTTTGGAAGCAGTGGGGTTTTTCACACTGGCTCCAGCCTGTTAGAATGCAGAATCATTACAGTTGTGACGTGTGGATGGGTTCAATCCACCAGATTCAGCCAGTGGCCAGGGGGATAAGAAAGGGGCTTGTTTTGATGCTGTTGTCATGCTTTTTAAAATCATTGTTGTTGTTTGTGTTGCTGGGCGTGCTATGTTGGCACCGGAATGTGTGCAGAACCCGCGTATTGCCCTCCCCCGCCACCGCTGCACAGTCTTTGGTTGTTAACACAATCAACATATCTCACTATGTGATTAAAAAAAATGAACCTTAAAAGAGAAACTGGCTAAATCTTTGTTAACAAACTCTGTTCCTGGTCTGAGACTTCTCAGGAAGGAGAAACATTTTCCAGCTTTTCAAATCCTTGCAGAGTTGTATACGTTTCATTGAACATGAACATTACAAAAGAGTAGGCCCACGCTGTTGTGCTGACCTTTAAACCTTATCTAACCCTTCCCTCCTACATAGTCCTAGATGCTTCTACCATCTGTGTGCCTGTCAAAAGAACTTTTCAAATGCCCCTAACCTACCTTCCTCTACCAGCATCTCTGTGAGAGTGTTCACACATTTACTGCTGACTGTGTGAAAAAGTTACCCCTGTCATCCCCCTGCTCCTTAAATTCATGCCCACTAGTATTAGCAATGAGATCTCCTCCCATTCTTCTAAAATCTAGATTCTTGTCTCAGCCTATTTACTTTGCACTCATTTAGAAAATTCCACATCCCTGGAACCAGATAGGTAACCCCTCTAGTGCACACCTTCCTTTACAGGTACACTAACCGTACACTACACTCCAGGTGCGTTATCTCTAAGGTCCTGTATAAATACGCCCCCTCACTGCACATCCACCTTTACAGGTACATCCTATGACAAGGAGACCACTACACTCCAGGTGCGTTATCTCTAAGGTCCTGTATAATTGAAAAGCAAACTAACATCAGCATGCATTCCTGGGCTGATATCCCCCAGTAATCTTCAGTCAAACAACTTGGTTCCCATCCAAATGCCAAAACGATCAAAGCTGAGATTATTGCCATTTGTATAAGACCAGAATTAGGCCTTTCAGCTGATCGAGACAGCTCTGCCATTCCATCATGGCTGATTCCTTACCCTCCTCAATCCCGTCCTCCTGCCTTCTTCCATAACCTTTGATGCCCTGACTAATCAAGAACCTATCAACCTCCGCATTGAATATAGTCAATGACTTGGCCTCCACAGCCGTCTGTAGTAACGAACGCCAACCTCTGGCCAAAGAAATTCCTCCTCATCTCTGTTGTAAATGGATCTATTCTGATGCTGTGTCCTCTGGTCCTTGTCTCACCCATCCTCTCCACATTCACTTTGCCTTTCAACATTCGATGGGTTTCAATGGGATCACCTGTCATTCTTCTCACCTCTAGCAAGTACACTTCTCATACATTAACCCTTTCATTCCTGGAATCAGTCTTGTGAACCTCCTCTGGACTCTCTCCAATGCCGGCACATCTTTTCAGATAAGGAGTCCAAGTCTTCTCTCAATCCTCCAGGTGCGGTCTGTCCAGAGCTTTATAAAGCCTCAGCATTACATCCTTGCTCTGATGTTTTAGTTCTCTCAAAATGAGTGCAAACATTGCATTTTTATGCCCCTCCTCCCCTTCTTACCCCATCCCTGATATATTTAGCTTTTTCCCTCCCTCCTTTTTTTTTCTTTCTGCCCATCACTCTGCCTGTTCTCCATCTCCCTCTGGTGCTTCCGCCCCCCACCTCCCCCTTTCTTTCTCCCTAGGCCTCCCATCCCATGATCCTTTCCCTTCTCCAGCTCTGTGTCCCTTTTGCCAATCAGCTTTCCGGCTCTCAGCTTCACCCCACCCCCTCCGGTCTTCTCCTATCATTTCGCATTTCCCCCTTCCCCCCCACTACTTTCAAATCTCTGACTATCTTTCCTTTCGGTTAGTCCTGACGAAGGGTCTCGGCCCGAAACGTCGACAGTGCTTCCGCCTATAGATGCAGCCTGGCCTGCTGCGTTCCACCAGCATTTTGTGTGTGTTGTTTGAATTTCCAGCATCTGCAGATTTCCTCGTGACTGCATTTGTCTTCCTTACTGTGGGAAGGCAAGTTAACTTTTAAGTAATCCTGTATGAAGACTCCCAAATCTCTTTGCACCTCTGATTTTTGAATATTCTCCCAGTTTAGTTTATAAATAGCTTCTGCCTTTATTCTTTCTGCCACATTTTTGTCCATTCTCTCAATCTGTCTGTCCATCTGCAGACTGCCTGTTTCCTCAACACTACCTGTACCTCCACCTATCTTCGTATCATCTGCAAAGTTGATCACAAAGCTACCAATTCCATCGTCCAAATCATTGACATATGATGTAAAAAGCAGTCGCAGTGGAACACCACTAGTCACTGGCAACTGTTCCCTTTATTCCCACTCTTTGCCTCCTACCAGTCAGCCAACCTTTTATCCATCTTTCCTGTAACACCATGGGCCCTTATCTCGTTAAGCAGCCTCATATGCAGCACCTTGTCGAAGACCTTCTGAAAATCCAAATAAACAACATTCACTCACTCTCCTCTGTCTATTCTGCCTGTTATTTCCTTAAAGAGTTCCAACAAATTTGTCAGGCAAGATTTCGCCTTAAGGAAACTATACTGACTTTGGCCTAATTTATCATGTGCCTCCAAGTGTCCCCAAACCTTATCTATAGTAATGGACTCTAACATCTTCCCAACACAGAAATCAGGCTAACTGGCCTGTAATTTCCATTCTTCTGCCTTCCCCTTAGAGTGATAGTTGCGATTTTCCAGAAGATAGTGATTCTTGAAAGGTCAAGTTCAAGTCTAATTGTCATTCAACCACACATAAATACCCATGAACACAGCCAAACAGAACAGCATTGCTCCCGGCGGAGCCAAGGTACAAAACACAGTACACACAGTCGCACACAGCACATACACAATATCAGTAAAATACCGTCACACAAAAATATTGTCCGAGACGCAGAGCCCATGAATGTCAGACACATTACGGCTGGTCTTCTGCCAAGTGACCACTGGGAGGCAGCACAACTCTGATGCCTCTCTCCTGGGCGGTTGTAAACAGGCTCCCCTCCCGTCCTCCAGTAAATCAGTGAATTCCACTTGCAACATTCAACATTAACAATGCTAGGCACTAATAGACCACAGGTCGTCCTTCCTGGGAAATCAACATCATTCTTGAAGAACACTTCATGCAGCAAATGCGACCAATTCTTTTTACATTATATATTAATGCTTGGGATGATGAAATTGATGGCTTTGTTGCAGATTATATGAAAACAGGTAGAGAGGCGGGTAGTTTTGAGGAGCTAGAGAGGCTATGGAAGGACTTAGATTCGGAGAATGGGCAAAGAAGTGGCAGATGGAATACAGTGTCGAGAGGTCAAGCACTTTAGGGGAAGAAATGAAAGAGCTGATTTTTTTTTACTTTTTTTTATTGTGTTTTCAAATAGTTACAGAATAAAAGTGTGTGAAAAAGAAAATATGTGTTACCCATCCCCCCTCCCCTTAACCCCTCCCCCCTAACATCCCTATAGAAAAAAAGAAGAAAGAAAGAAAAAAAAAGGAATGCCTGGATATTCCTGATTATTTTTTAAATGGGGAGAAAAACAGAGTTGCAAAGGGATTTGTGCAGGATTCCCTAAAGTCTAATTTGCAGGTTGAGTCTGTGGTGAGGAAGACAAATGTAATATTAACATTAATTCGAGAGGACTGGAATATAAAAGCAAGGATGTGCTTTATAAAACACAGATGAGTATTGTGAGCGTTTTAGGCACCTTATCTTAGGATCTGCTGGAACTGGAGAGGGTTCAAAGGAGGTTCACGAAAATGATTCCAGGATTGAATGACTTGGCATATGAAGAACATTTGATGGCTCTGGGCCTGTATTCACTAGAACTCAGAAAAATAAGACGTGGCCTAGTTGAAACCCATTGAATGTTGAAAGGCCTTGCTAGAGTGGATGTGGAGGGGATGTTTCTTCTGGTGGGAGAGTCTAAGACCAGAGGACATAATCTCAGAATAGAAGAGTGTCCTTTTAGAATGGAGATAAGGGGGAATTTCTTTAGCCAGAGAGTGGTGAATCTGTGGAATTCTTTGCCACAGGCAGCTGTGGAGGCCAAGTCTTTATGTATATTTAAGGCAGAAGTTGATAGATTCTTGATTGGTCAGGGCATGAAGGGATATGAGGAAAAGGCAGAAGATTAGGGCTGAGAGGAAAATTTGGATCAGCTATGATGAAATAGCAGAGCAGACATGATGGGCCGAGTGGCCTTATTCTGCTCCAATATCTTATAAAAGCAAGGATGTAATGCTGGGGCTTTGTAAGGCACTGGTGAAGTCTCACTTGGTGCATTGTGGGCAGTTTTGGGCCCTTTATTTTAGAAAGGATGAACTGACATTGGAGAGGGTTCAGAAGAGGTTCGTGAGAATGTTTCTGGGAATGAAAGGGTTAATGCTTGATGGCTCTGGGCCTGTACTCACTAGAGGTTTGAAGAATGAAGAAGGACCTCATTAAAACCTGTCCAATGTTGAAAGGCCCAGACAGAGTGGATGTGGAGAGGATGTTTCCTATAGTACTGGAGGACACAGGCTCAGAATAGAGGGATGTCCATTTAGAACAGAGATGAAGAGGAATTTCTTTAGGTAGGGAGTGGTGAGCCTGTGGAATTCATTGCGATAGGCAACTGATTGGAAAACAACACTGGCAGAGCAGTAATAGCTGGAATTTCTGGAAGCAACTTAGAAGGCAAAGGATATATACATCCCAAAGAGGAAGAAGTATTTTAAAAGCAAGATGACACAACCGTGGCTACCAAGAGAAGAAAAAGCCAACGTAAGAGCCAAGAGTGGGCATATAATGGGGCAAAAATTAGTCAGAAGTTAGTGGTTTGGGAAGCTTTTAAAAACCAACAGAAGACAACTAAAAAATTCAGTAAGTAGGAAAAGATGGAATACAAAAGTAATCTAGTCAATAATATTAAAGTGGATAGTCAGAGGCTTTTTCCAGGGCTGAAATGGTTGCCACAAGAGGACACAGGTTTAAGGTGCTGGGGAGTAGGTACAGAGGAGATGTCAGGGGTAAGTTTTTTACTCAGAGAGTGGTGAGTACGTGGAATGGGCTGCCAGCAACGGTGGTGGAGGCGGATACGATAGGTACATGGAGCTTAGAAAAACAGAGGACTATAGGTAAGCCTAGTAATTTCTATGGTAGGGACATGTTCGGCACAACTTTGTGGGCCGAAGGGCCTGTATTGTGTTGTAGATTTTCTATGTTTCTAAAAATTTCTTCGGATATATCAAGTGCAAAAGAGAGGCGAGAGTGGATATCGGGCTGCAGGAAAACAATGCCGGGGAGGTAGTAATGGGGGACAAGGAGATAGCGGATGAGCTGAATAAGTGTTTTGCATCTGTCTTCACTGAGGATGACACTAACAGTACGGTGGAAGTTCAAGAGTGTCAGGGGTCAGGGGTCAGGGGTCTTTATTAGGGAGAAGGTTCTTGGGAAACTGAAAGATCTGAAGGCAGTTAAGTCACCTGGACCAGATGGTGTACTCCCCAGTGGTATGAAGGAAGTGGCTGAGGAGATTGTGGAGGCATTAGTAATGATCTTTCAAGAATCGATAGATTCTGGAATGGTTCTGGAAGATTGGAAAATTGGGAATGTCACCCCACTTTTCAAGAAGGGAGGGAAGCAGTGGTTGGGAAGACATTGGAATCGATTGTTAACATGGTCTCGGGATACTTGGAGGCACATGACAAAATAGGTCGTAGCCAACATGGTTTCCTCGAGGGAAAATCTTGCCTGACAAATCTGTTGGAATTTTTTGAAGAAATAACAAACAGGATAGACAAAGGAGAATCAGCTGATGTTGTGTATTTGCATTTTCAGAAGGCCTTTGACAAGCTGCCACACATGAGGCTGCTCAGCAAGTTAAGAGTCCATGGTATTACAGAAATAAAGGGAGCCTTTAACTCCCTTGGCTGCCAGTAACTAGTAGTGTTCCATAGGGGTCTATCAATGACTTGGATGATAGAGTTGATGGGTTTATTGTAAAGTTTGTGGATGATATCAAGATAGGAGGAGAAGCAGGTAGTTTTGGGGAAGTAGAAATGCTGCAGAAGGACTTAGACAGATTAGGAGAACGGGCAAAGAGGCATATGTACAATCGTAATATAATGTCGGGAAGTGTATTGTCATGCACTTCGGTAGAAGATATAAAGTGATAGATTATTTTCTAAATGGAGAGAAAAGTCAAAAATCTGAGGCACAAAAGGACTTGTGCAAGACTCCTTAAAGGTTAATTTGCAGGTTGAGTGTGTGGTGAGGAAGGCAAATGTGATGTTAGCATTAAAGAAGTCTAAAATATAAAAGCAAGGATGTGATGCTGAGGCTTTGTAAAGCACTGGTGAGGCCTCATTTGGAGTGTTGTGAGCAGTTTTGGGCCCCTTATCTCATAAAAGAGATGTGCTGAAACTGAGGTTCATGAAAATGATTCCAGGATTGAATGTCTTGTCACATGAAGAGCATCTGGTGGTTGTAGGCCAATATTCACTAGTATTCAGAAGATTGAAACCTATCAAATGTTGAAAACCTCGATAGAGTGGACGTGGAGAGGATGTTTCCTCTGGTGGAGGAGTCTAGAACCAGAGGTCACAGCCTCAGAATAAAGTAACATCCTTTTTGAATGGAGATGAGGAGGAATTTCTTTAGCCAGAGAGTGGTGAATCTGTGGAATTCATTGCCACAGGCAGCTGTGGAGGCCAAGTCTTTACATATATTTAAGGCAGAAGCTGATAGATGCTTCATTTGTCAGGGCATGAAGCGATACAGGGAGAAGGCAGGAGTTTGAGGCTGGAAAAAAAAACAGATGAGCCATGACAAAATGGCAAACTCAATGGAGAAAATGGCCTAATTCTGCTCCTTTACCTTAAGGTCTTATAGTCCTATGGTCTTGGGCAGAGCAGTTGCCTTACCAAGCCTATATGCAGATGGATAGGATGTTTTCACTGCGGATCAGTCACCGTACCAAGCAGCGATGTCAGTTACCATACCAGGTCATGATGCCACAGTTACTGTACCAACCCATGATGTCACAGTACCAGACCAACCCATGATGTCACAGTACCAGACCAACCCATGATGTCACAGTTACCATACTAACCCATGATGTCACAGTTATCAGACCAATCCATGATGTCACAGTTATCACACCAACCCATGATGTCGCAGTTACCAGACCAATCCATGATGTCACAGTTATCACACCAACCCATGATGTCGCAGTCACTGTACCAACTCATGATGTCACAGTACCAGACCAACCCATGATGTCACAGTACCAGACTAACCCATGATGTCACAGTTACCATACTAACCCATGATGCCACAGTTACTGTACCAAGCCGTGATGTCACAGTTACCACACCAACCAATGATGTCACAGTTACTGTACCAACTCATGATGTCACAGTACTAGACCAACCCATGATGTCACACTACCAGACCAACCCATGATGTCACAGTTACCCTACCAACCCATGATGTCACAGTCACTGTACCAACTCATGATGTCACAGTCACTGTACCAACCCATGATGTCACAGTCACTGTACCAACTCATGATGTCACAGTACCAGACCAAACCATGATGTCACAGTTGCCCTACCAACCCATGATGCACCCTACTAAGATGCTTTCACAGGAGCATCTCTAAAAATTGGTGAGGTTCAAAGGAGACATGCCAAATTTCTTTCACCTCCTGAGCAAGTAAAGGTACTGCTGAGCGTTTCTGGCCCTGGTATCTGTGTGGTTGGGCCAGGACAGGCTTTCAGTGTTGCACACCCTTAGGAACTGAAAGCTCTCAACCCTGTCGACCTCGCTGTAAACAGGAGCGTGTCCACCGCCCCCTTTCCTGAACTCAGTGACCAACTCCTTTGTTCAGCTGACATTGATGGAATGGTTGTCGTCAGGGCTCTCCGTCTCCTTCCTATACTCCAAAACATCGTTACTTAACAATCAGCCCACTAAAGTGGCATCTCGGTGGACTTGGAGCAGAATCTGGCTACAAGTTGTGATTGTATAGGGGGCTGAAGACACAACTTTGTGGGGCATTATTGTTAAAAAGATTAGCTTTATTTGCCACATCAAACGTCAATATATACAGCGAAATGCGTGAAATCAAATCCTCAAGGAGTGTGCTGGGGTCAGCTTGCAATTGTCACCACGTTTTCAGTGCCAACATAGCGTGACCCCAACTCACGAACCCTAACTGCACGTCTTTCTTTCGAATGCGAGGGTAATGTAACTGGTGGAAAAGTACATAATTCACAATCACCAACATAGTGTTGGAGTTCTGTTTAAGAGGCTGGTCAGACGTGATTAGGGGGAACAGACAGGAGACTCTGTGGATGTGTGTTGCCTCCCAGGTGCCAGGGTCAGGGATGTCTCAGATCGTGTCCACAACGTTTTGGAGAGGGAGGGGAGGCAGCAGATGTCCTCATACCTATTGGTACCATGCTCATGTGGATCTCTTCCCCTCTCCCGCGGTTTCACACACCATCTTGTCATGATGGACGGTACCACCAGGTGGCCATTGTGATGGCTGTGGACGTGGTTTGGGCGTTCATCAGAACCTGGGTGGCTCGGTTTGGCACCCCATCTGATACATCCTCTGACCGCGCCCCCCTAATTCATAGCGATGGCCCAGAACCTCCACGGCATATCACCCACAGTCCAGTGGCCAATGCGAGCAGTTTCACTGCTTCTTAAAGGCGGCTCTGAGGGCTTCGCTGACCGATGAGTGTTGGCATGATCGTTCCCCAATGGGTCCTGCTGGGGTTCAGAACAGCTCCAAAAGTGACCCTGCAGTCGCCCACGGCTGTGTTAGCCATTACGAGTGCCCAGTCAGCCCCTCGACAGCGTTCCACCATCCTCAGCAAATTCAACTCCTTTTCGCCTATGCCTACTCCAGTCATGGCGTACAGCCCTCTTGGGCTCCTGTTGGCATGCGTCCCACCTCATTTGTCTTTGTCCACCATGATGAACACCAACATCCCCCTATGATGGTGAATTCTGCATGTTGGAATGGGGAGAAAAGACGTCTATCATAGATAAGAGGGGTAAACTTGAAGCAATTTCGGGATTTGGAGCATTTCACTACCATGCCTGTGCCCACACAACACTTCTGGACAAGCCAGAGGCACCTGTGAAGCACAGGACTCGAGCTCCAGACAATGGGTTTAGTGAACTCTGGGAGGGCCTGTGTCGGGTAGTGGACTCGAGCTCCAGACAATGGGTTTAGTGAACTCTGGGAGGGCCTGTGTCGGGTAGTGGACTCGAGCTCCAGACAATGTGTTTAGTGAACTCTGGGAGGGCCTGTGTCGGGTAGTGGACTCCAGCTCCAGACAATGGGTTTAGTGAACTCTGGGAGGGCCTGTGTCGGGTAGTGGACTCGAGCACAGGACTCCAGCTCCAGACAATGGGTTTAGTGAACTCTGGGAGGGCCTGTGTCGGGTAGTGGACTCGAGCTCCAGACAACGGGTTTAGTGAACTCTGGGAGGGCCTGTGTCGGGTAGTGGATTCCAGCTCCAGACAATGGGTTTAGTGAACTCGGGGAGGGCCTGTGTGGGGTAGTGGACTCCAGCTCCAGACAATGGGTTGAGAGAACTCTGGGAGGGCCTGTGTCGGGTAGTGGACGCGAGCACAGGACTCCAGCTCCAGACAATGGGTTTAGTGAACTCTGGGAGGGCCTCTGTGCGGTAGTGGACTCGAGCACAGGACTCGAGCTCCAGACAATGGGTTTAGTGAACTCTGGGAGGGCCTGTGTCGGGTAGTGGACTCGAGCTCCAGACAATGGGTTTAGTGAACTCTGGGAGGGCCTGTGTCGGGTAGTGGACTCCAGCTCCAGACAATGGGTTTAGTGAACTCTGGGAGGACCTGTGTCGGGTAGTGGACTCGAGCACCAGACAATGGGTTTAGTGAACTCTGGGAGGGCCTCTGTGGGGTAGTGGACTCGAGCACAGGACTCGAGCTCCAGACAATGGGTTTAGTGAACTCTGGGAGGGCCTGTGTCGGGTAGTGGACTCCAGCTCCAGACAATGGGTTTAGTGAACTCTGGGAGGGCCTGTGTCGGGTAGTGGACTCCAGCTCCAGACAATGGGTTTAGTGAACACTGGGAGGGCCTCTGTCGGGTAATGGACTCGATCTCCAGACAATGGGTTTAGTGAACTCTGGGAGGGCCTATGTCGGGTAGTGGACGCGAGCACAGGACTCCAGATACAGACAATGGGTTCAGTAAACTCTGGGAGGGCCTGTGTGGGGTAGTGGACTCGAGCTCCAGACAATGGGTTTAGTGAACTCTGGGAGGGCCTGTGTCGGGTAGTGGACTCGAGCTCCAGACAATGGGTTTAGTGAACTCTGGGAGGGCCTGTGTAGGGTAGTGGACTCGAGCTCCAGACAATGGGTTTAGTGAACTCTGGGAGGGCCTGTGTCGGGTAGTGGACTCGAGCTCCAGACAATGGGTTCAGTGAACTCTGGGAGGGCCTGTGTCAGGTAGTGGTCTCGAGCTCCAGTCAATGGGTTCAGTGAACTCTGGGAGGGCCTGTGTCAGGTAGTGGACTCAAGCTCCAGACAATGGGTTTAGTGAACTCTGGGAGGGCCTGTGTCAGGTAGTGGACTCGAGCTCCAGACAATTGGTTTAGTGAACTCTGGGAGGGCCTGTGTCGGGTAGTGGACTCGAGCTCCAGACAATGGGTTTAGTAAACTCTGGGAGGGCCTGTGTCGGGTAGTGGACTCGAGCACAGGACTACAGCTCCAGACAATGGGTTTAGTGAACTCTGGGAGGGCCTGTGTCGGGTAGTGGACTCGAGCTCCAGACAATGGGTTCAGTGAACTCTGGGAGGGCCTGTATCGGGTAGTGGACTCGAGCTCCAGACAATGGATTTAGTGAACTCTGGGAGGGCCTGTGTCGGGTAGTGGACTCGAGCACAGGACTCGAGCTCCAGACAATGAGTTTAGTGAACTCTGGGAGGACCTGTGTCGGGTAGTGGACTCGAGCACCAGACAATGGGTTTAGTGAACTCTGGGAGGGCCTGTGTAGGGTAGTGGACTCGAGCACAGGACTCGAGCTGCAGACAATGGGTTTAGTGAACTCTGGGAGGGCCTGAGTGGGGTAGTGGACTCGAGCACAGGACTCGAGCTCCAGACAATGGGTTTAGTGAACTCTGGGAGGGCCTGTGTCGTGTAGTGCACTCGAGCACAGGACGCGAGCTCCAGACAATGGGTTTAGTGAACTCTTGGAGGGCCTGTTTCGGGCAGTGGACTCCAGCTCCAGACAATGGGTTTAGTGAACTCTGGGAGGGCCTGTGTCGGGTAGTGGACTCGAGCAAAGGACTCCAGCTCCAGACAATGGGTTTAGTGAACTCTGGGAGGGACTGTGTCGGGTAGTGGACTCCAGATCCAGACAATGGGTTTAGTGAACTCTGGGAGGGCCTGTGTCGGGTAGTGGACTCGAGCTGCAGACAATGGGTTTAGTGAACTCTGGGAGGGCCTGTGTTGGGTAGTGGACTCCAGCTCCAGACAATGGGTTTAGTGACTCTGGTAGGGCCTGTGTCGGGTAGTGGACTCGAGCTCCTGGCAATGGATTTAGTGAACTCTGGGAGGGCCTGTGAGGGGTAGTGGACTCGAGCACAGGACTCGAGCTCCAGACAATGGGTTTAGTGAACTCTGGGAGGGCCTGTGTCGGGTAGTGGACTCCAGCTCCAGACAATGGGTTTAGTGAACTCTGGGAGGGCCTCTGTCGGGTAATGGACTCGATCTCCAGACAATGGGTTTAGTGAACTCTGGGAGGGCCTATGTCGGGTAGTGGACGCGAGCACAGGACTCCAGATACAGACAATGGGTTTAGTGAACTCTGGGAGGGACTGTGTCGGGTAGTGGACACGAGCTCCAGACAATGGGTTTAGTGAACTCTGGGAGGGCCTGTGTAGGGTAGTGGACTCGAGCTCCAGACAATGGGTTTAGTGAACTCTGGGAGGGCCTGTGTCGGGTAGTGGACTCGAGCTCCAGACAATGGGTTCAGTGAACTCTGGGAGGGCCTGTGTCAGGTAGTGGTCTCGAGCTCCAGTCAATGGGTTCAGTGAACTCTGGGAGGGCCTGTGTCGGGTAGTGGACTCGAGCTCCAGACAATGGGTTTAGTGAACTCTGGGAGGGCCTGTGTCAGGTAGTGGACTCGAGCTCCAGACAATGGGTTTAGTGAACTCTGGGAGGGCCTGTGTCAGGAAGTGGACTCGAGCTCCAGACAATTGGTTTAGTGAACTCTGGGAGGGCCTGTGTCGGGTAGTGGACTCGAGCTCCAGACAATGGGTTTAGTAAACTCTGGGAGTGCCTGTGTCGGGTAGTGGACTCGAGCACAGGACTACAGCTCCAGACAATGCGTTTAGTGAACTCTGGGAGGGCCTGTGTCGGGTAGTGGACTCGAGCTCCAGACAATGGGTTCAGTGAACTCTGGGAGGGCCTGTATCGGGTAGTGGACTCGATCTACAGACAATGGATTTAGTGAACTCTGGGAGGGCCTGTGTCGGGTAGTGGACTCGAGCACAGGACTCGAGCTCCAGACAATGAGTTTAGTGAACTCTGGGAGGACCTGTGTCGGGTAGTGGACTCGAGCACCAGACAATGGGTTTAGTGTACTCTGGGAGGGCATGTGTCGGGTAGTGGACTCGAGCACCAGACAATGGGTTTAGTGAACTCTGGGAGGGCCTCTGTGGGGTAGTGGACTCGAGCACAGGACTCGAGCTCCAGACAATGGGTTTAGTGAACTCTGGGAGGGCCTGTGTCGGGTAGTGGACTCCAGCTCCAGACAATGGGTTTAGTGAACTCTGGGAGGGCCTGTGTCGGGTAGTGGACTCCAGCTCCAGACAATGGGTTTAGTGAACACTGGGAGGGCCTCTGTCGGGTAATGGACTCGATCTCCAGACAATGGGTTTAGTGAACTCTGGGAGGGCCTATGTCGGGTAGTGGACGCGAGCACAGGACTCCAGATACAGACAATGGGTTCAGTAAACTCTGGGAGGGCCTGTGTGGGGTAGTGGACTCGAGCTCCAGACAATGGGTTTAGTGAACTCTGGGAGGGCCTGTGTCGGGTAGTGGACTCGAGCTCCAGACAATGGGTTTAGTGAACTCTGGGAGGGCCTGTGTAGGGTAGTGGACTCGAGCTCCAGACAATGGGTTTAGTGAACTCTGGGAGGGCCTGTGTCGGGTAGTGGACTCGAGCTCCAGACAATGGGTTCAGTGAACTCTGGGAGGGCCTGTGTCAGGTAGTGGTCTCGAGCTCCAGTCAATGGGTTCAGTGAACTCTGGGAGGGCCTGTGTCAGGTAGTGGACTCGAGCTCCAGACAATGGGTTTAGTGAACTCTGGGAGGGCCTGTGTCAGGTAGTGGACTCGAGCTCCAGACAATTGGTTTAGTGAACTCTGGGAGGGCCTGTGTCGGGTAGTGGACTCGAGCTCCAGACAATGGGTTTAGTAAACTCTGGGAGGGCCTGTGTCGGGTAGTGGACTCGAGCACAGGACTACAGCTCCAGACAATGGGTTTAGTGAACTCTGGGAGGGCCTGTGTCGGGTAGTGGACTCGAGCTCCAGACAATGGGTTCAGTGAACTCTGGGAGGGCCTGTATCGGGTAGTGGACTCGAGCTCCAGACAATGGATTTAGTGAACTCTGGGAGGGCCTGTGTCGGGTAGTGGACTCGAGCACAGGACTCGAGCTCCAGACAATGAGTTTAGTGAACTCTGGGAGGACCTGTGTCGGGTAGTGGACTCGAGCACCAGACAATGGGTTTAGTGAACTCTGGGAGGGCCTGTGTAGGGTAGTGGACTCGAGCACAGGACTCGAGCTGCAGACAATGGGTTTAGTGAACTCTGGGAGGGCCTGAGTGGGGTAGTGGACTCGAGCACAGGACTCGAGCTCCAGACAATGGGTTTAGTGAACTCTGGGAGGGCCTGTGTCGTGTAGTGCACTCGAGCACAGGACGCGAGCTCCAGACAATGGGTTTAGTGAACTCTTGGAGGGCCTGTTTCGGGCAGTGGACTCCAGCTCCAGACAATGGGTTTAGTGAACTCTGGGAGGGCCTGTGTCGGGTAGTGGACTCGAGCAAAGGACTCCAGCTCCAGACAATGGGTTTAGTGAACTCTGGGAGGGACTGTGTCGGGTAGTGGACTCCAGATCCAGACAATGGGTTTAGTGAACTCTGGGAGGGCCTGTGTCGGGTAGTGGACTCGAGCTGCAGACAATGGGTTTAGTGAACTCTGGGAGGGCCTGTGTTGGGTAGTGGACTCCAGCTCCAGACAATGGGTTTAGTGACTCTGGTAGGGCCTGTGTCGGGTAGTGGACTCGAGCTCCTGGCAATGGATTTAGTGAACTCTGGGAGGGCCTGTGAGGGGTAGTGGACTCGAGCACAGGACTCGAGCTCCAGACAATGGGTTTAGTGAACTCTGGGAGGGCCTCTGTCGGGTAATGGACTCGATCTCCAGACAATGGGTTTAGTGAACTCTGGGAGGGCCTATGTCGGGTAGTGGACGCGAGCACAGGACTCCAGATACAGACAATGGGTTTAGTGAACTCTGGGAGGGACTGTGTCGGGTAGTGGACACGAGCTCCAGACAATGGGTTTAGTGAACTCTGGGAGGGCCTGTGTCAGGTAGTGGACTCGAGCTCCAGACAATGGGTTTAGTGAACTCTGGGAGGGCCTGTGTCAGGAAGTGGACTCGAGCTCCAGACAATTGGTTTAGTGAACTCTGGGAGGGCCTGTGTCGGGTAGTGGACTCGAGCTCCAGACAATGGGTTTAGTAAACTCTGGGAGTGCCTGTGTCGGGTAGTGGACTCGAGCTCCAGACAATGGGTTCAGTGAACTCTGGGAGGGCCTGTTTCGGGCAGTGGACTCCAGCTCCAGACAATGGGTTTAGTGAACTCTGGGAGGGCCTGTGTCGGGTAGTGGACTCGAGCACAGGACTCCAGCTCCAGACAATGGGTTTAGTGAACTCTGGGAGGAACTGTGTCGGGTAGTGGACTCCAGATCCAGACAATGGGTTTAGTGAACTCTGGGAGGGCCTGTGTCGGGTAGTGGACTCGAGCTCCAGACAATGGGTTTAGTGAACTCTGGGAGGGCCTGTGTCGGGTAGTGGACTCGAGGACAGGACTCCAGCTCCAGACAATGGGTTTAGTGAACTCTGGGAGGGCCTGTGTCGGGTAGTGTACTCGAGCTCCAGACAATGGGTTTAGTGAACTCTGGGAGGGCCTGTGTCGGGTAGTGGACTCCAGCTCCAGACAATGGGTTTAGTGAACTCTGGGAGGGCCTGTGTCGGGTAGTGGACTAGAGCACAGGACTCCAGCTCCAGACAATGGGTTTAGTGAACTCTGGGTGGGACTGTGTCGGGTAGTGGACTCCAGCTCCAGACAATGCGTTTATTGAACTCTGGGAGGGCCTGTGTCGGGTTGTGGACTCGAGCTCCAGACAATGGGTTTAGTGAACTCTGGGAGGGCCTGTGTTGGGTAGTGGACTCGAGCACAGGACTCCAGCTCCAGACAACGGGTTTAATGAACTCTGGGAGGGCCTGTGTCGGGTAGTGGACTCTAGGTCCAGACAATAGGTTTAGTGAACTCTGTGAGGGCCTGTGTCGGGCAGTGGACTCAAGCTCCAGACAATGGGTTTAGTGAACTCTGGGAGGGCCTGTGTCGGGTAGTGAACTCTAGGACAGCAATCGAGCTCCAGACAATGGGTTTAGTGAACACTGGGAGGGCATGTGTCGGGTAGTGGACTGCAGCTCCAGACAATGGGTTTAGTGAACTCTGGGAGGGCCAGTGTGGGGTAGTGGACTCGATCACAGGACTCCAGCTCTAGACAATGGGTTTAGTGAACTCTGGGAGAGCCTGTGTCGGGTAGTGGACTCGAGCTCCAGACAATGGGTTTAGTGAACTCTTGGAGGGCCTGTTTCGGGTAGTGGACTCCAGCTCCAGACAATGGGTTTAGTGAACTCTGGGAGGGCCTGTGTCGGGTAGTGGACTCGAGCACAGGACTCCAGCTCCAGACAATGGGTTTTGTGAACTCTGGGAGGGCCTGTGTCGGGTAGTGGACTCGAGCACAGGACTCCAGCTCCAGACAATGGGTTTAGTGAACTCTGGGAGGACCTGTGTCGGGTAGTGGACTCGAGCACCAGACAATGGGTTTAGTGAACTCTGGGAGGGCCTGTGTAGGGTAGTGGACTCGAGCACAGGACTCGAGCTGCAGACAATGGGTTTAGTGAACTCTGGGAGGGCCTGTGTGGGGTAGTTCACTCGAGCACAGGACTCGAGCTCCAGACAATGGGTTTAGTGAACTCTGGGAGGGCCTGTGTCATGTAGTGCACTCGAGCACAGGACCCGAGCTCCAGACAATGGGTTTAGTGAACTCTTGGAGGGCCTGTTTCGGGCAGTGGACTCCAGCTCCAGACAATGGGTTTAGTGAACTCTGGGAGGGCCTCTGTCGGGTAGTGGACTCGAGCACAGGACTCCAGCTGCAGACAATGGGTTTAGTGAACTCTGGGTGGGACTGTGTCGGGTAGTGGACTCCAGATCCAGACAATGGGTTTAGTGAACTCTGGGAGGGCCTGTGTCGGGTAGTGGACTCGAGCTCCAGACAATGGGTTTAGTGAACTCTGGGAGGGCCTGTGTCGGGTAGTGGACTCGAGGACAGGACTCCAGCTCCAGACAATGGGTTTAGTGAACTCTGGGAGGGCCTGTGTCGGTTAGTGTACTCGAGCTCCAGACAATGGGTTTAGTGAACTCTGGGATGGCCTGTGTCGGGTAGTGGACTCCAGCTCCAGACAATGGGTTTAGTGAACTCTGGGAGGGCCTCTGTCGGGTAGTGGACTGGAGCACAGGATTCCAGCTCCAGACAATGGGTTTAGTGAACTCTGGGTGGGACTGTGTCGGGTAGTGGACTCCAGCTCCAGACAATCAGTTTAGTGAACTCTGGGAGGGCCTGTGTCGGGTTGTGGACTCGAGCTCCAGACAATGGGTTTAGTGAACTCTGGGAGGGCCTGTGTTGGGTAGTGGACTCGAGCACAGGACTCCAGCTCCAGACAACGGGTTTAATGAACTCTGGGAGGGCCTGTGTCGGGTAGTGGACTCGAGGTCCAGACAATGGGTTTAGTGAACTCTGGGAGGGCCTGTGTAGGGTAGTGGACTCGAGCTCCAGACAATGGGTTTAGTGAACTCTGGGAGGGCCTGTGTCGGGTAGTGGACTCGAGCTCCAGACAATGGGTTCAGTGAACTCTGGGAGGGCCTGTGTCAGGTAGTGGTCTCGAGCTCCAGTCAATGGGTTCAGTGAACTCTGGGAGGGCCTGTGTCGGGTAGTGGACTCGAGCTCCAGACAATGGGTTTAGTGAACTCTGGGAGGGCCTGTGTCAGGTAGTGGACTCGAGCTCCAGACAATGGGTTTAGTGAACTCTGGGAGGGCCTGTGTCAGGTAGTGGACTCGAGCTCCAGACAATTGGTTTAGTGAACTCTGGGAGGGCCTGTGTCGGGTAGTGGACTCGAGCTCCAGACAATGGGTTTAGTAAACTCTGGGAGTGCCTGTGTCGGGTAGTGGACTCGAGCACAGGACTACAGCTCCAGACAATGGGTTTAGTGAACTCTGGGAGGGCCTGTGTCGGGTAGTGGACTCGAGCTCCAGACAATGGGTTCAGTGAACTCTGGGAGGGCCTGTATCGGGTAGTGGACTCGAGCTCCAGACAATGGATTTAGTGAACTCTGGGAGGGCCTGTGTCGGGTAGTGGACTCGAGCACAGGACTCGAGCTCCAGACAATGAGTTTAGTGAATTCTGGGAGGACCTATGTCGGGTAGTGGACTCGAGCACCAGACAATGGGTTTAGTGAACTCTGGGAGGGACTGTGTAGGGTAGTGGACTCGAGCACAGGACTCGAGCTGCAGACAATGGGTTTAGTGAACTCTGGGAGGGCCTGTGTGGGGTAGTGGACTCGAGCACAGGACTCGAGCTCCAGACAATGGGTTTAGTGAACTCTGGGAGGGCCTGTGTCGTGTAGTGCACTCGAGCACAGGACCCGAGCTCCAGACAATGGGTTCAGTGAACTCTGGGAGGGCCTGTGTCGGGTAGTGGACTCGAGCTCCAGACAATGGGTTTAGTGAACTCTGGGAGGGCCTGTGTCAGGTAGTGGACTCGAGCTCCAGACAATGGGTTTAGTGAACTCTGGGAGGGCCTGTGTCAGGAAGTGGACTCGAGCTCCAGACAATTGGTTTAGTGAACTCTGGGAGGGCCTGTGTCGGGTAGTGGACTCGAGCTCCAGACAATGGGTTTAGTAAACTCTGGGAGTGCCTGTGTCGGGTAGTGGACTCGAGCACAGGACTACAGCTCCAGACAGTGGGTTTAGTGAACTCTGGTAGGGCCTGTGTCGGGTAGTGGACTCGAGCTCCAGACAATGGGTTCAGTGAACTCTGGGAGGGCCTGTATCGGGTAGTGGACTCGAGCTACAGACAATGGATTTAGTGAACTCTGGGAGGGCCTGTGTCGGGTAGTGGACTCGAGCACAGGACTCGAGCTCCAGACAATGAGTTTAGTGAACTCTGGGAGGACCTGTGTCGGGTAGTGGACTCGAGCACCAGACAATGGGTTTAGTGAACTCTGGGAGGGACTGTGTAGGGTAGTGGACTCGAGCACAGGACTCGAGCTGCAGACAATGGGTTTAGTGAACTCTGGGAGGGCCTGTGTGGGGTAGTGGACACGAGCACAGGACTCGAGCTCCAGACAATGGGTTTAGTGAACTCTGGGAGGGCCTGTGTCGTGTAGTGCACTCGAGCACAGGACCCGAGCTCCAGACAATGGGTTTAGTGAACTCTTGGAGGGCCTGTTTCGGGCAGTGGACTCCAGCTCCAGACAATGGGTTTAGTGAACTCTGGGAGGGCCTGTGTCGGGTAGTGGACTCGAGCACAGGACTCCAGCTCCAGACAATGGGTTTAGTGAACTCTGGGAGGAACTGTGTCGGGTAGTGGACTCCAGATCCAGACAATGGGTTTAGTGAACTCTGGGAGGGCCTGTGTCGGGTAGTGGACTCGAGCTCCAGACAATGGGTTTAGTGAACTCTGGGAGGGCCTGTGTCGGGTAGTGGACTCGAGGACAGGACTCCAGCTCCAGACAATGGGTTTAGTGAACTCTGGGAGGGCCTGTGTCGGGTAGTGTACTCGAGCTCCAGACAATGGGTTTAGTGAACTCTGGGAGGGCCTGTGTCGGGTAGTGGACTCCAGCTCCAGACAATGGGTTTAGTGAACTCTGGGAGGGCCTGTGTCGGGTAGTGGACTAGAGCACAGGACTCCAGCTCCAGACAATGGGTTTAGTGAACTCTGGGTGGGACTGTGTCGGGTAGTGGACTCCAGCTCCAGACAATGCGTTTAGTGAACTCTGGGAGGGCCTGTGTCGGGTTGTGGACTCGAGCTCCAGACAATGGGTTTAGTGAACTCTGGGAGGGCCTGTGTTGGGTAGTGGACTCGAGCACAGGACTCCAGCTCCAGACAACGGGTTTAATGAACTCTGGGAGGGCCTGTGTCGGGTAGTGGACTCTAGGTCCAGACAATAGGTTTAGTGAACTCTGTGAGGGCCTGTGTCGGGCAGTGGACTCAAGCTCCAGACAATGGGTTTAGTGAACTCTGGGAGGGCCTGTGTCGGGTAGTGAACTCTAGGACAGCAATCGAGCTCCAGACAATGGGTTTAGTGAACACTGGGAGGGCATGTGTCGGGTAGTGGACTGCAGCTCCAGACAATGGGTTTAGTGAACTCTGGGAGGGCCAGTGTGGGGTAGTGGACTCGATCACAGGACTCCAGCTCTAGACAATGGGTTTAGTGAACTCTGGGAGAGCCTGTGTCGGGTAGTGGACTCGAGCTCCAGACAATGGGTTTAGTGAACTCTTGGAGGGCCTGTTTCGGGTAGTGGACTCCAGCTCCAGACAATGGGTTTAGTGAACTCTGGGAGGGCCTGTGTCGGGTAGTGGACTCGAGCACAGGACTCCAGCTCCAGACAATGGGTTTTGTGAACTCTGGGAGGGCCTGTGTCGGGTAGTGGACTCGAGCACAGGACTCCAGCTCCAGACAATGGGTTTAGTGAACTCTGGGAGGACCTGTGTCGGGTAGTGGACTCGAGCACCAGACAATGGGTTTAGTGAACTCTGGGAGGGCCTGTGTAGGGTAGTGGACTCGAGCACAGGACTCGAGCTGCAGACAATGGGTTTAGTGAACTCTGGGAGGGCCTGTGTGGGGTAGTTGACTCGAGCACAGGACTCGAGCTCCAGACAATGGGTTTAGTGAACTCTGGGAGGGCCTGTGTCGTGTAGTGCACTCGAGCACAGGACCCGAGCTCCAGACAATGGGTTTAGTGAACTCTTGGAGGGCCTGTTTCGGGCAGTGGACTCCAGCTCCAGACAATGGGTTTAGTGAACTCTGGGAGGGCCTGTGTCGGGTAGTGGACTCGAGCACAGGACTCCAGCTGCAGACAATGGGTTTAGTGAACTCTGGGAGGGACTGTGTCGGGTAGTGGACTCCAGATCCAGACAATGGGTTTAGTGAACTCTGGGAGGGCCTGTGTCGGGTAGTGGACTCGAGCTCCAGACAATGGGTTTAGTGAACTCTGGGAGGGCCTGTGTCGGGTAGTGGACTCGAGGACAGGACTCCAGCTCCAGACAATGGGTTTAGTGAACTCTGGGAGGGCCTGTGTCGGGTAGTGTACTCGAGCTCCAGACAATGGGTTTAGTGAACTCTGGGATGGCCTGTGTCGGGTAGTGGACTCCAGCTCCAGACAATGGGTTTAGTGAACTCTGGGAGGGCCTCTGTCGGGTAGTGGACTGGAGCACAGGACTCCAGCTCCAGACAATGGGTTTAGTGAACTCTGGGTGGGACTGTGTCGGGTAGTGGACTCCAGCTCCAGACAATCAGTTTAGTGAACTCTGGGAGGGCCTGTGTCGGGTTGTGGACTCGAGCTCCAGACTATGGGTTTAGTGAACTCTGGGAGGGCCTGTGTTGGGTAGTGGACTCGAGCACAGGACTCCAGCTCCAGACAACGGGTTTAATGAACTCTGGGAGGGCCTGTGTCGGGTAGTGGACTCGAGGTCCAGACAATGGGTTTAGTGAACTCTGGGAGGGCCTGTGTAGGGTAGTGGACTCGAGCTCCAGACAATGGGTTTAGTGAACTCTGGGAGGGCATGTGTCGGGTAGTGGACTCGAGCTCCAGACAATGGGTTCAGTGAACTCTGGGAGGGCCTGTGTCAGGTAGTGGTCTCGAGCTCCAGTCAATGGGTTCAGTGAACTCTGGGAGGGCCTGTGTCGGGTAGTGGACTCGAGCTCCAGACAATGGGTTTAGTGAACTCTGGGAGGGCCTGTGTCAGGTAGTGGACTCGAGCTCCAGACAATGGGTTTAGTGAACTCTGGGAGGGCCTGTGTCAGGTAGTGGACTCGAGCTCCAGACAATTGGTTTAGTGAACTCTGGGAGGGCCTGTGTCGGGTAGTGGACTCGAGCACAGGACTACAGCTCCAGACAATGGGTTTAGTGAACTCTGGGAGGGCCTGTGTCGGGTAGTGGACTCGAGCTCCAGACAATGGGTTCAGTGAACTCTGGGAGGGCCTGTATCGGGTAGTGGACTCGAGCTCCAGACAATGGATTTAGTGAACTCTGGGAGGGCCTGTGTCGGGTAGTGGACTCTAGCACAGGACTCGAGCTCCAGACAATGGGTTTAGTGAACTCTGGGAGGGCCTGTGTCGTGTAGTGCACTCGAGCACAGGACCCGAGCTCCAGACAATGGGTTCAGTGAACTCTGGGAGGGCCTGTGTCGGGTAGTGGACTCGAGCTCCAGACAATGGGTTTAGTGAACTCTGGGAGGGCCTGTGTCAGGTAGTGGACTCGAGCTCCAGACAATGGGTTTAGTGAACTCTGGGAGGGCCTGTGTCAGGAAGTGGACTCGAGCTCCAGACAATTGGTTTAGTGAACTCTGGGAGGGCCTGTGTCGGGTAGTGGACTCGAGCTCCAGACAATGGGTTTAGTAAACTCTGGGAGTGCCTGTGTCGGGTAGTGGACTCGAGCACAGGACTACAGCTCCAGACAATGGGTTTAGTGAACTCTGGGAGGGCCTGTGTCGGGTAGTGGACTCGAGCTCCAGACAATGGGTTCAGTGAACTCTGGGAGGGCCTGTATCGGGTAGTGGACTCGAGCTACAGACAATGGATTTAGTGAACTCTGGGAGGGCCTGTGTCGGGTAGTGGACTCGAGCACAGGACTCGAGCTCCAGACAATGAGTTTAGTGAACTCTGGGAGGACCTGTGTCGGGTAGTGGACTCGAGCACCAGACAATGGGTTTAGTGAACTCTGGGAGGGACTGTGTAGGGTAGTGGACTCGAGCACAGGACTCGAGCTGCAGACAATGGGTTTAGTGAACTCTGGGAGGGCCTGTGTGGGGTAGTGGACACGAGCACAGGACTCGAGCTCCAGACAATGGGTTTAGTGAACTCTGGGAGGGCCTGTGTCGTGTAGTGCACTCGAGCACAGGACCCGAGCTCCAGACAATGGGTTTAGTGAACTCTTGGAGGGCCTGTTTCGGGCAGTGGACTCCAGCTCCAGACAATGGGTTTAGTGAACTCTGGGAGGGCCTGTGTCGGGTAGTGGACTCGAGCACAGGACTCCAGCTCCAGACAATGGGTTTAGTGAACTCTGGGAGGAACTGTGTCGGGTAGTGGACTCCAGATCCAGACAATGGGTTTAGTGAACTCTGGGAGGGCCTGTGTCGGGTAGTGGACTCGAGCTCCAGACAATGGGTTTAGTGAACTCTGGGAGGGCCTGTGTCGGGTAGTGGACTCGAGGACAGGACTCCAGCTCCAGACAATGGGTTTAGTGAACTCTGGGAGGGCCTGTGTCGGGTAGTGTACTCGAGCTCCAGACAATGGGTTTAGTGAACTCTGGGAGGGCCTGTGTCGGGTAGTGGACTCCAGCTCCAGACAATGGGTTTAGTGAACTCTGGGAGGGCCTGTGTCGGGTAGTGGACTAGAGCACAGGACTCCAGCTCCAGACAATGGGTTTAGTGAACTCTGGGTGGGACTGTGTCGGGTAGTGGACTCCAGCTCCAGACAATGCGTTTAGTGAACTCTGGGAGGGCCTGTGTCGGGTTGTGGACTCGAGCTCCAGACAATGGGTTTAGTGAACTCTGGGAGGGCCTGTGTTGGGTAGTGGACTCGAGCACAGGACTCCAGCTCCAGACAACGGGTTTAATGAACTCTGGGAGGGCCTGTGTCGGGTAGTGGACTCTAGGTCCAGACAATAGGTTTAGTGAACTCTGTGAGGGCCTGTGTCGGGCAGTGGACTCAAGCTCCAGACAATGGGTTTAGTGAACTCTGGGAGGGCCTGTGTCGGGTAGTGAACTCTAGGACAGCAATCGAGCTCCAGACAATGGGTTTAGTGAACACTGGGAGGGCATGTGTCGGGTAGTGGACTGCAGCTCCAGACAATGGGTTTAGTGAACTCTGGGAGGGCCAGTGTGGGGTAGTGGACTCGATCACAGGACTCCAGCTCTAGACAATGGGTTTAGTGAACTCTGGGAGAGCCTGTGTCGGGTAGTGGACTCGAGCTCCAGACAATGGGTTTAGTGAACTCTTGGAGGGCCTGTTTCGGGTAGTGGACTCCAGCTCCAGACAATGGGTTTAGTGAACTCTGGGAGGGCCTGTGTCGGGTAGTGGACTCGAGCACAGGACTCCAGCTCCAGACAATGGGTTTTGTGAACTCTGGGAGGGCCTGTGTCGGGTAGTGGACTCGAGCACAGGACTCCAGCTCCAGACAATGGGTTTAGTGAACTCTGGGAGGACCTGTGTCGGGTAGTGGACTCGAGCACCAGACAATGGGTTTAGTGAACTCTGGGAGGGCCTGTGTAGGGTAGTGGACTCGAGCACAGGACTCGAGCTGCAGACAATGGGTTTAGTGAACTCTGGGAGGGCCTGTGTGGGGTAGTTGACTCGAGCACAGGACTCGAGCTCCAGACAATGGGTTTAGTGAACTCTGGGAGGGCCTGTGTCGTGTAGTGCACTCGAGCACAGGACCCGAGCTCCAGACAATGGGTTTAGTGAACTCTTGGAGGGCCTGTTTCGGGCAGTGGACTCCAGCTCCAGACAATGGGTTTAGTGAACTCTGGGAGGGCCTGTGTCGGGTAGTGGACTCGAGCACAGGACTCCAGCTGCAGACAATGGGTTTAGTGAACTCTGGGAGGGACTGTGTCGGGTAGTGGACTCCAGATCCAGACAATGGGTTTAGTGAACTCTGGGAGGGCCTGTGTCGGGTAGTGGACTCGAGCTCCAGACAATGGGTTTAGTGAACTCTGGGAGGGCCTGTGTCGGGTAGTGGACTCGAGGACAGGACTCCAGCTCCAGACAATGGGTTTAGTGAACTCTGGGAGGGCCTGTGTCGGGTAGTGTACTCGAGCTCCAGACAATGGGTTTAGTGAACTCTGGGATGGCCTGTGTCGGGTAGTGGACTCCAGCTCCAGACAATGGGTTTAGTGAACTCTGGGAGGGCCTCTGTCGGGTAGTGGACTGGAGCACAGGACTCCAGCTCCAGACAATGGGTTTAGTGAACTCTGGGTGGGACTGTGTCGGGTAGTGGACTCCAGCTCCAGACAATCAGTTTAGTGAACTCTGGGAGGGCCTGTGTCGGGTTGTGGACTCGAGCTCCAGACTATGGGTTTAGTGAACTCTGGGAGGGCCTGTGTTGGGTAGTGGACTCGAGCACAGGACTCCAGCTCCAGACAACGGGTTTAATGAACTCTGGGAGGGCCTGTGTCGGGTAGTGGACTCGAGGTCCAGACAATGGGTTTAGTGAACTCTGGGAGGGCCTGTGTAGGGTAGTGGACTCGAGCTCCAGACAATGGGTTTAGTGAACTCTGGGAGGGCATGTGTCGGGTAGTGGACTCGAGCTCCAGACAATGGGTTCAGTGAACTCTGGGAGGGCCTGTGTCAGGTAGTGGTCTCGAGCTCCAGTCAATGGGTTCAGTGAACTCTGGGAGGGCCTGTGTCGGGTAGTGGACTCGAGCTCCAGACAATGGGTTTAGTGAACTCTGGGAGGGCCTGTGTCAGGTAGTGGACTCGAGCTCCAGACAATGGGTTTAGTGAACTCTGGGAGGGCCTGTGTCAGGTAGTGGACTCGAGCTCCAGACAATTGGTTTAGTGAACTCTGGGAGGGCCTGTGTCGGGTAGTGGACTCGAGCACAGGACTACAGCTCCAGACAATGGGTTTAGTGAACTCTGGGAGGGCCTGTGTCGGGTAGTGGACTCGAGCTCCAGACAATGGGTTCAGTGAACTCTGGGAGGGCCTGTATCGGGTAGTGGACTCGAGCTCCAGACAATGGATTTAGTGAACTCTGGGAGGGCCTGTGTCGGGTAGTGGACTCGAGCACAGGACTCGAGCTCCAGACAATGAGTTTAGTGAACTCTGGGAGGACCTATGTCGGGTAGTGGACTCGAGCACCAGACAATGGGTTTAGTGAACTCTGGGAGGGACTGTGTAGGGTAGTGGACTCGAGCACAGGACTCGAGCTGCAGACAATGGGTTTAGTGAACTCTGGGAGGGCCTGTGTGGGGTAGTGGACTCGAGCACAGGACTCGAGCTCCAGACAATGGGTTTAGTGAACTCTGGGAGGGCCTGTGTCGTGTAGTGCACTCGAGCACAGGACCCGAGCTCCAGACAATGGGTTTAGTGAACTCTTGGAGGGCCTGATTCGGGCAGTGGACTCCAGCTCCAGACAATGGGTTTAGTGAACTCTGGGAGGGCCTGTGTCGGGTAGTGGACTCGAGCACAGGACTCCAGCTCCAGACAATGGGTTTAGTGAACTCTGGGAGGAACTGTGTCGGGTAGTGGACTCCAGATCCAGACAATGGGTTTAGTGAACACTGGGAGGGCCTGTGTCGGGTAGTGGACTCGAGCTCCAGACAATGGGTTTAGTGAACTCTGGGAGGGCCTGTGTCGGGTAGTGGACTCGAGGACAGGACTCCAGCTCCAGACAATGGGTTTAGTGAACTCTGGGAGGGCCTGTGTCGGGTAGTGTACTCGAGCTCCAGACAATGGGTTTAGTGAACTCTGGGAGGGCCTGTGTCGGGTAGTGGACTCCAGCTCCAGACAATGGGTTTAGTGAACTCTGGGAGGGCCTGTGTCGGGTAGTGGACTCCAGCTCCAGACAATGGGTTTAGTGAACTCTGGGTGGGACTGTGTCGGGTAGTGGACTCCAGCTCCAGACAATGCGTTTAGTGAACTCTGGGAGGGCCTGTGTCGGGTTGTGGACTCGAGCTCCAGACAATGGGTTTAGTGAACTCTGGGAGGGCCTGTGTTGGGTAGTGGACTCGAGCACAGGACTCCAGCTCCAGACAACGGGTTTAATGAACTCTGGGAGGGCCTGTGTCGGGTAGTGGACTCTAGGTCCAGACAATAGGTTTAGTGAACTCTGTGAGGGCCTGTGTCGGGCAGTGGACTCGAGCTCCAGACAATGGGTTTAGTGAACTCTGGGAGGGCCTGTGTCGGGTAGTGAACTCTAGGACAGCAATCGAGCTCCAGACAATGGGTTTACTGAATACTGGGAGGGCATGTGTCGGGTAGTGGACTGCAGCTCCAGACAATGGGTTTAGTGAACTCTGGGAGGGCCAGTGTGGGGTAGTGGACTCGATCACAGGACTCCAGCTCTAGACAATGGGTTTAGTGAACTCTGGGAGAGCCTGTGTCGGGTAGTGGACTCGAGCTCCAGACAATGGGTTTAGTGAACTCTTGGAGGGCCTGTTTCGGGTAGTGGACTCCAGCTCCAGACAATGGGTTTAGTGAACTCTGGGAGGGCCTGTGTCGGGTAGTGGACTCGAGCACAGGACTCCAGCTCCAGACAATGGGTTTTGTGAACTCTGGGAGGGCCTGTGTCGGGTAGTGGACTCGAGCACAGGACTCCAGCTCCAGACAATGGGTTTAGTGAACTCTGGGAGGACCTGTGTCGGGTAGTGGACTCGAGCACCAGACAATGGGTTTAGTGAACTCTGGGAGGGCCTGTGTAGGGTAGTGGACTCGAGCACAGGACTCGAGCTGCAGACAATGGGTTTAGTGAACTCTGGGAGGGCCTGTGTGGGGTAGTTGACTCGAGCACAGGACTCGAGCTCCAGACAATGGGTTTAGTGAACTCTGGGAGGGCCTGTGTCGTGTAGTGCACTCGAGCACAGGACCCGAGCTCCAGACAATGGGTTTAGTGAACTCTTGGAGGGCCTGTTTCGGGCAGTGGACTCCAGCTCCAGACAATGGGTTTAGTGAACTCTGGGAGGGCCTCTGTCGGGTAGTGGACTCGAGCACAGGACTCCAGCTGCAGACAATGGGTTTAGTGAACTCTGGGTGGGACTGTGTCGGGTAGTGGACTCCAGATCCAGACAATGGGTTTAGTGAACTCTGGGAGGGCCTGTGTCGGGTAGTGGACTCGAGCTCCAGACAATGGGTTTAGTGAACTCTGGGAGGGCCTGTGTCGGGTAGTGGACTCGAGGACAGGACTCCAGCTCCAGACAATGGGTTTAGTGAACTCTGGGAGGGCCTGTGTCGGGTAGTGTACTCGAGCTCCAGACAATGGGTTTAGTGAACTCTGGGATGGCCTGTGTCGGGTAGTGGACTCCAGCTCCAGACAATGGGTTTAGTGAACTCTGGGAGGGCCTCTGTCGGGTAGTGGACTGGAGCACAGGACTCCAGCTCCAGACAATGGGTTTAGTGAACTCTGGGTGGGACTGTGTCGGGTAGTGGACTCCAGCTCCAGACAATCAGTTTAGTGAACTCTGGGAGGGCCTGTGTCGGGTTGTGGACTCGAGCTCCAGACAATGGGTTTAGTGAACTCTGGGAGGGCCTGTGTTGGGTAGTGGACTCGAGCACAGGACTCCAGCTCCAGACAACGGGTTTAATGAACTCTGGGAGGGCCTGTGTCGGGTAGTGGACTCCAGGTCCAGACAATAGGTTTAGTGAACTCTGGGAGGGCCTGTGTCGGGCAGTGGACTCGAGCTCCAGACAATGGGTTTAGTGAACTCTGGGAGGGCCTGTGTCGGGTAGTGGACTCTAGGACAGCAATCGAGGTCCAGACAATGGGTTTAGTGAACACTGGGAGGGCATGTGTCGGGTAGTGGACTGCAGCTCCAGACAATGGGTTTAGTGAACTCTGGGAGGGCCAGTGTGGGGTAGTGGACTCGATCACAGGACTCCAGCTCTAGACAATGGGTTTAGTGAACTCTGGGAGGGCCTGTGTCGGGTAGTGGACTCGAGCTCCAGACAATGGGTTTAGTGAACTCTTGGAGGGCCTGTTTCGGGTAGTGGACTCCAGCTCCAGACAATGGGTTTAGTGAACTCTGGGAGGGCCTGTGTCGGGTAGTGGACTCGAGCACAGGACTCCAGCTCCAGACAATGGGTTTTGTGAACTCTGGGAGGGCCTGTGTCGGGTAGTGGACTCGAGCACAGGACTCCAGCTCCAGACAATGGGTTTAGTGAACTCTGGGAGGACCTGTGTCGGGTAGTGGACTCGAGCACCAGACAATGGGTTTAGTGAACTCTGGGAGGGCCTGTGTAGGGTAGTGGACTCGAGCACAGGACTCGAGCTGCAGACAATGGGTTTAGTGAACTCTGGCAGGTCCTGTGTTGGGTAGTGGACTCCAGCTCCAGACAATGGGTTTAGTGACTCTGGTAGGGCCTGTGTCGGGTAGTGGACTCGAGCTCCTGGCAATGGATTTAGTGAACTCTGGGAGGGCCTGTGTGGGGTAGTGGACTCGAGCTCCAGACAATGGGTTTAGTGAACTTTGGGAGGGCCTGTGTCGGGTAGTGGACTCCAGCTCCAGACAATGCGTTTAGTGAACTCTGGGAGGGCCTGTGTCGGGTAGTGGACTCCAGCTCCAGACAATGCGTTTAGTGAACTCTGGGAGGGCCTGTGTCGGGTAGTGGACTCCAGCTCCAGACAATGCGTTTAGTGAACTCTGGGAGGGCCTGTGTCGGGTAGTGTACTCGAGCTCCAGACAATGGGTTTAGTGAACTCTGGGATGGCCTGTGTCGGGTAGTGGACTCCAGCTCCAGACAATGGGTTTAGTGAACTCTGGGAGGGCCTCTGTCGGGTAGTGGACTGGAGCACAGGACTCCAGCTCCAGACAATGCGTTTAGTGAACTCTGGGAGGGCCTGTGTCGGGTAGTGGACTCCAGCTCCAGACAATGCGTTTAGTGAACTCTGGGAGGGCCTGTGTCGGGTAGTGTACTCGAGCTCCAGACAATGGGTTTAGTGAACTCTGGGATGGTCTGTGTCGGGTAGTGGACTCCAGCTCCAGACAATGGGTTTAGTGAACTCTGGGAGGGCCTCTGTCGGGTAGTGGACTGGAGCACAGGACTCCAGCTCCAGACAATGGGTTTAGTGAACTCTGGGTGGGACTGTGTCGGGTAGTGGACTCCAGCTCCAGACAATCAGTTTAGTGAACTCTGGGAGGGCCTGTGTCGGGTTGTGGACTCGAGCTCCAGACAATGGGTTTAGTGAACTCTGGGAGGGCCTGTATTGGGTAGTGGACTCGAGCACAGGACTCCAGCTCCAGACAACGGGTTTAATGAACTCTGGGAGGGCCTGTGTCGGGTAGTGGACTCGAGGTCCAGACAATGGGTTTAGTGAACTCTGGGAGGGCCTGTGTAGGCTAGTGGACTCGAGCTCCAGACAATGGGTTTAGTGAACTCTGGGAGGGCCTGTGTCGGGTAGTGGACTCGAGCTCCAGACAATGGGTTCAGTGAACTCTGGGAGGGCCTGTGTCAGGTAGTGGTCTCGAGCTCCAGTCAATGGGTTCAGTGAACTCTGGGAGGGCCTGTGTCGGGTAGTGGACTCGAGCTCCAGACAATGGGTTTAGTGAACTCTGGGAGGGCCTGTGTCAGGTAGTAGACTCAAGCTCCAGACAATGGGTTTAGTGAACTCTGGGAGGGCCTGTGTCAGGTAGTGGACTCGAGCTCCAGACAATTGGTTTAGTGAACTCTGGGAGGGCCTGTGCCGGGTAGTGGACTCGAGCTCCAGACAATGGGTTTAGTAAACTCTGGGAGTGCCTGTGTCGGGTAGTGGACTCGAGCACAGGACTACAGCTCCAGACAATGGGTTTAGTGAACTCTGGGAGGGCCTGTGTCGGGTAGTGGACTCGAGCTCCAGACAATGGGTTCAGTGAACTCTGGGAGGGCCTGTATCGGGTAGTGGACTCGAGCTCCAGACAATGGATATAGTGAACTCTGGGAGGGCCTGTGTCGGATAGTGGACTCGAGCACAGGACTCGAGCTCCAGACAATGAGTTTAGTGAACTCTGGGAGGACCTATGTCGGGTAGTGGACTCGAGCACCAGACAATGGGTTTAGTTAACTCTGGGAGGGACTGTGTAGGGTAGTGGACTCGAGCACAGGACTCGAGCTGCAGACAATGGGTTTAGTGAACTCTGGGAGGGCCTGTGTGGGGTAGTGGACTCGAGCACAGGACTCGAGCTCCAGACAATGGGTTTAGTGAACTCTGGGAGGGCCTGTGTCGTGTAGTGCACTCGAGCACAGGACCCGAGCTCCAGACAATGGGTTTAGTGAACTCTTGGAGGGCCTGTTTCGGGCAGTGGACTCCAGCTCCAGACAATGGGTTTAGTGAACTCTGGGAGGGCCTGTGTCGGGTAGTGGATTCGAGCACAGGACTCCAGCTCCAGACAATGGGTTTAGTGAACTCTGGGAGGAACTGTGTCGGGTTGTGGACTCCAGATCCAGACAATGGGTTTAGTGAACTCTGGGAGGGCCTGTGTCGGGTAGTGGACTCGAGCTCCAGACAATGGGTTTAGTGAACTCTGGGAGGGCCTGTGTCGGGTAGTGGACTCGAGGACAGGACTCCAGCTCCAGACAATGGGTTTAGTGAACTCTGGGAGGGCCTGTGTCGGGTAGTGTACTCGAGCTCCAGACAATGGGTTTAGTGAACTCTGGGAGGGCCTGTGTCGGGTAGTGGACTCCAGCTCCAGACAATGGGTTTAGTGAACTCTGGGAGGGCCTGTGTCGGGTAGTGGACTAGAGCACAGGACTCCAGCTCCAGACAATGGGTTTAGTGAACTCTGGGTGGGACTGTGTCGGGTAGTGGACTCGAGCTCCAGACAATGGGTTTAGTGAACTCTGGGAAGGCCTGTGTCAGGTAGTGGACTCGAGCTCCAGACAATGGGTTTAGTGAACTCTGGGAGGGCCTGTGTCGGGTAGTGGACTAGAGCACAGGACTCCAGCTCCAGACAATGGGTTTAGTGAACTCTGGGTGGGACTGTGTCGGGTAGTGGACTCGAGCTCCAGACAATGGGTTTAGTGAACTCTGGGAGGGCCTGTGTCAGGTAGTGGTCTCGAGCTCCAGTCAATGGGTTCAGTGAACTCTGGGAGGGCCTGTGTCGGGTAGTGGACTCGAGCTCCAGACAATGGGTTTAGTGAACTCTGGGAGGGCCTGTGTCAGGTAGTGGACTCGAGCTCCAGACAATGGGTTTAGTGAACTCTGGGAGGGCCTGTGTCAGGTAGTGGACTCGAGCTCCAGACAATTGGTTTAGTGAACTCTGGGAGGGCCTGTGTCGGGTAGTGGACTCGAGCACAGGACTACAGCTCCAGACAATGGGTTTAGTGAACTCTGGAAGGGCCTGTGTCGGGTAGTGGACTCGAGCTCCAGACAATGGGTTCAGTGAACTCTGGGAGGGCCTGTATCGGGTAGTGGACTCGAGCTCCAGACAATGGATTTAGTGAACTCTGGGAGGGCCTGTGTCGGGTAGTGGACTCGAGCACAGGACTCGAGCTCCAGACAATGAGTTTAGTGAACTCTGGGAGGACCTATGTCGGGTAGTGGACTCGAGCACCAGACAATGGGTTTAGTGAACTCTGGGAGGGACTGTGTAGGGTAGTGGACTCGAGCACAGGACTCGAGCTGCAGACAATGGGTTTAGTGAACTCTGGGAGGGCCTGTGTGGGGTAGTGGACTCGAGCACAGGACTCGAGCTCCAGACAATGGGTTTAGTGAACTCTGGGAGGGCCTGTGTCGTGTAGTGCACTCGAGCACAGGACCCGAGCTCCAGACAATGGGTTTAGTGAACTCTTGGAGGGCCTGTTTCGGGCAGTGGACTCCAGCTCCAGACAATGGGTTTAGTGAACTCTGGGAGGGCCTGTGTCGGGTAGTGGACTCGAGCACAGGACTCCAGCTCCAGACAATGGGTTTAGTGAACTCTGGGAGGAACTGTGTCGGGTAGTGGACTCCAGATCCAGACAATGGGTTTAGTGAACACTGGGAGGGCCTGTGTCGGGTAGTGGACTCGAGCTCCAGACAATGGGTTTAGTGAACTCTGGGAGGGCCTGTGTCGGGTAGTGGACTCGAGGACAGGACTCCAGCTCCAGACAATGGGTTTAGTGAACTCTGGGAGGGCCTGTGTCGGGTAGTGTACTCGAGCTCCAGACAATGGGTTTAGTGAACTCTGGGAGGGCCTGTGTCGGGTAGTGGACTCCAGCTCCAGACAATGGGTTTAGTGAACTCTGGGAGGGCCTGTGTCGGGTAGTGGACTAGAGCACAGGACTCCAGCTCCAGACAATGGGTTTAGTGAACTCTGGGTGGGACTGTGTCGGGTAGTGGACTCCAGCTCCAGACAATGCGTTTAGTGAACTCTGGGAGGGCCTGTGTCGGGTTGTGGACTCGAGCTCCAGACAATGGGTTTAGTGAACTCTGGGAGGGCCTGTGTTGGGTAGTGGACTCGAGCACAGGACTCCAGCTCCAGACAACGGGTTTAATGAACTCTGGGAGGGCCTGTGTCGGGTAGTGGACTCTAGGTCCAGACAATAGGTTTAGTGAACTCTGTGAGGGCCTGTGTCGGGCAGTGGACTCGAGCTCCAGACAATGGGTTTAGTGAACTCTGGGAGGGCCTGTGTCGGGTAGTGAACTCTAGGACAGCAATCGAGCTCCAGACAATGGGTTTAGTGAACACTGGGAGGGCATGTGTCGGGTAGTGGACTGCAGCTCCAGACAATGGGTTTAGTGAACTCTGGGAGGGCCAGTGTGGGGTAGTGGACTCGATCACAGGACTCCAGCTCTAGACAATGGGTTTAGTGAACTCTGGGAGAGCCTGTGTCGGGTAGTGGACTCGAGCTCCAGACAATGGGTTTAGTGAACTCTTGGAGGGCCTGTTTCGGGTAGTGGACTCCAGCTCCAGACAATGGGTTTAGTGAACTCTGGGAGGGCCTGTGTCGGGTAGTGGACTCGAGCACAGGACTCCAGCTCCAGACAATGGGTTTTGTGAACTCTGGGAGGGCCTGTGTCGGGTAGTGGACTCGAGCACAGGACTCCAGCTCCAGACAATGGGTTTAGTGAACTCTGGGAGGACCTGTGTCGGGTAGTGGACTCGAGCACCAGACAATGGGTTTAGTGAACTCTGGGAGGGCCTGTGTAGGGTAGTGGACTCGAGCACAGGACTCGAGCTGCAGACAATGGGTTTAGTGAACTCTGGGAGGGCCTGTGTGGGGTAGTTGACTCGAGCACAGGACTCGAGCTCCAGACAATGGGTTTAGTGAACTCTGGGAGGGCCTGTGTCGTGTAGTGCACTCGAGCACAGGACCCGAGCTCCAGACAATGGGTTTAGTGAACTCTTGGAGGGCCTGTTTCGGGCAGTGGACTCCAGCTCCAGACAATGGGTTTAGTGAACTCTGGGAGGGCCTCTGTCGGGTAGTGGACTCGAGCACAGGACTCCAGCTGCAGACAATGGGTTTAGTGAACTCTGGGTGGGACTGTGTCGGGTAGTGGACTCCAGATCCAGACAATGGGTTTAGTGAACTCTGGGAGGGCCTGTGTCGGGTAGTGGACTCGAGCTCCAGACAATGGGTTTAGTGAACTCTGGGAGGGCCTGTGTCGGGTAGTGGACTCGAGGACAGGACTCCAGCTCCAGACAATGGGTTTAGTGAACTCTGGGAGGGCCTGTGTCGGGTAGTGTACTCGAGCTCCAGACAATGGGTTTAGTGAACTCTGGGATGGCCTGTGTCGGGTAGTGGACTCCAGCTCCAGACAATGGGTTTAGTGAACTCTGGGAGGGCCTCTGTCGGGTAGTGGACTGGAGCACAGGACTCCAGCTCCAGACAATGGGTTTAGTGAACTCTGGGAGGAACTGTGTCGGGTAGTGGACTCCAGATCCAGACAATGGGTTTAGTGAACACTGGGAGGGCCTGTGTCGGGTAGTGGACTCGAGCTCCAGACAATGGGTTTAGTGAACTCTGGGAGGGCCTGTGTCGGGTAGTGGACTCGAGGACAGGACTCCAGCTCCAGACAATGGGTTTAGTGAACTCTGGGAGGGCCTGTGTCGGGTAGTGTACTCGAGCTCCAGACAATGGGTTTAGTGAACTCTGGGAGGGCCTGTGTCGGGTAGTGGACTCCAGCTCCAGACAATGGGTTTAGTGAACTCTGGGAGGGCCTGTGTCGGGTAGTGGACTAGAGCACAGGACTCCAGCTCCAGACAATGGGTTTAGTGAACTCTGGGTGGGACTGTGTCGGGTAGTGGACTCCAGCTCCAGACAATGCGTTTAGTGAACTCTGGGAGGGCCTGTGTCGGGTTGTGGACTCGAGCTCCAGACAATGGGTTTAGTGAACTCTGGGAGGGCCTGTGTTGGGTAGTGGACTCGAGCACAGGACTCCAGCTCCAGACAACGGGTTTAATGAACTCTGGGAGGGCCTGTGTCGGGTAGTGGACTCTAGGTCCAGACAATAGGTTTAGTGAACTCTGTGAGGGCCTGTGTCGGGCAGTGGACTCGAGCTCCAGACAATGGGTTTAGTGAACTCTGGGAGGGCCTGTGTCGGGTAGTGAACTCTAGGACAGCAATCGAGCTCCAGACAATGGGTTTAGTGAACACTGGGAGGGCATGTGTCGGGTAGTGGACTGCAGCTCCAGACAATGGGTTTAGTGAACTCTGGGAGGGCCAGTGTGGGGTAGTGGACTCGATCACAGGACTCCAGCTCTAGACAATGGGTTTAGTGAACTCTGGGAGAGCCTGTGTCGGGTAGTGGACTCGAGCTCCAGACAATGGGTTTAGTGAACTCTTGGAGGGCCTGTTTCGGGTAGTGGACTCCAGCTCCAGACAATGGGTTTAGTGAACTCTGGGAGGGCCTGTGTCGGGTAGTGGACTCGAGCACAGGACTCCAGCTCCAGACAATGGGTTTTGTGAACTCTGGGAGGGCCTGTGTCGGGTAGTGGACTCGAGCACAGGACTCCAGCTCCAGACAATGGGTTTAGTGAACTCTGGGAGGACCTGTGTCGGGTAGTGGACTCGAGCACCAGACAATGGGTTTAGTGAACTCTGGGAGGGCCTGTGTAGGGTAGTGGACTCGAGCACAGGACTCGAGCTGCAGACAATGGGTTTAGTGAACTCTGGGAGGGCCTGTGTGGGGTAGTTGACTCGAGCACAGGACTCGAGCTCCAGACAATGGGTTTAGTGAACTCTGGGAGGGCCTGTGTCGTGTAGTGCACTCGAGCACAGGACCCGAGCTCCAGACAATGGGTTTAGTGAACTCTTGGAGGGCCTGTTTCGGGCAGTGGACTCCAGCTCCAGACAATGGGTTTAGTGAACTCTGGGAGGGCCTCTGTCGGGTAGTGGACTCGAGCACAGGACTCCAGCTGCAGACAATGGGTTTAGTGAACTCTGGGTGGGACTGTGTCGGGTAGTGGACTCCAGATCCAGACAATGGGTTTAGTGAACTCTGGGAGGGCCTGTGTCGGGTAGTGGACTCGAGCTCCAGACAATGGGTTTAGTGAACTCTGGGAGGGCCTGTGTCGGGTAGTGGACTCGAGGACAGGACTCCAGCTCCAGACAATGGGTTTAGTGAACTCTGGGAGGGCCTGTGTCGGGTAGTGTACTCGAGCTCCAGACAATGGGTTTAGTGAACTCTGGGATGGCCTGTGTCGGGTAGTGGACTCCAGCTCCAGACAATGGGTTTAGTGAACTCTGGGAGGGCCTCTGTCGGGTAGTGGACTGGAGCACAGGACTCCAGCTCCAGACAATGGGTTTAGTGAACTCTGGGTGGGACTGTGTCGGGTAGTGGACTCCAGCTCCAGACAATCAGTTTAGTGAACTCTGGGAGGGCCTGTGTCGGGTTGTGGACTCGAGCTCCAGACAATGGGTTTAGTGAACTCTGGGAGGGCCTGTGTTGGGTAGTGGACTCGAGCACAGGACTCCAGCTCCAGACAACGGGTTTAATGAACTCTGGGAGGGCCTGTGTCGGGTAGTGGACTCCAGGTCCAGACAATAGGTTTAGTGAACTCTGGGAGGGCCTGTGTCGGGCAGTGGACTCGAGCTCCAGACAATGGGTTTAGTGAACTCTGGGAGGGCCTGTGTCGGGTAGTGGACTCTAGGACAGCAATCGAGGTCCAGACAATGGGTTTAGTGAACACTGGGAGGGCATGTGTCGGGTAGTGGACTGCAGCTCCAGACAATGGGTTTAGTGAACTCTGGGAGGGCCAGTGTGGGGTAGTGGACTCGATCACAGGACTCCAGCTCTAGACAATGGGTTTAGTGAACTCTGGGAGGGCCTGTGTCGGGTAGTGGACTCGAGCTCCAGACAATGGGTTTAGTGAACTCTTGGAGGGCCTGTTTCGGGTAGTGGACTCCAGCTCCAGACAATGGGTTTAGTGAACTCTGGGAGGGCCTGTGTCGGGTAGTGGACTCGAGCACAGGACTCCAGCTCCAGACAATGGGTTTTGTGAACTCTGGGAGGGCCTGTGTCGGGTAGTGGACTCGAGCACAGGACTCCAGCTCCAGACAATGGGTTTAGTGAACTCTGGGAGGACCTGTGTCGGGTAGTGGACTCGAGCACCAGACAATGGGTTTAGTGAACTCTGGGAGGGCCTGTGTAGGGTAGTGGACTCGAGCACAGGACTCGAGCTGCAGACAATGGGTTTAGTGAACTCTGGGAGGTCCTGTGTTGGGTAGTGGACTCCAGCTCCAGACAATGGGTTTAGTGACTCTGGTAGGGCCTGTGTCGGGTAGTGGACTCGAGCTCCTGGCAATGGATTTAGTGAACTCTGGGAGGGCCTGTGTGGGGTAGTGGACTCGAGCTCCAGACAATGGGTTTAGTGAACTTTGGGAGGGCCTGTGTCGGGTAGTGGACTCCAGCTCCAGACAATGCGTTTAGTGAACTCTGGGAGGGCCTGTGTCGGGTAGTGGACTCCAGCTCCAGACAATGCGTTTAGTGAACTCTGGGAGGGCCTGTGTCGGGTAGTGGACTCCAGCTCCAGACAATGCGTTTAGTGAACTCTGGGAGGGCCTGTGTCGGGTAGTGTACTCGAGCTCCAGACAATGGGTTTAGTGAACTCTGGGATGGCCTGTGTCGGGTAGTGGACTCCAGCTCCAGACAATGGGTTTAGTGAACTCTGGGTGGGACTGTGTCGGGTAGTGGACTCCAGCTCCAGACAATCAGTTTAGTGAACTCTGGGAGGGCCTGTGTCGGGTTGTGGACTCGAGCTCCAGACAATGGGTTTAGTGAACTCTGGGAGGGCCTGTATTGGGTAGTGGACTCGAGCACAGGACTACAGCTCCAGACAATGGGTTTAGTGAACTCTGGGAGGGCCTGTGTCGGGTAGTGGACTCGAGCTCCAGACAATGGGTTCAGTGAACTCTGGGAGGGCCTGTATCGGGTAGTGGACTCGAGCTCCAGACAATGGGTATAGTGAACTCTGGGAGGGCCTGTGTCGGGTAGTGGACTCGAGCACAGGACTCGAGCTCCAGACAATGAGTTTAGTGAACTCTGGGAGGACCTATGTCGGGTAGTGGACTCGAGCACCAGACAATGGGTTTAGTGAACTCTGGGAGGGACTGTGTAGGGTAGTGGACTCGAGCACAGGACTCGAGCTGCAGACAATGGGTTTAGTGAACTCTGGGAGGGCCTGTGTGGGGTAGTGGACTCGAGCACAGGACTCGAGCTCCAGACAATGGGTTTAGTGAACTCTGGGAGGGCCTGTGTCGTGTAGTGCACTCGAGCACAGGACCCGAGCTCCAGACAATGGGTTTAGTGAACTCTTGGAGGGCCTGTTTCGGGCAGTGGACTCCAGCTCCAGACAATGGGTTTAGTGAACTCTGGGAGGGCCTGTGTCGGGTAGTGGATTCGAGCACAGGACTCCAGCTCCAGACAATGGGTTTAGTGAACTCTGGGTGGGACTGTGTCGGGTAGTGGACTCGCGCTCCAGACAATGGGTTTAGTGAACTCTGGGAGGGCCTGTGTCAGGTAGTGGTCTCGAGCTCCAGTCAATGGGTTCAGTGAACTCTGGGAGGGCCTGTGTCGGGTAGTGGACTCGAGCTCCAGACAATGGGTTTAGTGAACTCTGGGAGGGCCTGTGTCAGGTAGTGGACTCGAGCTCCAGACAGTGGGTTTAGTGAACTCTGGGAGGGCCTGTGTCAGGTAGTGGACTCGAGCTCCAGACAATTGGTTTAGTGAACTCTGGGAGGGCCTGTGTCGGGTAGTGGACTCGAGCACAGGACTACAGCTCCAGACAATGGGTTTAGTGAACTCTGGGAGGGCCTGTGTCGGGTAGTGGACTCGAGCTCCAGACAATGGGTTCAGTGAACTCTGGGAGGGCCTGTATCGGGTAGTGGACTCGAGCTCCAGACAATGGATTTAGTGAACTCTGGGAGGGCCTGTGTCGGGTAGTGGACTCGAGCACCAGACAATGGGTTTAGTGAACTCTGGGAGGGACTGTGTAGGGTAGTGGACTCGAGCACAGGACTCGAGCTCCAGACAATGAGTTTAGTGAACTCTGGGAGGACCTATGTCGGGTAGTGGACTCGAGCACCAGACAATGGGTTTAGTGAACTCTGGGAGGGACTGTGTAGGGTAGTGGACTCGAGCACAGGACTCGAGCTGCAGACAATGGGTTTAGTGAACTCTGGGAGGGCCTGTGTGGGGTAGTGGACTCGAGCACATGACTCGAGCTCCAGACAATGGGTTTAGTGAACTCTGGGAGGGCCTGTGTCGTGTAGTGCACTCGAGCACAGGACCCGAGCTCCAGACAATGGGTTTAGTGAACTCTTGGAGGGCCTGTTTCGGGCAGTGGACTCCAGCTCCAGACAATGGGTTTAGTGAACTCTGGGAGGGCCTGTGTCGGGTAGTGGACTCGAGCACAGGACTCCAGCTCCAGACAATGGGTTTAGTGAACTCTGGGAGGAACTGTGTCGGGTAGTGGACTCCAGATCCAGACAATGGGTTTAGTGAACACTGGGAGGGCCTGTGTCGGGTAGTGGACTCGAGCTCCAGACAATGGGTTTAGTGAACTCTGGGAGGGCCTGTGTCGGGTAGTGGACTCGAGGACAGGACTCCAGCTCCAGACAATGGGTTTAGTGAACTCTGGGAGGGCCTGTGTCGGGTAGTGTACTCGAGCTCCAGACAATGGGTTTAGTGAACTCTGGGAGGGCCTGTGTCGGGTAGTGGACTCCAGCTCCAGACAATGGGTTTAGTGAACTCTGGGAGGGCCTGTGTCGGGTAGTGGACTAGAGCACAGGACTCCAGCTCCAGACAATGGGTTTAGTGAACTCTGGGTGGGACTGTGTCGGGTAGTGGACTCCAGCTCCAGACAATGCGTTTAGTGAACTCTGGGAGGGCCTGTGTCGGGTTGTGGACTCGAGCTCCAGACAATGGGTTTAGTGAACTCTGGGAGGGCCTGTGTCGGGTAGTGGACTCGAGCACAGGACTCCAGCTCCAGACAATGGGTTTAGTGAACTCTGGGAGGACCTGTGTCGGGTAGTGGACTCGAGCTCCAGACAATGGGTTTAGTGAACTCTTGGAGGGCCTGTTTCGGGTAGTGGACTCCAGCTCCAGACAATGGGTTTAGTGAACTCTGGGAGGGCCTGTGTCGGGTAGTGGACTCGAGCACAGGACTCCAGCTCCAGACAATGGGTTTTGTGAACTCTGGGAGGGCCTGTGTCGGGTAGTGGACTCGAGCACAGGACTCCAGCTCCAGACAATGGGTTTAGTGAACTGTGGGAGGACCTGTGTCGGGTAGTGGACTCGAGCACCAGACAATGGGTTTAGTGAACTCTGGGAGGGCCTGTGTAGGGTAGTGGACTCGAGCACAGGACTCGAGCTGCAGACAATGGGTTTAGTGAACTCTGGGAGGGCCTGTGTGGGGTAGTTGACTCGAGCACAGGACTCGAGCTCCAGACAATGGGTTTAGTGAACTCTGGGAGGGCCTGTGTCGTGTAGTGCACTCGAGCACAGGACCCGAGCTCCAGACAATGGGTTTAGTGAACTCTTGGAGGGCCTGTTTCGGGCAGTGGACTCCAGCTCCAGACAATGGGTTTAGTGAACTCTGGGAGGGCCTCTGTCGGGTAGTGGACTCGAGCACAGGACTCCAGCTGCAGACAATGGGTTTAGTGAACTCTGGGTGGGACTGTGTCGGGTAGTGGACTCCAGATCCAGACAATGGGTTTAGTGAACTCTGGGAGGGCCTGTGTCGGGTAGTGGACTCGAGCTCCAGACAATGGGTTTAGTGAACTCTGGGAGGGCCTGTGTCGGGTAGTGGACTCGAGGACAGGACTCCAGCTCCAGACAATGGGTTTAGTGAACTCTGGGAGGGCCTGTGTCGGGTAGTGTACTCGAGCTCCAGACAATGGGTTTAGTGAACTCTGGGATGGCCTGTGTCGGGTAGTGGACTCCAGCTCCAGACAATGGGTTTAGTGAACTCTGGGAGGGCCTCTGTCGGGTAGTGGACTGGAGCACAGGACTCCAGCTCCAGACAATGGGTTTAGTGAACTCTGGGTGGGACTGTGTCGGGTAGTGGACTCCAGCTCCAGACAATCAGTTTAGTGAACTCTGGGAGGGCCTGTGTCGGGTTGTGGACTCGAGCTCCAGACAATGGGTTTAGTGAACTCTGGGAGGGCCTGTGTTGGGTAGTGGACTCGAGCACAGGACTCCAGCTCCAGACAACGGGTTTAATGAACTCTGGGAGGGCCTGTGTCGGGTAGTGGACTCCAGGTCCAGACAATAGGTTTAGTGAACTCTGGGAGGGCCTGTGTCGGGCAGTGGACTCGAGCTCCAGACAATGGGTTTAGTGAACTCTGGGAGGGCCTGTGTCGGGTAGTGGACTCTAGGACAGCAATCGAGGTCCAGACAATGGGTTTAGTGAACACTGGGAGGGCATGTGTCGGGTAGTGGACTGCAGCTCCAGACAATGGGTTTAGTGAACTCTGGGAGGGCCAGTGTGGGGTAGTGGACTCGATCACAGGACTCCAGCTCTAGACAATGGGTTTAGTGAACTCTGGGAGGGCCTGTGTCGGGTAGTGGACTCGAGCTCCAGACAATGGGTTTAGTGAACTCTTGGAGGGCCTGTTTCGGGTAGTGGACTCCAGCTCCAGACAATGGGTTTAGTGAACTCTGGGAGGGCCTGTGTCGGGTAGTGGACTCGAGCACAGGACTCCAGCTCCAGACAATGGGTTTTGTGAACTCTGGGAGGGCCTGTGTCGGGTAGTGGACTCGAGCACAGGACTCCAGCTCCAGACAATGGGTTTAGTGAACTCTGGGAGGACCTGTGTCGGGTAGTGGACTCGAGCACCAGACAATGGGTTTAGTGAACTCTGGGAGGGCCTGTGTAGGGTAGTGGACTCGAGCACAGGACTCGAGCTGCAGACAATGGGTTTAGTGAACTCTGGGAGGTCCTGTGTTGGGTAGTGGACTCCAGCTCCAGACAATGGGTTTAGTGAACTCTGGGAGGGCCTGTGTGGGGTAGTGGACTCGAGCTCCAGACAATGGGTTTAGTGAACTTTGGGAGGGCCTGTGTCGGGTAGTGGACTCCAGCTCCAGACAATGCGTTTAGTGAACTCTGGGAGGGCCTGTGTCGGGTAGTGGACTCCAGCTCCAGACAATGCGTTTAGTGAACTCTGGGAGGGCCTGTGTCGGGTAGTGGACTCGAGCTCCTGGCAATGGATTTAGTGAACTCTGGGAGGGCCTGTGTGGGGTAGTGGACTCGAGCTCCAGACAATGGGTTTAGTGAACTTTGGGAGGGCCTGTGTCGGGTAGTGGACTCCAGCTCCAGACAATGCGTTTAGTGAACTCTGGGAGGGCCTGTGTCGGGTAGTGGACTCCAGCTCCAGACAATGCGTTTAGTGAACTCTGGGAGGGCCTGTGTCGGGTAGTGGACTCCAGCTCCAGACAATGCGTTTAGTGAACTCTGGGAGGGCCTGTGTCGGGTAGTGTACTCGAGCTCCAGACAATGGGTTTAGTGAACTCTGGGATGGCCTGTGTCGGGTAGTGGACTCCAGCTCCAGACAATGGGTTTAGTGAACTCTGGGAGGGCCTCTGTCGGGTAGTGGACTGGAGCACAGGACTCCAGCTCCAGACAATGGGTTTAGTGAACTCTGGGTGGGACTGTGTCGGGTAGTGGACTCCAGCTCCAGACAATCAGTTTAGTGAACTCTGGGAGGGCCTGTGTCGGGTTGTGGACTCGAGCTCCAGACAATGGGTTTAGTGAACTCTGGGAGGGCCTGTATTGGGTAGTGGACTCGAGCACAGGACTCCAGCTCCAGACAACGGGTTTAATGAACTCTGGGAGGGCCTGTGTCGGGTAGTGGACTCGAGGTCCAGACAATGGGTTTAGTGTACTCTGGGAGGGCCTGTGTAGGGTAGTGGACTCGAGCTCCAGACAATGGGTTTAGTGAACTCTGGGAGGGCCTGTGTCGGGTAGTGGACTCGAGCTCCAGACAATGGGTTCAGTGAACTCTGGGAGGGCCTGTGTCAGGTAGTGGTCTCGAGCTCCAGTCAATGGGTTCAGTGAACTCTGGGAGGGCCTGTGTCGGGTAGTGGACTCGAGCTCCAGACAATGGGTTTAGTGAACTCTGGGAGGGCCTGTGTCAGGTAGTGGACTCGAGCTCCAGACAATGGGTTTAGTGAACTCTGGGAGGGCCTGTGTCAGGTAGTGGACTCGAGCTCCAGACAATTGGTTTAGTGAACTCTGGGAGGGCCTGTGCCGGGTAGTGGACTCTTGCTCCAGACAATGGGTTTAGTAAACTCTGGGAGTGCCTGTGTCGGGTAGTGGACTCGAGCACAGGACTACAGCTCCAGACAATGGGTTTAGTGAACTCTGGGAGGGCCTGTGTCGGGTAGTGGACTCGAGCTCCAGACAATGGGTTCAGTGAACTCTGGGAGGGCCTGTATCGGGTAGTGGACTCGAGCTCCAGACAATGGATATAGTGAACTCTGGGAGGGCCTGTGTCGGGTAGTGGACTCGAGCACAGGACTCGAGCTCCAGACAATGAGTTTAGTGAACTCTGGGAGGACCTATGTCGGGTAGTGGACTCGAGCACCAGACAATGGGTTTAGTGAACTCTGGGAGGGACTGTGTAGGGTAGTGGACTCGAGCACAGGACTCGAGCTGCAGACAATGGGTTTAGTGAACTCTGGGAGGGCCTGTGTGGGGTAGTGGACTCGAGCACAGGACTCGAGCTCCAGACAATGGGTTTAGTGAACTCTGGGAGGGCCTGTGTCGTGTAGTGCACTCGAGCACAGGACCCGAGCTCCAGACAATGGGTTTAGTGAACTCTTGGAGGGCCTGTTTCGGGCAGTGGACTCCAGCTCCAGACAATGGGTTTAGTGAACTCTGGGAGGGCCTGTGTCGGGTAGTGGATTCGAGCACAGGACTCCAGCTCCAGACAATGGGTTTAGTGAACTCTGGGAGGAACTGTGTCGGGTAGTGGACTCCAGATCCAGACAATGGGTTTAGTGAACTCTGGGAGGGCCTGTGTCGGGTAGTGGACTCGAGCTCCAGACAATGGGTTTAGTGAACTCTGGGAGGGCCTGTGTCGGGTAGTGGACTCGAGGACAGGACTCCAGCTCCAGACAATGGGTTTAGTGAACTCTGGGAGGGCCTGTGTCGGGTAGTGTACTCGAGCTCCAGACAATGGGTTTAGTGAACTCTGGGAGGGCCTGTGTCGGGTAGTGGACTCCAGCTCCAGACAATGGGTTTAGTGAACTCTGGGAGGGCCTGTGTCGGGTAGTGGACTAGAGCACAGGACTCCAGCTCCAGACAATGGGTTTAGTGAACTCTGGGTGGGACTGTGTCGGGTAGTGGACTCCAGCTCCAGACAATGCGTTTAGTGAACTCTGGGAGGGCCTGTGTCGGGTTGTGGACTCGAGCTCCAGACAATGGGTTTAGTGAACTCTGGGAGGGCCTGTGTTGGGTAGTGGACTCGAGCACAGGACTCCAGCTCCAGACAACGGGTTTAATGAACTCTGGGAGGGCCTGTGTCGGGTAGTGGACTCTAGGTCCAGACAATAGGTTTAGTGAACTCTGTGAGGGCCTGTGTCGGGCAGTGGACTCGAGCTCCAGACAATGGGTTTAGTGAACTCTGGGAGGGCCTGTGTCGTGTAGTGCACTCGAGCACAGGACCCGAGCTCCAGACAATGGGTTTAGTGAACTCTTGGAGGGCCTGTTTCGGGCAGTGGACTCCAGCTCCAGACAATGGGTTTAGTGAACTCTGGGAGGGCCTGTGTCGGGTAGTGGATTCGAGCACAGGACTCCAGCTCCAGACAATGGGTTTAGTGAACTCTGGGAGGAACTGTGTCGGGTAGTGGACTCCAGATCCAGACAATGGGTTTAGTGAACTCTGGGAGGGCCTGTGTCGGGTAGTGGACTCGAGCTCCAGACAATGGGTTTAGTGAACTCTGGGAGGGCCTGTGTCGGGTAGTGGACTCGAGGACAGGACTCCAGCTCCAGACAATGGGTTTAGTGAACTCTGGGAGGGCCTGTGTCGGGTAGTGTACTCGAGCTCCAGACAATGGGTTTAGTGAACTCTGGGAGGGCCTGTGTCGGGTAGTGGACTCCAGCTCCAGACAATGGGTTTAGTGAACTCTGGGAGGGCCTGTGTCGGGTAGTGGACTAGAGCACAGGACTCCAGCTCCAGACAATGGGTTTAGTGAACTCTGGGTGGGACTGTGTCGGGTAGTGGACTCCAGCTCCAGACAATGCGTTTAGTGAACTCTGGGAGGGCCTGTGTCGGGTTGTGGACTCGAGCTCCAGACAATGGGTTTAGTGAACTCTGGGAGGGCCTGTGTTGGGTAGTGGACTCGAGCACAGGACTCCAGCTCCAGACAACGGGTTTAATGAACTCTGGGAGGGCCTGTGTCGGGTAGTGGACTCTAGGTCCAGACAATAGGTTTAGTGAACTCTGTGAGGGCCTCTGTCGGGCAGTGGACTCGAGCTCCAGACAATGGGTTTAGTGAACTCTGGGAGGGCCTGTGTCGGGTAGTGAACTCTAGGACAGCAATCGAGCTCCAGACAATGGGTTTAGTGAACACTGGGAGGGCATGTGTCGGGTAGTGGACTGCAGCTCCAGACAATGGGTTTAGTCAACTCTGGGAGGGCCAGTGTGGGGTAGTGGACTCGATCACAGGACTCCAGCTCTAGACAATGGGTTTAGTGAACTCTGGGAGAGCCTGTGTCGGGTAGTGGACTCGAGCTCCAGACAATGGGTTTAGTGAACTCTTGGAGGGCCTGTTTCGGGTAGTGGACTCCAGCTCCAGACAATGGGTTTAGTAAACTCTGGGAGGGCCTGTGTCGGGTAGTGGACTCGAGCACAGGACTCCAGCTCCAGACAATGGGTTTTGTGAACTCTGGGAGGGCCTGTGTCGGGTAGTGGACTCGAGCACAGGACTCCAGCTCCAGACAATGGGTTTAGTGAACTCTGGGAGGACCTGTGTCGGGTAGTGGACTCGAGCACCAGACAATGGGTTTAGTGAACTCTGGGAGGGCCTGTGTAGGGTAGTGGACTCGAGCACAGGACTCGAGCTGCAGACAATGGGTTTAGTGAACTCTGGGAGGGCCTGTGTGGGGTAGTTGACTCGAGCACAGGACTCGAGCTCCAGACAATGGGTTTAGTGAACTATGGGAGGGCCTGTGTCGAGTAGTGCACTCGAGCACAGGACCCGAGCTCCAGACAATGGGTTTAGTGAACTCTTGGACGGACTGTTTCGGGCAGTGGACTCCAGCTCCAGACAATGGGTTTAGTGAACTCTGGGAGGGCCTGTGTCGGGTAGTGGACTCGAGCACAGGACTCCAGCTGCAGACAATGGGTTTAGTGAACTCTGGGAGGGACTGTGTCGGGTAGTGGACTCCAGATCCAGACAATGGGTTTAGTGAACTCTGGGAGGGCCTGTGTCGGGTAGTGGACTCGAGCTCCAGACAATGGGTTTAGTGAACTCTGGGAGGGCCTGTGTCGGGTAGTGGACTCGAGGACAGGACTCCAGCTCCAGACAATGGGTTTAGTGAACTCTGGGAGGGCCTGTGTCGGGTAGTGTACTCGAGCTCCAGACAATGGGTTTAGTGAACTCTGGGATGGCCTGTGTCGGGTAGTGGACTCCAGCTCCAGACAATGGGTTTAGTGAACTCTGGGAGGGCCTCTGTCGGGTAGTGGACTGGAGCACAGGACTCCAGCTCCAGACAATGGGTTTAGTGAACTCTGGGTGGGACTGTGTCGGGTAGTGGACTCCAGCTCCAGACAATCAGTTTAGTGAACTCTGGGAGGGCCTGTGTCGGGTTGTGGACTCGAGCTCCAGACAATGGGTTTAGTGAACTCTGGGAGGGCCTGTGTGGGGTAGTGGACTGCAGCTCCAGACAATGGGTTTAGTGAACACTTGGAGGGCCTGTGTCGGGTAGTGGAATCTAGGATAGCAGTCGAGCTCCAGACAATGGGTTTAGTGAACACTGGGAGGGCCTGTGTCGGGTAGTGGACTCCAGCTCCAGACAATGGGTTTAGTGAACTCTGGGAGTGCCTGTGTGGGGTAGTGGACGCGATCACAGGAATCCAGCTCCAGACAATGGGTTTAGTGAACTCTGGGAGGGCCTGTTTCCGGTAGTGGACTGCAGCTCCAGACAATGAGTTTATTGAACTCTGGGAGGGCCTGTGTGGGGTAGTGGACTCGAGCACAGGACTCCAGCTCCAGACAACGGGTTTAGTGAACTCGGGGAGGGCCTGTGTCGGGTAGTGGACTCGAGCTCCAGACAATAGGTTTAGTGAACTCTGGGAGGGCCTGTGTCGGGTAGTGGATTCGAGCTCCAGACAGTAGGTTTAGTGAACTCTGGGAGGGCCTGTGTCGTGTAGTGGACCCGAGCACAGGACTCCAGCTCCAGACAATGGGTTTAGTGAACTCTGGGAGGGCCTGTGTGGGGTAGTGGACTCGAGCTCCAGACAATGGGTTTAGTAAACTCTGGGAGGGCCTGTGTCGGGTAGTGGACTCGAGCTCCAGACAATGGGTTTAGTGAACTCTGGGAGGGCCTGTATCGGGTAGTCCACTCGAGCTCAAAACAATGGGTTTAGTGAACTCTGGGAGGGCCTGTGTCGGGTAGTGGAGTCGAGCTGCTGACAATGGGTTTAGAGAACTCTGGGAGGGCCTGTGTCGGGTAGTGGACTCGAGCACAGGTCTCCAGCTCCAGACAATGGGTTTAGTGAACTCTGGGAGGGACTGTGTCGGGTAGTGGACTCCAGCTCCAGACAATGCGTTTAGTGAACTCTGGGAGGGCCTGTGTGGAGTAGTGGACTCAAGCACAGGACTCGAGCTCCAGACAATGGGTTTAGTAAACTCTGGGAGGGCCTTTGTCGTGTAGTGCACTCGAGCACAGGACTCCAGCTCCAGACAATGGGTTTAGTGAACTCATGGAGGGCCTGTGTCGGGTAGTGGACACCAGCTCCAGACAATGGGTTTAGTGAACTCTGGGAGGGCCTGTGTCGGGTAGTGGAATCGAGCTCCAGTCAATGGGTTTAGTGAACTCTGGGAGGGCCTGTGTCGGGTAGTGGACTCGAGCTCCAGACAATGGGTTTAGTTAACTCTGGGAGGGCCTGTGTCGGGTAGTGGACTCGAGCTCAAAACAATGGGTTTAGTGAACTCTGGGAGGGCCTGTGTCGGGTAGTGGACTCGAGCTGCAGACAATGGGTTTAGAGAACTCTGGGAGGGCCTGTGTCGGGTAGTGGACTCGAGCACAGGACTCCAGCTCCAGACAATGGGTTTAGTGAACTCTGGGAGGGCCTGTGTCGGGTAGTGGACTCGAGCTCCAGACAATGGGTTTAGTGAACTCTGGGAGGGCCTGTGTCGGGTAGTGGACTCGAGCTCCAGACAATGGGTTTAGTTAACTCTGGGAGGGCCTGTGCCGGGTAGTGGACTCGAGCTCAAAACAGTGGGTTTAGTGAACTCTGGGAGGGCCTGTGTCGGGTAGTGGACTCGAGCTGCAGACAATGGGTTTAGAGAACTCTGGGAGGGCCTGTGTCGGGTAGTGGACTCGAGCACAGGACTCCAGCTCCAGACAATGGGTTTAGTGAACTCTGGGAGGGCCTGTGTTGGGTAGTGGACTCCAGCTCCAGACAATGGGTTTAGTGAACTCTGGGAGGGCCTGTGTTTGGTAGTGGACTCCAGCTCCAGACAATGGGTTTTTGTGAACTCTGGGAGGGCCTGTGTGGGGTAGTGGACTCAAGCACAGGACTCGAGCTCCAGACAATGGGTTTATTGAACTCTGGGAGGGCCTTTGTCGTGTAGTGCACTCGAGCACAGGACTCCAGCTCCAGACAATGGGTTTAGTGAACTCTGGGAGGGCCTGTGTCGGGTAGTGGACTCGAGCACAGGACTCGAGCTCCAGACAATGGGTTTAGTGAACACTTGGAGGGCCTGTTTCGGGTAGTGGACTCCAGCTCCAGACAATGGGTTTAGTGAACTCTGGGAGTACCTGTGTCGGGTAGTGGACTCGAGCACCAGACAATGGGTTCAGTGAACTCTGGGATGGCCTGTGTCGGGTAGTGGACTCCAGCTCCAGACAATGGGTTTAGTGAACTCTGGGCGGGCCTGTGTGGGGTAGTGGACTCCAGCTCCAGACAATGGGTTCAGTGAACTCTGGGAGGGCCTGTGTCGGGTAGTGGACTCCAGCTCCAGACAATGCGTTTAGTGAACTCTGGGAGGGCCTGTGTCGGGTTGTGGACTCGAGCACAGGACTCCAGCTCCAGACAATGGGTTTAGTGAACTCTGGGAGGGCCTGTGTCGGGTAGTGGACTCCAGCTCCAGACAATGGTTTTAGTGAACTCTGGGAGGGCCTGTGTCGGGTAGTGGACTCCAGCTCCAGACAATGGGTTTAGTGAACTCTGGGAGGGACTGTGTCGGGTAGTGGACTCCAACTCCAGACTATGCGTTTAGTGAACTCTGGGATGGCCTGTGTCGGGTTGTGGACTCGAGCTCCAGACAATGGGTTTAGTGAACTCTGGGAGGGCCTGTGTCGGGTAGTGGACTCGAGCACAGGACTCCAGCTCCAGACAACGGGTTTAGAGAGCTCTGGGAGGGCCTGTGTCAGGTAGTGGACTCGAGCTCCAGACAATAGGTTTAGTGAACGCTGGGAGGGCCTGTGTAGGGTAGTGGACTCGAGCTCCAGACAATGGTTTAGTGAACTCTGGGAGGGCCTGTGTCGTGTAGTGGACTCTAGGATAGCACTCGAGCTCCAGACAATGGGTTTAGTGAACACTGGGAGGGCCTGTGTCGGGTAGTGGACTCCAGCTCCAGACAATGGGTTTAGTGAACTCTGGGAGGGCCTGTGTGGGGTAGTGGACTCGATCACATGACTCCAGCTCCAGACAATGGGTTTAGTGAACTCTGGGAGGGCCTGTGTAGGGTTGTGGACTCGAGCTCCAGACAATGGGTTTAGTGAAATCTGGGAGGGCCTGTGTCGGGTAGTGGACTCGAGCACAGGACTCCAGCTCCAGACAACGGGTTTACTGAACTCAGGGAGGGCCTGTGACGGGTAGTGGACTCGAGCTCCAGACAATATGTTCAGTGAACTCTGGGAGGGCCTGTGTCGGGTAGTGGACTCGAGCTCCAGACAATGGGTTTAGTGAACTCTGGGAGGGTCTGTGTCGGGTAGTGCACTCGAGCTCCAGACACTGGGTTTAGTGAACAATGGGAGGGCCTGTGTCGGGTAGTGGACTCGAGCTCCAGACAATGGGTTCAGTGAACCCTGGGAGGGTCTGTGTCGGGTAGTGGTCTCGAGCACAGGACTCCAGTTCCAGACAATGCGTTTAGTGAACTCTGGGAGGGCCTGTGTCGGGTTGTGGACTCGAGCACAGGACTCGAGCTGCAGACAATGGGTTTAGTGAACTCTGGGAGGGCCTGTGTGGGGTAGTGGACTCGAGTACAGGACTCCAGCTCCAGACAATGGGTTTAGTGAACTCTGGGAGGGCCTGTGTCGGGTAGTGGTCTCGAGCACAGGACTCCAGTTCCAGACAATGGGTTTAGTGAACTCTGGGAGGGCCTGTGTCGGGTAGTGGATTCGAGCTCCAGACAGTAGGATTAGTGAACTCTGGGAGGGCCTGTGTCGTGTAGTGGACCCGAGCACAGGACTCGAGCTCCAGACAATGGGTTTAGTGAACTCTGGGAGGGCCTGTGTGGGGTAGTGGACTCGAGCTCCAGACAATGGGTTTAGTAAACTCTGGGAGGGCCTGTGTCGGTAGTGGACTCGAGCTCCAGACAATGGGTTTAGTGAACTCTGGGAGGGCCTGTGTCGGGTAGTGGACTCGAGCTCCAGACAATGGGTTCAGTGAACTCTGGGAGGGCCTGTGTGGGGTAGTGGACTCGAGCTCCAGACAATGGGTTTAGTAAACTCTGGGAGGGCCTGTGTCGGTAGTGGACTCGAGCTCCAGACAATGGGTTTAGTGAACTCTGGGAGGGCCTGTGTCGGGTAGTGGACTCGAGCTCCAGACAATGGGTTCAGTGAACTCTGGGAGGGCCTGTGTGGAGTAGTGGACTCAAGCACAGGACTCCAGCTCCAGACAATGGGTTTAGTAAACTCTGGGAGGGACTGTGTCGGGTATTGGACTCCAGCTCCAGACAATGCGTTTAGTGAACTCTGGGAGGGCCTGTGTGGAGTAGTGGACTCAAGCACAGGACTCGAGCTCCAGACAATGGGTTTAGTGAACTCTGGGAGGGCCTTTGTCGTGTACTGCACTCGAGCACAGGACTCCAGCTCCAGACAATGGGTTTAGTGAACTCTGGGAGGGCCTGTGTCGGGTAGTGGACTCGAGCTCCAGACAATGGGTTTAGTGAACTCTGGGAGTGCCTGTGTCGGGTAGTGGACTCGAGCTCCAGACAATGGGTTCAGTGAACTCTGGGAGGGCCTGTGTCGGGTAGTGGACTCGAGCTCCAGACAATGGGTTTAGTGAACTCTGGGAGTGCCTGTGTCGGGTAGTGGACTCGAGCTCCAGACAATGGGTTCAGTGAACTCTGGGAGGGCCTCTGTCGGGTAGTGGACTCGAGCTCAAAGCAATGTGTTTAGTGAACTCTGGGAGGGCCTGTGTAGGGTAGTGGACTCGAGCTGCAGACAATGGGTTTAGAGAACTCTGGGAGGGCCTGTGTCGGGTAGTGGACTCGAGCACAGGACTCCAGCTCCAGACAATGGGTTTAGTGAACTCTGGGAGGGACTGTGTCGGGTAGTGGACTCCAGCTCCAGACAATGCGTTCAGTGAACTCTGGGAGGGCCTGTGTCGGGTAGTGGACTCCAGCTCCAGACAATGGTTTTAGTGAACTCTGGGAGGGACTGTGTCGGGTAGTGGACTCCAGCTCCAGCCAATGGGTTTAGTGATCTCTGGGAGGGCCTGTGTCGGGTAGTGGACTCTACCTCCAGACAATGGGTTTAGTGAACTCTGGGAGGGCCTTTGTCGGGTAGTGGACTCCAGCTCCAGACAATGGGTTTAGTGAACTCTGGGAGGGCCTGTGTCGGGTAGTGGACTCCAGCTCCAGACAATGGGTTTAGTGAACTCTGGGAGGGCCTGTGTCGGGTAGTGGACTCGAGCACAGGACTCCAGCTCCAGACAACGGGCTTAGAGAGCTCTGGGAGGGCCTGTGTCAGGTAGTGGACTCGAGCTGCAGACAATGGGTTTAGTGAACCCTGGGAGGGCGTGTGTCGGGTAGTGCACTCCAGCTCCAGACAATGGGTTTAGTGAACTATGGGGGGGCCTGTGTCGGGTAGTGGACTCCAGCTCCAGACAATGGTTTTAGTGAACTCTTGGAGGGACTGTGTCGGGTAGTGGACTCCTGCTCCAGACAATGGGTTTAGTGAACTCTGGGAGGGCCTGTGTCGGGTAGTGGACTCTAGCTCCAGACAATGGGTTTAGTGAACTCTGGGAGGGCCTGTGTCGGGTAGTGGACTCCACCTCCAGACAAAGGGTTTAGTGAACTCTGGGGGGCCTGTGTCGGGTAGTGGACTCCAGCTCCAGACAATGGGTTTAGTGAACTCTGGGAGGGCCTGTGTGGGGTAGTGGACTCGAGCTCCAGACAATGGGTTTAGTAAACTCTGGGAGGGCCTGTGTCGGGTAGTGGACTCGAGCTCCAGACAATGGGTTTAGTGAACTCTGGGAGGGCCTGTGTCGGGTAGTGGACTCGAGCTCCAGACAATGGGTTCAGTGAACTCTGGGAGGGCCTGTGTCGGGTAGTGGACTCGAGCTCAAAACAATGGGTTTAGTGAACTCTGGGAGGGCCTGTGTCGGGTTGTGGACTCGAGCTGCAGACAATGGGTTTAGAGAACTCTGGGAGGGCCTGTGTCGGGTAGTGGACTCGAGCACAGGACTCCAGCTCCAGACAATGGGTTTAGTGAACTCTGGGAGGGACTGTGTCGGGTATTGGACTCCAGCTCCAGACAATGCGTTTAGTGAACTCTGGGAGGGCCTGTGTGGAGTAGTGGACTCAAGCACAGGACTCGAGCTCCAGACAATGGGTTTAGTGAACTCTGGGAGGGCCTTTGTCGTGTAGTGCACTCGAGCACAGGACTCCAGCTCCAGACAATGGGTTTAGTGAACTCTGGGAGGGCCTGTGTGGGGTAGTGGACTCGAGCTCCAGACAATGGGTTTAGTGAACTCTGGGAGGGCCTGTGTCGGGTAGTGGAATCGAGCTCCAGACAATGGGTTTAGTGAACTCTGGGAGGGCCTGTGTCGGGTAGTGGACTCGAGCTCCAGACAATGGGTTCAGTGAACTCTGGGAGGGCCTGTGTCGGGTAGTGGACTCGAGCTCAAAATAATGGGTTTAGTGAACTCTGGGAGGGCCTGTGTAGGGTAGTGGACTCGAGCTGCAGACAATGGGTTTATAGAACTCTGTGAGGGCCTGTGTCGGGTAGTGGACTCGAGCACAGGACTCCAGCTCCAGACAATGGGTTTAGTGAACTCTGGGAGGAACTGTGTCGGGTAGTGGACTCCAGCTCCAGACAATGCGTTCAGTGAACTCTGGGAGGGCCTGTGTCGGGTTGTGGACTCGAGCTCCAGATAATGCGTTTAGTGAACTCTGGGAGGGCCTGTGTCGGGTAGTGGACTCAAGCACAGGACTCCAGCTCCAGACAATGGGTTTAGTGAACTCTGGGTGGGCCTGTGTCGGGTAGTGGACTCTAGCTCCAGACAATGGGTTTAGTGAACTCTGGGAGGGCCTGTGTCGGGTAGTGGACTCCAGCTGCAGACAATGGGTTTGGTGAACTCTGGGAGGGCCTGAGTCGGGTAGTGGACTCCAGCTCCAGACAATGGGTTTAGTGAACTCTGGGAGGGCCTGTGTCGGGTAGTGGACTCGAGCACAGGACTCCAGCTCCAGACAACGGGTTTAGAGAGCTCTGGGAGGGCCTGTGTCAGGTAGTGGACTCGAGCTGCAGACAATAGGTTTAGTGAACGCTGGGAGGGCCTGTGTAGGGTAGTGGACTCGAGCTCCAGACAATGGTTTAGTGAACCCTGGGAGGGCGTGTGTCGGGTAGTGCACTCCAGCTCCAGACAATGGGTTTAGTGAACTATGGGGGGGCCTGTGTCGGGTAGTGGACTCCAGCTCCAGACAATGGTTTTAGTGAACTCTGGGAGGGACTGTGTCGGGTAGTGGACTCCTGCTCCAGACAATGGGTTTAGTGAACTCTGGGAGGGCCTGTGTCGGGTAGTGGACTCTAGCTCCAGACAATGGGTTTAGTGAACTCTGGGAGGGCCTGTGTCGGGTAGTGGACTCCACCTCCAGACAAAGGGTTTAGTGAACTCTGGGAGGGCCTGTGTCGGGTAGTGGACTCCAGCTCCAGACAATGGGTTTAGTGAACTCTGGGAGGGCCTGTGTGGGGTAGTGGACTCGAGCTCCAGACAATGGGTTTAGTAAACTCTGGGAGGGCCTGTGTCGGGTAGTGGACTCGAGCTCCAGACAATGGGTTTAGTGAACTCTGGGAGGGCCTGTGTCGGGTAGTGGACTCGAGCTCCAGACAATGGGTTCAGTGAACTCTGGGAGGGCCTGTGTCGGGTAGTGGACTCGAGCTCAAAACAATGGGTTTAGTGAACTCTGGGAGGGCCTGTGTCGGGTAGTGGACTCGAGCTGCAGACAATGGGTTTAGAGAACTCTGGGAGGGCCTGTGTCGGGTAGTGGACTCGAGCACAGGACTCCAGCTCCAGACAATGGGTTTAGTGAACTCTGGGAGGGACTGTGTCGGGTATTGGACTCCAGCTCCAGACAATGCGTTTAGTGAACTCTGGGAGGGCCTGTGTGGAGTAGTGGACTCAAGCACAGGACTCGAGCTCCAGACAATGGGTTTAGTGAACTCTGGGAGGGCCTTTGTCGTGTAGTGCACTCGAGCACAGGACTCCAGCTCCAGACAATGGGTTTAGTGAACTCTGGGAGGGCCTGTGTCGGGTAGTGGACTCGAGCTCCAGACAATGGGTTTAGTGAACTCTGGGAGGGCCTGTGTCGGGTAGTGGACTCGAGCTCCAGACAATGGGTTCAGTGAACTCTGGGAGGGCCTGTGTCGGGTAGTGGACTCGAGCTCAAAATAATGGGTTTAGTGAACTCTGGGAGGGCCTGTGTAGGGTAGTGGACTCGAGCTGCAGACAATGGGTTTAGTGAACTCTGGGAGGGCCTGTGTCGGGTAGTGGACTCCAGCTCCAGACAATGGGTTTGGTGAACTCTGGGAGGGCCTGAGTCGGGTAGTGGACTCCAGCTCCAGACAATGGGTTTAGTGAACTCTGGGAGGGCCTGTGTCGGGTAGTGGACTCGAGCACAGGACTCCAGCTCCAGACAACGGGTTTAGAGAGCTCTGGGAGGGCCTGTGTCAGGTAGTGGACTCGAGCTGCAGACAATAGGTTTAGTGAACGCTGGGAGGGCCTGTGTAGGGTAGTGGACTCGAGCTTCAGACAATGGTTTAGTGAACCCTGGGAGGGCGTGTGTCGGGTAGTGCACTCCAGCTCCAGACAATGGGTTTAGTGAACTATGGGGGGGCCTGTGTCGGGTAGTGGACTCCAGCTCCAGACAATGGTTTTAGTGAACTCTGGGAGGGACTGTGTCGGGTAGTGGACTCCTGCTCCAGACAATGGGTTTAGTGAACTCTGGGAGGGCCTGTGTCGGGTAGTGGACTCTAGCTCCAGACAATGGGTTTAGTGAACTCTGGGAGGGCCTGTGTCGGGTAGTGGACTCCACCTCCAGACAAAGTGTTTAGTGAACTCTGGGAGGGCCTGTGTCGGGTAGTGGACTCCAGCTCCAGACAATGGGTTTAGTGAACTCTGGGAGGGCCTGTGTGGGGTAGTGGACTCGAGCTCCAGACAATGGGTTTAGTAAACTCTGGGAGGGCCTGTGTCGGGTAGTGGACTCGAGCTCCAGACAATGGGTTTAGTGAACTCTGGGAGGGCCTGTGTCGGGTAGTGGACTCGAGCTCCAGACAATGGGTTCAGTGAACTCTGGGAGGGCCTGTGTCGGGTAGTGGACTCGAGCTCAAAACAATGGGTTTAGTGAACTCTGGGAGGGCCTGTGTCGGGTAGTGGACTCGAGCTGCAGACAATGGGTTTAGAGAACTCTGGGAGGGCCTGTGTCGGGTAGTGGACTCGAGCACAGGACTCCAGCTCCAGACAATGGGTTTAGTGAACTCTGGGAGGGACTGTGTCGGGTATTGGACTCCAGCTCCAGACAATGCGTTTAGTGAACTCTGGGAGGGCCTGTGTGGAGTAGTGGACTCAAGCACAGGACTCGAGCTCCAGACAATGGGTTTAGTGAACTCTGGGAGGGCCTTTGTCGTGTAGTGCACTCGAGCACAGGACTCCAGCTCCAGACAATGGGTTTAGTGAACTCTGGGAGGGCCTGTGTGGGGTAGTGGACTCGAGCTCCAGACAATGGGTTTAGTGAACTCTGGGAGGGCCTGTGTCGGGTAGTGGACTCGAGCTCCAGACAATGGGTTTAGTGAACTCTGGGAGGGCCTGTGTCGGGTAGTGGACTCGAGCTCCAGACAATGGGTTCAGTGAACTCTGGGAGGGCCTGTGTCGGGTAGTGGACTCGAGCTCAAAATAATGGGTTTAGTGAACTCTGGGAGGGCCTGTGTAGGGTAGTGGACTCGAGCTGCAGACAATGGGTTTATAGAACTCTGTGAGGGCCTGTGTCGGGTAGTGGACTCGAGCACAGGACTCCAGCTCCAGACAATGGGTTTAGTGAACTCTGGGAGGAACTGTGTCGGGTAGTGGACTCCAGCTCCAGACAATGCGTTCAGTGAACTCTGGGAGGGCCTGTGTCGGGTTGTGGACTCGAGCTCCAGATAATGCGTTTAGTGAACTCTGGGAGGGCCTGTGTCGGGTAGTGGACTCAAGCACAGGACTCCAGCTCCAGACAATGGGTTTAGTGAACTCTGGGAGGGCCTGTGTCGGGTAGTGGACTCCAGCTCCAGACAATGGTTTTAGTGAACTCTGGGAGGGACTGTGTCGGGTAGTGGACTCCAGCTCCAGACAATGGGTTTAGTGAACTCTGGGTGGGCCTGTGTCGGGTTGTGGACTCTAGCTCCAGACAATGGGTTTAGTGAACTCTGGGAGGGCCTGTGTCGGGTAGTGGACTCCAGCTCCAGACAATGGGTTTAGTGAACTCTGGGTGGGCCTGTGTCGGGTAGTGGACTCTAGCTCCAGACAATGGGTTTAGTGAACTCTGGGAGGGCCTGTGTCGGGTAGTGAACTCCAGCTCCAGACAATGGGTTTGGTGAACTCTGGGAGGGCCTGAGTCGGGTAGTGGACTCCAGCTCCAGACAATGGGTTTAGTGAACTCTGGGAGGGCCTGTGTCGGGTAGTGGACTCGAGCACAGGACTCCAGCTCCAGTCAACGGGTTTAGAGAGCTCTGGGAGGGCCTGTGTCAGGTAGTGGACTCGAGCTCCAGACAATAGGTTTAGTGAACGCTGGGAGGGCCTGTGTAGGGTAGTGGACTCGATCTCCAGACAATGGTTTAGTGAACTCTGGGAGGGCATGTGTCGGGTACTGGACTCCAGCTCCAGACAATGGGTTTAGTGAACTATGGGAGGGCCTGTGTCGGGTAGTGGACTCAAGCACAGGACTCCAGCTCCAGACAATGGGTTTAGTGAACTCTGGGAGGGCCTGTGTCGGGTAGTGGACTCCAGCTCCAGACAATGGTTTTAGTGAACTCTGGGAGGGACTGTGTCGGGTAGTGGACTCCAGCTCCAGACAATGGGTTTAGTGAACTCTGGGAGGGCCTGTGTCGGGTAGTGGACTCTAGCTCCAGACAATGGGTTTAGTGAACTCTGGGAGGGCCTGTGTCGGGTAGTGGACTCCAGCTCCAGACAATGGGTTTAGTGAACTCTGGGAGGGCCTGTGTCGGGTAGTGGACTCCAGCTCCAGACAATGGGTTTAGTGAACTCTGGGAGGGCCTGTGTCGGGTAGTGGACTCGAGCACAGGACTCCAGATCCAGACAACGGGTTTAGAGAGCTCTGGGAGGGCCTTTGTCAGGTAGTGGACTCGAGCTCCAGACAATAGGTTTAGTGAACGCTGGGAGGGCCTGTGTAGGGTTGTGGACTCGAGCTCCAGACAATGGTTTAGTGATCTCTGGGAGGGCCTGTGTGGGGTAGTGGACTCGATGACAGGACTCCAGCTCCAGACAACGGGTTTAGTGAACTCAGGGAGGGCCTGTGTCGGGTAGTGGACTCGAGCTCCAGACAATACGTTTAGTGAACTCTGGGAGGGCCTGTGTCGGGAAGTGGACTCGTACTCCAGTCAATGGGTTTAGAGAACTCTGGGAGGGTCTGTGTCGGGTAGTGCACTCGAGCTCCAGACAATGGGTTTAGTGAACAATGGGAGGGCCTGTGTCGGGTAGTGGACTCGAGCTCCAGACAATGGGTTCAGTGAACCCTGGGAGGGTCTGTGTCGGGTAGTGGTCTCGAGCACAGGACTCCAGTTCCAGACAATGCGTTTAGTGAACTCTGGGAAGGCCTGTGTCGGGTTGTGGACTCGAGCACAGGACTCGAGCTGCAGACAATGGGTTTAGTGAACTCTGGGAGGGCCTGTGTGGGGTTGTGGACTCGAACTGCAGACAATGGGTTTTGTGAACTCTGGGAGGGCCGGTGTCGGGTAGTGGTCTCGAGCACAGGACTCCAGTTCCAGACAATGGGTTTAGTGAACTCTGGGAGGGCCTGTGTCGGGTTGTGGATTTGAGCTCCAGACAGTAGGTTTAGTGAACTCTGGGAGGGCCTGTGTCGGGTAGCGGACTCGAGCTCCAGACAATGGGTTTAGTGAACTATGAGAGGGCCTGTGTCGGGTAGTGGACTCGAGCTCCAGACAATGGGTTCAGTGAACTCTGGGAGGGCCTGTGTCGGGTAGTGGACTCGAGCTCAAAACAATGGGTTTAGTGAACTCTGGGAGGGCCTGTGTCGGGTAGTGGACTCGAGCTGCAGACAATGAGTTTAGAGAACTCTGGGAGGGCCTGTGTCGGGTTGTGGACTCGAGCACAGGACTCCAGCTCCAGACAATGGGTTTAGTGAACTCTGAGAGGGACTGTGTCGGGTAGTGGACTCCAGCTCCAGACAATGCGTTTAGTGAACTCTGAGAGGGCCTGTGTCGGGTTGTGGACTCGAGCTCCAGATAATGGGTTTAGTGAACTCTGGGAGGGCCTGTGTCGGGTAGTGGACTCAAGCACAGGACTCCAGCTCCAGACAATGGGTTTAGTGAACTCTGGGAGGGCCTGTGTCGGGTAGTGGACTCCAGCTCCAAACAATGGGTTTAGTGAACTCTGGGACGGCCTGTGTCGGGTAGTGGACTCCAGCTCCAGACAATGGGTTTAGTGAACTCTGGGAGGGCCTGTGTCGGGTAGTGGATTCCAGCTCCAGACAATGGGTTTAGTGAACTCTGGGAGGGACTGTGTCGGGTAGTGGACTCCAGCTCCAGACAAAGCGTTTAGTGAACTCTGGGATGGCCTGTGTCGGGTTGTGGACTCGAGCTCCAGACAATGGGTTTAGTGAACTCTGGGAGGGCCTGTGTCGGGTAGTGGACTCGAGCACAGGACTCCAGCTCCAGACAACGGGTTTTGAGAGCTCTGGGAGGGCCTGTGTCAGGTAGTGGTCTCGAGCTCCAGACAATAGGTTTAGTGAACGCTGGGAGGGCCTGTGTAGGGTAGTGGACTCGAGCTCCAGACAATGGTTTAGTGAACTCTGGGAGGGCCTGTGTCGGGTAGTGGACTCTAGGATAGCACTCGAGCTCCAGACAAAGGGTTTAGTGAACACTGGGAGGGCCTGTGTCGGGTAGTGGACTCCAGCACCAGACAATCGGTTTAGTGAACTATGGGAGGGCCTGTGTCGGGTAGTGGACTCTAGCTCCAGACAATGGGTTTAGTGAACTCTGGGAGGGCCTGTGTCGGGTAGTGGACTCTAGATCCAGACAATGGGTTTAGTGAACTCTGGGAGGGACTGTGTCGGGTAGTGGACTCCAGCTCCAGACAATGGGTTTAGTGAACTCTGGGAGGGCCTGTGTCGGGTAGTGGACTCCAGCTCCAGACAATGGGTTTAGTGAACTCTGGGAGGGACTGTGTAGGGTAGTGGACTCGAGCTCCAGACAATGGTTTAGTGAACTCTGGGAGGGCCTGTGTCGTGTAGTGGACTCTAGGATAGCACTCGAGCTCCAGACAATGGGTTTAGTGAACAATGGGAGGGCCTGTGTCGGGTAGTGGACTCCAGCTCCAGACAATGGGTTTAGTGAACTCTGGGAGGGCCTGTGTGGGGTAGTGGACTCGATCACATGACTCCAGCTCCAGACAATGGGTTTAGTGAACTCTGGGAGGGCCTGTGTAGGGTTGTGGACTCGAGCTCCAGACAATGGGTTTAGTGAAATCTGGGAGGGCCTGTGTCGGGTAGTGGACTCGAGCACAGGACTCCAGCTCCAGACAACGGGTTTACTGAACTCAGGGAGGGCCTGTGTCGGGTAGTGGACTCGAGCTCCAGACAATATGTTTAGTGAACTCTGGGAGGGCCTGTGTCGGGTAGTGGACTCGAGCTCCAGACAATGGGTTTAGTGAACTCTGGGAGGGTCTGTGTCGGGTAGTGCACTCAAGCTCCAGACACTGGGTTTAGTGAACAATGGGAGGGCCTGTGTCGGGTAGTGGACTCCAGCACCAGACAATCGGTTTAGTGAACTATGGGAGAGCCTGTGTCGGGTAGTGGACTCTAGCTCCAGACAATGGGTTTAGTGAACTCTGGGAGGGCCTGTGTCGGGTAGTGGACTCGAGCACAGGACTCCAGCTCCAGACAATGGGTTTAGTGAACTCTGGGAGGAACTGTGTCGGGTAGTGGACTCCAGCTCCAGACAATGCGTTCAGTGAACTCTGGGAGGGCCTGTGTCGGGTTGTGGACTCGAGCTCCAGATAATGCGTTTAGTGAACTCTGGGAGGGCCTGTGTCGGGTAGTGGACTCAAGCACAGGACTCCAGCTCCAGACAATGGGTTTAGTGAACTCTGGGAGGGCCTGTGTCGGGTAGTGGACTCCAGCTCCAGACAATGGTTTTAGTGAACTCTGGGAGGGACTGTGTCGGGTAGTGGACTCCAGCTCCAGACAATGGGTTTAGTGAACTCTGGGTGGGCCTGTGTCGGGTAGTGGACTCTAGCTCCAGACAATGGGTTTAGTGAACTCTGGGAGGGCCTGTGTCGGGTAGTGGACTCCAGCTCCAGACAATGGGTTTAGTGAACTCTGGGTGGGCCTGTGTCGGGTAGTGGACTCTAGCTCCAGACAATGGGTTTAGTGAACTCTGGGAGGGCCTGTGTCGGGTAGTGAACTCCAGCTCCAGACAATGGGTTTGGTGAACTCTGGGAGGGCCTGAGTCGGGTAGTGGACTCCAGCTCCAGACAATGGGTTTAGTGAACTCTGGGAAGGCCAGTGTCGGGTAGTGGACTCGAGCACAGGACTCCAGCTCCAGTCAACGGGTTTAGAGAGCTCTGGGAGGGCCTGTGTCAGGTAGTGGACTCGAGCTCCAGACAATAGGTTTAGTGAACGCTGGGAGGGCCTGTGTAGGGTAGTGGACTCGATCTCCAGACAATGGTTTAGTGAACTCTGGGAGGGCATGTGTCGGGTACTGGACTCCAGCTCCAGACAATGGGTTTAGTGAACTATGGGAGGGCCTGTGTCGGGTAGTGGACTCAAGCACAGGACTCCAGCTCCAGACAATGGGTTTAGTGAACTCTGGGAGGGCCTGTGTCGGGTAGTGGACTCCAGCTCCAGACAATGGTTTTAGTGAACTCTGGGAGGGACTGTGTCGGGTAGTGGACTCCAGCTCCAGACAATGGGTTTAGTGAACTCTGGGAGGGCCTGTGTCGGGTAGTGGACTCTAGCTCCAGACAATGGGTTTAGTGAACTCTGGGAGGGCCTGTGTCGGGTAGTGGACTCCAGCTCCAGACAATGGGTTTAGTGAACTCTGGGAGGGCCTGTGTCGGGTAGTGGACTCCAGCTCCAGACAATGGGTTTAGTGAACTCTGGGAGGGCCTGTGTCGGGTAGTGGACTCGAGCACAGGACTCCAGATCCAGACAACGGGTTTAGAGAGCTCTGGGAGGGCCTTTGTCAGGTAGTGGACTCGAGCTCCAGACAATAGGTTTAGTGAACGCTGGGAGGGCCTGTGTAGGGTTGTGGACTCGAGCTCCAGACAATGGTTTAGTGAACCCTGGGAGGGCGTGTGTCGGGTAGTGCACTCCAGCTCCAGACAATGGGTTTAGTGAACTATGGGGGGGCCTGTGTCGGGTAGTGGACTCCAGCTCCAGACAATGGTTTTAGTGAACTCTGGGAGGGACTGTGTCGGGTAGTGGACTCCTGCTCCAGACAATGGGTTTAGTGAACTCTGGGAGGGCCTGTGTCGGGTAGTGGACTCTAGCTCCAGACAATGGGTTTAGTGAACTCTGGGAGGGCCTGTGTCGGGTAGTGGACTCCACCTCCAGACAAAGTGTTTAGTGAACTCTGGGAGGGCCTGTGTCGGGTAGTGGACTCCAGCTCCAGACAATGGGTTTAGTGAACTCTGGGAGGGCCTGTGTGGGGTAGTGGACTCGAGCTCCAGACAATGGGTTTAGTAAACTCTGGGAGGGCCAGTGTCGGGTAGTGGACTCGAGCTCCAGACAATGGGTTTAGTGAACTCTGGGAGGGCCTGTGTCGGGTAGTGGACTCGAGCTCCAGACAATGGGTTCAGTGAACTCTGGGAGGGCCTGTGTCGGGTAGTGGACTCGAGCTCAAAACAATGGGTTTAGTGAACTCTGGGAGGGCCTGTGTCGGGTAGTGGACTCGAGCTGCAGACAATGGGTTTAGAGAACTCTGGGAGGGCCTGTGTCGGGTAGTGGACTCGAGCACAGGACTCCAGCTCCAGACAATGGGTTTAGTGAACTCTGGGAGGGACTGTGTCGGGTATTGGACTCCAGCTCCAGACAATGCGTTTAGTGAACTCTGGGAGGGCCTGTGTGGAGTAGTGGACTCAAGCACAGGACTCGAGCTCCAGACAATGGGTTTAGTGAACTCTGGGAGGGCCTTTGTCGTGTAGTGCACTCGAGCACAGGACTCCAGCTCCAGACAATGGGTTTAGTGAACTCTGGGAGGGCCTGTGTGGGGTAGTGGACTCGAGCTCCAGACAATGGGTTTAGTGAACTCTGGGAGGGCCTGTGTCGGGTAGTGGACTCGAGCTCCAGACAATGGGTTTAGTGAACTCTGGGAGGGCCTGTGTCGGGTAGTGGACTCGAGCTCCAGACAATGGGTTCAGTGAACTCTGGGAGGGCCTGTGTCGGGTAGTGGACTCGAGCTCAAAATAATGGGTTTAGTGAACTCTGGGAGGGCCTGTGTAGGGTAGTGGACTCGAGCTGCAGACAATGGGTTTATAGAACTCTGTGAGGGCCTGTGTCGGGTAGTGGACTCGAGCACAGGACTCCAGCTCCAGACAATGGGTTTAGTGAACTCTGGGAGGAACTGTGTCGGGTAGTGGACTCCAGCTCCAGACAATGCGTTCAGTGTACTCTGGGAGGGCCTGTGTCGGGTTGTGGACTCGAGCTCCAGATAATGCGTTTAGTGAACTCTGGGAGGGCCTGTGTCGGGTAGTGGACTCAAGCACAGGACTCCAGCTCCAGACAATGGGTTTAGTGAACTCTGGGAGGGCCTGTGTCGGGTAGTGGACTCCAGCTCCAGACAATGGTTTTAGTGAACTCTGGGAGGGACTGTGTCGGGTAGTGGACTCCAGCTCCAGACAATGGGTTTAGTGAACTCTGGGTGGGCCTGTGTCGGGTAGTGGACTCTAGCTCCAGACAATGGGTTTAGTGAACTCTGGGAGGGCCTGTGTCGGGTAGTGGACTCCAGCTCCAGACAATGGGTTTAGTGAACTCTGGGTGGGCCTGTGTCGGGTAGTGGACTCTAGCTCCAGACAATTGGTTTAGTGAACTCTGGGAGGGCCTGTGTCGGGTAGTGAACTCCAGCTCCAGACAATGGGTTTGGTGAACTCTGGGAGGGCCTGAGTCGGGTAGTGGACTCCAGCTCCAGACAATGGGTTTAGTGAACTCTGGGAGGGCCTGTGTCGGGTAGTGGACTCGAGCACAGGACTCCAGCTCCAGTCAACGGGTTTAGAGAGCTCTGGGAGGGCCTGTGTCAGGTAGTGGACTCGAGCTCCAGACAATAGGTTTAGTGAACGCTGGGAGGGCCTGTGTAGGGTAGTGGACTCGATCTCCAGACAATGGTTTAGTGAACTCTGGGAGGGCATGTGTCGGGTACTGGACTCCAGCTCCAGACAATGGGTTTAGTGAACTATGGGAGGGCCTGTGTCGGGTAGTGGACTCAAGCACAGGACTCCAGCTCCAGACAATGGGTTTAGTGAACTCTGGGAGGGCCTGTGTCGGGTAGTGGACTCCAGCTCCAGACAATGGTTTTAGTGAACTCTGGGAGGGACTGTGTCGGGTAGTGGACTCCAGCTCCAGACAATGGGTTTAGTGAACTCTGGGAGGGCCTGTGTCGGGTAGTGGACTCTAGCTCCAGACAATGGGTTTAGTGAACTCTGGGAGGGCCTGTCTCGGGTAGTGGACTCCAGCTCCAGACAATGGGTTTAGTGAACTCTGGGAGGGCCTGTGTCGGGTAGTGGACTCCAGCTCCAGACAATGGGTTTAGTGAACTCTGGGAGGGCCTGTGTCGGGTAGTGGACTCGAGCACAGGACTCCAGATCCAGACAACGGGTTTAGAGAGCTCTGGGAGGGCCTTTGTCAGGTAGTGGACTCGAGCTCCAGACAATAGGTTTAGTGAACGCTGGGAGGGCCTGTGTAGGGTTGTGGACTCGAGCTCCAGACAATGGTTTAGTGATCTCTGGGAGGGCCTGTGTGGGGTAGTGGACTCGATGACAGGACTCCAGCTCCAGACAACGGGTTTAGTGAACTCAGGGAGGGCCTGTGTCGGGTAGTGGACTCGAGCTCCAGACAATACGTTTAGTGAACTCTGGGAGGGCCTGTGTCGGGAAGTGGACTCGTACTCCAGTCAATGGGTTTAGAGAACTCTGGGAGGGTCTGTGTCGGGTAGTGCACTCGAGCTCCAGACAATGGGTTTAGTGAACAATGGGAGGGCCTGTGTCGGGTAGTGGACTCGAGCTCCAGACAATGGGTTCAGTGAACCCTGGGAGGGTCTGTGTCGGGTAGTGGTCTCGAGCACAGGACTCCAGTTCCAGACAATGCGTTTAGTGAACTCTGGGAGGGCCTGTGTCGGGTTGTGGACTCGAGCACAGGACTCGAGCTGCAGACAATGGGTTTAGTGAACTCTGGGAGGGCCTGTGTGGGGTTGTGGACTCGAGCTGCAGACAATGGGTTTTGTGAACTCTGGGAGGGCCGGTGTCGGGTAGTGGTCTCGAGCACAGGACTCCAGTTCCAGACAATGGGTTTAGTGAACTCTGGGAGGGCCTGTGTCGGGTTGTGGATTTGAGCTCCAGACAGTAGGTTTAGTGAACTCTGGGAGGGCCTGTGTCGGGTAGCGGACTCGAGCTCCAGACAATGGGTTTAGTGAACTATGAGAGGGCCTGTGTCGGGTAGTGGACTCGAGCTCCAGACAATGGGTTCAGTGAACTCTGGGAGGGCCTGTGTCGGGTAGTGGACTCGAGCTCAAAACAATGGGTTTAGTGAACTCTGGGAGGGCCTGTGTCGGGTAGTGGACTCGAGCTGCAGACAATGAGTTTAGAGAACTCTGGGAGGGCCTGTGTCGGGTAGTGGACTCGAGCACAGGACTCCAGCTCCAGACAATGGGTTTAGTGAACTCTGAGAGGGACTGTGTCGGGTAGTGGACTCCAGCTCCAGACAATGCGTTTAGTGAACTCTGAGAGGGCCTGTGTCGGGTTGTGGACTCGAGCTCCAGATAATGGGTTTAGTGAACTCTGGGAGGGCCTGTGTCGGGTAGTGGACTCAAGCACAGGACTCCAGCTCCAGACAATGGGTTTAGTGAACTCTGGGAGGGCCTGTGTCGGGTAGTGGACTCCAGCTCCAAACAATGGGTTTAGTGAACTCTGGGACGGCCTGTGTCGGGTAGTGGACTCCAGCTCCAGACAATGGGTTTAGTGAACTCTGGGAGGGCCTGTGTCGGGTAGTGGATTCCAGCTCCAGACAATGGGTTTAGTGAACTCTGGGAGGGACTGTGTCGGGTAGTGGACTCCAGCTCCAGACAAAGCGTTTAGTGAACTCTGGGATGGCCTGTGTCGGGTTGTGGACTCGAGCTCCAGACAATGGGTTTAGTGAACTCTGGGAGGGCCTGTGTCGGGTAGTGGACTCGAGCACAGGACTCCAGCTCCAGACAACGGGTTTTGAGAGCTCTGGGAGGGCCTGTGTCAGGTAGTGGTCTCGAGCTCCAGACAATAGGTTTAGTGAACGCTGGGAGGGCCTGTGTAGGGTAGTGGACTGGAGCTCCAGACAATGGTTTAGTGAACTCTGGGAGGGCCTGTGTCGGGTAGTGGACTCTAGGATAGCACTCGAGCTCCAGACAAAGGGTTTAGTGAACACTGGGAGGGCCTGTGTCGGGTAGTGGACTCCAGCACCAGACAATCGGTTTAGTGAACTATGGGAGGGCCTGTGTCGGGTAGTGGACTCTAGCTCCAGACAATGGGTTTAGTGAACTCTGGGAGGGCCTGTGTCGGGTAGTGGACTCTAGATCCAGACAATGGGTTTAGTGAACTCTGGGAGGGACTGTGTCGGGTAGTGGACTCCAGCTCCAGACAATGGGTTTAGTGAACTCTGGGAGGGCCTGTGTCGGGTAGTGGACTCCAGCTCCAGACAATGGGTTTAGTGAACTCTGGGAGGGACTGTGTAGGGTAGTGGACTCGAGCTCCAGACAATGGTTTAGTGAACTCTGGGAGGGCCTGTGTCGTGTAGTGGACTCTAGGATAGCACTCGAGCTCCAGACAATGGGTTTAGTGAACACTGGGAGGGCCTGTGTCGGGTAGTGGACTCCAGCTCCAGACAATGGGTTTAGTGAACTCTGGGAGGGCCTGTGTGGGGTAGTGGACTCGATCACATGACTCCAGCTCCAGACAATGGGTTTAGTGAACTCTGGGAGGGCCTGTGTAGGGTTGTGGACTCGAGCTCCAGACAATGGGTTTAGTGAAATCTGGGAGGGCCTGTGTCGGGTAGTGGACTCGAGCACAGGACTCCAGCTCCAGACAACGGGTTTACTGAACTCAGGGAGGGCCTGTGTCGGGTAGTGGACTCGAGCTCCAGACAATATGTTTAGTGAACTCTGGGAGGGCCTGTGTCGGGTAGTGGACTCGAGCTCCAGACAATGGGTTTAGTGAACTCTGGGAGGGTCTGTGTCGGGTAGTGCACTCAAGCTCCAGACACTGGGTTTAGTGAACAATGGGAGGGCCTGTGTCGGGTAGTGGACTCCAGCACCAGACAATCGGTTTAGTGAACTATGGGAGAGCCTGTGTCGGGTAGTGGACTCTAGCTCCAGACAATGGGTTTAGTGAACTCTGGGAGGGCCTGTGTCGGGTAGTGGACTCGAGCACAGGACTCCAGCTCCAGACAATGGGTTTAGTGAACTCTGGGAGGAACTGTGTCGGGTAGTGGACTCCAGCTCCAGACAATGCGTTCAGTGAACTCTGGGAGGGCCTGTGTCGGGTTGTGGACTCGAGCTCCAGATAATGCGTTTAGTGAACTCTGGGAGGGCCTGTGTCGGGTAGTGGACTCAAGCACAGGACTCCAGCTCCAGACAATGGGTTTAGTGAACTCTGGGAGGGCCTGTGTCGGGTAGTGGACTCCAGCTCCAGACAATGGTTTTAGTGAACTCTGGGAGGGACTGTGTCGGGTAGTGGACTCCAGCTCCAGACAATGGGTTTAGTGAACTCTGGGTGGGCCTGTGTCGGGTAGTGGACTCTAGCTCCAGACAATGGGTTTAGTGAACTCTGGGAGGGCCTGTGTCGGGTAGTGGACTCCAGCTCCAGACAATGGGTTTAGTGAACTCTGGGTGGGCCTGTGTCGGGTAGTGGACTCTAGCTCCAGACAATGGGTTTAGTGAACTCTGGGAGGGCCTGTGTCGGGTAGTGAACTCCAGCTCCAGACAATGGGTTTGGTGAACTCTGGGAGGGCCTGAGTCGGGTAGTGGACTCCAGCTCCAGACAATGGGTTTAGTGAACTCTGGGAGGGCCAGTGTCGGGTAGTGGACTCGAGCACAGGACTCCAGCTCCAGTCAACGGGTTTAGAGAGCTCTGGGAGGGCCTGTGTCAGGTAGTGGACTCGAGCTCCAGACAATAGGTTTAGTGAACGCTGGGAGGGCCTGTGTAGGGTAGTGGACTCGATCTCCAGACAATGGTTTAGTGAACTCTGGGAGGGCATGTGTCGGGTACTGGACTCCAGCTCCAGACAATGGGTTTAGTGAACTATGGGAGGGCCTGTGTCGGGTAGTGGACTCAAGCACAGGACTCCAGCTCCAGACAATGGGTTTAGTGAACTCTGGGAGGGCCTGTGTCGGGTAGTGGACTCCAGCTCCAGACAATGGTTTTAGTGAACTCTGGGAGGGACTGTGTCGGGTAGTGGACTCCAGCTCCAGACAATGGGTTTAGTGAACTCTGGGAGGGCCTGTGTCGGGTAGTGGACTCTAGCTCCAGACAATGGGTTTAGTGAACTCTGGGAGGGCCTGTGTCGGGTAGTGGACTCCAGCTCCAGACAATGGGTTTAGTGAACTCTGGGAGGGCCTGTGTCGGGTAGTGGACTCCAGCTCCAGACAATGGGTTTAGTGAACTCTGGGAGGGCCTGTGTCGGGTAGTGGACTCGAGCACAGGACTCCAGATCCAGACAACGGGTTTAGAGAGCTCTGGGAGGGCCTTTGTCAGGTAGTGGACTCGAGCTCCAGACAATAGGTTTAGTGAACGCTGGGAGGGCCTGTGTAGGGTTGTGGACTCGAGCTCCAGACAATGGTTTAGTGATCTCTGGGAGGGCCTGTGTGGGGTAGTGGACTCGATGACAGGACTCCAGCTCCAGACAACGGGTTTAGTGAACTCAGGGAGGGCCTGTGTCGGGTAGTGGACTCGAGCTCCAGACAATACGTTTAGTGAACTCTGGGAGGGCCTGTGTCGGGAAGTGGACTCGTACTCCAGACAATGGGTTTAGAGAACTCTGGGAGGGTCTGTGTCGGGTAGTGCACTCGAGCTCCAGACAATGGGTTTAGTGAACAATGGGAGGGCCTGTGTCGGGTAGTGGACTCGAGCTCCAGACAATGGGTTCAGTGAACCCTGGGAGGGTCTGTGTCGGGTAGTGGTCTCGAGCACAGGACTCCAGTTCCAGACAATGCGTTTAGTGAACTCTGGGAGGGCCTGTGTCGGGTTGTGGACTCGAGCACAGGACTCGAGCTGCAGACAATGGGTTTAGTGAACTCTGGGAGGGCCTGTGTGGGGTTGTGGACTCGAGCTGCAGACAATGGGTTTTGTGAACTCTGGGAGGGCCGGTGTCGGGTAGTGGTCTCGAGCACAGGACTCCAGTTCCAGACAATGGGTTTAGTGAACTCTGGGAGGGCCTGTGTCGGGTTGTGGATTTGAGCTCCAGACAGTAGGTTTAGTGAACTCTGGGAGGGCCTGTGTCGGGTAGCGGACTCGAGCTCCAGACAATGGGTTTAGTGAACTATGAGAGGGCCTGTGTCGGGTAGTGGACTCGAGCTCCAGACAATGGGTTCAGTGAACTCTGGGAGGGCCTGTGTCGGGTAGTGGACTCGAGCTCAAAACAATGGGTTTAGTGAACTCTGGGAGGGCCTGTGTCGGGTAGTGGACTCGAGCTGCAGACAATGAGTTTAGAGAACTCTGGGAGGGCCTGTGTCGGGTAGTGGACTCGAGCACAGGACTCCAGCTCCAGACAATGGGTTTAGTGAACTCTGAGAGGGACTGTGTCGGGTAGTGGACTCCAGCTCCAGACAATGCGTTTAGTGAACTCTGAGAGGGCCTGTGTCGGGTTGTGGACTCGAGCTCCAGATAATGGGTTTAGTGAACTCTGGGAGGGCCTGTGTCGGGTAGTGGACTCAAGCACAGGACTCCAGCTCCAGACAATGGGTTTAGTGAACTCTGGGAGGGCCTGTGTCGGGTAGTGGACTCCAGCTCCAAACAATGGGTTTAGTGAACTCTGGGACGGCCTGTGTCGGGTAGTGGACTCCAGCTCCAGACAATGGGTTTAGTGAACTCTGGGAGGGCCTGTGTCGGGTAGTGGATTCCAGCTCCAGACAATGGGTTTAGTGAACTCTGGGAGGGACTGTGTCGGGTAGTGGACTCCAGCTCCAGACAATGGGTTTAGTGAACTCTGGGAGGGCCTGTGTCGGGTAGTGGATTCCAGCTCCAGACAATGGGTTTAGTGAACTCTGGGAGGGACTGTGTCGGGTAGTGGACTCCAGCTCCAGACAATGGTTTTAGTGAACTCTGGGAGGGACTGTGTCGGGTAGTGGACTCCAGCTCCAGACAAAGCGTTTAGTGAACTCTGGGATGGCCTGTGTAGGGTTGTGGACTCGAGCTCCAGACAATGGGTTTAGTGAACTCTGGGAGGGCCTGTGTCGGGTAGTGGACTCGAGCACAGGACTCCAGCTCCAGACAACGGGTTTTGAGAGCTCTGGGAGGGCCTGTGTCAGGTAGTGGTCTCGAGCTCCAGACAATAGGTTTAGTGAACGCTGGGAGGGCCTGTGTAGGGTAGTGGACTCGAGCTCCAGATAATGCGTTTAGTGAACTCTGGGAGGGCCTGTGTCGGGTAGTGGACTCAAGCACAGGACTCCAGCTCCAGACAATGGGTTTAGTGAACTCTGGGAGGGCCTGTGTCGGGTAGTGGACTCCAGCTCCAGACAATGGTTTTAGTGAACTCTGGGAGGGACTGTGTCGGGTAGTGGACTCCAGCTCCAGACAATGGGTTTAGTGAACTCTGGGTGGGCCTGTGTCGGGTAGTGGACTCTAGCTCCAGACAATGGGTTTAGTGAACTCTGGGAGGGCCTGTGTCGGGTAGTGGACTCCAGCTCCAGACAATGGGTTTAGTGAACTCTGGGTGGGCCTGTGTCGGGTAGTGGACTCTAGCTCCAGACAATGGGTTTAGTGAACTCTGGGAGGGCCTGTGTCGGGTAGTGAACTCCAGCTCCAGACAATGGGTTTGGTGAACTCTGGGAGGGCCTGAGTCGGGTAGTGGACTCCAGCTCCAGACAATGGGTTTAGTGAACTCTGGGAGGGCCAGTGTCGGGTAGTGGACTCGAGCACAGGACTCCAGCTCCAGTCAAAGGGTTTAGAGAGCTCTGGGAGGGCCTGTGTCAGGTAGTGGACTCGAGCTCCAGACAATAGGTTTAGTGAACGCTGGGAGGGCCTGTGTAGGGTAGTGGACTCGATCTCCAGACAATGGTTTAGTGAACTCTGGGAGGGCATGTGTCGGGTACTGGACTCCAGCTCCAGACAATGGGTTTAGTGAACTATGGGAGGGCCTGTGTCGGGTAGTGGACTCAAGCACAGGACTCCAGCTCCAGACAATGGGTTTAGTGAACTCTGGGAGGGCCTGTGTCGGGTAGTGGACTCCAGCTCCAGACAATGGTTTTAGTGAACTCTGGGAGGGACTGTGTCGGGTAGTGGACTCCAGCTCCAGACAATGGGTTTAGTGAACTCTGGGAGGGCCTGTGTCGGGTAGTGGACTCTAGCTCCAGACAATGGGTTTAGTGAACTCTGGGAGGGCCTGTGTCGGGTAGTGGACTCCAGCTCCAGACAATGGGTTTAGTGAACTCTGGGAGGGCCTGTGTCGGGTAGTGGACTCCAGCTCCAGACAATGGGTTTAGTGAACTCTGGGAGGGCCTGTGTCGGGTAGTGGACTCGAGCACAGGACTCCAGATCCAGACAACGGGTTTAGAGAGCTCTGGGAGGGCCTTTGTCAGGTAGTGGACTCGAGCTCCAGACAATAGGTTTAGTGAACGCTGGGAGGGCCTGTGTAGGGTTGTGGACTCGAGCTCCAGACAATGGTTTAGTGATCTCTGGGAGGGCCTGTGTGGGGTAGTGGACTCGATGACAGGACTCCAGCTCCAGACAACGGGTTTAGTGAACTCAGGGAGGGCCTGTGTCGGGTAGTGGACTCGAGCTCCAGACAATACGTTTAGTGAACTCTGGGAGGGCCTGTGTCGGGAAGTGGACTCGTACTCCAGACAATGGGTTTAGAGAACTCTGGGAGGGTCTGTGTCGGGTAGTGCACTCGAGCTCCAGACAATGGGTTTAGTGAACAATGGGAGGGCCTGTGTCGGGTAGTGGACTCGAGCTCCAGACAATGGGTTCAGTGAACCCTGGGAGGGTCTGTGTCGGGTAGTGGTCTCGAGCACAGGACTCCAGTTCCAGACAATGCGTTTAGTGAACTCTGGGAGGGCCTGTGTCGGGTTGTGGACTCGAGCACAGGACTCGAGCTGCAGACAATGGGTTTAGTGAACTCTGGGAGGGCCTGTGTGGGGTTGTGGACTCGAGCTGCAGACAATGGGTTTTGTGAACTCTGGGAGGGCCGGTGTCGGGTAGTGGTCTCGAGCACAGGACTCCAGTTCCAGACAATGGGTTTAGTGAACTCTGGGAGGGCCTGTGTCGGGTTGTGGATTTGAGCTCCAGACAGTAGGTTTAGTGAACTCTGGGAGGGCCTGTGTCGGGTAGCGGACTCGAGCTCCAGACAATGGGTTTAGTGAACTATGAGAGGGCCTGTGTCGGGTAGTGGACTCGAGCTCCAGACAATGGGTTCAGTGAACTCTGGGAGGGCCTGTGTCGGGTAGTGGACTCGAGCTCAAAACAATGGGTTTAGTGAACTCTGGGAGGGCCTGTGTCGGGTAGTGGACTCGAGCTGCAGACAATGAGTTTAGAGAACTCTGGGAGGGCCTGTGTCGGGTAGTGGACTCGAGCACAGGACTCCAGCTCCAGACAATGGGTTTAGTGAACTCTGAGAGGGACTGTGTCGGGTAGTGGACTCCAGCTCCAGACAATGCGTTTAGTGAACTCTGAGAGGGCCTGTGTCGGGTTGTGGACTCGAGCTCCAGATAATGGGTTTAGTGAACTCTGGGAGGGCCTGTGTCGGGTAGTGGACTCAAGCACAGGACTCCAGCTCCAGACAATGGGTTTAGTGAACTCTGGGAGGGCCTGTGTCGGGTAGTGGACTCCAGCTCCAAACAATGGGTTTAGTGAACTCTGGGACGGCCTGTGTCGGGTAGTGGACTCCAGCTCCAGACAATGGGTTTAGTGAACTCTGGGAGGGCCTGTGTCGGGTAGTGGATTCCAGCTCCAGACAATGGGTTTAGTGAACTCTGGGAGGGACTGTGTCGGGTAGTGGACTCCAGCTCCAGACAAAGCGTTTAGTGAACTCTGGGATGGCCTGTGTAGGGTTGTGGACTCGAGCTCCAGACAATGGGTTTAGTGAACTCTGGGAGGGCCTGTGTCGGGTAGTGGACTCGAGCACAGGACTCCAGCTCCAGACAACGGGTTTTGAGAGCTCTGGGAGGGCCTGTGTCAGGTAGTGGTCTCGAGCTCCAGACAATAGGTTTAGTGAACGCTGGGAGGGCCTGTGTAGGGTAGTGGACTCGAGCTCCAGACAATGGTTTAGTGAACTCTGGGAGGGCCTGTGTCGGGTAGTGGACTCTAGGATAGCACTCGAGCTCCAGACAAAGGGTTTAGTGAACACTGGGAGGGCCTGTGTCGGGTAGTGGACTCCAGCACCAGACAATCGGTTTAGTGAACTATGGGAGGGCCTGTGTCGGGTAGTGGACTCTAGCTCCAGACAATGGGTTTAGTGAACTCTGGGAGGGCCTGTGTCGGGTAGTGGACTCTAGATCCAGACAATGGGTTTAGTGAACTCTGGGAGGGACTGTGTCGGGTAGTGGACTCCAGCTCCAGACAATGGGTTTAGTGAACTCTGGGAGGGCCTGTGTCGGGTAGTGGACTCCAGCTCCAGACAATGGGTTTAGTGAACTCTGGGAGGGACTGTGTAGGGTAGTGGACTCGAGCTCCAGACAATGGTTTAGTGAACTCTGGGAGGGCCTGTGTCGTGTAGTGGACTCTAGGATAGCACTCGAGCTCCAGACAATGGGTTTAGTGAACACTGGGAGGGCCTGTGTCGGGTAGCGGACTCGAGCTCCAGACAATGGGTTTAGTGAACTATGAGAGGGCCTGTGTCGGGTAGTGGACTCGAGCTCCAGACAATGGGTTCAGTGAACTCTGGGAGGGCCTGTGTCGGGTAGTGGACTCGAGCTCAAAACAATGGGTTTAGTGAACTCTGGGAGGGCCTGTGTCGGGTAGTGGACTCGAGCTGCAGACAATGAGTTTAGAGAACTCTGGGAGGGCCTGTGTCGGGTAGTGGACTCGAGCACAGGACTCCAGCTCCAGACAATGGGTTTAGTGAACTCTGAGAGGGACTGTGTCGGGTAGTGGACTCCAGCTCCAGACAATGCGTTTAGTGAACTCTGGGAGGGCCTGTGTCGGGTTGTGGACTCGAGCTGCAGACAATGAGTTTAGAGAACTCTGGGAGGGCCTGTGTCGGGTAGTGGACTCGAGCACAGGACTCCAGCTCCAGACAATGGGTTTAGTGAACTCTGAGAGGGACTGTGTCGGGTAGTGGACTCCAGCTCCAGACAATGGGTTTAGTGAACTCTGAGAGGGCCTGTGTCGGGTTGTGGACTCGAGCTCCAGATAATGGGTTTAGTGAACTCTGGGAGGGCCTGTGTCGGGTAGTGGACTCAAGCACAGGACTCCAGCTCCAGACAATGGGTTTAGTGAACTCTGGGAGGGCCTGTGTCAGGTAGTGGACTCGAGCTCCAGACAATAGGTTTAGTGAACGCTGGGAGGGCCTGTGTAGGGTAGTGGACTCGATCTCCAGACAATGGTTTAGTGAACTCTGGGAGGGCATGTGTCGGGTACTGGACTCCAGCTCCAGACAATGGGTTTAGTGAACTATGGGAGGGCGTGTGTCGGGTAGTGGACTCAAGCACAGGACTCCAGCTCCAGACAATGGGTTTAGTGAACTCTGGGAGGGCCTGTGTCGGGTAGTGGACTCCAGCTCCAGACAATGGTTTTAGTGAACTCTGGGAGGGACTGTGTCGGGTAGTGGACTCCAGCTCCAGACAATGGGTTTAGTGAACTCTGGGAGGGCCTGTGTCGGGTAGTGGACTCTAGCTCCAGACAATGGGTTTAGTGAACTCTGGGAGGGCCTGTGTCGGGTAGTGGACTCCAGCTCCAGACAATGGGTTTAGTGAACTCTGGGAGGGCCTGTGTCGGGTAGTGGACTCCAGCTCCAGACAATGGGTTTAGTGAACTCTGGGAGGGCCTGTGTCGGGTAGTGGACTCGAGCACAGGACTCCAGATCCAGACAACGGGTTTAGAGAGCTCTGGGAGGGCCTTTGTCAGGTAGTGGACTCGAGCTCCAGACAATAGGTTTAGTGAACGCTGGGAGGGCCTGTGTAGGGTTGTGGACTCGAGCTCCAGACAATGGTTTAGTGATCTCTGGGAGGGCCTGTGTGGGGTAGTGGACTCGATGACAGGACTCCAGCTCCAGACAACGGGTTTAGTGAACTCAGGGAGGGCCTGTGTCGGGTAGTGGACTCGAGCTCCAGACAATACGTTTAGTGAACTCTGGGAGGGCCTGTGTCGGGAAGTGGACTCGTACTCCAGACAATGGGTTTAGAGAACTCTGGGAGGGTCTGTGTCGGGTAGTGCACTCGAGCTCCAGACAATGGGTTTAGTGAACAATGGGAGGGCCTGTGTCGGGTAGTGGACTCGAGCTCCAGACAATGGGTTCAGTGAACCCTGGGAGGGTCTGTGTCGGGTAGTGGTCTCGAGCACAGGACTCCAGTTCCAGACAATGCGTTTAGTGAACTCTGGGAGGGCCTGTGTCGGGTTGTGGACTCGAGCACAGGACTCGAGCTGCAGACAATGGGTTTAGTGAACTCTGGGAGGGCCTGTGTGGGGTTGTGGACTCGAGCTGCAGACAATGGGTTTTGTGAACTCTGGGAGGGCCGGTGTCGGGTAGTGGTCTCGAGCACAGGACTCCAGTTCCAGACAATGGGTTTAGTGAACTCTGGGAGGGCCTGTGTCGGGTTGTGGATTTGAGCTCCAGACAGTAGGTTTAGTGAACTCTGGGAGGGCCTGTGTCGGGTAGCGGACTCGAGCTCCAGACAATGGGTTTAGTGAACTATGAGAGGGCCTGTGTCGGGTAGTGGACTCGAGCTCCAGACAATGGGTTCAGTGAACTCTGGGAGGGCCTGTGTCGGGTAGTGGACTCGAGCTCAAAACAATGGGTTTAGTGAACTCTGGGAGGGCCTGTGTCGGGTAGTGGACTCGAGCTGCAGACAATGAGTTTAGAGAACTCTGGGAGGGCCTGTGTCGGGTAGTGGACTCGAGCACAGGACTCCAGCTCCAGACAATGGGTTTAGTGAACTCTGAGAGGGACTGTGTCGGGTAGTGGACTCCAGCTCCAGACAATGCGTTTAGTGAACTCTGAGAGGGCCTGTGTCGGGTTGTGGACTCGAGCTCCAGATAATGGGTTTAGTGAACTCTGGGAGGGCCTGTGTCGGGTAGTGGACTCAAGCACAGGACTCCAGCTCCAGACAATGGGTTTAGTGAACTCTGGGAGGGCCTGTGTCGGGTAGTGGACTCCAGCTCCAAACAATGGGTTTAGTGAACTCTGGGACGGCCTGTGTCGGGTAGTGGACTCCAGCTCCAGACAATGGGTTTAGTGAACTCTGGGAGGGCCTGTGTCGGGTAGTGGATTCCAGCTCCAGACAATGGGTTTAGTGAACTCTGGGAGGGACTGTGTCGGGTAGTGGACTCCAGCTCCAGACAAAGCGTTTAGTGAACTCTGGGATGGCCTGTGTAGGGTTGTGGACTCGAGCTCCAGACAATGGGTTTAGTGAACTCTGGGAGGGCCTGTGTCGGGTAGTGGACTCGAGCACAGGACTCCAGCTCCAGACAACGGGTTTTGAGAGCTCTGGGAGGGCCTGTGTCAGGTAGTGGTCTCGAGCTCCAGACAATAGGTTTAGTGAACGCTGGGAGGGCCTGTGTAGGGTAGTGGACTCGAGCTCCAGACAATGGTTTAGTGAACTCTGGGAGGGCCTGTGTCGGGTAGTGGACTCTAGGATAGCACTCGAGCTCCAGACAAAGGGTTTAGTGAACACTGGGAGGGCCTGTGTCGGGTAGTGGACTCCAGCACCAGACAATCGGTTTAGTGAACTATGGGAGGGCCTGTGTCGGGTAGTGGACTCTAGCTCCAGACAATGGGTTTAGTGAACTCTGGGAGGGCCTGTGTCGGGTAGTGGACTCTAGATCCAGACAATGGGTTTAGTGAACTCTGGGAGGGACTGTGTCGGGTAGTGGACTCCAGCTCCAGACAATGGGTTTAGTGAACTCTGGGAGGGCCTGTGTCGGGTAGTGGACTCCAGCTCCAGACAATGGGTTTAGTGAACTCTGGGAGGGACTGTGTAGGGTAGTGGACTCGAGCTCCAGACAATGGTTTAGTGAACTCTGGGAGGGCCTGTGTCGTGTAGTGGACTCTAGGATAGCACTCGAGCTCCAGACAATGGGTTTAGTGAACACTGGGAGGGCCTGTGTCGGGTAGCGGACTCGAGCTCCAGACAATGGGTTTAGTGAACTATGAGAGGGCCTGTGTCGGGTAGTGGACTCGAGCTCCAGACAATGGGTTCAGTGAACTCTGGGAGGGCCTGTGTCGGGTAGTGGACTCGAGCTCAAAACAATGGGTTTAGTGAACTCTGGGAGGGCCTGTGTCGGGTAGTGGACTCGAGCTGCAGACAATGAGTTTAGAGAACTCTGGGAGGGCCTGTGTCGGGTAGTGGACTCGAGCACAGGACTCCAGCTCCAGACAATGGGTTTAGTGAACTCTGAGAGGGACTGTGTCGGGTAGTGGACTCCAGCTCCAGACAATGCGTTTAGTGAACTCTGAGAGGGCCTGTGTCGGGTTGTGGACTCGAGCTCCAGATAATGGGTTTAGTGAACTCTGGGAGGGCCTGTGTCGGGTAGTGGACTCAAGCACAGGACTCCAGCTCCAGACAATGGGTTTAGTGAACTCTGGGAGGGCCTGTGTCGGGTAGTGGACTCCAGCTCCAAACAATGGGTTTAGTGAACTCTGGGACGGCCTGTGTCGGGTAGTGGACTCCAGCTCCAGACAATGGGTTTAGTGAACTCTGGGAGGGCCTGTGTCGGGTAGTGGATTCCAGCTCCAGACAATGGGTTTAGTGAACTCTGGGAGGGACTGTGTCGGGTAGTGGACTCCAGCTCCAGACAAAGCGTTTAGTGAACTCTGGGATGGCCTGTGTAGGGTTGTGGACTCGAGCTCCAGACAATGGGTTTAGTGAACTCTGGGAGGGCCTGTGTCGGGTAGTGGACTCGAGCACAGGACTCCAGCTCCAGACAACGGGTTTTGAGAGCTCTGGGAGGGCCTGTGTCAGGTAGTGGACTCCAGCTCCAGACAATGGGTTTAGTGAACTCTGGGAGGGCCTGTGTGGGGTAGTGGACTCGATCACATGACTCCAGCTCCAGACAATGGGTTTAGTGAACTCTGGGAGGGCCTGTGTAGGGTTGTGGACTCGAGCTCCAGACAATGGGTTTAGTGAAATCTGGGAGGGCCTGTGTCGGGTAGTGGACTCGAGCACAGGACTCCAGCTCCAGACAACGGGTTTACTGAACTCAGGGAGGGCCTGTGTCGGGTAGTGGACTCGAGCTCCAGACAATATGTTTAGTGAACTCTGGGAGGGCCTGTGTCGGGTAGTGGACTCGAGCTCCAGACAATGGGTTTAGTGAACTCTGGGAGGGTCTGTGTCGGGTAGTGCACTCAAGCTCCAGACACTGGGTTTAGTGAACAATGGGAGGGCCTGTGTCGGGTAGTGGACTCGAGCTCCAGACAATGGGTTCAGTGAACCCTGGGAGGGTCTGTGTCGGGTAGTGGTCTCGAGCACAGGACTCCAGTTCCAGACAATGGGTTTAGTGAACTCTGGGAGGGCCTGTGTGGGGTAGTGGACTCGAGCTGCAGAGAATGGGTTTAGTGAACTCTGGGAGGGCCTGTGTCGGGTAGTGGTCTCGAGCACAGGACTCCAGTTCCAGACAATGGGTTTAGTGAACTCTGGCAGGGCCTGTGTCGGGTAGTGGATTCGAGCTCCAGACAGTAGGATTAGTGAACTCTGGGAGGGCCTGTGTCGTGTAGTGGACCCGAGCACAGGACTCCAGCTCCAGACAATGGGTTTAGTGAACTCTGGGAGGGCCTGTGTGGGGTAGTGGACTCGAGCTCCAGACAATGGGTTTAGTGAACTCTGGGAGGGCCTGTGTCGGGAAGTGGACTCGAGCTCAAAACAATGGGTTTAGAGAACTCTGGGAGGGCCTGTGTCGGGTAGTGGACTCGAGCACAGGACTCCAGCTCCAGACAATGGGTTTAGTGAACTCTGGGAGGGACTGTGTCGGGTATTGGACTCCAGCTCCAGACAATGCGTTTAGTGAACTCTGGGAGGGCCTGTGTGGAGTAGTGGACTCAAGCACAGGACTCGAGCTCCAGACAATGGGTTTAGTGAACTCTGGGAGGGCCTTTGTCGTGTACTGCACTCGAGCACAGGACTCCAGCTCCAGACAATGGGTTTAGTGAACTCTGGGAGGGCCTGTGTCGGGTAGTGGACTCGAGCTCCAGACAATGGGTTTAGTGAACTCTGGGAGTGCCTGTGTCGGGTAGTGGACTCGAGCTCCAGACAATGGGTTCAGTGAACTCTGGGAGGGCCTGTGTCGGGTAGTGGACTCGAGCTCAAAACAATGTGTTTAGTGAACTCTGGGAGGGCCTGTGTAGGGTAGTGGACTCGAGCTGCAGACAATGGGTTTAGAGAACTCTGGGAGGGCCTGTGTCGGGTAGTGGACTCGAGCACAGGACTCCAGCTCCAGACAATGGGTTTAGTGATCTCTGGGAGGGACTGTGTCGGGTAGTGGACTCCAGCTCCAGACAATGCGTTCAGTGAACTCTGGGAGGGCCTGTGTCGGTTAGTGGACTCCAGCTCCAGACAATGGTTTTAGTGAACTCTGGGAGGGACTGTGTCGGGTAGTGGACTCCAGCTCCAGCCAATGGGTTTAGTGATCTCTGGGAGGGCCTGTGTCGGGTAGTGGACTCTACCTCCAGACAATGGGTTTAGTGAACTCTGGGAGGGCCTTTGTCGGGTAGTGGACTCCAGCTCCAGACAATGGGTTTAGTGAACTCTGGGAGGGCCTGTGTCGGGTAGTGGACTCCAGCTCCAGACAATGGGTTTAGTGAACTCTGGGAGGGCCTGTGTCGGGTAGTGGACTCGAGCACAGGACTCCAGCTCCAGACAACGGGTTTAGAGAGCTCTGGGAGGGCCTGTGTCAGGTAGTGGACTCGAGCTGTAGACAAAAGGTTTAGTGAACGCTGGGAGGGCCTGTGTAGGGTAGTGGACTCGAGCTCCAGACAATGGTTTAGTGAACTCTGGGAGGGCCTGTGTCGGGTAGTGCACTCCAGCTCCAGACAATGGGTTTAGTGAACTATGGGGGGGCCTGTGTCGGGTAGTGGACTCCAGCTCCAGACAATGGTTTTAGTGAACTCTGGGAGGGACTGTGTCGGGTAGTGGACTCCAGCTCCAGACAATGGGTTTAGTGAACTCTGGGAGGGCCTGTGTCGGGTTGTGGACTCTAGCTCCAGACAATGGGTTTAGTGAACTCTGGGAGGGCCTGTGTCGGGTAGTGGACTCCACCTCCAGACAAAGGGTTTAGTGAACTCTGGGAGGGCCTGTGTCGGGTAGTGGACTCCAGCTCCAGACAATGGGTTTAGTGAACTCTGGGAGGGCCTGTGTGGGGTAGTGGACTCGAGCTCCAGACAATGGGTTTAGTAAACTCTGGGAGGGCCTGTGTCGGGTAGTGGACTCGAGCTCCAGACAATGGGTTTAGTGAACTCTGGGAGGGCCTGTGTCGGGTAGTGGATTCGAGCTCCAGACAGTAGGATTAGTGAACTCTGGGAGGGCCTGTGTCGTGTAGTGGACCCGAGCACAGGACTCCAGCTCCAGACAATGGGTTTAGTGAACTCTGGGAGGGCCTGTGTGGGGTAGTGGACTCGAGCTCCAGACAATGGGTTTAGTAAACTCTGGGAGGGCCTGTGTCGGTAGTGGACTCGAGCTCCAGACAATGGGTTTAGTGAACTCTGGGAGGGCCTGTGTCGGGAAGTGGACTCGAGCTCAAAACAATGGGTTTAGAGAACTCTGGGAGGGCCTGTGTCGGGTAGTGGACTCGAGCACAGGACTCCAGCTCCAGACAATGGGTTTAGTGAACTCTGGGAGGGCCTGTGTGGAGTAGTGGACTCAAGCACAGGACTCGAGCTCCAGACAATGGGTTTAGTGAACTCTGGGAGGGCCTTTGTCGTGTACTGCACTCGAGCACAGGACTCCAGCTCCAGACAATGGGTTTAGTGAACTCTGGGAGGGCCTGTGTCGGGTAGTGGACTCGAGCTCCAGACAATGGGTTTAGTGAACTCTGGGAGTGCCTGTGTCGGGTAGTGGACTCGAGCTCCAGACAATGGGTTCAGTGAACTCTGGGAGGGCCTGTGTCGGGTAGTGGACTCGAGCTCAAAACAATGTGTTTAGTGAACTCTGGGAGGGCCTGTGTAGGGTAGTGGACTCGAGCTGCAGACAATGGGTTTAGAGAACTCTGGGAGGGCCTGTGTCGTGTAGTGGACTCGAGCACAGGACTCCAGCTCCAGACAATGGGTTTAGTGAACTCTGGGAGGGACTGTGTCGGGTAGTGGACTCCAGCTCCAGACAATGCGTTCAGTGAACTCTGGGAGGGCCGGTGTCGGGTAGTGGACTCCAGCTCCAGACAATGGTTTTAGTGAACTCTGGGAGGGACTGTGTCGGGTAGTGGACTCCAGCTCCAGCCAATGGGTTTAGTGATCTCTGGGAGGGCCTGTGTCGGGTAGTGGACTCTACCTCCAGACAATGGGTTTAGTGAACTCTGGGAGGGCCTTTGTCGGGTAGTGGACTCCAGCTCCAGACAATGGGTTTAGTGAACTCTGGGAGGGCCTGTGTCGGGTAGTGGACTCCAGCTCCAGACAATGGGTTTAGTGAACTCTGGGAGGGCCTGTGTCGGGTAGTGGACTCGAGCACAGGACTCCAGCTCCAGACAACGGGTTTAGAGAGCTCTGGGAGGGCCTGTGTCAGGTAGTGGACTCGAGCTGCAGACAATAGGTTTAGTGAACGCTGGGAGGGCCTGTGTAGGGTAGTGGACTCGAGCTCCAGACAATGGTTTAGTGAACTCTGGGAGGGCCTGTGTCGGGTAGTGCACTCCAGTTCCAGACAATGGGTTTAGTGAACTATGGGGGGGCCTGTGTCGGGTAGTGGACTCCAGCTCCAGACAATGGTTTTAGTGAACTCTGGGAGGGACTGTGTCGGGTAGTGGACTCCAGCTCCAGACAATGGGTTTAGTGAACTCTGGGAGGGCCTGTGTCGGGTAGTGGACTCTAGCTCCAGACAATGGGTTTAGTGAACTCTGGGAGGGCCTGTGTCGGGTAGTGGACTCCACCTCCAGACAAAGGGTATAGTGAACTCTGGGAGGGCCTGTGTCGGGTAGTGGACTCCAGCTCCAGACAATGGGTTTAGTGAACTCTGGGAGGGCCTGTGTGGGGTAGTGGACTCGAGCTCCAGACAATGGGTTTAGTAAACTCTGGGAGGGCCTGTGTCGGGTAGTGGACTCGAGCTCCAGACAATGGGTTTAGTGAACTCTGGGAGGGCCTGTGTCGGGTAGTGGACTCGAGCTCCAGACAATGGGTTCAGTGAACTCTGGGAGGGCCTGTGTCGGGTAGTGGACTCGAGCTCAAAACAATGGGTTTAGTGAACTCTGGGAGGGCCTGTGTCGGGTAGTGGACTCGAGCTGCAGACAATGGGTTTAGAGAACTCTGGGAGGGCCTGTGTCGGGTAGTGGACTCGAGCACAGGACTCCAGCTCCAGACAATGGGTTTAGTGAACTCTGGGAGGGACTGTGTCGGGTATTGGACTCCAGCTCCAGACAATGCGTTTAGTGAACTCTGGGAGGGCCTGTGTGGAGTAGTGGACTCAAGCACAGGACTCGAGCTCCAGACAATGGGTTTAGTGAACTCTGGGAGGGCCTTTGTCGTGTAGTGCACTCGAGCACAGGACTCCAGCTCCAGACAATGGGTTTAGTGAACTCTGGGAGGGCCTGTGTGGGGTAGTGGACTCCAGCTCCAGACAATGGGTTTAGTGAACTCTGGGAGGGCCTGTGTCGGGTAGTGGACTCCAGCTCCAGACAATGGGTTTAGTGAACTCTGGGAGGGCCTGTGTCGGGTAGTGGACTCGAGCACAGGACTCCAGCTCCAGACAACGGGTTTAGAGAGCTCTGGGAGGGCCTGTGTCAGGTAGTGGACTCGAGCTGCAGACAATAGGTTTAGTGAACGCTGGGAGGGCCTGTGTAGGGTAGTGGACTCGAGCTCCAGACAATGGTTTAGTGAACTCTGGGAGGGCCTGTGTCGGGTAGTGCACTCCAGTTCCAGACAATGGGTTTAGTGAACTATGGGGGGGCCTGTGTCGGGTAGTGGACTCCAGCTCCAGACAATGGTTTTAGTGAACTCTGGGAGGGACTGTGTCGGGTAGTGGACTCCAGCTCCAGACAATGGGTTTAGTGAACTCTGGGAGGGCCTGTGTCGGGTAGTGGACTCTAGCTCCAGACAATGGGTTTAGTGAACTCTGGGAGGGCCTGTGTCGGGTAGTGGACTCCACCTCCAGACAAAGGGTATAGTGAACTCTGGGAGGGCCTGTGTCGGGTAGTGGACTCCAGCTCCAGACAATGGGTTTAGTGAACTCTGGGAGGGCCTGTGTGGGGTAGTGGACTCGAGCTCCAGACAATGGGTTTAGTAAACTCTGGGAGGGCCTGTGTCGGGTAGTGGACTCGAGCTCCAGACAATGGGTTTAGTGAACTCTGGGAGGGCCTGTGTCGGGTAGTGGACTCGAGCTCCAGACAATGGGTTCAGTGAACTCTGGGAGGGCCTGTGTCGGGTAGTGGACTCGAGCTCAAAACAATGGGTTTAGTGAACTCTGGGAGGGCCTGTGTCGGGTAGTGGACTCGAGCTGCAGACAATGGGTTTAGAGAACTCTGGGAGGGCCTGTGTCGGGTAGTGGACTCGAGCACAGGACTCCAGCTCCAGACAATGGGTTTAGTGAACTCTGGGAGGGACTGTGTCGGGTATTGGACTCCAGCTCCAGACAATGCGTTTAGTGAACTCTGGGAGGGCCTGTGTGGAGTAGTGGACTCAAGCACAGGACTCGAGCTCCAGACAATGGGTTTAGTGAACTCTGGGAGGGCCTTTGTCGTGTAGTGCACTCGAGCACAGGACTCCAGCTCCAGACAATGGGTTTAGTGAACTCTGGGAGGGCCTGTGTGGGGTAGTGGACTCGAGCTACAGACAATGGTTTTAGTGAACTCTGGGAGGGCCTGTGTCGGGTAGTGGACTCGAGCTCCAGACAATGGGTTCAGTGAACTCTGGGAGGGCCTGTGTCGGGTAGTGGACTCGAGCTCAAAACAATGTGTTTAGTGAACTCTGGGAGGGCCTGTGTAGGGTAGTGGACTCGAGCTGCAGACAATGGGTTTAGAGAACTCTGGGAGGGCCTGTGTCGGGTAGTGGACTCGAGCACAGGACTCCAGCTCCAGACAATGGGTTTAGTGATCTCTGGGAGGGACTGTGTCGGGTAGTGGACTCCAGCTCCAGACAATGCGTTCAGTGAACTCTGGGAGGGCCTGTGTCGGGTAGTGGACTCCAGCTCCAGACAATGGTTTTAGTGAACTCTGGGAGGGACTGTGTCGGGTAGTGGACTCCAGCTCCAGCCAATGGGTTTAGTGATCTCTGGGAGGGCCTGTGTCGGGTAGTGGACTCTACCTCCAGACAATGGGTTTAGTGAACTCTGGGAGGGCCTTTGTCGGGTAGTGGACTCCAGCTCCAGACAATGGGTTTAGTGAACTCTGGGAGGGCCTGTGTCGGGTAGTGGACTCCAGCTCCAGACAATGGGTTTAGTGAACTCTGGGAGGGCCTGTGTCGGGTAGTGGACTCGAGCACAGGACTCCAGCTCCAGACAACGGGTTTAGAGAGCTCTGGGAGGGCCTGTGTCAGGTAGTGGACTCGAGCTGTAGACAATAGGTTTAGTGAACGCTGGGAGGGCCTGTGTAGGGTAGTGGACTCGAGCTCCAGACAATGGTTTAGTGAACTCTGGGAGGGCCTGTGTCGGGTAGTGCACTCCAGCTCCAGACAATGGGTTTAGTGAACTATGGGGGGGCCTGTGTCGGGTAGTGGACTCCAGCTCCAGACAATGGTTTTAGTGAACTCTGGGAGGGACTGTGTCGGGTAGTGGACTCCAGCTCCAGACAATGGGTTTAGTGAACTCTGGGAGGGCCTGTGTCGGGTTGTGGACTCTAGCTCCAGACAATGGGTTTAGTGAACTCTGGGAGGGCCTGTGTCGGGTAGTGGACTCCACCTCCAGACAAAGGGTTTAGTGAACTCTGGGAGGGCCTGTGTCGGGTAGTGGACTCCAGCTCCAGACAATGGGTTTAGTGAACTCTGGGAGGGCCTGTGTGGGGTAGTGGACTCGAGCTCCAGACAATGGGTTTAGTAAACTCTGGGAGGGCCTGTGTCGGGTAGTGGACTCGAGCTCCAGACAATGGGTTTAGTGAACTCTGGGAGGGCCTGTGTCGGGTAGTTGATTCGAGCTCCAGACAGTAGGATTAGTGAACTCTGGGAGGGCCTGTGTCGTGTAGTGGACCCGAGCACAGGACTCCAGCTCCAGACAATGGGTTTAGTGAACTCTGGGAGGGCCTGTGTGGGGTAGTGGACTCGAGCTCCAGACAATGGGTTTAGTAAACTCTGGGAGGGCCTGTGTCGGTAGTGGACTCGAGCTCCAGACAATGGGTTTAGTGAACTCTGGGAGGGCCTGTGTCGGGAAGTGGACTCGAGCTCAAAACAATGGGTTTAGAGAACTCTGGGAGGGCCTGTGTCGGGTAGTGGACTCGAGCACAGGACTCCAGCTCCAGACAATGGGTTTAGTGAACTCTGGGAGGGACTGTGTCGGGTATTGGACCCCAGCTCCAGACAATGCGTTTAGTGAACTCTGGGAGGGCCTGTGTGGAGTAGTGGACTCAAGCACAGGACTCGAGCTCCAGACAATGGGTTTAGTGAACTCTGGGAGGGCCTTTGTCGTGTACTGCACTCGAGCACAGGACTCCAGCTCCAGACAATGGGTGTAGTGAACTCTGGGAGGGCCTGTGTCGGGTAGTGGACTCGAGCTCCAGACAATGGGTTTAGTGAACTCTGGGAGTGCCTGTGTCGGGTAGTGGACTCGAGCTCCAGACAATGGGTTCAGTGAACTCTGGGAGGGCCTGTGTCGGGTAGTGGACTCGAGCTCAAAATAATGTGTTTAGTGAACTCTGGGAGGGCCTGTGTAGGGTAGTGGACTCGAGCTGCAGACAATGGGTTTAGAGAACTCTGGGAGGGCCTGTGTCGTGTAGTGGACTCGAGCACAGGACTCCAGCTCCAGACAATGGGTTTAGTGAACTCTGGGAGGGACTGTGTCGGGTAGTGGACTCCAGCTCCAGACAATGCGTTCAGTGAACTCTGGGAGGGCCTGTGTCGGGTAGTGGACTCCAGCTCCAGACAATGGTTTTAGTGAACTCTGGGAGGGACTGTGTCGGGTAGTGGACTCCAGCTCCAGCCAATGGGTTTAGTGATCTCTGGGAGGGCCTGTGTCGGGTAGTGGACTCTACCTCCAGACAATGGGTTTAGTGAACTCTGGGAGGGCCTTTGTCGGGTAGTGGACTCCAGCTCCAGACAATGGGTTTAGTGAACTCTGGGAGGGCCTGTGTCGGGTAGTGGACTCCAGCTCCAGACAATGGGTTTAGTGAACTCTGGGAGGGCCTGTGTCGGGTAGTGGACTCGAGCACAGGACTCCAGCTCCAGACAACGGGTTTAGAGAGCTCTGGGAGGGCCTGTGTCAGGTAGTGGACTCGAGCTGCAGACAATAGGTTTAGTGAACGCTGGGAGGGCCTGTGTAGGGTAGTGGACTCGAGCTCCAGACAATGGTTTAGTGAACTCTGGGAGGGCCTGTGTCGGGTAGTGCACTCCAGTTCCAGACAATGGGTTTAGTGAACTATGGGGGGGCCTGTGTCGGGTAGTGGACTCTAGCTCCAGACAATGGTTTTAGTGAACTCTGGGAGGGACTGTGTCGGGTAGTGGACTCCAGCTCCAGACAATGGGTTTAGTGAACTCTGGGAGGGCCTGTGTCGGGTAGTGGACTCTAGCTCCAGACAATGGGTTTAGTGAACTCTGGGAGGGCCTGTGTCGGGTAGTGGACTCCACCTCCAGACAAAGGGTATAGTGAACTCTGGGAGGGCCTGTGTCGGGTAGTGGACTCCAGCTCCAGACAATGGGTTTAGTGAACTCTGGGAGGGCCTGTGTGGGGTAGTGGACTCGAGCTCCAGACAATGGGTTTAGTAAACTCTGGGAGGGCCTGTGTCGGGTAGTGGACTCGAGCTCCAGACAATGGGTTTAGTGAACTCTGGGAGGGCCTGTGTCGGGTAGTGGACTCGAGCTCCAGACAATGGGTTCAGTGAACTCTGGGAGGGCCTGTGTCGGGTAGTGGACTCGAGCTCAAAACAATGGGTTTAGTGAACTCTGGGAGGGCCTGTGTCGGGTAGTGGACTCGAGCTGCAGACAATGGGTTTAGAGAACTCTGGGAGGGCCTGTGTCGGGTAGTGGACTCGAGCACAGGACTCCAGCTCCAGACAATGGGTTTAGTGAACTCTGGGAGGGACTGTGTCGGGTATTGGACTCCAGCTCCAGAGAATGCGTTTAGTGAACTCTGGGAGGGCCTGTGTGGAGTAGTGGACTCAAGCACAGGACTCGAGCTCCAGACAATGGGTTTAGTGAACTCTGGGAGGGCCTTTGTCGTGTAGTGCACTCGAGCACAGGACTCCAGCTCCAGACAATGGGTTTAGTGAACTCTGGGAGGGCCTGTGTGGGGTAGTGGACTCGAGCTACAGACAATGGTTTTAGTGAACTCTGGGAGGGCCTGTGTCGGGTAGTGGACTCGAGCTCCATACAATGGGTTTAGTGAACTCTGGGAGGGCCTGTGTCGGGTAGTGGACTCGAGCTCCAGACAATGGGTTTAGTGAACTCTGGGAGGGCCTGTGTCGGGTAGTGGACTCGAGCTCAAAATAATGGGTTTAGTGAACTCTGGGAGGGCCTGTGTAGGGTAGTGGACTCGAGCTGCAGACAATGGGTTTATAGAACTCTGTGAGGGCCTGTGTCGGGTAGTGGACTCGAGCACAGGACTCCAGCTCCAGACAATGGGTTTAGTGAACTCTGGGAGGAACTGTGTCGGGTAGTGGACTCCAGCTCCAGACAATGCGTTCAGTGAACTTTGGGAGGGCCTGTGTCGGTTTGTGGACTCGAGCTCCAGATAATGCGTTTAGTGAACTCTGGGAGGGCCTGTGTCGGGTAGTGGACTCAAGCACAGGACTCCAGCTCCAGACAATGGGTTTAGTAAACTCTGGGAGGGCCTGTGTCGGGTAGTGGACTCCAGCTCCAGACAATGGTTTTAGTGAACTCTGGGAGGGACTGTGTCGGGTAGTGGACTCCAGCTCCAGACAATGGGTTTAGTGAACTCTGGGTGGGCCTGTGTCGGGTAGTGGACTCTAGCTCCAGACAATGGGTTTAGTGAACTCTGGGAGGGCCTGTGTCGGGTAGTGGACTCCAGCTCCAGACAATGGGTTTGGTGAACTCTGGGAGGGCCTGAGTCGGGTAGTGGACTCCAGCTCCAGACAATGGGTTTAGTGAACTCTGGGAGGGCCTGTGTCGGGTAGTGAACTCGAGCACAGGACTCCAGCTCCAGTCAACGGGTTTAGAGAGCTCTGGGAGGGCCTGTGTCAGGTAGTGGACTCGAGCTCCAGACAATAGGTTTAGTGAACGCTGGGAGGGCCTGTGTAGGGTAGTGGACTCGATCTCCAGACAATGGTTTAGTGAACTCTGGGAGGGCCTGTGTCGGGTACTGGACTCCAGCTCCAGACAATGGGTTTAGTGAACTCTGGGAGGGCCTGTGTCGGGTAGTGGACTCGAGCTCCAGACAATGGGTTCAGTGAACTCTGGGAGGGCCTGTGTCGGGTAGTGGACTCGAGCTCAAAACAATGGGTTTAGTGAACTCTGGGAGGGCCTGTGTCGGGTAGTGGACTCGAGCTGCAGACAATGGGTTTAGAGAACTCTGGGAGGGCCTGTGTCGGGTAGTGGACTCGAGCACAGGACTCCAGCTCCAGACAATGGGTTTAGTGAACTCTGGGAGGGACTGTGTCGGGTATTGGACTCCAGCTCCAGACAATGCGTTTAGTGAACTCTGGGAGGGCCTGTGTGGAGTAGTGGACTCAAGCACAGGACTCGAGCTCCAGACAATGGGTTTAGTGAACTCTGGGAGGGCCTGTGTCGTGTAGTGCACTCGAGCACAGGACTCCAGCTCCAGACAATGGGTTTAGTGAACTCTGGGAGGGCCTGTGTGGGGTAGTGGACTCGAGCTCCAGACAATGGGTTTAGTGAACTCTGGGAGGGCCTGTGTCGGGTAGTGGACTCGAGCTCCAGACAATAGGTTCAGTGAACTCTGGGAGGGCCTGTGTCGGGTAGTGGACTCGAGCTCAAAATAATGGGTTTAGTGAACTCTGGGAGGGCCTGTGTAGGGTAGTGGACTCGAGCTGCAGACAATGGGTTTATAGAACTCTGTGAGGGCCTGTGTCGGGTAGTAGACTCGAGCACAGGACTCCAGCTCCAGACAATGGGTTTAGTGAACTCTGGGAGGAACTGTGTCGGGTAGTGGACTCCAGCTCCAGACAATGCGTTCAGTGAACTCTGGGAGGGCCTGTGTCGGGTGGTGGACTCGAGCTCCAGATAATGCGTTTAGTGAACTCTGGGAGGGCCTGTGTCGGGTAGTGGACTCAAGCACAGGACTCCAGCTCCAGACAATGGGTTTAGTGAACTCTGGGAGGGCCTGTGTCGGGTAGTGGACTCCAGCTCCAGACAATGGTTTTAGTGAACTCTGGGAGGGACTGTGTCGGGTAGTGGACTCCAGCTCCAGACAATGGGTTTAGTGAACTCTGGGTGGGCCTGTGTCGGGTAGTGGACTCTAGCTCCAGACAATGGGTTTAGTGAACTCTGGGAGGGCCTGTGTCGGGTAGTGGACTCCAGCTCCAGACAATGGGTTTGGTGAACTCTGGGAGGGCCTGAGTCGGGTAGTGGACTCCAGCTCCAGACAATGGGTTTAGTGAACTCTGGGAGGGCCTGTGTCGGGTAGTGGACTCGAGCACAGGACTCCAGCTCCAGTCAACGGGTTTAGAGAGCTCTGGGAGGGCCTGTGTCAGGTAGTGGACTCGAGCTCCAGACAATAGGTTTAGTGAACGCTGGGAGGGCCTGTGTAGGGTAGTGGACTCGATCTCCAGACAATGGTTTAGTGAACTCTGGGAGGGCCTGTGTCGGGTACTGGACTCCAGCTCCAGACAATGGGTTTAGTGAACTATGGGAGGGCCTGTGTCGGGTAGTGGACTCAAGCACAGGACTCCAGCTCCAGACAATGGGTTTAGTGAACTCTGGGAGGGCCTGTGTCGGGTAGTGGACTCCAGCTCCAGACAATGGTTTTAGTGAACTCTGGGAGGGACTGTGTCGGGTAGTGGACTCCAGCTCCAGACAATGGGTTTAGTGAACTCTGGGAGGGCCTGTGTCGTGTAGTGGACTCTAGCTCCAGACAATGGGTTTAGTGAACTCTGGGAGGGCCTGTGTCGGGTAGTGGACTCCAGCTCCAGACAATGGGTTTAGTGAACTCTGGGAGGGCCTGTGTCGGGTAGTGGACTCCAGCTCCAGACAATGGGTTTAGTGAACTCTGGGAGGGCCTGTGTCGGGTAGTGGACTCGAGCACAGGACTCCAGATCCAGACAACGGGTTTAGAGAGCTCTGGGAGGGCCTTTGTCAGGTAGTGGACTCGAGCTCCAGACAATAGGTTTAGTGAACGCTGGGAGGGCCTGTGTAGGGTTGTGGACTCGAGCTCCAGACAATGGTTTAGTGAACTCTGGGAGGGCCTGTGTGGGGTAGTGGACTCGATGACAGGACTCCAGCTCCAGACAACGGGTTTAGTGAACTCAGGGAGGGCCTGTGTCGGGTAGTTGACTCGAGCTCCAGACAATACGTTTAGTGAACTCTGGGAGGGCCTGTGTCGGGAAGTGGACTCGAACTCCAGACAATGGGTTTAGAGAACTCTGGGAGGGTCTGTGTCGGGTAGAGCACTCGAGCTCCAGACAATGGGTTTAGTGAACTCTGGGAGGGCCTGTGTCGGGTTGTGGACTCGAGCACAGGACTCGAGCTGCAGACAATGGGTTTAGTGAACTCTGGGAGGGCCTGTGTGGGGTTGTGGACTCGAGCTGCAGACAATGGGTTTTGTGAACTCTGGGAGGGCCGGTGTCGGGTAGTGGTCTCGAGCACAGGACTCCAGTTCCAGACAATGGGTTTAGTGAACTCTGGGAGGGCCTGTGTCGGGTTGTGGATTTGAGCTCCAGACAGTAGGTTTAGTGAACTCTGGGAGGGCCTGTGTCGGGTAGTGGACTCGAGCTCCAGACAATGGGTTTAGTGAACTCTGGGAGGGACTGTGTCGGGTAGTGGACTCCAGCTCCAGACAATGGGTTCAGTGAACTCTGAGAGGGCCTGTGTCGGGTTGTGGACTCGAGCTCCAGATAATGGGTTTAGTGAACTCTGGGAGGGCCTGTGTCGGGTAGTGGACTCAAGCACAGGACTCCAGCTCCAGACAATGGGTTTAGTGAACTCTGGGAGGGCCTGTGTCGGGTAGTGGACTCCAGCTCCAGACAATGGGTTTAGTGAACTCTGGGACGGCCTGTGTCGGGTAGTGGACTCCAGCTCCAGACAATGGGTTTAGTGAACTCTGGGAGGGCCTGTGTCGGGTAGTGGACTCCAGCTCCAGACAATGGGTTTAGTGAACTCTGGGAAGGACTGTGTCGGGTAGTGGACTCCAGCTCCAGACAAAGCGTTTAGTGAACTCTGGGATGGCCTGTGTCGGGTTGTGGACTCGAGCTCCAGACAATGGGTTTAGTGAACTCTGGGAGGGCCTGTGTCGGGTAGTGGACTCGAGCACAGGACTCCAGCTCCAGACAACGGGTTTTGAGAGCTCTGGGAGGGCCTGTGTCAGGTAGTGGTCTCGAGCTCCAGACAATAGGTTTAGTGAACGCTGGGAGGGCCTGTGTAGGGTAGTGGACTCGAGCTCCAGACAATGGTTTAGTGAACTCTGGGAGGGCCTGTGTCGGGTAGTGGACTCTAGGATAGCACTCGAGCTCCAGACAAAGGGTTTAGTGAACACTGGGAGGGCCTGTGTCGGGTAGTGGACTCCAGCACCAGACAATGGGTTTAGTGAACTCTGGGAGGGCCTGTGTCGGGTAGTGGACTCTAGCTCCAGACAATGGGTTTAGTGAACTCTGGGAGGGCCTGTGTCGGGTTGTGGACTCTAGATCCAGACAATGGGTTTAGTGAACTCTGGGAGGGACTGTGTCGGGTAGTGGACTCCAGCTCCAGACAATGGGTTTAGTGAACTCTGGGAGGGCCTGTGTCGGGTAGTGGACTCCAGCTCCAGACAATGGGTTTAGTGAACTCTGGGAGGGACTGTGTCGGGTAGTGGACTCCAGCTCCAAACAAAGCGTTTAGTGAACTCTGGGATGGCCTGTGTCGGGTTGTGGACTCGAGCTCCAGACAATGGGTTTAGTGAACTCTGGGAGGGCCTGTGTCGGGTAGTGGACTCGAGCACAGGACTCCAGCTCCAGACAACGGGTTTTGAGAGCTCTGGGAGGGCCTGTTTCAGGTAGTGTTCTCGAGCTCCAGACAATAGGTTTAGTGAACGCTGGGAGGGCCTGTGTAGGGTAGTGGACTCGAGCTCCAGACAATGGTTTAGTGAACTCTGGGAGGGCCTGTGTCGGGTAGTGGACTCTAGGATAGCACTCGAGCTCCAGACAAAGGGTTTAGTGAACACTGGGAGGGCCTGTGTCGGGTAGTGGACTCCAGCTCCAGACAATGGGTTTAGTGAACTATGGGAGGGCCTGTGTGGGATAGTGGACTCGATCACAGGACTCCAGCTCCAGACAATGGGTTTAGTGAACTCTTGGAGGGCCTGTGTCGGGTTGTGGACTCGAGCTCCAGACACTGGGTTTTGTGAACAATGGGAGGGCCTGGGTCGGGTAGTGGACTCGAGCTCCAGACAATGGGTTCAGTGAACCCTGGGAGGGTCTGTGTCGGGTAGTGGTCTCGAGCACAGGACTCCAGTTCCAGACAATGCGTTTAGTGAACTCTGGGAGGGCCTGTGTCGGGTTGTGGACTCGAGCACAGGACTCCAGTTCCAGACAATGGGTTTTGTGAACTCTGGGAGGGCCTGTGTGGGGTAGTGGACTCGAGCTGCAGAGAATGGGTTTAGTGAACTCTGGGAGGGCCTGTGTCGGGTAGTGGTCTCGAGCACAGGACTCCAGTTCCAGACAATGGGTTTAGTGAACTCTGGGAGGGCCTGTGTGGGGTAGTGGACTCGAGCTCCAGACAATGGGTTTAGTAAACTCTGGGAGGGCCTGTGTCGGGTAGTGGACTCGAGCTCCAGACAATGGGTTTAGTGAACTCTGGGAGGGCCTGTGTCAGGTAGTGGACTCGAGCTCCAGACAATGGGTTCAGTGAACTCTGGGAGGGCCTGTGTCGGGAAGTGGACTCGAGCTCAAAACAATGGGTTTAGTGAACTCTGGGAGGGCCTGTGTCGGGTAGTGGACTCGAGCTCCAGACAATGGGTTTAGAGAACTCTGGGAGGGCCTGTGTCGGGTAGTGGACTCGAGCACAGGACTCCAGCTCCAGACAATGGGTTTAGTGAACTCTGGTAGGGACTGTGTCGGGTATTGGACTCCAGCTCTAGACAATGCGTTTAGTGAACTCTGGGAGGGCCTGTGTGGAGTAGTGGACTCAAGCACAGGACTCGAGCTCCAGACAATGGGTTTAATGAACTCTGGGAGGGCCTTTGTCGTGTAGTGCACTCGAGCACAGGACTCCAGCTCCAGACAATGGGTTTAGTGAACTCTGGGAGGGCCTGTGTCGGTTATTGGACTCGAGCTCCAGACAATGGGTTTAGTGAACTCTGGGAGGGCCTGTGTCGGGTAGTGGACTCGAGCTCCAGACAATGGGTTCAGTGAACTCTGGGAGGGCCTGTGTCGAGTAGTGGACTCGAGCTCAAAACAATCGGTTTAGTGAACTCTGGGAGGGCCTGTGTAGGGTAGTGGACTCGAGCTGCAGACAATGGGTTTAGAGAACTCTGGGAGGGCCTGTGTCGGGTAGTGGACTCGAGCACAGGACTCCAGCTCCAGACAATGGGTTTAGTGAACTCTGGGAGGGACTGTGTCGGGTAGTGGACTCCAGCTCCAGACAATGCGTTCAGTGAACTCAGGGAGGGCCTGTGTCGGGTAGTGGACTCAAGCACAGGACTCCAGCTCCAGACAATGGGTTTAGTGAACTCTGGGAGGGCCTGTGTCGGGTAGTGGACTCCAGCTCCAGACAATGGTTTTAGTGAACTCTGGGAGGGACTGTGTCGGGTAGTGGACTCCAGCTCCAGCCAATGGGTTTAGTGATCTCTGGGAGGGCCTGTGTCGGGTAGTGGACTCTAGCTCCAGACAATGGGTTTAGTGAACTCTGGGAGGGCCTGTGTCGGGTAGTGGACTCCAGCTCCAGACAATGGGTTTAGTGAACTCTGGGAGGGCCTGTGTCGGGTAGTGGACTCCAGCTCCAGACAATGGGTTTAGTGAACTCTGGGAGGGCCTGTGTCGGGTAGTGGACTCGAGCACAGGACTCCAGCTCCAGACAACGGGTTTAGAGAGCTCTGGGAGGGCCTGTGTCAGGTAGTGGACTCGAGCTGCAGACAATAGGTTTAGTGAATGCTGGGAGGGCCTGTGTAGGGTAGTGGACTCGAGCTCCAGACAATGGTTTAGTGAACTCTGGGAGGGCCTGTATCGGGTAGTGCACTCCAGCTCCAGACAATGGGTTTAGTGAACTATGGGAGGGCCTGTGTCGGGTAGTGGACTCAAGCACAGGACTCCAGCTCCAGACAATGGGTTTAGAGAACTCTGGGAGGGCCTGTGTCGGGTAGTGGACTCCAGCTCCAGACAATGGTTTTAGTGAACTCTGGGAGGGACTGTGTCGTGTAGTGGACTCCAGCTCCAGACAATGGGTTTAGTGAACTCTGGGAGGGCCTGTGTCGGGTAGTGGACTCTAGGATAGCACTCGAGCTCCAGACAAAGGGTTTAGTGAACACTGGGAGGGCCTGTGTCGGGTAGTGGACTCCAGCACCAGACAATGGGTTTAGTGAACTATGGGAGGGCCTGTGTCGGGTAGTGGACTCTAGCTCCAGACAATGTGTTTAGTGAACTCTGGGAGGGCCTGTGTCGGGTAGTGGACTCTAGATCCAGACAATGGGTTTAGTGAACTCTGGGAGGGACTGTGTCGGGTAGTGGACTCCAGCTCCAGACAATGGGTTTAGTGAACTCTGGGAGGGCCTGTGTCGGGTAGTGGACTCCAGCTCCAGACAATGGGTTTAGTGAACTCTGGGAGGGACTGTGTCGGGTAGTGGACTCCAGCTCCAGACAAAGCGTTTAGTGAACTCTGGGATGGCCTGTGTCGGGTTGTGGACTCGAGCTCCAGACAATGGGTTTAGTGAACTCTGGGAGGGCCTGTGTCGGGTAGTGGACTCGAGCACAGGACTCCAGCTCCAGACAACGGGTTTTGAGAGCTCTGGGAGGGCCTGTGTCAGGTAGTGGTCTCGAGCTCCAGACAATAGGTTTAGTGAACGCTGGGAGGGCCTGTGTAGGGTAGTGGACTCGAGCTCCAGACAATGGTTTAGTGAACTATGGGAGGGCCTGTGTCGGGTAGTGGACTCTAGGATAGCACTCGAGCTCCAGACAAAGGGTTTAGTGAACACTGGGAGGGCATGTGTCGGGTAGTGGACTCCAGCTCCAGACAATGGGTTTAGTGAACTATGGGAGGGCCTGTGTGGGATAGTGGACTCGATCACAGGACTCCAGCTCCAGACAATGGGTTTAGTGAACTCTTGGAGGGCCTGTGTCGGGTTGTGCACTCGAGCTCCAGACACTGGGTTTTGTGAACAATGGGAGGGCCTGTGTCGGGTAGTGGACTCGAGCTCCAGACAATGGGTTCAGTGAACCCTGGGAGGGTCTGTGTCGGGTAGTGGTCTCGAGCACAGGACTCCAGTTCCAGACAATGCGTTTAGTGAACTCTGGGAGGGCCTGTGTCGGGTTGTGGACTCGAGCACAGGACTCGAGCTGCAGACAATGGGTTTTGTGAACTCTGGGAGGGCCTGTGTGGGGTAGTGGACTCGAGCTGCAGAGAATGGGTTTAGTGAACTCTGGGAGGGCCTGTGTCAGGTAGTGGTCTTGAGCACAGGACACCAGTTCCAGACAATGGGTTTAGTGAACTCTGGGAGGGCCTGTGTGGGGTAGTGGACTCGAGATCCAGACAATGGGTTTAGTAAACTCTGGGAGGGCCTGTGTCGGGTAGTGGACTCTAGGATAGCACTCGAGCTCCAGACAAAGGGTTTAGTGAACACTGGGAGGGCCTGTGTCGGGTAGTGGACTCCAGCACCAGACAATGGGTTTAGTGAACTATGGGAGGGCCTGTGTCGGGTAGTGGACTCTAGCTCCAGACAATGGGTTTAGTGAACTCTGGGAGGGCCTGTGTCGGGTAGTGGACTCCAGCTCCAGACAATGGGTTTAGTGAACTCTGGGAGGGCCTGTGTCGGGTAGTGGACTCCAGCTCCAGACAATGGGTTTAGTGAACTCTGGGAGGGACTGTGTCGGGTAGTGGACTCCAGCTCCAGACAAAGCGTTTAGTGAACTCTGGGATGGCCTGTGTCGGGTTGTGGACTCGAGCTCCAGACAATGGGTTTAGTGAACTCTGGGAGGGCCTGTGTCGGGTAGTGGACTCGAGCACAGGACTCGAGCTCCAGACAACGGGTTTTGAGAGCTCTGGGAGGGCCTGTGTCAGGTAGTGGTCTCGAGCTCCAGACAATAGGTTTAGTGAACGCTGGGAGGGCCTGTGTAGGGTAGTGGACTCGAGCTCCAGACAATGGTTTAGTGAACTCTGGGAGGGCCTGTGTCGGGTAGTGGACTCTAGGATAGCACTCGAGCTCCAGACAATGGGTTTAGTGAACTATGGGAGGGCCTGTGTGGGATAGTGGACTCGATCACAGGACTCCAGCTCCAGACAATGGGTTTAGTGAACTCTTGGAGGGCCTGTGTCGGGTTGTGCACTCGAGCTCCAGACACTGGGTTTTGTGAACAATGGGAGGGCCTGTGTCGGGTAGTGGACTCGAGCTCCAGACAATGGGTTCAGTGAACCCTGGGAGGGTCTGTGTCGGGTAGTGGTCTCGAGCACAGGACTCCAGTTCCAGACAATGCGTTTAGTGAACTCTGGGAGGGCCTGTGTCGGGTTGTGGACTCGAGCACAGGACTCGAGCTGCAGACAATGGGTTTTGTGAACTCTGGGAGGGCCTGTGTGGGGTAGTGGACTCGAGCTGCAGAGAATGGGTTTAGTGAACTCTGGGAGGGCCTGTGTCAGGTAGTGGTCTCGAGCACAGGACACCAGTTCCAGACAATGGGTTTAGTGAACTCTGGGAGGGCCTGTGTGGGGTAGTGGACTCGAGCTCCAGACAATGGGTTTAGTAAACTCTGGGAGGGCCTGTGTCAGGTAGTGGACTCGAGCTCCAGACAATGGGTTTAGTGAACTCTGGGAGGGCCTGTGTCGGGTAGTGGACTCGAGCTCCAGACAATGGGTTCAGTGAACTCTGGGAGGGCCTGTGTCGGGTAGTGGACTCGAGCTCAAAACAATGGGTTTAGTGAACTCTGGGAGGGCCTGTGTAGGGTAGTGGACTCGAGCTGCAGACAATGGGTTTAGAGAACTCTGGGAGGGCCTGTGTCGGGTAGTGGACTCGAGCAGAGGACTCCAGCTCCAGACAAAGGGTTTAGTGAACTCTGGGAGGGACTGTGTCGGGTAGTGGACTCCAGCTCCAGACAATGCGGTCAGTGAACTCTGGGAGGGCCTGTGTCGGGTAGTGGACTCAAGCACAGGACTCCAGCTCCAGACAATGGGTTTAGTGAACTCTGGGAGGGCCTGTGTCGGGTAGTGGACTCCAGCTCCAGACAATGGTTTTAGTGAACTCTGGGATGGCCTGTGTCGGGTTGTGGACTCGAGCTCCAGACAATGGGTTTAGTGAACTCTGGGAGGGCCTGTGTCGGGTAGTGGACTCGAGCACAGGACTCCAGCTACAGACAACGGGTTTTGAGAGCTCTGGGAGGGCCTGTGTCAGGTAGTGGTCTCGAGCTCCAGACAATAGGTTTAGTGAACGCTGGGAGGGCCTGTGTAGGGTAGTGGACTCGAGCTCCAGACAATGGTTTAGTGAACTCTGGGAGGGCCTGTGTCGGGTAGTGGACTCTAGGATAGCACTCGAGCTCCAGACAATGGGTTTAGTGAACTATGGGAGGGCCTGTGTGGGATAGTGGACTCGATCACAGGACTCCAGCTCCAGACAATGGGTTTAGTGAACTCTTGGAGGGCCTGTGTCGGGTTGTGCACTCGAGCTCCAGACACTGGGTTTTGTGAACAATGGGAGGGCCTGTGTCGGGTAGTGGACTCGAGCTCCAGACAATGGGTTCAGTGAACCCTGGGAGGGTCTGTGTCGGGTAGTGGTCTCGAGCACAGGACTCCAGTTCCAGACAATGCGTTTAGTGAACTCTGGGAGGGCCTGTGTCGGGTTGTGGACTCGAGCACAGGACTCGAGCTGCAGACAATGGGTTTTGTGAACTCTGGGAGGGCCTGTGTGGGGTAGTGGACTCGAGCTGCAGAGAATGGGTTTAGTGAACTCTGGGAGGGCCTGTGTCAGGTAGTGGTCTCGAGCACAGGACACCAGTTCCAGACAATGGGTTTAGTGAACTCTGGGAGGGCCTGTGTGGGGTAGTGGACTCGAGCTCCAGACAATGGGTTTAGTAAACTCTGGGAGGGCCTGTGTCAGGTAGTGGACTCGAGCTCCAGACAATGGGTTTAGTGAACTCTGGGAGGGCCTGTGTCGGGTAGTGGACTCGAGCTCCAGACAATGGGTTCAGTGAACTCTGGGAGGGCCTGTGTCGGGTAGTGGACTCGAGCTCAAAACAATGGGTTTAGTGAACTCTGGGAGGGCCTGTGTAGGGTAGTGGACTCGAGCTGCAGACAATGGGTTTAGAGAACTCTGGGAGGGCCTGTGTCGGGTAGTGGACTCGAGCACAGGACTCCAGCTCCAGACAATGGGTTTAGTGAACTCTGGGAGGGACTGTGTCGGGTAGTGGACTCCAGCTCCAGACAATGCGTTCAGTGAACTCTGGGAGGGCCTGTGTCGGGTAGTGGACTCAAGCACAGGACTCCAGCTCCAGACAATGGGTTTAGTGAACTCTGGGAGGGCCTGTGTCGGGTAGTGGACTCCAGCTCCAGACAATGGTTTTAGTGAACTCTGGGAGGGACTGTGTCGGGTAGTGGACTCCAGCTCCAGCCAATGGGTTTAGTGATCTCTGGGAGGGCCTGTGTCGGGTAGTGGACTCTAGCTCCAGACAATGGGTTTAGTGAACTCTGGGAGGGCCTGTGTCGGGTAGTGGACTCCAGCTCCAGACAATGGGTTTAGTGAACTCTGGGAGGGCCTGTGTCGGGTAGTGGACTCCAGCTCCAGACAATGGGTTTAGTGAACTCTGGGAGGGCCTGTGTCGGGTAGTGGACTCGAGCACAGGACTCCAGCTCCAGACAACGGGTTTAGAGAACTCCTGGAGGGCCTGTGTCAGGTAGTGGACTCGAGCTGCAGACAATAGGTTTAGTGAATGCTGGGAGGGCCTGTGTAGGGTAGTGGACTCGAGCTCCAGACAATGGTTTAGTGAACTCTGGGACGGCCTGTATCGGGTAGTGCACTCCAGCTCCAGACAATGGGTTTAGTGAACTATGGGAGGGCCTGTGTCGGGTAGTGGACTCAAGCACAGGACTCCAGCTCCAGACAATGGGTTTAGTGAACTCTGGGAGGGCCTGTGTCGGGTAGTGGACTCCAGCTCCAGACAATGGTTTTAGTGAACTCTGGGAGGGACTGTGTCGGGTAGTGGACTCCAGCTCCAGACAATGGGTTTAGTGAACTCTGGGAGGGCCTGTGTCGGGTAGTGGACTCTAGCTCCAGACAATGGGTTTAGTGAACTCTGGGAGGGCCTGTGTCGGGTAGTGGACTCCAGCTCCAGACAATGGGTTTAGTGAACTCTGGGAGGGCCTGTGTGGGGTAGTGGACTCGAGCTCAAGACAATGGGTTTAGTAAACTCCTGGAGGGCCTGTGTCGGGTAGTGTACTCGAGCTCCAGACAATGGGTTTAGTGAACTCTGGGAGGGCCTGTGTCGGGTAGTGGACTCGAGCTCCAGACAATGGGTTCAGTGAACTCTGGGAGGGCCTGTGTCGGGTAGTGGACTCGAGCTCAAAACAATGGGTTTAGTGAACTCTGGGAGGGCCTGTGTCGGGTAGTGGACTCGAGCTGCAGACAATGGGTTTAGAGAACTCTGGGAGGGCCTGTGTCGGGTAGTGGACTCGAGCACAGGACTCCAGCTCCAGACAATGGGTTTAGTGAACTCTGGGAGGGCCTGTGTGGAGTAGTGGACTCAAGCACAGGACTCGAGCTCCAGACAATGGGTTTAGTGAACTCTGGGAGGGCCTGTGTCGGGTAGTGGACTCTAGCTCCAGACAATGGGTTTAGTGAACTCTGGGAGGGCCTGTGTCGGGTAGTGGACTCTAGATCCAGACAATGGGTTTAGTGAACTCTGGGAGGGACTGTGTCGGGTAGTGGACTCCAGCTCCAGACAATGGGTTTAGTGAACTCTGGGAGGGCCTGTGTCGGGTAGTGGACTCCAGCTCCAGACAATGGGTTTAGTGAACTCTGGGAGGGACTGTGTCGGGTAGTGGACTCCAGCTCCAGACAATGGGTTTAATGAACTCTGGGAGGGCCTTTGTCGTGTAGTGCACTCGAGCACAGGACTCCAGCTCCAGACAATGGGTTTAGTGAACTCTGGGAGGGCCTGTGTCGGTTATTGGACTCGAGCTCCAGACAATGGGTTTAGTGAACTCTGGGAGGGCCTGTGTCGGGTAGTGGACTCGAGCTCCAGACAATGGGTTCAGTGAACTCTGGGAGGGCCTGTGTCGGGTAGTGGACTCGAGCTCAAAACAATCGGTTTAGTGAACTCTGGGAGGGCCTGTGTAGGGTAGTGGACTCGAGCTGCAGACAATGGGTTTAGAGAACTCTGGGAGGGCCTGTGTCGGGTAGTGGACTCGAGCACAGGACTCCAGCTCCAGACAATGGGTTTAGTGAACTCTGGGAGGGACTGTGTCGGGTAGTGGACTCCAGCTCCAGACAATGCGTTCAGTGAACTCTGGGAGGGCCTGTGTCGGGTAGTGGACTCAAGCACAGGACTCCAGCTCCAGACAATGGGTTTAGTGAACTCTGGGAGGGCCTGTGTCGGGTAGTGGACTCCAGCTCCAGACAATGGTTTTAGTGAACTCTGGGAGGGACTGTGTCGGGTAGTGGACTCCAGCTCCAGCCAATGGGTTTAGTGATCTCTGGGAGGGCCTGTGTCGGGTAGTGGACTCTAGCTCCAGACAATGGGTTTAGTGAACTCTGGGAGGGCCTGTGTCGGGTAGTGGACTCCAGCTCCAGACAATGGGTTTAGTGAACTCTGGGAGGGCCTGTGTCGGGTAGTGGACTCCAGCTACAGACAATGGGTTTAGTGAACTCTGGGAGGGCCTGTGTCGGGTAGTGGACTCGAGCACAGGACTCCAGCTCCAGACAACGGGTTTAGAGAGCTCTGGGAGGGCTTGTGTCAGGTAGTGGACTCGAGCTGCAGACAATAGGTTTAGTGAATGCTGGGAGGGCCTGTGTAGGGTAGTGGACTCGAGCTCCAGACAATGGTTTAGTGAACTCTGGGAGGGCCTGTATCGGGTAGTGCACTCCAGCTCCAGACAATGGGTTTAGTGAACTATGGGAGGGCCTGTGTCGGGTAGTGGACTCAAGCACAGGACTCCAGCTCCAGACAATGGGTTTAGAGAACTCTGGGAGGGCCTGTGTCGGGTAGTGGACTCCAGCTCCAGACAATGGTTTTAGTGAACTCTGGGAGTGACTGTGTCGTGTAGTGGACTCCAGCTCCAGACAATGGGTTTAGTGAACTCTGGGAGGGCCTGTGTCGGGTAGTGGACTCAAGGATAGCACTCGAGCTCCAGACAAAGGGTTTAGTGAACACTGGGAGGGCCTGTGTCGGGTAGTGGACTCCAGCACCAGACAATGGGTTTAGTGAACTATGGGAGGGCCTGTGTCGGGTAGTGGACTCTAGCTCCAGACAATGGGTTTAGTGAACTCTGGGAGGGCCTGTGTCGGGTAGTGGACTCTAGATCCAGACAATGGGTTTAGTGAACTCTGGGAGGGACTGTGTCGGGTAGTGGACTCCAGCTCCAGACAATGGGTTTAGTGAACTCTGGGAGGGCCTGTGTCGGGTAGTGGACTCCAGCTCCAGACAATGGGTTTAGTGAACTCTGGGAGGGACTGTGTCGGGTAGTGGACTCCAGCTCCAGACAAAGCGTTTAGTGAACTCTGGGATGGCCTGTGTCGGGTTGTGGACTCGAGCTCCAGACAATGGGTTTAGTGAACTCTGGGAGGGCCTGTGTCGGGTAGTGGACTCTAGGATAGCACTCGAGCTCCAGACAAAGGGTTTAGTGAACACTGGGAGGGCCTGTGTCGGTTAGTGGACTCCAGCTCCAGACAATGGGTTTAGTGAACTATGGGAGGGCCTGTGTGGGATAGTGGACTCGATCACAGGACTCCAGCTCCAGACAATGGGTTTAGTGAACTCTTGGAGGGCCTGTGTCGGGTTGTGCACTCGAGCTCCAGACACTGGGTTTTGTGAACAATGGGAGGGCCTGTGTCGGGTAGTGGACTCGAGCTCCAGACAATGGGTTCAGTGAACCCTGGGAGGGTCTGTGTCGGGTAGTGGTCTCGAGCACAGGACTCCAGTTCCAGACAATGCGTTTAGTGAACTCTGGGAGGGCCTGTGTCGGGTTGTGGACTCGAGCACAGGACTCGAGCTGCAGACAATGGGTTTTGTGAACTCTGGGAGGGCCTGTGTGGGGTAGTGGACTCGAGCTGCAGAGAATGGGTTTAGTGAACTCTGGGAGGGCCTGTGTCAGGTAGTGGTCTCGAGCACAGGACACCAGTTCCAGACAATGGGTTTAGTGAACTCTGGGAGGGCCTGTGTGGGGTAGTGGACTCGAGCTCCAGACAATGGGTTTAGTAAACTCTGGGAGGGCCTGTGTCGGGTAGTGGACTCGAGCTCCAGACAATGGGTTTAGTGAACTCTGGGAGGGCCTGTGTCGGGTAGTGGACTCGAGTTCCAGACAATGGGTTCAGTGAACTCTGGGAGGGCCTGTGTCGGGTAGTGGACTCGAGCTCAAAACAATGGGTTTAGTGAACTCTGGGAGAGCCTGTGTAGGGTAGTGGACTCGAGCTGCAGACAATGGGTTTAGAGAACTCTGGGAGGGCCTGTGTCGGGTAGTGGACTCGAGCACAGGACTCCAGCTCCAGACAATGGGTTTAGTGAACTCTGGGAGGGACTGTGTCGGGTAGTGGACTCCAGCTCCAGACAATGCGTTCAGTGAACTCTGGGAGGGCCTGTGTCGGGTAGTGGACTCAAGCACAGGACTCCAGCTCCAGACAATGGGTTTAGTGAACTCTGGGAGGGCCTGTGTCGGGTAGTGGACTCCAGCTCCAGACAATGGTTTTAGTGAACTCTGGGAGGGACTGTGTCGGGTAGTGGACTCCAGCTCCAGCCAATGGGTTTAGTGATCTCTGGGAGGGCCTGTGTCGGGTAGTGGACTCTAGCTCCAGACAATGGGTTTAGTGAACTCTGGGAGGGCCTGTGTCGGGTAGTGGACTCCAGCTCCAGACAATGGGTTTAGTGAACTCTGGGAGGGCCTGTGTCGGGTAGTGGACTCCAGCTCCAGACAATGGGTTTAGTGAACTCTGGGAGGGCCTATGTCGGGTAGTGGACTCGAGCACAGGACTCCAGCTCCAGACAACGGGTTTAGAGAGCTCTGGGAGGGCCTGTGTCAGGTAGTGGACTCGAGCTGCAGACAATAGGTTTAGTGAATGCTGGGAGGGCCTGTGTATGGTAGTGGACTCGAGCTCCAGACAATGGTTTAGTGAACTCTGGGAGGGCCTGTATCGGGTAGTGCACTCCAGCTCCAGACAATGGGTTTAGTGAACTATGGGAGGGCCTGTGTCGGGTAGTGGACTCAAGCACAGGACTCCAGCTCCAGACAATGGGTTTAGTGAACTCTGGGAGGGCCTGTGTCGGGTAGTGGACTCCAGCTCCAGACAATGGTTTTAGTGAACTCTGGGAGGGACTGTGTCGGGTAGTGGACTCCAGCTCCAGACAATGGGTTTAGTGAACTCTGGGAGGGCCTGTGTCGGGTAGTGGACTCTAGCTCCAGACAATGGGTTTAGTGAACTCTGGGAGGGCCTGTGTCGGGTAGTGGACTCCACCTCCAGACAAAGGGTTTAGTGAACTCTGGGAGGGCCTGTGTCGGGTAGTGGACTCCAGCTCCAGACAATGGGTTTAGTGAACTCTGGGAGGGCCTGTGTGGGGTAGTGGACTCGAGCTCAAGACAATGGGTTTAGTAAACTCTGGGAGGGCCTGTGTCGGGTAGTGTACTCGAGCTCCAGACAATGGGTTTAGTGAACTCTGGGAGGGCCTGTGTCGGGTAGTGGACTCGAGCTCCAGACAATGGGTTCAGTGAACTCTGGGAGGGCCTGTGTCGGGTAGTGGACTCGAGCTCAAAACAATGGGTTTAGTGAACTCTGGGAGGGCCTGTGTCGGGTAGTGGACTCGAGCTGCAGACAATGGGTTTAGAGAACTCTGGGAGGGCCTGTGTCGGGTAGTGGACTCGAGCACAGGACTCCAGCTCCAGACAATGGGTTTAGTGAACTCTGGGAGGGCCTGTGTCGGGTAGTGGACTCGAGCTCCAGACAATGGGTTTAGTGAACTCTGGGAGGGCCTGTGTTGGGTAGTGGACTCCAGCTCCAGACAATGGGTTTAGTGAACTCTGGGAGGGACTGTGTCGGGTAGTGGACTCCAGCTCCAGACAATGGGTTTAATGAACTTTGGGAGGGCCTTTGTCGTGTAGTGCACACGAGCACAGGACTCCAGCTCCAGACAATGGGTTTAGTGAACTCTGGGAGGGCCTGTGTCGGGTAGTGGACTCCAGCTCCAGACAATGGGTTTAGTGAACTATGGGAGGGCCTGTGTGGGATAGTGGACTCGATCACAGGACTCCAGCTCCAGACAATTTGTTTAGTGAACTCTTGGTGGGCCTGTGTCGGGTTGTGCACTCGAGCTCCAGACACTGGGTTTTGTGAACAATGGGAGGGCCTGTGTCGGGTAGTGGACTCTAGCTCCAGACAATGGTTTTAGTGAACTCTGGGAGGGACTGTGTCGGGTAGTGGACTCCAGCTCCAGCCAATGGGTTTAGTGATCTCTGGGAGGGCCTGTGTCGGGTAGTGGACTCTAGCTCCAGACAATGGGTTTAGTGAACTCTGGGAGGGCCTGTGTCGGGTAGTGGACTCCAGCTCCAGACAATGGGTTTAGTGAACTCTGGGAGGGCCTGTGTCGGGTAGTGGACTCCAGCTCCAGACAATGGGTTTAGTGAACTCTGGGAGGGCCTGTGTCGGGTAGTGGACTCGAGCACAGGACTCCAGCTCCAGACAACGGGTTTAGAGAGCTCTGGGAGGGCTTGTGTCAGGTAGTGGACTCGAGCTGCAGACAATAGGTTTAGTGAATGCTGGGAGGGCCTGTGTAGGGTAGTGGACTCGAGCTCCAGACAATGGTTTAGTGAACTCTGGGAGGGCCTGTATCGGGTAGTGCACTCCAGCTCCAGACAATGGGTTTAGTGAACTATGGGAGGGCCTGTGTCGGGTAGTGGACTCAAGCACAGGACTCCAGCACCAGACAATGGGTTTAGAGAACTCTGGGAGGGCCTGTGTCGGGTAGTGGACTCCAGCTCCAGACAATGGTTTTAGTGAACTCTGGGAGGGACTGTGTCGTGTAGTGGACTCCAGCTCCAGACAATGGGTTTAGTGAACTCTGGGAGGGCCTGTGTCGGGTAGTGGACTCAAGGATAGCACTCGAGCTCCAGACAAAGGGTTTAGTGAACACTGGGAGGGCCTGTGTCGGGTAGTGGACTCCAGCACCAGACAATGGGTTTAGTGAACTATGGGAGGGCCTGTGTCGGGTAGTGGACTCTAGCTCCAGACAATGGGTTTAGTGAACTCTGGGAGGGCCTGTGTCGGGTAGTGGACTCTAGATCCAGACAATGGGTTTAGTGAACTCTGGGAGGGACTGTGTCGGGTAGTGGACTCCAGCTCCAGACAATGGGTTTAGTGAACTCTGGGAGGGCCTGTGTCGGGTAGTGGACTCCAGCTCCAGACAATGGGTTTAGTGAACTCTGGGAGGGACTGTGTCGGGTAGTGGACTCCAGCTCCAGACAAAGCGTTTAGTGAACTCTGGGATGGCCTGTGTCGGGTTGTGGACTCGAGCTCCAGACAATGGGTTTAGTGAACTCTGGGAGGGCCTGTGTCGGGTAGTGGACTCTAGGATAGCACTCGAGCTCCAGACAAAGGGTTTAGTGAACACTGGGAGGGCCTGTGTCGGGTAGTGGACTCCAGCTCCAGACAATGGGTTTAGTGAACTATGGGAGGGCCTGTGTGGGATAGTGGACTCGATCACAGGACTCCAGCTCCAGACAATGGGTTTAGTGAACTCTTGGAGGGCCTGTGTCGGGTTGTGCACTCGAGCTCCAGACACTGGGTTTTGTGAACAATGGGAGGGCCTGTGTCGGGTAGTGGACTCGAGCTCCAGACAATGGGTTCAGTGAACTCTGGGAGGGCCTGTGTCGGGTAGTGGACTCGAGCACAGGACTCCAGCTCCAGACAATGGGTTTAGTGAACTCTGGGAGGGACTGTGTCGGGTAGTGGACTCCAGCTCCAGACAATGCGTTCAGTGAACTCTGGGAGGGCCTGTGTCGGGTAGTGGACTCAAGCACAGGACTCCAGCTCCAGACAATGGGTTTAGTGAACTCTGGGAGGGCCTGTGTCGGGTAGTGGACTCCAGCTCCAGACAATGGTTTTAGTGAACTCTGGGAGGGACTGTGTCGGGTAGTGGACTCCAGCTCCAGCCAATGGGTTTAGTGATCTCTGGGAGGGCCTGTGTCGGGTAGTGGACTCTAGCTCCAGACAATGGGTTTAGTGAACTCTGGGAGGGCCTGTGTCGGGTAGTGGACTCCAGCTCCAGACAATGGGTTTAGTGAACTCTGGGAGGGCCTGTGTCGGGTAGTGGACTCCAGCTCCAGACAATGGGTTTAGTGAACTCTGGGAGGGCCTATGTCGGGTAGTGGACTCGAGCACAGGACTCCAGCTCCAGACAACGGGTTTAGAGAGCTCTGGGAGGGCCTGTGTCAGGTAGTGGACTCGAGCTGCAGACAATAGGTTTAGTGAATGCTGGGAGGGCCTGTGTATGGTAGTGGACTCGAGCTCCAGACAATGGTTTAGTGAACTCTGGGAGGGCCTGTATCGGGTAGTGCACTCCAGCTCCAGACAATGGGTTTAGTGAACTATGGGAGGGCCTGTGTCGGGTAGTGGACTCAAGCACAGGACTCCAGCTCCAGACAATGGGTTTAGTGAACTCTGGGAGGGCCTGTGTCGGGTAGTGGACTCCAGCTCCAGACAATGGTTTTAGTGAACTCTGGGAGGGACTGTGTCGGGTAGTGGACTCCAGCTCCAGACAATGGGTTTAGTGAACTCTGGGAGGGCCTGTGTCGGGTAGTGGACTCTAGCTCCAGACAATGGGTTTAGTGAACTCTGGGAGGGCCTGTGTCGGGTAGTGGACTCCACCTCCAGACAAAGGGTTTAGTGAACTCTGGGAGGGCCTGTGTCGGGTAGTGGACTCCAGCTCCAGACAATGGGTTTAGTGAACTCTGGGAGGGCCTGTGTGGGGTAGTGGACTCGAGCTCAAGACAATGGGTTTAGTAAACTCTGGGAGGGCCTGTGTCGGGTAGTGTACTCGAGCTCCAGACAATGGGTTTAGTGAACTCTGGGAGGGCCTGTGTCGGGTAGTGGACTCGAGCTCCAGACAATGGGTTCAGTGAACTCTGGGAGGGCCTGTGTCGGGTAGTGGACTCGAGCTCAAAACAATGGGTTTAGTGAACTCTGGGAGGGCCTGTGTCGGGTAGTGGACTCGAGCTGCAGACAATGGGTTTAGAGAACTCTGGGAGGGCCTGTGTCGGGTAGTGGACTCGAGCACAGGACTCCAGCTCCAGACAATGGGTTTAGTGAACTCTGGGAGGGCCTGTGTCGGGTAGTGGACTCGAGCTCCAGACAATGGGTTTAGTGAACTCTGGGAGGGCCTGTGTTGGGTAGTGGACTCCAGCTCCAGACAATGGGTTTAGTGAACTCTGGGAGGGACTGTGTCGGGTAGTGGACTCCAGCTCCAGACAATGGGTTTAATGAACTTTGGGAGGGCCTTTGTCGTGTAGTGCACTCGAGCACAGGACTCCAGCTCCAGACAATGGGTTTAGTGAACTCTGGGAGGGCCTGTGTCGGGTAGTGGACTCCAGCTCCAGACAATGGGTTTAGTGAACTATGGGAGGGCCTGTGTGGGATAGTGGACTCGATCACAGGACTCCAGCTCCAGACAATTTGTTTAGTGAACTCTTGGTGGGCCTGTGTCGGGTTGTGCACTCGAGCTCCAGACACTGGGTTTTGTGAACAATGGGAGGGCCTGTGTCGGGTAGTGGACTCTAGCTCCAGACAATGGTTTTAGTGAACTCTGGGAGGGACTGTGTCGGGTAGTGGACTCCAGCTCCAGCCAATGGGTTTAGTGATCTCTGGGAGGGCCTGTGTCGGGTAGTGGACTCTAGCTCCAGACAATGGGTTTAGTGAACTCTGGGAGGGCCTGTGTCGGGTAGTGGACTCCAGCTCCAGACAATGGGTTTAGTGAACTCTGGGAGGGCCTGTGTCGGGTAGTGGACTCCAGCTCCAGACAATGGGTTTAGTGAACTCTGGGAGGGCCTGTGTCGGGTAGTGGACTCGAGCACAGGACTCCAGCTCCAGACAACTGGTTTAGAGAGCTCTGGGAGGGCTTGTGTCAGGTAGTGGACTCGAGCTGCAGACAATAGGTTTAGTGAATGCTGGGAGGGCCTGTGTAGGGTAGTGGACTCGAGCTCCAGACAATGGTTTAGTGAACTCTGGGAGGGCCTGTATCGGGTAGTGCACTCCAGCTCCAGACAATGGGTTTAGTGAACTATGGGAGGGCCTGTGTCGGGTAGTGGACTCAAGCACAGGACTCCAGCACCAGACAATGGGTTTAGAGAACTCTGGGAGGGCCTGTGTCGGGTAGTGGACTCCAGCTCCAGACAATGGTTTTAGTGAACTCTGGGAGGGACTGTGTCGTGTAGTGGACTCCAGCTCCAGACAATGGGTTTAGTGAACTCTGGGAGGGCCTGTGTCGGGTAGTGGACTCAAGGATAGCACTCGAGCTCCAGACAAAGGGTTTAGTGAACACTGGGAGGGCCTGTGTCGGGTAGTGGACTCCAGCACCAGACAATGGGTTTAGTGAACTATGGGAGGGCCTGTGTCGGGTAGTGGACTCTAGCTCCAGACAATGGGTTTAGTGAACTCTGGGAGGGCCTGTGTCGGGTAGTGGACTCTAGATCCAGACAATGGGTTTAGTGAACTCTGGGAGGGACTGTGTCGGGTAGTGGACTCCAGCTCCAGACAATGGGTTTAGTGAACTCTGGGAGGGCCTGTGTCGGGTAGTGGACTCCAGCTCCAGACAATGGGTTTAGTGAACTCTGGGAGGGACTGTGTCGGGTAGTGGACTCCAGCTCCAGACAAAGCGTTTAGTGAACTCTGGGATGGCCTGTGTCGGGTTGTGGACTCGAGCTCCAGACAATGGGTTTAGTGAACTCTGGGAGGGCCTGTGTCGGGTAGTGGACTCTAGGATAGCACTCGAGCTCCAGACAAAGGGTTTAGTGAACACTGGGAGGGCCTGTGTCGGGTAGTGGACTCCAGCTCCAGACAATGGGTTTAGTGAACTATGGGAGGGCCTGTGTGGGATAGTGGACTCGATCACAGGACTCCAGCTCCAGACAATGGGTTTAGTGAACTCTTGGAGGGCCTGTGTCGGGTTGTGCACTCGAGCTCCAGACACTGGGTTTTGTGAACAATGGGAGGGCCTGTGTCGGGTAGTGGACTCGAGCTCCAGACAATGGGTTCAGTGAACCCTGGGAGGGTCTGTGTCGGGTAGTGGTCTCGAGCACAGGACTCCAGTTCCAGACAATGCGTTTAGTGAACTCTGGGAGGGCCTGTGTCGGGTTGTGGACTCGAGCACAGGACTCGAGCTGCAGACAATGGGTTTTGTGAACTCTGGGAGGGCCTGTGTGGGGTAGTGGACTCGAGCTGCAGAGAATGGGTTTAGTGAACTCTGGGAGGGCCTGTGTCAGGTAGTGGTCTCGAGCACAGGACACCAGTTCCAGACAATGGGTTTAGTGAACTCTGGGAGGGCCTGTGTGGGGTAGTGGACTCGAGCTCCAGACAATGGGTTTAGTAAACTCTGGGAGGGCCTGTGTCGGGTAGTGGACTCGAGCTCCAGACAATGGGTTTAGTGAACTCTGGGAGGGCCTGTGTCGGGTAGTGGACTCGAGTTCCAGACAATGGGTTCAGTGAACTCTGGGAGGGCCTGTGTCGGTTAGTGGACTCGAGCTCAAAACAATGGGTTTAGTGAACTCTGGGAGGGCCTGTGTAGGGTAGTGGACTCGAGCTGCAGACAATGGGTTTAGAGAACTCTGGGAGGGCCTGTGTCGGGTAGTGGACTCGAGCACAGGACTCCAGCTCCAGACAATGGGTTTAGTGAACTCTGGGAGGGACTGTGTCGGGTAGTGGACTCCAGCTCCAGACAATGCGTTCAGTGAACTCTGGGAGGGCCTGTGTCGGGTAGTGGACTCAAGCACAGGACTCCAGCTCCAGACAATGGGTTTAGTGAACTCTGGGAGGGCCTGTGTCGGGTAGTGGACTCCAGCTCCAGACAATGGTTTTAGTGAACTCTGGGAGGGACTGTGTCGGGTAGTGGACTCCAGCTCCAGCCAATGGGTTTAGTGATCTCTGGGAGGGCCTGTGTCGGGTAGTGGACTCTAGCTCCAGACAATGGCTTTAGTGAACTCTGGGAGGGCCTGTGTCGGGTAGTGGACTCCAGCTCCAGACAATGGGTTTAGTGAACTCTGGGAGGGCCTGTGTCGGGTAGTGGACTCCAGCTCCAGACAATGGGTTTAGTGAACTCTGGGAGGGCCTATGTCGGGTAGTGGACTCGAGCACAGGACTCCAGCTCCAGACAACGGGTTTAGAGAGCTCTGGGAGGGCCTGTGTCAGGTAGTCGACTCGAGCTGCAGACAATAGGTTTAGTGAATGCTGGGAGGGCCTGTGTATGGTAGTGGACTCGAGCTCCAGACAATGGTTTAGTGAACTCTGGGAGGGCCTGTATCGGGTAGTGCACTCCAGCTCCAGACAATGGGTTTAGTGAACTATGGGAGGGCCTGTGTCGGGTAGTGGACTCAAGCACAGGACTCCAGCTCCAGACAATGGGTTTAGTGAACTCTGGGAGGGCCTGTGTCGGGTAGTGGACTCCAGCTCCAGACAATGGTTTTAGTGAACTCTGGGAGGGACTGTGTCGGGTAGTGGACTCCAGCTCCAGACAATGGGTTTAGTGAACTCTGGGAGGGCCTGTGTCGGGTAGTGGACTCTAGCTCCAGACAATGGGTTTAGTGAACTCTGGGAGGGCCTGTTTCGGGTAGTGGACTCCACCTCCAGACAAAGGGTTTAGTGAACTCTGGGAGGGCCTGTGTCGGGTAGTGGACTCCAGCTCCAGACAATGGGTTTAGTGAACTCTGGGAGGGCCTGTGTGGGGTAGTGGACTCGAGCTCAAGACAATGGGTTTAGTAAACTCTGGGAGGGCCTGTGTCGGGTAGTGTACTCGAGCTCCAGACAATGGGTTTAGTGAACTCTGGGAGGGCCTGTGTCGGGTAGTGGACTCGAGCTCCAGACAATGGGTTCAGTGAACTCTGGGAGGGCCTGTGTCGGGTAGTGGACTCGAGCTCAAAACAATGGGTTTAGTGAACTCTGGGAGGGCCTGTGTCGGGTAGTGGACTCGAGCTGCAGACAATGGGTTTAGAGAACTCTGGGAGGGCCTGTGTCGGGTAGTGGACTCGAGCACAGGACTCCAGCTCCAGACAATGGGTTTAGTGAACTCTGGGAGGGCCTGTGTCGGGTAGTGGACTCGAGCTCCAGACAATGGGTTTAGTGAACTCTGGGAGGGCCTGTGTTGGGTAGTGGACTCCAGCTCCAGACAATGGGTTTAGTGAACTCTGGGAGGGACTGTGTCGGGTAGTGGACTCCAGCTCCAGACAATGGGTTTAATGAACTTTGGGAGGGCCTTTGTCGTGTAGTGCACTCGAGCACAGGACTCCAGCTCCAGACAATGGGTTTAGTGAACTCTGGGAGGGCCTGTGTCGGGTAGTGGACTCCAGCTCCAGACAATGGGTTTAGTGAACTATGGGAGGGCCTGTGTGGGATAGTGGACTCGATCACAGGACTCCAGCTCCAGACAATGGGTTTAGTGAACTCTTGGTGGGCCTGTGTCGGGTTGTGCACTCGAGCTCCAGACACTGGGTTTTGTGAACAATGGGAGGGCCTGTGTCGGGTAGTGGACTCGAGCACAGGACTCCAGTTCCAGACAATGCGTTTAGTGAACTCTGGGAGGGCCTGTGTCGGGTTGTGGACTCGAGCACAGGACTCGAGCTGCAGACAATGGGTTTTGTGAACTCTGGGAGGGCCTGTGTGGGGTAGTGGACTCGAGCTGCAGAGAATGGGTTTAGTGAACTCTGGGAGGGCCTGTGTCGGGTAGTGGTCTCGAGCACAGGACTCCAGTTCCAGACAATGGGTTTAGTGAACTCTGGGAGGGCCTGTGTGGGGTAGTGGACTCGAGCTCCAGACAATGGGTTTAGTGAACTCTGGGAGGGCCTGTGTCGGGTAGTGGACTCGAGCTCCAGACAATGGGTTCAGTGAACTCTGGGAGGGCCTGTGTCGGGAAGTGGACTCGAGCTCAAAACAATGGGTTTAGTGAACTCTGGGAGGGCCTGTGTCGGGTAGTCGACACGAGCTCCAGACAATGGGTTTAGAGAACTCTGGGAGGGCCTGTGTCGGGTAGTGGACTCGAGCACAGGACTCCAGCTCCAGACAATGGGTTTAGTGAACTCTGGGAGGGACTGTGTCGGGTATTGGACTCCAGCTCCAGACAATGCGTTTAGTGAACTCTGGGAGGGCCTGTGTGGAGTAGTGGACTCAAGCACAGGACTCGAGCTCCAGACAATGGGTTTAATGAACTCTGGGAGGGCCTTTGTCGTGTAGTGCACTCGAGCACAGGACTCCAGCTCCAGACAATGGGTTTAGTGAACTCTGGGAGGGCCTGTGTCGGGTATTGGACTCGAGCTCCAGACAGTGGGTTTAGTGAACTCTGGGAGGGCCTGTGTCGGATAGTGGACTCGAGCTCCAGACAATGGGTTCAGTGAACTCTGGGAGGGCCTGTGTCGGGTAGTGGACTCGAGCTCAAAACAATGGGTTTAGTGAACTCTGGGAGGGCCTGTGTAGGGTAGTGGACTCCAGCTCCAGACAATGCGTTCAGTGAACTCTGGGAGGGCCTGTGTCGGGTAGTGGACTCAAGCACAGGACTCCAGCTCCAGACAATGGGTTTAGTGAACTCTGGGAGGGCCTGTGTCGGGTAGTGGACTCCAGCTCCAGACAATGGTTTTAGTGAACTCTGGGAGGGACTGTGTCGGGTAGTGGACTACAGCTCCAGCCAATGGGTTTAGTGATCTCTGGGAGGGCTTGTGTCGGGTAGTGGACTCTAGCTCCAGACAATGGGTTTAGTGAACTCTGGGAGGGCCTGTGTCGGGTAGTGGACTCCAGCTCCAGACAATGGGTTTAGTGAACTCTGGGAGGGCCTGTGTCGGGTAGTGGACTCCAGCTCCAGACAATGGGTTTAGTGAACTCTGGGAGGGCCTGTGTCGGGTTGTGGACTCGAGCACAGGACTCCAGCTCCAGACAACGGGTTTAGAGAGCTCTGGGAGGGCCTGTGTCAGGTAGTGGACTCGAGCTGCAGACAATAGGTTTAGTGAATGCTGGGAGGGCCTGTGTAGGGTAGTGGACTCGAGCTCCAGACAATGGTTTAGTGAACTCTGGGAGGGCCTGTATCGGGTAGTGCACTCCAGCTCCAGACAATGGGTTTAGTGAACTATGGGAGGGCCTGTGTCGGGTAGTGGACTCAAGCACAGGACTCCAGCTCCAGACAATGGGTTTAGTGAACTCTGGGAGGGCCTGTGTCGGGTAGTGGACTCCAGCTCCAGACAATGGTTTTAGTGAACTCTGGGAGGGACTGTGTCGGGTAGTGGACTCCAGCTCCAGACAATGGGTTTAGTGAACTCTGGAAGGGCCTGTGTCGGGTAGTGGACTCTAGCTCCAGACAATGGGTTTAGTGAACTCTGGGAGGGCCTGTGTCGGGTAGTGGACTCCACCTCCAGACAAAGGGTTTAGTGAACTCTGGGAGGGCCTGTGTCGGGTAGTGGACACCAGCTCCAGACAATGGGTTTAGTGAACTCTGGGAGGGCCTGTGTGGGGTAGTGGACTCGAGCTCAAGACAATGGGTTTAGTAAACTCTGGGAGGGCCTGTGTCGGGTAGTGGACTCGAGCTCCAGACAATGGGTTCAGTGAACTCTGGGAGGGCCTGTGTCGGGTAGTGGACTCGAGCTCAATACAATGGGTTTAGTGACCTCTGGGAGGGCCTGTGTCGGGTAGCGGACTCGAGCTGCAGACAATGGGTTTAGAGAACTCTGGGAGGGCCTGTGTCGGGTAGTGGACTCGAGCACAGGACTCCAGCTCCAGACAATGGGTTTAGTGAACTCTGGGAGGGCCTGTGTGGAGTAGTGGACTCAAGCACAGGACTCGAGCTCCAGACAATGGGTTTAGTGAACTCTGGGAGGGCCTTTGTCGTGTAGTGCACTCGAGCACAGGACTCCAGCTCCAGACAATGGGTTTAGTGAACTCTGGGAGGGCCTGTGTGGGGTAGTGGACTCGAGCTCCAGACAATGGCTATAGTGAACTCTGGGAGGGCCTGTGTCGGGTAGTGGACTCGAGCTCCAGACAATGGGTTTAGTGAACTCTGGGAGGAACTGTGTCGGGTGGTGGACTCCAGCTCCAGACAATGCGTTCAGTGAACTCTGGGAGGGCCTGTATCGGTTTGTGGACTCGAGCTCCAGATAATGCGTTTAGTGAACTCTGGGAGGGCCTGTGTCGGGTAGTGGACTCAAGCACAGGACTCCAGCTCCAGACAATAGGTTTAGTGAACTCTGGGAGGGCCTGTGTCGGGTAGTGGACTCCAGCTCCAGACAATGGTTTTAGTGAACTCTGGGAGGGACTGTGTCGGGTAGTGGACTCCAGCTCCAGACAATGGGTTTAGTGAACTCTGGGTGGGCCTGTGTCGGGTAGTGGACTCTAGCTCCAGACAATGGGTTTAGTGAACTCTGGGAGGGCCTGTGTCGGGTAGTGGACTCCAGCTCCAGACAATGGGTTTGGTGAACTCTGGGAGGGCCTGTGTCGGGTAGTGGAATCCAGCTCCAGACAATGGGTTTAGTGAACTCTGGGAGGGCCTGTGTCGGGTAGTGGACTCGAGCACAGGTCTCCAGCTCCAGTCAACGGGTTTAGAGAGCTCTGGGAGGGCCTGTGTCAGGTAGTGGACTCGAGCTCCAGACAATAGGTTTAGTGAACGCTGGGAGGGCCTGTGTAGGGTAGTGGACTCGAGCTCCAGACAATGGTTTAGTGAACTCTGGGAGGGCCTGTGTCGGGTACTGGACTCCAGATCCAGACAATGGGTTTAGTGAACTATGGGAGGCCCTGTGTCGGGTAGTGGACTCAAGCACAGGACTCCAGCTCCAGACAATGGGTTTAGTGAACTCTGGGAGGGCCTGTGTCGGGTAGTGGACTCTAGCTCCAGACAATGGGTTTAGTGAACTCTGGGAGGGCCTCTGTCGGGGAGTGGACTCCAGCTCCAGACAATGGGTTTAGTGAACTCTGGGAGGGCCTGTGTCGGGTAGTGGACTCCAGCTCCAGACAATGGGTTTAGTGAACTCTGGTAGGGCCTGTGTCGGGTAGTGGACTCCAGCTCCAGACAATGGGTTTAGTGAACTCTGGGAGGGCCTGTGTCGGGTAGCGGACTCTAGCTCCAGACAATGGGTTTAGTGAACTCTGGGAGGGCCTGTGTCGGGTAGTGGACTCCAGCTCCAGACAATGGGTTTAGTGAACTCTGGTAGGGCCTGTGTCGGGTAGTGGACTCCAGCTCCAGACAATGGGTTTAGTGAACTCTGGGAGGGCCTGTGTCGGGTAGTGGACTCTAGCTCCAGACAATGGGTTTAGTGTACTCTGGGAGGGCCTGTGTCGGGTAGTGGACTCCAGCTCCAGACAATGGGTTTTGTGAACTCTGGTAGGGCCTGTGTCGGGTAGTGGACTCCAGCTCCAGACAATGGGTTTAGTGAACTCTGGGAGGGCCTGTGTCGGGTAGTGGACTCGAGCACAGGACTCCAGCTCCAGACAACGGGTTTAGAGAGCTCTGGGAGGGCCTGTGTCAGGTAGTGGACTCGAGCTCCAGACAATAGGTTTAGTGAACTCTGGGAGGGCCTGTGTAGGGTAGTGGACTCGAGCTCCAGACAATGGTTTAGTGAACTCTGGGAGGGCCTGTGTCGGGTAGTGGACTCCAGCTCCAGACAATGGGTTTAGTGAACTATGGGAGGGCCTGTGTGGGGTAGTGGACTCGATGACAGGTCTCCAGCTCCAGACAACGGGTTTAGTGAACTCAGGGAGGGCCTGTGTCGGGTAGTGGACTCGAGCTCCAGACAATACGTTTAGTGAACTCTGGGAGGGCCTGTGTCGGGTAGTGGACTCGAGCTCCAGACAATGGGTTTAGAGAACTCTGGGAGGGTCTGTGTCGGGTAGTGCACTCGAGCTCCAGACAATGGGTTTAGTGAACAATGGGAGGGCCTGTGTCGGGTAGTGGACTCGAGCTCCAGACAATGGGTTCAGTGAACCCTGGGAGGGTCTGTGTCGGGTAGTGGTCTCGAGCACAGGACTCCAGTTCCAGACAATGCGTTTAGTGAACTCTGGGAGGGCCTGTGTCGGGTTGTGGACTCGAGCACAGGACTCGAGCACAGGACTCGAGCTGCAGACAATGGGTTTTGTTAACTCTGGGAGGGCCTGTGTGGGGTTGTGGACTCGAGCTGCAGACAATGGGTTTTGTGAACTCTGGGAGGGCCTGTGTCGGGTAGTGGTCTCGAGCACAGGACTCCAGTTCCAGACAATGGGTTTAGTGAACTCTGGGAGGGCCTGTGTCGGGTAGTGGACTCCACCTCCAGACAAAGGGTTTAGTGAACTCTGGGAGGGCCTGTGTCGGGTAGTGGACTCCAGCTCCAGACAATGGGTTTAGTGAACTCTGGGAGGGCCTGTGTGAGGTAGTGGACTCGAGCTCCAGACAATGGGTTTAGTAAACTCTGGGAGGGCCTGTGTCGGGTAGTGGACTCGAGCTCCAGACAATGGGTTTAGTGAACTCTGGGAGGGCCTGTGTCGGGTAGTGGACTCCAGCTCCAGACAATGCGTTCAGTGAACTCTGGGAGGGCCTGTGTCGGCTAGTGGACTCAAGCACAGGACTCCAGCTCCAGACAATGGGTTTAGTGAACTCTGGGAGGGCGTGTGTCGGGTAGTGGACTCCAGCTCCAGACAATGGTTTAGTGAACTCTGGGAGGGCCTGTGTCGGGTAGTGCACTCCAGCTCCAGACAATGGGTTTAGTGAACTCTGGCAGGGCCTGTGTCGGGTAGTGGACTCGAGCACAGGACTCCAGATCCAGACAACGGGTTTAGAGAGCTCTGGGAGGGCCTGTGTCAGGTAGTGGACCCGAGCTGCAGACAATAGGTTTCGTGAATGCTGGGAGGGCCTGTGTAGGGTTGTGGACTCGAGCTCCAGACAATGTGTTTAGTGAACTCTGGGAGGGCCTGTGTCGGGTAGTGCACTCCAGCTCCAGACAATGGGTTTAGTGAACTATGGGAGGGCCTGTGTCGGGTAGTGGACTCAAGCACAGGACTCCAGCTCCAGACAATGGGTTTAGTGAACTCTGGGAGGGCCTGTGTCGGGTAGTGGACTCCAGCTCCAGACAATGGTTTTAGTGAACTCTGGGAGGGACTGTGTCGGGTAGTGGACCCCAGCTCCAGACAATGGGTTTAGTGAACTCTGGGAGGGCCTGTGTCGGGTAGTGGACTCTAGCTCCAGACAATGGGTTTAGTGAACTCTGGAAGGGCCTGTGTCGGGTAGTGGACTCCAGCTCCAGACAATGGGTTTAGTGAACTCTGGGAGGGCCTGTGTGAGGTAGTGGACTCGAGCTCCAGACAATGGGTTTAGTAAACTCTGGGAGGGCCTGTGTCGGGTAGTGGACTCGAGCTCCAGACAATGGGATTAGTGAACTCTGGGAGGGCCTGTGTGGGATAGTGGACTCGATCACAGGACTCCAGCTCCAGACAATGGGTTTAGTGAACTCTTGGAGGGCCTGTGTCGGGTTGTGCACTCGAGCTCCAGACAATGGGTTCAGTGAACCCTGGGAGGGTCTGTGTCGGGTAGTGGTCTCGAGCACAGGACTCCAGTTCCAGACAATGCGTTTAGTGAACTCTGGGAGGGCCTGTGTCGGGTTGTGGACTCGAGCACAGGACTCGAGCTGCAGACAATGGGTTTTGTGAACTCTGGGAGGGCCTGTGTGGGGTAGTGGACTCGAGCTGCAGAGAATGGGTTTAGTGAACTCTGGGAGGGCCTGTGTGGGGTAGTGGTCTCGAGCACAGGACACCAGTTCCAGACAATGGGTTTAGTGAACTCTGGGAGGGCCTGTGTGGGGTAGTGGACTCGAGCTCCAGACAATGGGTTTAGTAAACTCTGGGAGGGCCTGTGTCGGGTAGTGGACTCGAGCTGCAGACAATGGGTTTAGTGAACTCTGGGAGGGCCTGTGTCGGGTAGTGGACTCGAGTTCCAGACAATGGGTTCAGTGAACTCTGGGAGGGCCTGTGTCGGGTAGTGGACTCGAGCTCAAAACAATGGGTTTAGTGAACTCTGGGAGGGCCTGTGTAGGGTAGTGGACTCGAGCTGCAGACAATGGGTTTAGAGAACTCTGGGAGGGCCTGTGTCGGGTAGTGGACTCGAGCACAGGACTCCAGCTCCAGACAATGGGTTTAGTGAACTCTGGGAGGGACTGTGTCGGGTAGTGGACTCCAGCTCCAGACAATGCGTTCAGTGAACTCTGGGAGGGCCTGTGTCGGGTAGTGGACTCAAGCACAGGACTCCAGCTCCAGACAATGGGTTTATTGAACTCTGGGAGGGCCTGTGTCGGGTAGTGGACTCCAGCTCCAGACAATGGTTTTAGTGAACTCTGGGAGGGACTGTGTCGGGTAGTGGACTCCAGCTCCAGCCAATGGGTTTAGTGATCTCTGGGAGGGCCTGTGTCGGGTAGTGGACTCTAGCTCCAGACAATGGGTTTAGTGAACTCTGGGAGGGCCTGTGTCGGGTAGTGGACTCCAGCTCCAGACAATGGGTTTAGTGAACTCTGGGAGGGCCTGTGTCGGGTAGTGGACTCCAGCTCCAGACAATGGGTTTAGTGAACTCTGGGAGGGCCTATGTCGGGTAGTGGACTCGAGCACAGGACTCCAGCTCCAGACAACGGGTTTAGAGAGCTCTGGGAGGGCCTGTGTCAGGTAGTGGACTCGAGCTGCAGACAATAGGTTTAGTGAATGCTGGGAGGGCCTGTGTAGGGTAGTGGACTCGAGCTCCAGACAATGGTTTATTGAACTCTGGGAGGGCCTGTATCGGGTAGTGCACTCCAGCTCCAGACAATGGGTTTAGTGAACTATGGGAGGGCCTGTGTCGGGTAGTGGACTCAAGCACAGGACTCCAGCTCCAGACAATGGGTTTAGTGAACTCTGGGAGGGCCTGTGTCGGGTAGTGGTCTCGAGCACAGGACTCCAGTTCCAGACAATGGGTTTAGTGAACTCTGGGAGGGCCTGTGTCGGGTAGTGGACTCCACCTCCAGACAAAGGGTTTAGTGAACTCTGGGAGGGCCTGTGTCGGGTAGTGGACTCCAGCTCCAGACAATGGGTTTAGTGAACTCTGGGAGGGCCTGTGTGAGGTAGTGGACTCGAGCTCCAGACAATGGGTTTAGTAAACTCTGGGAGGGCCTGTGTCGGGTAGTGGACTCGAGCTCCAGACAATGGGTTTAGTGAACTCTGGGAGGGCCTGTGTCGGGTAGTGGACTCCAGCTCCAGACAATGCGTTCAGTGAACTCTGGGAGGGCCTGTGTCGGCTAGTGGACTCAAGCACAGGACTCCAGCTCCAGACAATGGGTTTAGTGAACTCTGGGAGGGCGTGTGTCGGGTAGTGGACTCCAGCTCCAGACAATGGTTTAGTGAACTCTGGGAGGGCCTGTGTCGGGTAGTGCACTCCAGCTCCAGACAATGGGTTTAGTGAACTCTGGCAGGGCCTGTGTCGGGTAGTGGACTCGAGCACAGGACTCCAGATCCAGACAACGGGTTTAGAGAGCTCTGGGAGGGCCTGTGTCAGGTAGTGGACCCGAGCTGCAGACAATAGGTTTAGTGAATGCTGGGAGGGCCTGTGTAGGGTTGTGGACTCGAGCTCCAGACAATGTGTTTAGTGAACTCTGGGAGGGCCTGTGTCGGGTAGTGCACTCCAGCTCCAGACAATGGGTTTAGTGAACTATGGGAGGGCCTGTGTCGGGTAGTGGACTCAAGCACAGGACTCCAGCTCCAGACAATGGGTTTAGTGAACTCTGGGAGGGCCTGTGTCGGGTAGTGGACTCCAGCTCCAGACAATGGTTTTAGTGAACTCTGGGAGGGACTGTGTCGGGTAGTGGACCCCAGCTCCAGACAATGGGTTTAGTGAACTCTGGGAGGGCCTGTGTCGGGTAGTGGACTCTAGCTCCAGACAATGGGTTTAGTGAACTCTGGAAGGGCCTGTGTCGGGTAGTGGACTCCAGCTCCAGACAATGGGTTTAGTGAACTCTGGGAGGGCCTGTGTGAGGTAGTGGACTCGAGCTCCAGACAATGGGTTTAGTAAACTCTGGGAGGGCCTGTGTCGGGTAGTGGACTCGAGCTCCAGACAATGGGTTTAGTGAACTCTGGGAGGGCCTGTGTGGGATAGTGGACTCGATCACAGGACTCCAGCTCCAGACAATGGGTTTAGTGAACTCTTGGAGGGCCTGTGTCGGGTTGTGCACTCGAGCTCCAGACAATGGGTTCAGTGAACCCTGGGAGGGTCTGTGTCGGGTAGTGGTCTCGAGCACAGGACTCCAGTTCCAGACAATGCGTTTAGTGAACTCTGGGAGGGCCTGTGTCGGGTTGTGGACTCGAGCACAGGACTCGAGCTGCAGACAATGGGTTTTGTGAACTCTGGGAGGGCCTGTGTGGGGTAGTGGACTCGAGCTGCAGAGAATGGGTTTAGTGAACTCTGGGAGGGCCTGTGTGGGGTTGTGGTCTCGAGCACAGGACACCAGTTCCAGACAATGGGTTTAGTGAACTCTGGGAGGGCCTGTGTGGGGTAGTGGACTCGAGCTCCAGACAATGGGTTTAGTAAACTCTGGGAGGGCCTGTGTCGGGTAGTGGACTCGAGCTGCAGACAATGGGTTTAGTGAACTCTGGGAGGGCCTGTGTCGGGTAGTGGACTCGAGTTCCAGACAATGGGTTCAGTGAACTCTGGGAGGGCCTGTGTCGGGTAGTGGACTCGAGCTCAAAACAATGGGTTTAGTGAACTCTGGGAGGGCCTGTGTAGGGTAGTGGACTCGAGCTGCAGACAATGGGTTTAGAGAACTCTGGGAGGGCCTGTGTCGGGTAGTGGACTCGAGCACAGGACTCCAGCTCCAGACAATGGGTTTAGTGAACTCTGGGAGGGACTGTGTCGGGTAGTGGACTCCAGCTCCAGACAATGCGTTCAGTGAACTCTGGGAGGGCCTGTGTCGGGTAGTGGACTCAAGCACAGGACTCCAGCTCCAGACAATGGGTTTATTGAACTCTGGGAGGGCCTGTGTCGGGTAGTGGACTCCAGCTCCAGACAATGGTTTTAGTGAACTCTGGGAGGGACTGTGTCGGGTAGTGGACTCCAGCTCCAGCCAATGGGTTTAGTGATCTCTGGGAGGGCCTGTGTCGGGTAGTGGACTCTAGCTCCAGACAATGGGTTTAGTGAACTCTGGGAGGGCCTGTGTCGGGTAGTGGACTCCAGCTCCAGACAATGGGTTTAGTGAACTCTGGGAGGGCCTGTGTCGGGTAGTGGACTCCAGCTCCAGACAATGGGTTTAGTGAACTCTGGGAGGGCCTATGTCGGGTAGTGGACTCGAGCACAGGACTCCAGCTCCAGACAACGGGTTTAGAGAGCTCTGGGAGGGCCTGTGTCAGGTAGTGGACTCGAGCTGAAGACAATAGGTTTAGTGAATGCTGGGAGGGCCTGTGTAGGGTAGTGGACTCGAGCTCCAGACAATGGTTTAGTGAACTCTGGGAGGGCCTGTATCGGGTAGTGCACTCCAGCTCCAGACAATGGGTTTAGTGAACTATGGGAGGGCCTGTGTCGGGTAGTGGACTCAAGCACAGGACTCCAGCTCCAGACAATGGGTTTAGTGAACTCTGGGAGGGCCTGTGTCGGGTAGTGGACTCCAGCTCCAGACAATGGTTTTAGTGAACTCTGGGAGGGACTGTGTCGGGTAGTGGACTCCAGCTCCAGACAATGGGTTTAGTGAACTCTGGGAGGGCCTGTGTCGGGTAGTGGACTCTAGCTCCAGACAATGGGTTTAGTGAACTCTGGGAGGGCCTGTGTCGGGTAGTGGACTCCACCTCCAGACAAAGGGTTTAGTGAACTCTGGGAGGGCCTGTGTCGGGTAGTGGACTCCAGCTCCAGACAATGGGTTTAGTGAACTCTGGGAGGGCCTGTGTGGGGTAGTGGACTCGAGCTCAAGACAATGGGTTTATTAAACTCTGGGAGGGCCTGTGTCGGGTAGTGTACTCGAGCTCCAGACAATGGGTTTAGTGAACTCTGGGAGGGCCTGTGTCGGGTAGTGGACTCGAGCTCCAGACAATGGGTTCAGTGAACTCTGGGAGGGCCTGTGTCGGGTAGTGGACTCGAGCTCAAAACAATGGGTTTAGTGAACTCTGGGAGGGCCTGTGTCGGGTAGTGGACTCGAGCTGCAGACAATGGGTTTAGAGAACTCTGGGAGGGCCTGTGTCGGGTAGTGGACTCGAGCACAGGACTCCAGCTCCAGACAATGGGTTTAGTGAACTCTGGGAGGCCCTGTGTCGGGTAGTGGACTCGAGCTCCAGACAATGGGTTTAGTGAACTCTGGGAGGGCCTGTGTCGGGTAGTGGACTCCAGCTCCAGACAATGGGTTTAGTGAACTCTGGGAGGGACTGTGTCGGGTAGTGGACTCCAGCTCCAGACAATGGGTTTAATGAACTTTGGGAGGGCCTTTGTCGTGTAGTGCACTCGAGCACAGGACTCCAGCTCCAGACAATGGGTTTAGTGAACTCTGGGAGGGCCTGTGTCGGGTAGTGGACTCCAGCTCCAGACAATGGGTTTAGTGAACTATGGGAGGGCCTGTGTGGGATAGTGGACTCGATCACAGGACTCCAGCTCCAGACAATGGGTTTAGTGAACTCTTGGTGGGCCTGTGTCGGGTTGTGCACTCGAGCTCCAGACACTGGGTTTTGTGAACAATGGGAGGGCCTGTGTCGGGTAGTGGACTCAAGCTCCAGACAATGGGTTCAGTGAACCCTGGGAGGGTCTGTGTCGGGTAGTGGTCTCGAGCACAGGACTCCAGTTCCAGACAATGCGTTTAGTGAACTCTGGGAGGGCCTGTGTCGGGTTGTGGACTCGAGCACAGGACTCGAGCTGCAGACAATGGTTTTTGTGAACTCTGGGAGGGCCTGTGTGGGGTAGTGGACTCGAGCTGCAGAGAATGGGTTTAGTGAACTCTGGGAGGGCCTGTGTCGGGTAGTGGACTCGAGTTCCAGACAATGGGTTCAGTGAACTCTGGGAGGGCCTGTGTCGGGTAGTGGACTCGAGCTCAAAACAATGGGTTTAGTGAACTCTGGGAGGGCCTGTGTAGGGTAGTGGACTCGAGCTGCAGACAATGGGTTTAGAGAACTCTGGGAGGGCCTGTGTCGGGTAGTGGACTCGAGCACAGGACTCCAGCTCCAGACAATGGGTTTAGTGAACTCTGGGAGGGACTGTGTCGGGTAGTGGACTCCAGCTCCAGACAATGCGTTCAGTGAACTCTGGGAGGGCCTGTGTCGGGTAGTGGACTCAAGCACAGGACTCCAGCTCCAGACAATGGGTTTATTGAACTCTGGGAGGGCCTGTGTCGGGTAGTGGACTCCAGCTCCAGACAATGGTTTTAGTGAACTCTGGGAGGGACTGTGTCGGGTAGTGGACTCCAGCTCCAGCCAATGGGTTTAGTGATCTCTGGGAGGGCCTGTGTCGGGTAGTGGACTCTAGCTCCAGACAATGGGTTTAGTGAACTCTGGGAGGGCCTGTGTCGGGTAGTGGACTCCAGCTCCAGACAATGGGTTTAGTGAACTCTGGGAGGGCCTGTGTCGGGTAGTGGACTCCAGCTCCAGACAATGGGTTTAGTGAACTCTGGGAGGGCCTATGTCGGGTAGTGGACTCGAGCACAGGACTCCAGCTCCAGACAACGGGTTTAGAGAGCTCTGGGAGGGCCTGTGTCAGGTAGTGGACTCGAGCTGCAGACAATAGGTTTAGTGAATGCTGGGAGGGCCTGTGTAGGGTAGTGGACTCGAGCTCCAGACAATGGTTTAGTGAACTCTGGGAGGGCCTGTATCGGGTAGTGCACTCCAGCTCCAGACAATGGGTTTAGTGAACTATGGGAGGGCCTGTGTCGGGTAGTGGACTCAAGCACAGGACTCCAGCTCCAGACAATGGGTTTAGTGAACTCTGGGAGGGCCTGTGTCGGGTAGTGGACTCCAGCTCCAGACAATGGTTTTAGTGAACTCTGGGAGGGACTGTGTCGGGTAGTGGACTCCAGCTCCAGACAATGGGTTTAGTGAACTCTGGGAGGGCCTGTGTCGGGTAGTGGACTCTAGCTCCAGACAATGGGTTTAGTGAACTCTGGGAGGGCCTGTGTCGGGTAGTGGACTCCACCTCCAGACAAAGGGTTTAGTGAACTCTGGGAGGGCCTGTGTCGGGTAGTGGACTCCAGCTCCAGACAATGGGTTTAGTGAACTCTGGGAGGGCCTGTGTGGGGTAGTGGACTCGAGCTCAAGACAATGGGTTTATTAAACTCTGGGAGGGCCTGTGTCGGGTAGTGTACTCGAGCTCCAGACAATGGGTTTAGTGAACTCTGGGAGGGCCTGTGTCGGGTAGTGGACTCGAGCTCCAGACAATGGGTTCAGTGAACTCTGGGAGGGCCTGTGTCGGGTAGTGGACTCGAGCTCAAAACAATGGGTTTAGTGAACTCTGGGAGGGCCTGTGTCGGGTAGTGGACTCGAGCTGCAGACAATGGGTTTAGAGAACTCTGGGAGGGCCTGTGTCGGGTAGTGGACTCGAGCACAGGACTCCAGCTCCAGACAATGGGTTTAGTGAACTCTGGGAGGCCCTGTGTCGGGTAGTGGACTCGAGCTCCAGACAATGGGTTTAGTGAACTCTGGGAGGGCCTGTGTCGGGTAGTGGACTCCAGCTCCAGACAATGGGTTTAGTGAACTCTGGGAGGGACTGTGTCGGGTAGTGGACTCCAGCTCCAGACAATGGGTTTAATGAACTTTGGGAGGGCCTTTGTCGTGTAGTGCACTCGAGCACAGGACTCCAGCTCCTGACAATGGGTTTAGTGAACTCTGGGAGGGCCTGTGTCGGGTAGTGGACTCCAGCTCCAGACAATGGGTTTAGTGAACTATGGGAGGGCCTGTGTGGGATAGTGGACTCGATCACAGGACTCCAGCTCCAGACAATGGGTTTAGTGAACTCTTGGTGGGCCTGTGTCGGGTTGTGCACTCGAGCTCCAGACACTGGGTTTTGTGAACAATGGGAGGGCCTGTGTCGGGTAGTGGACTCAAGCTCCAGACAATGGGTTCAGTGAACCCTGGGAGGGTCTGTGTCGGGTAGTGGTCTCGAGCACAGGACTCCAGTTCCAGACAATGCGTTTAGTGAACTCTGGGAGGGCCTGTGTCGGGTTGTGGACTCGAGCACAGGACTCGAGCTGCAGACAATGGGTTTTGTGAACTCTGGGAGGGCCTGTGTGGGGTAGTGGACTCGAGCTGCAGAGAATGGGTTTAGTGAACTCTGGGAGGGCCTGTGTCGGGTAGTGGTCTCGAGCACAGGACTCCAGTTCCAGACAATGGGTTTAGTGAACTCTGGGAGGGCCTGTGTGGGGTAGTGGACTCGAGCTCCAGACAATGGGTTTAGTGAACTCTGGGAGGGCCTGTGTCGGGTAGTGGACTCGAGCTCCAGACAATGGGTTCAGTGAACTCTGGGAGGGCCTGTGTCGGGAAGTGGACTCGAGCTCAAAACAATGGGTTTAGTGAACTCTGGGAGGGCCTGTGTCGGGTAGTGGACACGAGCTCCAGACAATGGGTTTAGAGAACTCTGGGAGGGCCTGTGTCGGGTAGTGGACTCGAGCACAGGACTCCAGCTCCAGACAATGGGTTTAGTGAACTCTGGGAGGGACTGTGTCGGGTATTGGACTCCAGCTCCAGACAATGCGTTTAGTGAACTCTGGGAGGGCCTGTGTGGAGTAGTGGACTCAAGCACAGGACTCGAGCTCCAGACAATGGGTTTAATGAACTCTGGGAGGGCCTTTGTCGTGTAGTGCACTCGAGCACAGGACTCCAGCTCCAGACAATGGGTTTAGTGAACTCTGGGAGGGCCTGTGTCGGGTATTGGACTCGAGCTCCAGACAATGGGTTTAGTGAACTCTGGGAGTCCCTGTGTCGGATAGTGGACTCGAGCTCCAGACAATGGGTTCAGTGAACTCTGGGAGGGCCTGTGTCGGGTAGTGGACTCGAGCTCAAAACAATGGGTTTAGTGAACTCTGGGAGGGCCTGTGTAGGGTAGTGGACTCGAGCTGCAGACAATGGGTTTAGAGAACTCTGGGAGGGCCTGTGTCGGGTAGTGGACTCGAGCACAGGACTCCAGCTCCAGACAATGGGTTTAGTGAACTCTGGGAGGGACTGTATCGGGTAGTGGACTCCAGCTCCAGACAATGCGTTCAGTGAACTCTGGGAGGGCCTGTGTCGGGTAGTGGACTCAAGCACAGGACTCCAGCTCCAGACAATGGGTTTAGTGAACTCTGGGAGGGCCTGTCTCGGGTAGTGGACTCCAGCTCCAGACAATGGTTTTAGTGAACTCTGGGAGGGACTGTGTCGGGTAGTGGACTACAGCTCCAGCCAATGGGTTTAGTGATCTCTGGGAGGGCTTGTGTCGGGTAGTGGACTCTAGCTCCAGACAATGGGTTTAGTGAACTCTGGGAGGGCCTGTGTCGGGTAGTGGACTCCAGCTCCAGACAATGGGTTTAGTGAACTCTGGGAGGGCCTGTGTCGGGTAGTGGACTCCAGCTCCAGACAATGGGTTTAGTGAACTCTGGGAGGGCCTGTGTCGGGTTGTGGACTCGAGCACAGGACTCCAGCTCCAGACAACGGGTTTAGAGAGCTCTGGGAGGGCCTGTGTCAGGTAGTGGACTCGAGCTGCAGACAATAGGTTTAGTGAATGCTGGGAGGGCCTGTGTAGGGTAGTGGACTCGAGCTCCAGACAATGGTTTAGTGAACTCTGGGAGGGCCTGTATCGGGTAGTGCACTCCAGCTCCAGACAATGGGTTTAGTGAACTATGGGAGGGCCTGTGTCGGGTAGTGGACTCAAGCACAGGACTCCAGCTCCAGACAATGGGTTTAGTGAACTCTGGGAGGGCCTGTGTCGGGTAGTGGACTCCAGCTCCAGACAATGGTTTTAGTGAACTCCGGGAGGGACTGTGTCGGGTAGTGGACTCCAGCTCCAGACAATGGGTTTAGTGAACTCTGGGAGGGCCTGTGTCGGGTAGTGGACTCTAGCTCCAGACAATGGGTTTAGTGAACTCTGGGAGGGCCTGTGTCGGGTAGTGGACTCCACCTCCAGACAAAGGGTTTAGTGAACTCTGGGAGGGCCTGTGTCGGGTAGTGGACACCAGCTCCAGACAATGGGTTTAGTGAACTCTGGGAGGGCCTGTGTGGGGTAGTGGACTCGAGCTCAAGACAATGGGTTTAGTAAACTCTGGGAGGGCCTGTGTCGGGTAGTGGACTCGAGCTCCAGACAATGGTTTCAGTGAACTCTGGGAGGGCCTGTGTCGGGTAGTGGACTCGAGCTCAATACAATGGGTTTAGTGACCTCTGGGAGGGCCTGTGTCGGGTAGTGGACTCGAGCTGCAGACAATGGGTTTAGAGAACTCTGGGAGGGCCTGTGTCGGGTAGTGGACTCGAGCACAGGACTCCAGCTCCAGACAATGGGTTTAGTGAACTCTGGGAGGGCCTGTGTGGAGTAGTGGACTCAAGCACAGGACTCGAGCTCCATACAATGGGTTTAGTGAACTCTGGGAGGGCCTTTGTCGTGTAGTGCACTCGAGCACAGGACTCCAGCTCCAGACAATGGGTTTAGTGAACTCTGGGAGGGCCTGTGTGGCGTAGTGGACTCGAGCTCCAGACAATGGCTATAGTGAACTCTGGGAGGGCCTGTGTCGGGTAGTGGACTCGAGCTCCAGACAATGGGTTTAGTGAACTCTGGGAGGAACTGTGTCGGGTGGTGGACTCCAGCTCCAGACAATGCGTTCAGTGAACTCTGGGAGGGCCTGTGTCGGGTTGTGGACTCGAGCTCCAGATAATGCGTTTAGTGAACTCTGGGAGGGCCTGTGTCGGGTAGTGGACTCAAGCACAGGACTCCATCTCCAGACAATGGGTTTAGTGAACTCTGGGAGGGCCTGTGTCGGGTAGTGGACTCCAGCTCCAGACAATGGTTTTAGTGAACTCTGGGAGGGACTGTGTCGGGTAGTGGACTCCAGCTCCAGACAATGGGTTTAGTGAACTCTGGGTGGGCCTGTGTCGGGTAGTGGACTCTAGCTCCAGACAATGGGTTTAGTGAACTCTGGGAGGGCCTGTGTCGGGTAGTGGACTCCAGCTCCAGACAATGGGTTTGGTGAACTCTGGGAGGGCCTGTGTCGGGTAGTGGACTCCAGCTCCAGACAATGGGTTTAGTGAACTCTGGGAGGGCCTGTGTCGGGTAGTGGACTCGAGCACAGGTCTCCAGCTCCAGTCAACGGGTTTAGAGAGCTCTGGGAGGGCCTGTGTCAGGTAGTGGACTCGAGCTCCAGACAATAGGTTTAGTGAACGCTGGGAGGGCCTGTGTAGGGTAGTGGACTCGAGCTCCAGACAATGGTTTAGTGAACTCTGGGAGGGCCTGTGTCGGGTACTGGACTCCAGATCCAGACAATGGGTTTAGTGAACTATGGGAGGCCCTGTGTCGGGTAGTGGACTCAAGCACAGGACTCCAGCTCCAGACAATGGGTTTAGTGAACTCTGGGAGGGCCTGTGTCGGGTAGTGGACTCTAGCTCCAGACAATGGGTTTAGTGAACTCTGGGAGGGCCTGTGTCGGGGAGTGGACTCCAGCTCCAGACAATGGGTTTAGTGAACTCTGGGAGGGCCTGTGTCGGGTAGTGGACTCCAGCTCCAGACAATGGGTTTAGTGAACTCTGGTAGGGCCTGTGTCGGGTAGTGGACTCCAGCTCCAGACAATGGGTTTAGTGAACTCTGGGAGGGCCTGTGTCGGGTAGCGGACTCTAGCTCCAGACAATGGGTTTAGTGAACTCTGGGAGGGCCTGTGTCGGGTAGTGGACTTCAGCTCCAGACAATGGGTTTAGTGAACTCTGGTAGGGCCTGTGTCGGGTAGTGGACTCCAGCTCCAGACAATGGGTTTAGTGAACTCTGGGAGGGCCTGTGTCGGGTAGTGGACTCTAGCTCCAGACAGTGGGTTTAGTGTACTCTGGGAGGGCCTGTGTCGGGTAGTGGACTCCAGCTCCAGACAATGGGTTTAGTGAACTCTGGTAGGGCCTGTGTCGGGTAGTGGACTCCAGCTCCAGACAATGGGTTTAGTGAACTCTGGGAGGGCCTGTGTCGGGTAGTGGACTCGAGCACAGGACTCCAGCTCCAGACAACGGGTTTAGAGAGCTCTGGGAGGGCGTGTGTCAGGTAGTGGACTCGAGCTCCAGACAATAGGTTTAGTGAACTCTGGGAGGGCCTGTGTAGGGTAGTGGACTCGAGCTCCAGACAATGGTTTAGTGAACTCTGGGAGGGCCTGTGTCGGGTAGTGGACTCCAGCTCCAGACAATGGGTTTAGTGAACTATGGGAGGGCCTGTGTGGGGTAGTGGACTCGATGACAGGTCTCCAGCTCCAGACAACGGGTTTAGTGAACTCAGGGAGGGCCTGTGTCGGGTAGTGGACTCGAGCTCCAGACAATACGTTTAGTGAACTCTGGGAGGGCCTGTGTCGGGTAGTGGACTCGAGCTCCAGACAATGGGTTTAGAGAACTCTGGGAGGGTCTGTGTCGGGTAGTGCACTCGAGCTCCAGACAATGGGTTTAGTGAACAATGGGAGGGCCTGTGTCGGGTAGTGGACTCGAGCTCCAGACAATGGGTTCAGTGAACCCTGGGAGGGTCTGTGTCGGGTAGTGGTCTCGAGCACAGGACTCCAGTTCCAGACAATGCGTTTAGTGAACTCTGGGAGGGCCTGTGTCGGGTTGTGGACTCGAGCACAGGACTCGAGCACAGGACTCGAGCTGCAGACAATGGGTTTTGTTAACTCTGGGAGGGCCTGTGTGGGGTTGTGGACTCGAGCTGCAGACAATGGGTTTTGTGAACTCTGGGAGGGCCTGTGTCGGGTAGTGGTCTCGAGCACAGGACTCCAGTTCCAGACAATGGGTTTAGTGAACTCTGGGAGGGCCTGTGTCGGGTAGTGGACTCCACCTCCAGACAAAGGGTTTAGTGAACTCTGGGAGGGCCTGTGTCGGGTAGTGGACTCCAGCTCCAGACAATGGGTTTAGTGAACTCTGGGAGGGCCTGTGTGAGGTAGTGGACTCGAGCTCCAGACAATGGGTTTAGTAAACTCTGGGAGGGCCTGTGTCGGGTAGTGGACTCGAGCTCCAGACAATGGGTTTAGTGAACTCTGGGAGGGCCTGTGTCGGGTAGTGGACTCCAGCTCCAGACAATGCGTTCAGTGAACTCTGGGAGGGCCTGTGTCGGCTAGTGGACTCAAGCACAGGACTCCAGCTCCAGACAATGGGTTTAGTGAACTCTGGGAGGGCCTGTGTCGGGTAGTGGACTCCAGCTCCAGACAATGGTTTAGTGAACTCTGGGAGGGCCTGTGTCGGGTAGTGCACTCCAGCTCCAGACAATGGGTTTAGTGAACTCTGGCAGGGCCTGTGTCGGGTAGTGGACTCGAGCACAGGACTCCAGATCCAGACAACGGGTTTAGAGAGCTCTGGGAGGGCCTGTGTCAGGTAGTGGACCCGAGCTGCAGACAATAGGTTTAGTGAATGCTGGGAGGGCCTGTGTAGGGTTGTGGACTCGAGCTCCAGACAATGTGTTTAGTGAACTCTGGGAGGGCCTGTGTCGGGTAGTGCACTCCAGCTCCAGACAATGGGTTTAGTGAACTATGGGAGGGCCTGTGTCGTGTAGTGGACTCAAGCACAGGACTCCAGCTCCAGACAATGGGTTTAGTGAACTCTGGGAGGGCCTGTGTCGGGTAGTGGACTCCAGCTCCAGACAATGGTTTTAGTGAACTCTGGGAGGGACTGTGTCGGGTAGTGGACCCCAGCTCCAGACAATGGGTTTAGTGAACTCTGGGAGGGCCTGTGTCGGGTAGTGGACTCTAGCTCCAGACAATGGGTTTAGTGAACTCTGGAAGGGCCTGTGTCGGGTAGTGGACTCCACCTCCAGACAAAGGGTTTAGTGAACTCTGGGAGGGCCTGTGTCGGGTAGTGGACTCCAGCTCCAGACAATGGGTTTAGAGAACTCTGGGAGGGCCTGTGTCGGGTAGTGGACTCGAGCTGCAGATAATGGGTTTAGAGAACTCTGGGAGGGCCTGTGTCGGGTAGTGGACTCGAGCACAGGACTCCAGCTCCAGACAATGGGTTTAGTGAACTCTGGGAGGGCCTGTGTGGAGTAGTGGACTCAAGCACAGGACTCGAGCTCCAGACAATGGGTTTAGTGAACTCTGGGAGGGCCTTTGTCGTGTAGTGCACTCGAGCACAGGACTCCAGCTCCAGACAATGGGTTTAGTGAACTCTGGGAGGGCCTGTGTGGGGTAGTGGACTCGAGCTCCAGACAATGGCTATAGTGAACTCTGGGAGGGCCTGTGTCGGGTAGTGGACTCGAGCTCCAGACAATGGGTTTAGTGAACTCTGGGAGGAACTGTGTCGGGTGGTGGACTCCAGCTCCAGACAATGCGTTCAGTGAACTCTGGGAGGGCCTGTGTCGGGTTGTGGACTCGAGCTCCAGATAATGCGTTTAGTGAACTCTGGGAGGGCCTGTGTCGGGTAGTGGACTCAAGCACAGGACTCCAGCTCCAGACAATGGGTTTAGTGAACTCTGGGAGGGCCTGTGTCGGGTAGTGGACTCCAGCTCCAGACAATGGTTTTAGTGAACTCTGGGAGGGACTGTGTCGGGTAGTGGACTCCAGCTCCAGACAATGGGTTTAGTGAACTCTGGGTGGGCCTGTGTCGGGTAGTGGACTCTAGCTCCAGACAATGGGTTTAGTGAACTCTGGGAGGGCCTGTGTCGGGTAGTGGACTCCAGCTCCAGACAATGGGTTTGGTGAACTCTGGGAGGGCCTGTGTCGGGTAGTGGACTCCAGCTCCAGACAATGGGTTTAGTGAACTCTGGGAGGGCCTGTGTCGGGTAGTGGACTCGAGCACAGGTCTCCAGCTCCAGTCAACGGGTTTAGAGAGCTCTGGGAGGGCCTGTGTCAGGTAGTGGACTCGAGCTCCAGACAATAGGTTTAGTGAACGCTGGGAGGGCCTGTGTAGGGTAGTGGACTCGAGCTCCAGACAATGGTTTAGTGAACTCTGGGAGGGCCTGTGTCGGGTACTGGACTCCAGATCCAGACAATGGGTTTAGTGAACTATGGGAGGCCCTGTGTCGGGTAGTGGACTCAAGCACAGGACTCCAGCTCCAGACAATGGGTTTAGTGAACTCTGGGAGGGCCTGTGTCGGGTAGTGGACTCTAGCTCCAGACAATGGGTTTAGTGAACTCTGGGAGGGCCTGTGTCGGGGAGTGGACTCCAGCTCCAGACAATGGGTTTAGTGAACTCTGGGAGGGCCTGTGTCGGGTAGTGGACTCCAGCTCCAGACAATGGGTTTAGTGAACTCTGGTAGGGCCTGTGTCGGGTAGTGGACTCCAGCTCCAGACAATGGGTTTAGTGAACTCTGGGAGGGCCTGTGTCGGGTAGCGGACTCTAGCTCCAGACAATGGGTTTAGTGAACTCTGGGAGGGCCTGTGTCGGGTAGTGGACTCCAGCTCCAGACAATGGGTTTAGTGAACTCTGGTAGGGCCTGTGTCGGGTAGTGGACTCCAGCTCCAGACAATGGGTTTAGTGAACTCTGGGAGGGCCTGTGTCGGGTAGTGGACTCTAGCTCCAGACAATGGGTTTAGTGTACTCTGGGAGGGCCTGTGTCGGGTAGTGGACTCCAGCTCCAGACAATGGGTTTAGTGAACTCTGGTAGGGCCTGTGTCGGGTAGTGGACTCCAGCTCCAGACAATGGGTTTAGTGAACTCTGGGAGGGCCTGTGTCGGGTAGTGGACTCGAGCACAGGACTCCAGCTCCAGACAACGGGTTTAGATAGCTCTGGGAGGGCCTGTGTCAGGTAGTGGACTCGAGCTCCAGACAATAGGTTTAGTGAACTCTGGGAGGGCCTGTGTAGGGTAGTGGACTCGAGCTCCAGACAATGGTTTAGTGAACTCTGGGAGGGCCTGTGTCGGGTAGTGGACTCCAGCTCCAGACAATGGGTTTAGTGAACTATGGGAGGGCCTGTGTGGGGTAGTGGACTCGATGACAGGTCTCCAGCTCCAGACAACGGGTTTAGTGAACTCAGGGAGGGCCTGTGTCGGGTAGTGGACTCGAGCTCCAGACAATACGTTTAGTGAACTCTGGGAGGGCCTGTGTCGGGTAGTGGACTCGAGCTCCAGACAATGGGTTTAGAGAACTCTGGGAGGGTCTGTGTCGGGTAGTGCACTCGAGCTCCAGACAATGGGTTTAGTGAACAATGGGAGGGCCTGTGTCGGGTAGTGGACTCGAGCTCCAGACAATGGGTTCAGTGAACCCTGGGAGGGTCTGTGTCGGGTAGTGGTCTCGAGCACAGGACTCCAGTTCCAGACAATGCGTTTAGTGAACTCTGGGAGGGCCTGTGTCGGGTTGTGGACTCGAGCACAGGACTCGAGCACAGGACTCGAGCTGCAGACAATGGGTTTTGTTAACTCTGGGAGGGCCTGTGTGGGGTTGTGGACTCGAGCTGCAGACAATGGGTTTTGTGAACTCTGGGAGGGCCTGTGTCGGGTAGTGGTCTCGAGCACAGGACTCCAGTTCCAGACAATGGGTTTAGTGAACTCTGGGAGGGCCTGTGTCGGGTAGTGGACTCCACCTCCAGACAAAGGGTTTAGTGAACTCTGGGAGGGCCTGTGTCGGGTAGTGGACTCCAGCTCCAGACAATGGGTTTAGTGAACTCTGGGAGGGCCTGTGTGAGGTAGTGGACTCGAGCTCCAGACAATGGGTTTAGTAAACTCTGGGAGGGCCTGTGTCGGGTAGTGGACTCGAGCTCCAGACAATGGGTTTAGTGAACTCTGGGAGGGCCTGTGTCGGGTAGTGGACTCCAGCTCCAGACAATGCGTTCAGTGAACTCTGGGAGGGCCTGTGTCGGCTAGTGGACTCAAGCACAGGACTCCAGCTCCAGACAATGGGTTTAGTGAACTCTGGGAGGGCCTGTGTCGGGTAGTGGACTCCAGCTCCAGACAATGGTTTAGTGAACTCTGGGAGGGCCTGTGTCGGGTAGTGCACTCCAGCTCCAGACAATGGGTTTAGTGAACTCTGGCAGGGCCTGTGTCGGGTAGTGGACTCGAGCACAGGACTCCAGATCCAGACAACGGGTTTAGAGAGCTCTGGGAGGGCCTGTGTCAGGTAGTGGACTCCAGCTCCAGACAATGGTTTTAGTGAACTCTGGGAGGGACTGTGTCGGGTAGTGGACCCCAGCTCCAGACAATGGGTTTAGTGAACTCTGGGAGGGCCTGTGTCGGGTAGTGGACTCTAGCTCCAGACAATGGGTTTAGTGAACTCTGGAAGGGCCTGTGTCGGGTAGTGGACTCCACCTCCAGACAAAGCGTTTAGTGAACTCTGGGAGGGCCTGTGTCGGGTAGTGGACTCCAGCTCCAGACAATGGGTTTAGAGAACTCTGGGAGGGCCTGTGTCGGGTAGTGGACTCGAGCTGCAGACAATGGGTTTAGAGAACTCTGGGAGGGCCTGTGTCGGGTAGTGGACTCGAGCACAGGACTCCAGCTCCAGACAATGGGTTTAGTGAACTCTGGGAGGGCCTGTGTGGAGTAGTGGACTCAAGCACAGGACTCGAGCTCCAGACAATGGGTTTAGTGAACTCTGGGAGGGCCTTTGTCGTGTAGTGCACTCGAGCACAGGACTCCAGCTCCAGACAATGGGTTTAGTGAACTCTGGGAGGGCCTGTGTGGGGTAGTGGACTCGAGCTCCAGACAATGGCTATAGTGAACTCTGGGAGGGCCTGTGTCGGGTAGTGGACTCGAGCTCCAGACAATGGGTTTAGTGAACTCTGGGAGGAACTGTGTCGGGTGGTGGACTCCAGCTCCAGACAATGCGTTCAGTGAACTCTGGGAGGGCCTGTGTCGGGTTGTGGACTCGAGCTCCAGATAATGCGTTTAGTGAACTCTGGGAGGGCCTGTGTCGGGTAGTGGACTCAAGCACAGGACTCCAGCTCCAGACAATGGGTTTAGTGAACTCTGGGAGGGCCTGTGTCGGGTAGTGGACTCCAGCTCCAGACAATGGTTTTAGTGAACTCTGGGAGGGACTGTGTCGGGTAGTGGACTCCAGCTCCAGACAATGGGTTTAGTGAACTCTGGGTGGGCCTGTGTCGGGTAGTGGACTCTAGCTCCAGACAATGGGTTTAGTGAACTCTGGGAGGGCCTGTGTCGGGTAGTGGACTCCAGCTCCAGACAATGGGTTTGGTGAACTCTGGGAGGGCCTGTGTCGGGTAGTGGACTCCAGCTCCAGACAATGGGTTTAGTGAACTCTGGGAGGGCCTGTGTCGGGTAGTGGACTCGAGCACAGGTCTCCAGCTCCAGTCAACGGGTTTAGAGAGCTCTGGGAGGGCCTGTGTCAGGTAGTGGACTCGAGCTCCAGACAATAGGTTTAGTGAACGCTGGGAGGGCCTGTGTAGGGTAGTGGACTCGAGCTCCAGACAATGGTTTAGTGAACTCTGGGAGGGCTTGTGTCGGGTACTGGACTCCAGATCCAGACAATGGGTTTAGTGAACTATGGGAGGCCCTGTGTCGGGTAGTGGACTCAAGCACAGGACTCCAGCTCCAGACAATGGGTTTAGTGAACTCTGGGAGGGCCTGTGTCGGGTAGTGGACTCTAGCTCCAGACAATGGGTTTAGTGAACTCTGGGAGGGCCTGTGTCGGGGAGTGGACTCCAGCTCCAGACAATGGGTTTAGTGAACTCTGGGAGGGCCTGTGTCGGGTAGTGGACTCCAGCTCCAGACAATGGGTTTAGTGAACTCTGGGAGGGCCTGTGTCGGGTAGCGGACTCTAGCTCCAGACAATGGGTTTAGTGAACTCTGGGAGGGCCTGTGTCGGGTAGTGGACTCCAGCTCCAGACAATGGGTTTAGTGAACTCTGGTAGGGCCTGTGTCGGGTAGTGGACTCCAGCTCCAGACAATGGGTTTAGTGAACTCTGGGAGGGCCTGTGTCGGGTAGTGGACTCTAGCTCCAGACAATGGGTTTAGTGTACTCTGGGAGGGCCTGTGTCGGGTAGTGGACTCCAGCTCCAGACAATGGGTTTAGTGAACTCTGGTAGGGCCTGTGTCGGGTAGTGGACTCCAGCTCCAGACAATGGGTTTAGTGAACTCTGGGAGGGCCTGTGTCGGGTAGTGGACTCGAGCACAGGACTCCAGCTCCAGACAACGGGTTTAGAGAGCTCTGGGAGGGCCTGTGTCAGGTAGTGGACTCGAGCTCCAGACAATAGGTTTAGTGAACTCTGGGAGGGCCTGTGTAGGGTAGTGGACTCGAGCTCCAGACAATGGTTTAGTGAACTCTGGGAGGGCCTGTGTCGGGTAGTGGACTCCAGCTCCAGACAATGGGTTTAGTGAACTCTGGGAGGGCCTGTGTGGGGTAGTGGACTCGATGACAGGTCTCCAGCTCCAGACAACGGGTTTAGTGAACTCAGGGAGGGCCTGTGTCGGGTAGTGGACTCGAGCTCCAGACAATACGTTTAGTGAACTCTGGGAGGGCCTGTGTCGGTTAGTGGACTCGAGCTCCAGACAATGGGTTTAGAGAACTCTGGGAGGGTCTGTGTCGGGTAGTGCACTCGAGCTCCAGACAATGGGTTTAGTGAACTATGGGAGGGCCTGTGTGGGGTAGTGGACTCGATGACAGGTCTCCAGCTCCAGACAACGGGTTTAGTGAACTCTGGGAGGAACTGTGTCGGGTGGTGGACTCCAGCTCCAGACAATGCGTTCAGTGAACTCTGGGAGGGCCTGTGTCGGGTTGTGGACTCGAGCTCCAGATAATGCGTTTAGTGAACTCTGGGAGGGCCTGTGTCGGGTAGTGGACTCAAGCACAGGACTCCAGCTCCAGACAATGGGTTTAGTGAACTCTGGGAGGGCCTGTGTCGGGTAGTGGACTCCAGCTCCAGACAATGGTTTTAGTGAACTCTGGGAGGGACTGTGTCGGGTAGTGGACTCCAGCTCCAGACAATGGGTTTAGTGAACTCTGGGTGGGCCTGTGTCGGGTAGTGGACTCTAGCTCCAGACAATGGGTTTAGTGAACTCTGGGAGGGCCTGTGTCGGGTAGTGGACTCCAGCTCCAGACAATGGGTTTGGTGAACTCTGGGAGGGCCTGTGTCGGGTAGTGGACTCCAGCTCCAGACAATGGGTTTAGTGAACTCTGGGAGGGCCTGTGTCGGGTAGTGGACTCGAGCACAGGTCTCCAGCTCCAGTCAACGGGTTTAGAGAGCTCTGGGAGGGCCTGTGTCAGGTAGTGGACTCGAGCTCCAGACAATAGGTTTAGTGAACGCTGGGAGGGCCTGTGTAGGGTAGTGGACTCGAGCTCCAGACAATGGTTTAGTGAACTCTGGGAGGGCCTGTGTCGGGTACTGGACTCCAGATCCAGACAATGGGTTTAGTGAACTATGGGAGGCCCTGTGTCGGGTAGTGGACTCAAGCACAGGACTCCAGCTCCAGACAATGGGTTTAGTGAACTCTGGGAGGGCCTGTGTCGGGTAGTGGACTCTAGCTCCAGACAATGGGTTTAGTGAACTCTGGGAGGGCCTGTGTCGGGGAGTGGACTCCAGCTCCAGACAATGGGTTTAGTGAACTCTGGGAGGGCCTGTGTCGGGTAGTGGACTCCAGCTCCAGACAATGGGTTTAGTGAACTCTGGGAGGGCCTGTGTCGGGTAGCGGACTCTAGCTCCAGACAATGGGTTTAGTGAACTCTGGGAGGGCCTGTGTCGGGTAGTGGACTCCAGCTCCAGACAGTGGGTTTAGTGAACTCTGGTAGGGCCTGTGTCGGGTAGTGGACTCCAGCTCCAGACAATGGGTTTAGTGAACTCTGGGAGGGCCTGTGTCGGGTAGTGGACTCTAGCTCCAGACAATGGGTTTAGTGTACTCTGGGAGGGCCTGTGTCGGGTAGTGGACTCCAGCTCCAGACAATGGGTTTAGTGAACTCTGGTAGGGCCTGTGTCGGGTAGTGGACTCCAGCTCCAGACAATGGGTTTAGTGAACTCTGGGAGGGCCTGTGTCGGGTAGTGGACTCGAGCACAGGACTCCAGCTCCAGACAACGGGTTTAGAGAGCTCTGGGAGGGCCTGTGTCAGGTAGTGGACTCGAGCTCCAGACAATAGGTTTAGTGAACTCTGGGAGGGCCTGTGTAGGGTAGTGGACTCGAGCTCCAGACAATGGTTTAGTGAACTCTGGGAGGGCCTGTGTCGGGTAGTGGACTCCAGCTCCAGACAATGGGTTTAGTGAACTATGGGAGGGCCTGTGTGGGGTAGTGGACTCGATGACAGGTCTCCAGCTCCAGACAACGGGTTTAGTGAACTCAGGGAGGGCCTGTGTCGGGTAGTGGACTCGAGCTCCAGACAATACGTTTAGTGAACTCTGGGAGGGCCTGTGTCGGGTAGTGGACTCGAGCTCCAGACAATGGGTTTAGAGAACTCTGGGAGGGTCTGTGTCGGGTAGTGCACTCGAGCTCCAGACAATGGGTTTAGTGAACAATGGGAGGGCCTGTGTCGGGTAGTGGACTCGAGCTCCAGACAATGGGTTCAGTGAACCCTGGGAGGGTCTGTGTCGGGTAGTGGTCTCGAGCACAGGACTCCAGTTCCAGACAATGCGTTTAGTGAACTCTGGGAGGGCCTGTGTCGGGTTGTGGACTCGAGCACAGGACTCGAGCACAGGACTCGAGCTGCAGACAATGGGTTTTTTTAACTCTGGGAGGGCCTGTGTGGGGTTGTGGACTCGAGCTGCAGACAATGGGTTTTGTGAACTCTGGGAGGGCCTGTGTCGGGTAGTGGTCTCGAGCACAGGACTCCAGTTCCAGACAATGGGTTTAGTGAACTCTGGGAGGGCCTGTGTCGGGTAGTGGACTCCACCTCCAGACAAAGGGTTTAGTGAACTCTGGGAGGGCCTGTGTCGGGTAGTGGACTCCAGCTCCAGACAATGGGTTTAGTGAACTCTGGGAGGGCCTGTGTGAGGTAGTGGACTCGAGCTCCAGACAATGGGTTTAGTAAACTCTGGGAGGGCCTGTGTCGGGTAGTGGACTCGAGCTCCAGACAATGGGTTTAGTGAACTCTGGGAGGGCCTGTGTCGGGTAGTGGACTCCAGCTCCAGACAATGCGTTCAGTGAACTCTGGGAGGGCCTGTGTCGGCTAGTGGACTCAAGCACAGGACTCCAGCTCCAGACAATGGGTTTAGTGAACTCTGGGAGGGCCTGTGTCGGGTAGTGGACTCCAGCTCCAGACAATGGTTTAGTGAACTCTGGGAGGGCCTGTGTCGGGTAGTGCACTCCAGCTCCAGACAATGGGTTTAGTGAACTCTGGCAGGGCCTGTGTCGGGTAGTGGACTCGAGCACAGGACTCCAGATCCAGACAACGGGTTTAGAGAGCTCTGGGAGGGCCTGTGTCAGGTAGTGGACCCGAGCTGCAGACAATAGGTTTAGTGAATGCTGGGAGGGCCTGTGTAGGGTTGTGGACTCGAGCTCCAGACAATGTGTTTAGTGAACTCTGGGAGGGCCTGTGTCGGGTAGTGCACTCCAGCTCCAGACAATGGGTTTAGTGAACTATGGGAGGGCCTGTGTCGGGTAGTGGACTCAAGCACAGGACTCCAGCTCCAGACAATGGGTTTAGTGAACTCTGGGAGGGCCTGTGTCGGGTAGTGGACTCCAGCTCCAGACAATGGTTTTAGTGAACTCTGGGAGGGACTGTGTCGGGTAGTGGACCCCAGCTCCAGACAATGGGTTTAGTGAACTCTGGGAGGGCCTGTGTCGGGTAGTGGACTCTAGCTCCAGACAATGGGTTTAGTGAACTCTGGAAGGGCCTGTGTCGGGTAGTGGACTCCACCTCCAGACAAAGGGTTTAGTGAACTCTGGGAGGGCCTGTGTCGGGTAGTGGACTCCAGCTCCAGACAATGGGTTTAGAGAACTCTGGGAGGGCCTGTGTCGGGTAGTGGACTCGAGCACAGGACTCCAGCTCCAGACAATGGGTTTAGTGAACTCTGGGAGGGACTGTTTCGGGTATTGGACTCCAGCTCCAGACAATGCGTTTAGTGAACTCTGGGAGGGCCTGTGTGGAGTAGTGGACTCAAGCACAAGACTCGAGCTCCAGACAATGGGTTTAATGAACTCTGGGAGGGCCTTTGTCGTGTAGTGCACTCGAGCACAGGACTCCAGCTCCAGACAATGGGTTTAGTGAACTCTGGGAGGGCCTGTGTCGGGTATTGGACTCGAGCTCCAGACAATGGGTTTAGTGAACTCTGGGAGGGCCTGTGTCGGGTAGTGGACTCGAGCTCCAGACAATGGGTTCAGTGAACTCTGGGAGGGCCTGTGTCGGGTAGTGTACTCGAGCTCAAAACAATGGGTTTAGTGAACTCTGGGAGGGCCTGTGTAGGGTAGTGGACTCGAGCTGCAGACAATGGGTTTAGAGAACTCTGGGAGGGCCTGTGTCGGGTAGTGGACTCGAGCACAGGACTCCAGCTCCAGACAATGGGTTTAGTGAACTCTGGGAGGGCCTGTGTCGGGTAGTGGACTCCACCTCCAGACAAAGGGTTTAGTGAACTCTGGGAGGGCCTGTGTCGGGTAGTGGACTCCAGCTCCAGACAATGGGTTTAGTGAACTCTGGGAGGGCCTGTGTGAGGTAGTGGACTCGAGCTCCAGACAATGGGTTTAGTAAACTCTGGGAGGGCCTGTGTCGGGTAGTGGACTCGAGCTCCAGACAATGGGTTTAGTGAACTCTGGGAGGGCCTGTGTCGGGTAGTGGACTCCAGCTCCAGACAATGGGTTTAGTGAACTCTGGGAGGGCCTGTGTCGGGTAGTGGACTCAAGCACAGGACTCCAGCTCTAGACAATGGGTTTAGTGAACTCTGGGAGGGCCTGTGTCGGGTAGTGGACTCCAGCTCCAGACAATGGTTTTAGTGAACTCTGGGAGGGACTGTGTCGGGTAGTGGACCCCAGCTCCAGACAATGGGTTTAGTGAACTCTGGGAGGGCCTGTGTCGGGTAGTGGACTCTAGCTCCAGACAATGGGTTTAGTGAACTCTGGAAGGGCCTGTGTCGGGTAGTGGACTCCACCTCCAGACAAAGGGTTTAGTGAACTCTGGGAGGGCCTGTGTCGGGTAGTGGACTCCAGCTCCAGACAATGGGTTTAGAGAACTCTGGGAGGGCCTGTGTCGGGTAGTGGACTCGAGCACAGGACTCCAGCTCCAGACAATGGGTTTAGTGAACTCTGGGAGGGTCTGTTTCGGGTATTGGACTCCAGCTCCAGACAATGCGTTTAGTGAACTCTGGGAGGGCCTGTGTGGAGTAGTGGACTCAAGCACAGGACTCGAGCTCCAGACAATGGGTTTAATGAACTCTGGGAGGGCCTTTGTCGTGTAGTGCACTCGAGCACAGGACTCCAGCTCCAGACAATGGGTTTAGTGAACTCTGGGAGGGCCTGTGTCGGGTATAGGACTCGAGCTCCAGACAATGGGTTTAGTGAACTCTGGGAGGGCCTGTGTCGGGTAGTGGACTCGAGCTCCAGACAATGGGTTCAGTGAACTCTGGGAGGGCCTGTGTCGGGTAGTGTACTCGAGCTCAAAACAATGGGTTTAGTGAACTCTGGGAGGGCCTGTGTAGGGTAGTGGACTCGAGCTGCAGACAATGGGTTTAGAGAACTCTGGGAGGGCCTGTGTCGGGTAGTGGACTCGAGCACAGGACTCCAGCTCCAGACAATGGGTTTAGTGAACTCTGGGAGGGACTGTGTCGGGTAGTGGACTCCAGCTCCAGACAATGCGTTCAGTGAACTCTGGGAGGGCCTGTGTCGGGTAGTGGACTCAAGCACAGGACTCCAGCTCCAGACAATGGGTTTAGTGAACTCTGGGAGGGCCTGTGTCGGGTAGTGGACTCCAGCTCCAGACAATGGTTTTTGTGAACTCTGGGAGGGACTGTGTCGGGTAGTGGACTACAGCTCCAGCCAATGGTTTTAGTGATCTCTGGGAGGGCCTGTGTCGGGTAGTGGACTCTAGCTCCAGACAATGGGTTTAGTGAACTCTGGGAGGGCCTGTGTCGGGTAGTGGACTCCAGCTCCAGACAATGGGTTTAGTGAACTCTGGGAGGGCCTGTGTCGGGTAGTGGACTCGAGCACAGGACTCCAGCTCCAGACAACGGGTTTAGAGAGCTCTGGGAGGGCCTGTGTCAGGTAGTGGACTCGAGCTGCAGACAATAGGTTTAGTGAATGCTGGGAGGGCCTGTGTAGGGTAGTGGACTCGAGCTCCAGACAATGGTTTAGTGAACTCTGGGAGGGCCTGTATCGGGTAGTGCACTCCAGCTCCAGACAATGGGTTTAGTGAACTATGGGAGGGCCTGTGTCGGGAGGTGGACTCAAGCACAGGACTCCAGCTCCAGACAATGGGTTTAGTGAACTCTGGGAGGGCCTGTGTCGGGTAGTGGACTCCAGCTCCAGACAATGGTTTTAGTGAACTCTGGGAGGGACTGTGTCGGGTAGTGGACTCCAGCTCCAGACAATGGGTTTAGTGAACTCTGGGAGGGCCTGTGTCGGGTAGTGGACTCTAGCTCCAGACAATGGGTTTAGTGAACTCTGGGAGGGCCTGTGTCGGGTAGTGGACTCCACCTCCAGACAAAGGGTTTAGTGAACTCTGGGAGGGCCTGTGTCGGGTAGTGGACTCCAGCTCCAGACAATGGGTTTAGTGAACTCTGGGACGGCCTGTGTCGGGTAGTGGACTCGAGCACAGAACTCCAGCCTCAGACAACGGGTTTAGTGAACTCTGGGAGGGCCTGTGTCGGGTAGTGGACTCGAGCTCCAGACTATGGGTTCAGTGAACTCTGGGAGGGCCTGTGTCGGGTAGTGGACTCGAGCTCAATACAATGGGTTTAGTGAACTCTGGGAGGGCCTGTGTCGGGTAGTGGACTCGAGCTCCAGACAATGGGTTCAGTGAACTCTGGGAGGGCCTGTGTCGGGTAGTGGACTCGAGCTCAATACAATGGGTTTAGTGAACTCTGGGAGGGCCTGTGTCGGGTAGTGGACTCGAGCTGCAGACAATGGGTTTAGAGAACTCTGGGAGGGCCTGTGTCGGGTAGTGGACTCGAGCACAGGACTCCAGCTCCAGACAATGGGTTTAGTGAACTCTGGGAGGGCCTGTGTGGAGTAGTGGACTCAAGCACAGGACTCGAGCTCCAGACAATGGGTTTAGTGAACTCTGGGAGGGCCTTTGTCGTGTAGTGCACTCGAGCACAGGACTCCAGCTCCAGACAATGGGTTTAGTGAACTCTGGGAGGGCCTGTGTGGGGTAGTGGACTCGAGCTCCAGACAATGGCTATAGTGAACTCTGGGAGGGCCTGTGTCGGGTAGTGGACTCGAGCTCCAGACAATGGGTTTAGTGAACTCTGGGAGGAACTGTGTCGGGTGGTGGACTCCAGCTCCAGACAATGCGTTCAGTGAACTCTGGGAGGGCCTGTGTCGGGTTGTGGACTCGAGCTCCAGATAATGCGTTTAGTGAACTCTGGGAGGGCCTGTGTCGGGTAGTGGACTCAAGCACAGGACTCCAGCTCCAGACAATGGGTTTAGTGAACTCTGGGAGGGCCTGTGTCGGGTAGTGGACTCAAGCTCCAGACAATGGTTTTAGTGAACTCTGGGAGGGACTGTGTCGGGTAGTGGACTCCAGCTCCAGACAATGGGTTTAGTGAACTCTGGGTGGGCCTGTGTCGGGTAGTGGACTCTAGCTCCAGACAATGGGTTTAGTGAACTCTGGGAGGGCCTGTGTCGGGTAGTGGACTCCAGCTCCAGACAATGGGTTTGGTGAACTCTGGGAGGGCCTGTGTCGGGTTGTGGACTCCAGCTCCAGACAATGGGTTTAGTGAACTCTGGGAGGGCCTGTGTCGGGTAGTAGACTCGAGCACAGGACTCCAGCTCCAGTCAACGGGTTTAGAGAGCTCTGGGAGGGCCTGTGTCCGGTAGTGGACTCGAGCTCCAGACAATAGGTTTAGTGAACGCTGGGAGGGCCTGTGTAGGGTAGTGGACTCGAGCTCCAGACAATGGTTTAGTGAACTCTGGGAGGGCCTGTGTCGGGTACTGGACTCCAGATCCAGACAATGGGTTTAGTGAACTATGGGAGGCCCTGTGTCGGGTAGTGGACTCAAGCACAGGACTCCAGCTCCAGACAATAGGTTTAGTGAACTCTGGGAGGGCCTGTGTCGGATAGTGGACTCACGCTCCAGACAATGGTTTTAGTGAACTCTGGGAGTGACTGTGTCGGGTAGTGGACTCCAGCTCCAGACAATGGGTTTAGTGAACTCTGGGAAGGCCTGTGTCGGGCAGTGGACTCTAGCTCCCGACAATGGGTTTAGTGAACTCTGGGAGGGCCTGTGTCGGGTAGTGGACTCCAGCTCCAGACAATGGGTTTAGTGAACTCTGGTAGGGCCTGTGTCGGGTAGTGGACTCCAGCTCCAGACAATGGGTTTAGTGAACTCTGGGAGGGCCTGTGTCGGGTAGTGGACTCGAGCACAGGACTCCAGCTCCAGACAACGGGTTTAGAGAGCTCTGGTAGGGCTTGTGTCAGGTAGTGGACTCGAGCTCCAGACAATAGGTTTAGTGAACTCTGGGAGGGCCTGTGTAGGGTAGTGGACTCGAGCTCCAGACAATGGTTTAGTGAACTCTGGGAGGGCCTGTGTCGGGTAGTGGACTCCAGCTCCAGACAATGGGTTTAGTGAACTATGGGAGGGCCTGTGTGGGGTAGTGGACTCGATGACAGGACTCCAGCTCCAGACAACGGGTTTAATGAACTCAGGGAGGGCCTGTGTCGGGTAGTGGACTCGAGCTCCAGACAATACGTTTAGTGAACTCTGGGAGGGCCTGTGTCGGGTAGTGGACTCCAGCTCCAGACAATGGGTTTAGTGAACTCTGGGAGGGCCTGTGTCGGGTAGTGGACTCCAGCTCCAGACAATGGGTTTAGTGAACTCTGGGAGAGCCTGTGTCGGGTAGTGGACTCGAGCACAGGACTCCAGCTCCAGACAACGGGTTTAGAGAGCTCTGGGAGGGCCTGTGTCAGGTACTGGACTCGAACTCCAGACAATAGGTTTAGTGAACGCTGGGAGGGCCTGTGTAGGGTAGTGGACTCGAGCTCCAGACAATGGTTTAGTGAACTCTGGGAGGGCCTGTGTCGGGTAGTGGACTCCAGCTCCAGACAATGGGTTTAGTGAACTATGGGAGGGCCTGTGTGGGGTAGTGGACTCGATGACAGGACTCCAGCTCCAGACAACGGGTTTAGTGAACTCAGGGAGGGCCTGTGTCGGGTAGTGGACTCGAGCTCCAGACAATACGTTTAGTGAACTCTGGGAGGGCCTGTGTCGGGTAGTGGACTCGAGCTCCAGACAATGGGTTTAGTGAACTCTGGGAGGGCCTGCCTGGGGTAGTGGACTCGAGCTCCAGACAATGGGTTTAGTGAACTCTGGGAGGGCCTGTGTCGGGTAGTGGACTCGAGCTCCAGACAATGGGTTTAGTGAACTCTGGGAGGGTCTGTGTCGGGTAGTGGACTCCAGCTCCAGACAATGCGTTCAGTGAACTCTGGGAGGGCCTGTGTCGGGTTGTGGACTCGAGCTCCAGATAATGCGTTTAGTGAACTCTGGGAGGGCCTGTGTCGGGTAGTGGACTCAAGCACAGGACTCCAGCTCCAGACAATGGGTTTAGTGAACTCTGGGAGGGCCTGTGTCGGGTAGTGGACTCCAGCTCCAGACAATGGTTTTAGTGAACTCTGGGAGGGACTGTGTCGGGTAGTGGACTCCAGCTCCAGACAATGGGTTTAGTGAACTCTGGGTGGGCCTGTGTCGGGTAGTGGACTCTAGCTCCAGACAATGGGTTTAGTGAACTCTGGGAGGGCCTGTGTCGGGTAGTGGACTCCAGCTCCAGACAATGGGTTTAGTGAACTCTGGGTGGGCCTGTGTCGGGTAGTGGACTCTAGCTCCAGACAATGGGTTTAGTGAACTCTGGGAGGGCCTGTGTCGGGTAGTGAACTCCAGCTCCAGACAATGGGTTTGGTGAACTCTGGGAGGGCCTGAGTCGGGTAGTGGACTCCAGCTCCAGACAATGGGTTTAGTGAACTCTGGGAAGGCCAGTGTCGGGTAGTGGACTCGAGCACAGGACTCCAGCTCCAGTCAACGGGTTTAGAGAGCTCTGGGAGGGCCTGTGTCAGGTAGTGGACTCGAGCTCCAGACAATAGGTTTAGTGAACGCTGGGAGGGCCTGTGTAGGGTAGTGGACTCGATCTCCAGACAATGGTTTAGTGAACTCTGGGAGGGCATGTGTCGGGTACTGGACTCCAGCTCCAGACAATGGGTTTAGTGAACTATGGGAGGGCCTGTGTCGGGTAGTGGACTCAAGCACAGGACTCCAGCTCCAGACAATGGGTTTAGTGAACTCTGGGAGGGCCTGTGTCGGGTAGTGGACTCCAGCTCCAGACAATGGTTTTAGTGAACTCTGGGAGGGACTGTGTCGGGTAGTGGACTCCAGCTCCAGACAATGGGTTTAGTGAACTCTGGGAGGGCCTGTGTCGGGTAGTGGACTCTAGCTCCAGACAATGGGTTTAGTGAACTCTGGGAGGGCCTGTGTCGGGTAGTGGACTCTAGCTCCAGACAATGGGTTTAGTGAACTCTGGAAGGGCCTGTGTCGGGTAGTGGACTCCACCTCCAGACAAAGGGTTTAGTGAACTCTGGGAGGGCCTGTGTCGGGTAGTGGACTCCAGCTCCAGACAATGGGTTTAGAGAACTCTGGGAGGGCCTGTGTCGGGTAGTGGACTCGAGCACAGGACTCCAGCTCCAGACAATGGGTTTAGTGAACTCTGGGAGGGTCTGTTTCGGGTATTGGACTCCAGCTCCAGACAATGCGTTTAGTGAACTCTGGGAGGGCCTGTGTGGAGTAGTGGACTCAAGCACAGGACTCGAGCTCCAGACAATGGGTTTAATGAACTCTGGGAGGGCCTTTGTCGTGTAGTGCACTCGAGCACAGGACTCCAGCTCCAGACAATGGGTTTAGTGAACTCTGGGAGGGCCTGTGTCGGGTATAGGACTCGAGCTCCAGACAATGGGTTTAGTGAACTCTGGGAGGGCCTGTGTCGGGTAGTGGACTCGAGCTCCAGACAATGGGTTCAGTGAACTCTGGGAGGGCCTGTGTCGGGTAGTGTACTCGAGCTCAAAACAATGGGTTTAGTGAACTCTGGGAGGGCCTGTGTAGGGTAGTGGACTCGAGCTGCAGACAATGGGTTTAGAGAACTCTGGGAGGGCCTGTGTCGGGTAGTGGACTCGAGCACAGGACTCCAGCTCCAGACAATGGGTTTAGTGAACTCTGGGAGGGACTGTGTCGGGTAGTGGACTCCAGCTCCAGACAATGCGTTCAGTGAACTCTGGGAGGGCCTGTGTCGGGTAGTGGACTCAAGCACAGGACTCCAGCTCCAGACAATGGGTTTAGTGAACTCTGGAGGGCCTGTGTCGGGTAGTGGACTCCAGCTCCAGACAATGGTTTTTGTGAACTCTGGGAGGGACTGTGTCGGGTAGTGGACTACAGCTCCAGCCAATGGTTTTAGTGATCTCTGGGAGGGCCTGTGTCGGGTAGTGGACTCTAGCTCCAGACAATGGGTTTAGTGAACTCTGGGAGGGCCTGTGTCGGGTAGTGGACTCCAGCTCCAGACAATGGGTTTAGTGAACTCTGGGAGGGCCTGTGTCGGGTAGTGGACTCGAGCACAGGACTCCAGCTCCAGACAACGGGTTTAGAGAGCTCTGGGAGGGCCTGTGTCAGGTAGTGGACTCGAGCTGCAGACAATAGGTTTAGTGAATGCTGGGAGGGCCTGTGTAGGGTAGTGGACTCGAGCTCCAGACAATGGTTTAGTGAACTCTGGGAGGGCCTGTATCGGGTAGTGCACTCCAGCTCCAGACAATGGGTTTAGTGAACTATGGGAGGGCCTGTGTCGGGAGGTGGACTCAAGCACAGGACTCCAGCTCCAGACAATGGGTTTAGTGAACTCTGGGAGGGCCTGTGTCGGGTAGTGGACTCCAGCTCCAGACAATGGTTTTAGTGAACTCTGGGAGGGACTGTGTCGGGTAGTGGACTCCAGCTCCAGACAATGGGTTTAGTGAACTCTGGGAGGGCCTGTGTCGGGTAGTGGACTCTAGCTCCAGACAATGGGTTTAGTGAACTCTGGGAGGGCCTGTGTCGGGTAGTGGACTCCACCTCCAGACAAAGGGTTTAGTGAACTCTGGGAGGGCCTGTGTCGGGTAGTGGACTCCAGCTCCAGACAATGGGTTTAGTGAACTCTGGGACGGCCTGTGTCGGGTAGTGGACTCGAGCACAGAACTCCAGCCTCAGACAACGGGTTTAGTGAACTCTGGGAGGGCCTGTGTCGGGTAGTGGACTCGAGCTCCAGACTATGGGTTCAGTGAACTCTGGGAGGGCCTGTGTCGGGTAGTGGACTCGAGCTCAATACAATGGGTTTAGTGAACTCTGGGAGGGCCTGTGTCGGGTAGTGGACTCGAGCTCCAGACAATGGGTTCAGTGAACTCTGGGAGGGCCTGTGTCGGGTAGTGGACTCGAGCTCAATACAATGGGTTTAGTGAACTCTGGGAGGGCCTGTGTCGGGTAGTGGACTCGAGCTGCAGACAATGGGTTTAGAGAACTCTGGGAGGGCCTGTGTCGGGTAGTGGACTCGAGCACAGGACTCCAGCTCCAGACAATGGGTTTAGTGAACTCTGGGAGGGCCTGTGTGGAGTAGTGGACTCAAGCACAGGACTCGAGCTCCAGACAATGGGTTTAGTGAACTCTGGGAGGGCCTTTGTCGTGTAGTGCACTCGAGCACAGGACTCCAGCTCCAGACAATGGGTTTAGTGAACTCTGGGAGGGCCTGTGTGGGGTAGTGGACTCGAGCTCCAGACAATGGCTATAGTGAACTCTGGGAGGGCCTGTGTCGGGTAGTGGACTCGAGCTCCAGACAATGGGTTTAGTGAACTCTGGGAGGAACTGTGTCGGGTGGTGGACTCCAGCTCCAGACAATGCGTTCAGTGAACTCTGGGAGGGCCTGTGTCGGGTTGTGGACTCGAGCTCCAGATAATGCGTTTAGTGAACTCTGGGAGGGCCTGTGTCGGGTAGTGGACTCAAGCACAGGACTCCAGCTCCAGACAATGGGTTTAGTGAACTCTGGGAGGGCCTGTGTCGGGTAGTGGACTCAAGCTCCAGACAATGGTTTTAGTGAACTCTGGGAGGGACTGTGTCGGGTAGTGGACTCCAGCTCCAGACAATGGGTTTAGTGAACTCTGGGTGGGCCTGTGTCGGGTAGTGGACTCTAGCTCCAGACAATGGGTTTAGTGAACTCTGGGAGGGCCTGTGTCGGGTAGTGGACTCCAGCTCCAGACAATGGGTTTGGTGAACTCTGGGAGGGCCTGTGTCGGGTTGTGGACTCCAGCTCCAGACAATGGGTTTAGTGAACTCTGGGAGGGCCTGTGTCGGGTAGTAGACTCGAGCACAGGACTCCAGCTCCAGTCAACGGGTTTAGAGAGCTCTGGGAGGGCCTGTGTCCGGTAGTGGACTCGAGCTCCAGACAATAGGTTTAGTGAACGCTGGGAGGGCCTGTGTAGGGTAGTGGACTCGAGCTCCAGACAATGGTTTAGTGAACTCTGGGAGGGCCTGTGTCGGGTACTGGACTCCAGATCCAGACAATGGGTTTAGTGAACTATGGGAGGCCCTGTGTCGGGTAGTGGACTCAAGCACAGGACTCCAGCTCCAGACAATAGGTTTAGTGAACTCTGGGAGGGCCTGTGTCGGATAGTGGACTCACGCTCCAGACAATGGTTTTAGTGAACTCTGGGAGTGACTGTGTCGGGTAGTGGACTCCAGCTCCAGACAATGGGTTTAGTGAACTCTGGGAAGGCCTGTGTCGGGCAGTGGACTCTAGCTCCCGACAATGGGTTTAGTGAACTCTGGGAGGGCCTGTGTCGGGTAGTGGACTCCAGCTCCAGACAATGGGTTTAGTGAACTCTGGTAGGGCCTGTGTCGGGTAGTGGACTCCAGCTCCAGACAATGGGTTTAGTGAACTCTGGGAGGGCCTGTGTCGGGTAGTGGACTCGAGCACAGGACTCCAGCTCCAGACAACGGGTTTAGAGAGCTCTGGTAGGGCTTGTGTCAGGTAGTGGACTCGAGCTCCAGACAATAGGTTTAGTGAACTCTGGGAGGGCCTGTGTAGGGTAGTGGACTCGAGCTCCAGACAATGGTTTAGTGAACTCTGGGAGGGCCTGTGTCGGGTAGTGGACTCCAGCTCCAGACAATGGGTTTAGTGAACTATGGGAGGGCCTGTGTGGGGTAGTGGACTCGATGACAGGACTCCAGCTCCAGACAACGGGTTTAATGAACTCAGGGAGGGCCTGTGTCGGGTAGTGGACTCGAGCTCCAGACAATACGTTTAGTGAACTCTGGGAGGGCCTGTGTCGGGTAGTGGACTCCAGCTCCAGACAATGGGTTTAGTGAACTCTGGGAGGGCCTGTGTCGGGTAGTGGACTCCAGCTCCAGACAATGGGTTTAGTGAACTCTGGGAGAGCCTGTGTCGGGTAGTGGACTCGAGCACAGGACTCCAGCTCCAGACAACGGGTTTAGAGAGCTCTGGGAGGGCCTGTGTCAGGTACTGGACTCGAACTCCAGACAATAGGTTTAGTGAACGCTGGGAGGGCCTGTGTAGGGTAGTGGACTCGAGCTCCAGACAATGGTTTAGTGAACTCTGGGAGGGCCTGTGTCGGGTAGTGGACTCCAGCTCCAGACAATGGGTTTAGTGAACTATGGGAGGGCCTGTGTGGGGTAGTGGACTCGATGACAGGACTCCAGCTCCAGACAACGGGTTTAGTGAACTCAGGGAGGGCCTGTGTCGGGTAGTGGACTCGAGCTCCAGACAATACGTTTAGTGAACTCTGGGAGGGCCTGTGTCGGGTAGTGGACTCGAGCTCCAGACAATGGGTTTAGTGAACTCTGGGAGGGCCTGCCTGGGGTAGTGGACTCGAGCTCCAGACAATGGGTTTAGTGAACTCTGGGAGGGCCTGTGTCGGGTAGTGGACTCGAGCTCCAGACAATGGGTTTAGTGAACTCTGGGAGGGTCTGTGTCGGGTAGTGGACTCCAGCTCCAGACAATGCGTTCAGTGAACTCTGGGAGGGCCTGTGTCGGGTTGTGGACTCGAGCTCCAGATAATGCGTTTAGTGAACTCTGGGAGGGCCTGTGTCGGGTAGTGGACTCAAGCACAGGACTCCAGCTCCAGACAATGGGTTTAGTGAACTCTGGGAGGGCCTGTGTCGGGTAGTGGACTCCAGCTCCAGACAATGGTTTTAGTGAACTCTGGGAGGGACTGTGTCGGGTAGTGGACTCCAGCTCCAGACAATGGGTTTAGTGAACTCTGGGTGGGCCTGTGTCGGGTAGTGGACTCTAGCTCCAGACAATGGGTTTAGTGAACTCTGGGAGGGCCTGTGTCGGGTAGTGGACTCCAGCTCCAGACAATGGGTTTGGTGAACTCTGGGAGGGCCTGTGTCGGGTAGTGGACTCCAGCTCCAGACAATGGGTTTAGTGAACTCTGGGAGGGCCTGTGTCGGGTAGTGGACTCGAGCACAGGACTCCAGCTCCAGTCAACGGGTTTAGAGAGCTCTGGGAGGGCCTGTGTCAGGTAGTGGACTCGAGCTCCAGACAATAGGTTTAGTGAACGCTGGGAGGGCCTGTGTAGGGTAGTGGACTCGAGCTTCAGACAATGGTTTAGTGAACTATGGGAAGGCGTGTGTCGGGTAGTGGACTCAAGCACAGGACTCCAGCTCCAGACAATGGGTTTAGTGAACTCTGGGAGGGCCTGTGTCGGGTAGTGGACTCCAGCTCCAGACAATGGTTTTAGTGAACTCTGGGAGGGACTGTGTCGGGTAGTGGACTCCAGCTCCAGACAATGGGTTTAGTGAACTCTGGGAGGACCTGTGTCGGGTAGTGGACTCTAGTTCCAGACAATGGGTTTAGTGAACTCTGGGAGGGCCTGTGTCGGGTAGTGGACTCCAGCTCCAGACAATGGGTTTAGTGAACTCTGGGAGGGCCTGTGTCGGGTAGTGGACTCCAGCTCCAGACAATGGGTTTAGTGAACTCTGGGAGAGCCTGTGTCGGGTAGTGGACTCGAGCACAGGACTCCAGCTCCAGACAACGGGTTTAGAGAGCTCTGGGAGGGCCTGTGTCAGGTACTGGACTCGAGCTCCAGACAATAGGTTTAGTGAACGATGGGAGGGCCTGTGTAGCGTAGTGGACTCGAGCTCCAGACAATGGTTTAGTGATCTCTGGGAGGGCCTGTGTCGGGTAGTGGACTCCAGCTCCAGACAATGGGTTTAGTGAACTATGGGAGGGCCTGTGTGGGGTTGTGGACTCGATGACAGGACTCCAGCTCCAGACAACGGGTTTAGTGAAGTCAGGGAGGGCCTGTGTCGGGTAGTGGACTCGAGCTCAAGACAATTCGTTTAGTGAACTCTGGGAGGGCCTGTGTCGGGTAGTGGACTCGAGCTCCAGACAATGGGTTTAGTGAACTCTGGGAGGGCCTCTCTGGGGTAGTGGACTCGAGCTCCAGACAATGGGTTTAGTGAACTCTGGGAGGGCCTGTGTCGGGTAGTGGACTCGAGCTCCAGACAATGGGTTTAGTGAACTCTGGGAGGGACTGTGTCGGGTAGTGGACTCCAGCTCCAGACAATGGGTTTAGTGAACTCTGGGAGGGCCTGTGTCGGGTAGTGGACTCCAGCTCCAGACAATGGGTTTAGTGAACTCTGGGAGGGCCTGTGTGGGGTAGTGGACTCGAGCTCCAGACAATGGGTTTAGTGAACTCTGGGAGGGCCTGTGTCGGGTAGTGGACTCGAGCTCCAGACAATGGGTTTAGTGAACTCTGGGAGGGCCTGTGTGGGGTAGTGGACTCGATGACAGGACTCCAGCTCCAGACAACGGGTTTAGTGAACTCAGGGAGGGCCTGTGTCGGGTAGTGGACTCGAGCTCCAGACAATACGTTTAGTGAACTCTGGGAGGGCCTGTGTCGGGTAGTGGACTCCAGCTCCAGACAATGGGTTTAGTGAACTCTGGGAGGGCCTGTGTCGGGTAGTGGACTCCAGCTCCAGACAATGGGTTTAGTGAACTCTGGGAGAGCCTGTGTCGGGTAGTGGACTCGAGCACAGGACTCCAGCTCCAGACAACGGGTTTAGAGAGCTCTGGGAGGGCCTGTTTCAGGTACTGGACTCGAGCTCCAGACAATAGGTTTAGTGAACGCTGGGAGGGCCTGTGTAGGGTAGTGGACTCGAGCTCCAGACAATGGTTTAGTGAACTCTGGGAGGGCCTGTGTCGGGTAGTGGACTCCAGCTCCAGACAATGGGTTTAGTGAACTATGGGAGGGCCTGTGTGGGGTAGTGGACTCGATGACAGGACTCCAGCTCCAGACAACGGGTTTAGTGAACTCAGGAAGGGCCTGTGTCGGGTAGTGGACTCGAGCTCCAGACAATACGTTTAGTGAACTCTGGGAGGGCCTGTGTCGGGTAGTGGACTCGAGCTCCAGACAATAGGTTTAGTGAACGCTGGGAGGGCCTGTGTAGGGTAGTGGACTCGAGCTTCAGACAATGGTTTAGTGAACTATGGGAAGGCGTGTGTCGGGTAGTGGACTCAAGCACAGGACTCCAGCTCCAGACAATGGGTTTAGTGAACTCTGGGAGGGCCTGTGTCGGGTAGTGGACTCCAGCTCCAGACAATGGGTTTAGTGAACTCTGGGAGGGCCTGTGTCAGGTAGTGGACTCTAGCTCCAGACAATGGGTTTAGTGAACTCTGGGAGGGCCTGTGTCGGGTAGTGGACTCCAGCTCCAGACAATGGGTTTAGTGAACTCTGGGAGGGCCTGTGTCGGGTAGTGGACTCCAGCTCCAGACAATGGGTTTAGTGAACTCTGGGAGAGCCTGTGTCGGGTAGTGGACTCGAGCACAGGACTCCAGCTCCAGACAACGGGTTTAGAGAGCTCTGGGAGGGCCTGTGTCAGGTACTGGACTCGAGCTCCAGACAATAGGTTTAGTGAACGATGGGAGGGCCTGTGTACCGTAGTGGACTCGAGCTCCAGACAATGGTTTAGTGATCTCTGGGAGGGCCTGTGTCGGGTAGTGGACACCAGCTCCAGACAATGGGTTTAGTGAACTATGGGAGGGCCTGTGTGGGGTTGTGGACTCGATGACAGGACTCCAGCTCCAGACAACGGGTTTAGTGAAGTCAGGGAGGGCCTGTGTCGGGTAGTGGACTCGAGCTCAAGACAATTCGTTTAGTGAACTCTGGGAGGGCCTGTGTCGGGTAGTGGACTCGAGCTCCAGACAATGGGTTTAGTGAACTCTGGGAGGGCCTCTCTGGGGTAGTGGACTCGAGCTCCAGACAATGGGTTTAGTGAACTCTGGGAGGGCCTGTGTCGGGTAGTGGACTCGAGCTCCAGACAATGGGTTTAGTGAACTCTGGGAGGGACTGTGTCGGGTAGTGGACTCCAGCTCCAGACAATGGGTTTAGTGAACTCTGGGAGGGCCTGTGTCAGGTAGTGGACTCCAGCTCCAGACAATGGGTTTAGTGAACTCTGGGAGGGCCTGTGTGGGGTAGTGGACTCGAGCTCCAGACAATGGGTTTAGTGAACTCTGGGAGGGCCTGTGTCGGGTAGTGGACTCGAGCTCCAGACAATGGGTTTAGTGAACTCTGGGAGGGCCTGTGTGGGGTAGTGGACTCGATGACAGGACTCCAGCTCCAGACAACGGGTTTAGTGAACTCAGGGAGGGCCTGTGTCGGGTAGTGGACTCGAGCTCCAGACAATACGTTTAGTGAACTCTGGGAGGGCCTGTGTCGGGTAGTGGACTCCAGCTCCAGACAATGGGTTTAGTGAACTCTGGGAGGGCCTGTGTCGGGTAGTGGACTCCAGCTCCAGACAATGGGTTTAGTGAACTCTGGGAGAGCCTGTGTCGGGTAGTGGACTCGAGCACAGGACTCCAGCTCCAGACAACGGGTTTAGAGAGCTCTGGGAGGGCCTGTTTCAGGTACTGGACTCGAGCTCCAGACAATAGGTTTAGTGAACGCTGGGAGGGCCTGTGTAGGGTAGTGGACTCGAGCTCCAGACAATGGTTTAGTGAACTCTGGGAGGGCCTGTGTCGGGTAGTGGACTCCAGCTCCAGACAATGGGCTTAGTGAACTATGGGAGGGCCTGTGTGGGGTAGTGGACTCGATGACAGGACTCCAGCTCCAGACAACGGGTTTAGTGAACTCAGGAAGGGCCTGTGTCGGGTAGTGGACTCGAGCTCCAGACAATACGTTTAGTGAACTCTGGGAGGGCCTGTGTCGGGTAGTGGACTCGAGCTCCAGACAATGGGTTTAGTGAACTCTGGGAGGGCCTGCCTGGGGTAGTGGACTCGAGCTCCAGACAATGGGTTTAGTGAACTCTGGGAGGGTCTGTGTCGGGTAGTGGACTCCAGCTCCAGACAATGCGTTCAGTGAACTCTGGGAGGGCCTGTGTCGGGTTGTGGACTCGAGCTCCAGATAATGCGTTTAGTAAACTCTGGGAGGGCCTGTGTCGGGTAGTGGACTCAAGCACAGGACTCCAGCTCCAGACAATGGGTTTAGTGAACTCTGGGAGGGACTGTGTCGGGTAGTGGACTCCAGCTCCAGACAATGGGTTTAGTGAACTCTGGGAGGGCCTGTGTCGGGTAGTGCACTCCAGCTCCAGACAATGGGTTTGGTGAACTCTGGGAGGGCCTGTGTCGGGTAGTGGACTCCAGCTCCAGACAATGGGTTTAGTGAACTCTGGGAGGGCCTGTGTCGGGTAGTGGACTCGAGCACAGGACTCCAGCTCCAGTCAACGGGTTTAGAGAGCTCTGGGAGGGCCTGTGTCAGGTAGTGGACTCGAGCTCCAGACAATAGGTTTAGTGAACGCTGGGAGGGCCTGTGTAGGGTAGTGGACTCGAGCTTCAGACAATGGTTTAGTGAACTATGGGAAGGCGTGTGTCGGGTAGTGGACTCAAGCACTGGACTCCAGCTCCAGACAATGGGTTTAGTGAACTCTGGGAGGGCCTGTGTCGGGTAGTGGACTCCAGCTCCAGACAATGGTTTTAGTGAACTCTGGGAGGGACTGTGTCGGGTAGTGGACTCCAGCTCCAGACAATGGGTTTAGTGAACTCTGGGAGGGCCTGTGTCGGGTAGTGGACTCTAGCTCCAGACAATGGGTTTAGTGAACTCTGGGAGGGCCTGTGTCGGGTAGTGGACTCCAGCTCCAGACAATGGGTTTAGTGAACTCTGGGAGGGCCTGTGTCGGGTAGTGGACTCCAGCTCCAGACAATGGGTTTAGTGAACTCTGGGAGAGCCTGTGTCGGGTAGTGGACTCGAGCACAGGACTCCAGCTCCAGACAACGGGTTTAGAGAGCTCTGGGAGGGCCTGTGTCAGGTACTGGACTCGAGCTCCAGACAATAGGTTTAGTGAACGATGGGAGGGCCTGTGTAGCGTAGTGGACTCGAGCTCCAGACAATGGGTTTAGTGATCTCTGGGAGGGCCTGTGTCGGGTAGTGGACTCGATGACAGGACTCCAGCTCCAGACAACGGGTTTAGTGAAGTCAGGGAGGGCCTGTGTCGGGTAGTGGACTCGAGCTCAAGACAATTCGTTTAGTGAACTCTGGGAGGGCCTGTGTCGGGTAGTGGACTCAAGCACAGGACTCCAGCTCCAGACAATGGGTTTAGTGAACTCTGGGAGGGCCTGTGTCGGGTAGTGGACTCCAGCTCCAGACAACGGGTTTAGTGAAGTCAGGGAGGGCCTGTGTCGGGTAGTGGACTCGAGCTCAAGACAATTCGTTTAGTGAACTCTGGGAGGGCCTGTGTCGGGTAGTGGACTCGAGCTCCAGACAATGGGTTTAGTGAACTCTGGGAGGGCCTCTCTGGGGTAGTGGACTCCAGCTCCAGTCAACGGGTTTAGAGAGCTCTGGGAGGGCCTGTGTCAGGTAGTGGACTCGAGCTCTAGACAATAGGTTTAGTGAACTATGGGAAGGCGTGTGTCGGGTAGTGGACTCAAGCACAGGACTCCAGCTCCAGACAATGGGTTTAGTGAACTCTGGGAGGGCCTGTGTCGGGTAGTGGACTCCAGCTCCAGACAATGGGTTTAGTGAACTCTGGGAGGGCCTGTGTCGGGTAGTGGACTCTAGCTCCAGACAATGGGTTTAGTGAACTCTGGGAGGGCCTGTGTCGGGTAGTGGACTCCAGCTCCAGACAATGGGTTTAGTGAACTCTGGGAGGGCCTGTGTCGGGTAGTGGACTCCAGCTCCAGACAATGGGTTTAGTGAACTCTGGGAGAGCCTGTGTCGGGTAGTGGACTCGAGCACAGGACTCCAGCTCCAGACAACGGGTTTAGAGAGCTCTGGGAGGGCCTGTGTCAGGTACTGGACTCGAGCTCCAGACAATAGGTTTAGTGAACGATGGGAGGGCCTGTGTAGCGTAGTGGACTCGAGCTCCAGACAATGGTTTAGTGATCTCTGGGAGGGCCTGTGTCGGGTAGTGGACTCCAGCTCCAGACAATGGGTTTAGTGAACTATGGGAGGGCCTGTGTGGGGTAGTGGACTCGATGACAGGACTCCAGCTCCAGACAACGGGTTTAGTGAAGTCAGGGAGGGCCTGTGTCGGGTAGTGGACTCGAGCTCAAGACAATTCGTTTAGTGAACTCTGGGAGGGCCTGTGTCGGGTAGTGGACTCGAGCTCCAGACAATGGGTTTAGTGAACTCTGGGAGGGCCTCTCTGGGGTAGTGGACTCGAGCTCCAGACAATGGGTTTAGTGAACTCTGGGAGGGCCTGTGTCGGGTAGTGGACTCGAGCTCCAGACAATGGGTTTAGTGAACTATGGGAGGGCCTGTGTGGGGTAGTGGACTCGATGACAGGACTCCAGCTCCAGACAACGGGTTTAGTGAACTCAGGGAGGGCCTGTGTCGGGTAGTGGACTCGAGCTCCAGACAATACGTTTAGTGAACTCTGGGAGGGCCTGTGTCGGGTAGTGGACTCGAGCTCCAGACAATGGGTTTAGTGAACTCTGGGAGGGCCTGCCTGGGGTAGTGGACTCGAGCTCCAGACAATGGGTTTAGTGAACTCTGGGAGGGCCTGTGTCGGGTAGTGGACTCGAGCTCCAGACAATGGGTTTAGTGAACTCTGGGAGGGTCTGTGTCGGGTAGTGGACTCCAGCTCCAGACAATGCGTTCAGTGAACTCTGGGAGGGCCTGTGTCGGGTTGTGGACTCGAGCTCCAGATAATGCGTTTAGTGAACTCTGGGAGGGCCTGTGTCGGGTAGTGGACTCAAGCACAGGACTCCAGCTCCAGACAATGGGTTTAGTGAACTCTGGGAGGGCCTGTGTCGGGTAGTGGACTCCAGCTCCAGACAATGGTTTTAGTGAACTCTGGGAGGGACTGTGTCGGGTAGTGGACTCCAGCTCCAGACAATGGGTTTAGTGAACTCTGGGTGGGCCTGTGTCGGGTAGTGGACTCTAGCTCCAGACAATGGGTTTAGTGAACTCTGGGAGGGCCTGTGTCGGGTAGTGGACTCCAGCTCCAGACAATGGGTTTGGTGAACTCTGGGAGGGCCTGTGTCGGGTAGTGGACTCCAGCTCCAGACAATGGGTTTAGTGAACTCTGGGAGGGCCTGTGTCGGGTAGTGGACTCGAGCACAGGACTCCAGCTCCAGTCAACGGGTTTAGAGAGCTCTGGGAGGGCCTGTGTCAGGTAGTGGACTCGAGCTCCAGACAATAGGTTTAGTGAACGCTGGGAGGGCCTGTGTAGGGTAGTGGACTCGAGCTTCAGACAATGGTTTAGTGAACTATGGGAAGGCGTGTGTCGGGTAGTGGACTCAAGCACAGGACTCCAGCTCCAGACAATGGGTTTAGTGAACTCTGGGAGGGCCTGTGTCGGGTAGTGGACTCCAGCTCCAGACAATGGTTTTAGTGAACTCTGGGAGGGACTGTGTCGGGTAGTGGACTCCAGCTCCAGACAATGGGTTTAGTGAACTCTGGGAGGGCCTGTGTCGGGTAGTGGACTCTAGCTCCAGACAATGGGTTTAGTGAACTCTGGGAGGGCCTGTGTCGGGTAGTGGACTCCAGCTCCAGACAATGGGTTTAGTGAACTCTGGGAGGGCCTGTGTCGGGTAGTGGACTCCAGCTCCAGACAATGGGTTTAGTGAACTCTGGGAGAGCCTGTGTCGGGTAGTGGACTCGAGCACAGGACTCCAGCTCCAGACAACGGGTTTAGAGAGCTCTGGGAGGGCCTGTGTCAGGTACTGGACTCGAGCTCCAGACAATAGGTTTAGTGAACGATGGGAGGGCCTGTGTAGCGTAGTGGACTCGAGCTCCAGACAATGGTTTAGTGATCTCTGGGAGGGCCTGTGTCGGGTAGTGGACTCCAGCTCCAGACAATGGGTTTAGTGAACTATGGGAGGGCCTGTGTGGGGTTGTGGACTCGATGACAGGACTCCAGCTCCAGACAACGGGTTTAGTGAAGTCAGGGAGGGCCTGTGTCGGGTAGTGGACTCGAGCTCAAGACAATTCGTTTAGTGAACTCTGGGAGGGCCTGTGTCGGGTAGTGGACTCGAGCTCCAGACAATGGGTTTAGTGAACTCTGGGAGGGCCTCTCTGGGGTAGTGGACTCGAGCTCCAGACAATGGGTTTAGTGAACTCTGGGAGGGCCTGTGTCGGGTAGTGGACTCGAGCTCCAGACAATGGGTTTAGTGAACTCTGGGAGGGACTGTGTCGGGTAGTGGACTCCAGCTCCAGACAATGGGTTTAGTGAACTCTGGGAGGGCCTGTGTCGGGTAGTGGACTCCAGCTCCAGACAATGGGTTTAGTGAACTCTGGGAGGGCCTGTGTGGGGTAGTGGACTCGAGCTCCAGACAATGGGTTTAGTGAACTCTGGGAGGGCCTGTGTCGGGTAGTGGACTCGAGCTCCAGACAATGGGTTTAGTGAACTCTGGGAGGGCCTGTGTGGGGTAGTGGACTCGATGACAGGACTCCAGCTCCAGACAACGGGTTTAGTGAACTCAGGGAGGGCCTGTGTCGGGTAGTGGACTCGAGCTCCAGACAATACGTTTAGTGAACTCTGGGAGGGCCTGTGTCGGGTAGTGGACTCCAGCTCCAGACAATGGGTTTCGTGAACTCTGGGAGGGCCTGTGTCGGGTAGTGGACTCCAGCTCCAGACAATGGGTTTAGTGAACTCTGGGAGAGCCTGTGTCGGGTAGTGGACTCGAGCTCCAGACAATGGGTTTAGTGAACTCTGGGAGAGCCTGTGTCGGGTTGTGGACTCGAGCTCCAGACAATGGGTTTAGTGAACTCTGGGAGAGCCTGTGTCGGGTTGTGGACTCGAGCACAGGACTCCAGCTCCAGACAACGGGTTTAGAGAGCTCTGGGAGGGCCTGTGTCGGGTTGTGGACTCGAGCTCCAGACAATGGGTTTAGTGAACTCTGGGAGAGCCTGTGTCGGGTAGTGGACTCGAGCACAGGACTCCAGCTCCAGACAACGGGTTTAGAGAGCTCTGGGAGGGCCTGTGTCAGGTACTGGACTCGAGCTCCAGACAATAGGTTTAGTGAACGCTGGGAGGGCCTGTGTAGGGTAGTGGACTCGAGCTCCAGACAATGGTTTAGTGAACTCTGGGAGGGCCTGTGTCGGGTAGTGGACTCCAGCTCCAGACAATGGGTTTAGTGAACTATGGGAGGGCCTGTGTGGGGTAGGTGACTCGATGACAGGACTCCAGCTCCAGACAACGGGTTTAGTGAACTCAGGAAGGGCCTGTGTCGGGTAGTGGACTCGAGCTCCAGACAATACGTTTAGTGAACTCTGGGAGGGCCTGTGTCGGGTAGTGGACTCGAGCTCCAGACAATAGGTTTAGTGAACGCTGGGAGGGCCTGTGTAGGGTAGTGGACTCGAGCTTCAGACAATGGTTTAGTGAACTATGGGAAGGCGTGTGTCGGGTAGTGGACTCAAGCACAGGACTCCAGCTCCAGACAATGGGTTTAGTGAACTCTGGGAGGGCCTGTGTCGGGTAGTGGACTCCAGCTCCAGACAATGGTTTTAGTGAACTCTGGGAGGGACTGTGTCGGGTAGTGGACTCCAGCTCCAGACAATGGGTTTAGTGAACTCTGGGAGGGCCTGTGTCGGGTAGTGGACTCTAGCTCCAGACAATGGGTTTAGTGAACTCTGGGAGGGCCTGTGTCGGGTAGTGGACTCCAGCTCCAGACAATGGGTTTAGTGAACTCTGGGAGGGCCTGTGTCGGGTAGTGGACTCCAGCTCCAGACAATGGGTTTAGTGAACTCTGGGAGAGCCTGTGTCGGGTAGTGGACTCGAGCACAGGACTCCAGCTCCAGACAACGGGTTTAGAGAGCTCTGGGAGGGCCTGTGTCAGGTACTGGACTCGAGCTCCAGACAATAGGTTTAGTGAACGATGGGAGGGCCTGTGTAGCGTAGTGGACTCGAGCTCCAGACAATGGTTTAGTGATCTCTGGGAGGGCCTGTGTCGGGTAGTGGACTCCAGCTCCAGACAATGGGTTTAGTGAACTATGGGAGGGCCTGTGTGGGGTTGTGGACTCGATGACAGGACTCCAGCTCCAGACAACGGGTTTAGTGAAGTCAGGGAGGGCCTGTGTCGGGTAGTGGACTCGAGCTCAAGACAATTCGTTTAGTGAACTCTGGGAGGGCCTGTGTCGGGTAGTGGACTCGAGCTCCAGACAATGGGTTTAGTGAACTCTGGGAGGGCCTCTCTGGGGTAGTGGACTCGAGCTCCAGACAATGGGTTTAGTGAACTCTGGGAGGGCCTGTGTCGGGTAGTGGACTCGAGCTCCAGACAATGGGTTTAGTGAACTCTGGGAGGGACTGTGTCGGGTAGTGGACTCCAGCTCCAGACAATGGGTTTAGTGAACTCTGGGAGGGCCTGTGTCGGGTAGTGGACTCCAGCTCCAGACAATGGGTTTAGTGAACTCTGGGAGGGCCTGTGTGGGGTAGTGGACTCGAGCTCCAGACAATGGGTTTAGTGAACTCTGGGAGGGCCTGTGTCGGGTAGTGGACTCGAGCTCCAGACAATGGGTTTAGTGAACTCTGGGAGGGCCTGTGTGGGGTAGTGGACTCGATGACAGGACTCCAGCTCCAGACAACGGGTTTAGTGAACTCAGGGAGGGCCTGTGTCGGGTAGTGGACTCGAGCTCCAGACAATACGTTTAGTGAACTCTGGGAGGGCCTGTGTCGGGTAGTGGACTCCAGCTCCAGACAATGGGTTTAGTGAACTCTGGGAGGGCCTGTGTCGGGTAGTGGACTCCAGCTCCAGACAATGGGTTTAGTGAACTCTGGGAGAGCCTGTGTCGGGTAGTGGACTCGAGCACAGGACTCCAGCTCCAGACAACGGGTTTAGAGAGCTCTGGGAGGGCCTGTTTCAGGTACTGGACTCGAGCTCCAGACAATAGGTTTAGTGAACGCTGGGAGGGCCTGTGTAGGGTAGTGGACTCGAGCTCCAGACAATGGTTTAGTGAACTCTGGGAGGGCCTGTGTCGGGTAGTGGACTCCAGCTCCAGACAATGGGTTTAGTGAACTATGGGAGGGCCTGTGTGGGGTAGTGGACTCGATGACAGGACTCCAGCTCCAGACAACGGGTTTAGTGAACTCAGGAAGGGCCTGTGTCGGGTAGTGGACTCGAGCTCCAGACAATACGTTTAGTGAACTCTGGGAGGGCCTGTGTCGGGTAGTGGACTCGAGCTCCAGACAATGGGTTTAGTGAACTCTGGGAGGGCCTGCCTGGGGTAGTGGACTCGAGCTCCAGACAATGGGTTTAGTGAACTCTGGGAGGGTCTGTGTCGGGTAGTGGACTCCAGCTCCAGACAATGCGTTCAGTGAACTCTGGGAGGGCCTGTGTCGGGTTGTGGACTCGAGCTCCAGATAATGCGTTTAGTAAACTCTGGGAGGGCCTGTGTCGGGTAGTGGACTCAAGCACAGGACTCCAGCTCCAGACAATGGGTTTAGTGAACTCTGGGAGGGACTGTGTCGGGTAGTGGACTCCAGCTCCAGACAATGGGTTTAGTGAACTCTGGGAGGGCCTGTGTCGGGTAGTGGACTCCAGCTCCAGACAATGGGTTTGGTGAACTCTGGGAGGGCCTGTGTCGGGTAGTGGACTCCAGCTCCAGACAATGGGTTTAGTGAACTCTGGGAGGGCCTGTGTCGGGTAGTGGACTCGAGCACAGGACTCCAGCTCCAGTCAACGGGTTTAGAGAGCTCTGGGAGGGCCTGTGTCAGGTAGTGGACTCGAGCTCCAGACAATAGGTTTAGTGAACGCTGGGAGGGCCTGTGTAGGGTAGTGGACTCGAGCTTCAGACAATGGTTTAGTGAACTATGGGAAGGCGTGTGTCGGGTAGTGGACTCAAGCACTGGACTCCAGCTCCAGACAATGGGTTTAGTGAACTCTGGGAGGGCCTGTGTCGGGTAGTGGACTCCAGCTCCAGACAATGGTTTTAGTGAACTCTGGGAGGGACTGTGTCGGGTAGTGGACTCCAGCTCCAGACAATGGGTTTAGTGAACTCTGGGAGGGCCTGTGTCGGGTAGTGGACTCTAGCTCCAGACAATGGGTTTAGTGAACTCTGGGAGGGCCTGTGTCGGGTAGTGGACTCCAGCTCCAGACAATGGGTTTAGTGAACTCTGGGAGGGCCTGTGTCGGGTAGTGGACTCCAGCTCCAGACAATGGGTTTAGTGAACTCTGGGAGAGCCTGTGTCGGGTAGTGGACTCGAGCACAGGACTCCAGCTCCAGACAACGGGTTTAGAGAGCTCTGGGAGGGCCTGTGTCAGGTACTGGACTCGAGCTCCAGACAATAGGTTTAGTGAACGATGGGAGGGCCTGTGTAGCGTAGTGGACTCGAGCTCCAGACAATGGGTTTAGTGATCTCTGGGAGGGCCTGTGTCGGGTAGTGGACTCGATGACAGGACTCCAGCTCCAGACAACGGGTTTAGTGAAGTCAGGGAGGGCCTGTGTCGGGTAGTTTACTCGAGCTCAAGACAATTCGTTTAGTGAACTCTGGGAGGGCCTGTGTCGGGTAGTGGACTCGAGCTCCAGACAATGGGTTTAGTGAACTCTGGGAGGGCCTCTCTGGGGTAGTGGACTCCAGCTCCAGTCAACGGGTTTAGAGAGCTCTGGGAGGGCCTGTGTCAGGTAGTGGACTCGAGCTCTAGACAATAGGTTTAGTGAACGCTGGGAGGGCCTGTGTAGGGTAGTGGACTCGAGCTTCAGACAATGGTTTAGTGAACTATGGGAAGGCGTGTGTCGGGTAGTGGACTCAAGCACAGGACTCCAGCTCCAGACAATGGGTTTAGTGAACTCTGGGAGGGCCTGTGTCGGGTAGTGGACTCCAGCTCCAGACAATGGGTTTAGTGAACTCTGGGAGGGCCTGTGTCGGGTAGTGGACTCTAGCTCCAGACAATGGGTTTAGTGAACTCTGGGAGGGCCTGTGTCGGGTAGTGGACTCCAGCTCCAGACAATGGGTTTAGTGAACTCTGGGAGGGCCTGTGTCGGGTAGTGGACTCCAGCTCCAGACAATGGGTTTAGTGAACTCTGGGAGAGCCTGTGTCGGGTAGTGGACTCGAGCACAGGACTCCAGCTCCAGACAACGGGTTTAGAGAGCTCTGGGAGGGCCTGTGTCAGGTACTGGACTCGAGCTCCAGACAATAGGTTTAGTGAACGATGGGAGGGCCTGTGTAGCGTAGTGGACTCGAGCTCCAGACAATGGTTTAGTGATCTCTGGGAGGGCCTGTGTCGGGTAGTGGACTCCAGCTCCAGACAATGGGTTTAGTGAACTATGGGAGGGCCTGTGTGGGGTAGTGGACTCGATGACAGGACTCCAGCTCCAGACAACGGGTTTAGTGAAGTCAGGGAGGGCCTGTGTCGGGTAGTGGACTCGAGCTCAAGACAATTCGTTTAGTGAACTCTGGGAGGGCCTGTGTCGGGTAGTGGACTCGAGCTCCAGACAATGGGTTTAGTGAACTCTGGGAGGGCCTCTCTGGGGTAGTGGACTCGAGCTCCAGACAATGGGTTTAGTGAACTCTGGGAGGGCCTGTGTCGGGTAGTGGACTCGAGCTCCAGACAATGGGTTTAGTGAACTCTGGGAGGGACTGTGTCGGGTAGTGGACTCCAGCTCCAGACAATGGGTTTAGTGAACTCTGGGAGGGCCTGTGTCGGGTAGTGGACTCCAGCTCCAGACAATGGGTTTAGTGAACTCTGGGAGGGCCTGTGTGGGGTAGTGGACTCGAGCTCCAGACAATGGGTTTAGTGAACTCTGGGAGGGCCTGTGTCGGGTAGTGGACTCGAGCTCCAGACAATGGGTTTAGTGAACTCTGGGAGGGCCTGTGTCGGGTAGATGACTCGAGCTCCAGACAATGGGTTCAGTGAAGTCTGGGAGGGCCTGTGTCGGGTAGTGGACTCGAGCTCAAAACAATGGGTTTAGTGAACTCTGGGAGGGCCTGTGTAGGGTAGTGGACTCGAGCTGCAGACAATGGGTTTATAGAACTCTGTGAGGGCCTGTGTCGGGTAGTGGACTCGAGCACAGGACTCCAGCTCCAGACAATGGGTTTAGTGAACTATGGGAGGGCCTGTGTGGGGTAGTGGACTCGATGACAGGACTCCAGCTCCAGACAACGGGTTTAGTGAACTCAGGGAGGGCCTGTGTCGGGTAGTGGACTCGAGCTCCAGACAATACGTTTAGTGAACTCTGGGAGGGCCTGTGTCGGGTAGTGGACTCCAGCTCCAGACAATGGGTTTAGTGAACTCTGGGAGGGCCTGTGTCGGGTAGTGGACTCCAGCTCCAGACAATGGGTTTAGTGAACTCTGGGAGAGCCTGTGTCGGGTAGTGGACTCGAGCACAGGACTCCAGCTCCAGACAACGGGTTTAGAGAGCTCTGGGAGGGCCTGTGTCAGGTACTGGACTCGAGCTCCAGACAATAGGTTTAGTGAACGCTGGGAGGGCCTGTGTAGGGTAGTGGACTCGAGCTCCAGACAATGGTTTAGTGAACTCTGGGAGGGCCTGTGTCGGGTAGTGGACTCCAGCTCCAGACAATGGGTTTAGTGAACTATGGGAGGGCCTGTGTGGGGTAGTGGACTCGATGACAGGACTCCAGCTCCAGACAACGGGTTTAGTGAACTCAGGAAGGGCCTGTGTCGGGTAGTGGACTCGAGCTCCAGACAATACGTTTAGTGAACTCTGGGAGGGCCTGTGTCGGGTAGTGGACTCGAGCTCCAGACAATGGGTTTAGTGAACTCTGGGAGGGCCTGCCTGGGGTAGTGGACTCGAGCTCCAGACAATGGGTTTAGTGAACTCTGGGAGGGCCTGTGTCGGGTAGTGGACTCGAGCTCCAGACAATGGGTTTAGTGAACTCTGGGAGGGCCTCTCTGGGGTAGTGGACTCGAGCTCCAGATAATGCGTTTAGTGAACTCTGGGAGGGCCTGTGTCGGGTAGTGGACTCAAGCACAGGACTCCAGCTCCAGACAATGGGTTTAGTGAACTATGGGAGGGCCTGTGTCGGGTAGTGGACTCCAGCTCCAGACAATGGTTTTAGTGAACTCTGGGAGGGACTGTGTCGGGTAGTGGACTCCAGCTCCAGACAATGGGTTTAGTGAACTCTGGGTGGGCCTGTGTCGGGTAGTGGACTCTAGCTCCAGACAATGGGTTTAGTGAACTCTGGGAGGGCCTGTGTCGGGTAGTGGACTCCAGCTCCAGACAATGGGTTTGGTGAACTCTGGGAGGGCCTGTGTCGGGTAGTGGACTCCAGCTCCAGACAATGGGTTTAGTGAACTCTGGGAGGGCCTGTGTCGGGTAGTGGACTCGAGCACAGGACTCCAGCTCCAGTCAACGGGTTTAGAGAGCTCTGGGAGGGCCTGTGTCAGGTAGTGGACTCGAGCTCCAGACAATAGGTTTAGTGAACGCTGGGAGGGCCTGTGTAGGGTAGTGGACTCGAGCTTCAGACAATGGTTTAGTGAACTATGGGAAGGCGTGTGTCGGGTAGTGGACTCAAGCACAGGACTCCAGCTCCAGACAATGGGTTTAGTGAACTCTGGGAGGGCCTGTGTCGGGTAGTGGACTCCAGCTCCAGACAATGGTTTTAGTGAACTCTGGGAGGGACTGTGTCGGGTAGTGGACTCCAGCTCCAGACAATGGGTTTAGTGAACTCTGGGAGGGCCTGTGTCGGGTAGTGGACTCTAGCTCCAGACAATGGGTTTAGTGAACTCTGGGAGGGCCTGTGTCGGGTAGTGGACTCCAGCTCCAGACAATGGGTTTAGTGAACTCTGGGAGGGCCTGTGTCGGGTAGTGGACTCCAGCTCCAGACAATGGGTTTAGTGAACTCTGGGAGAGCCTGTGTCGGGTAGTGGACTCGAGCACAGGACTCCAGCTCCAGACAACGGGTTTAGAGAGCTCTGGGAGGGCCTGTGTCAGGTACTGGACTCGAGCTCCAGACAATAGGTTTAGTGAACGATGGGAGGGCCTGTGTAGCGTAGTGGACTCGAGCTCCAGACAATGGTTTAGTGATCTCTGGGAGGGCCTGTGTCGGGTAGTGGACTCCAGCTCCAGACAATGGGTTTAGTGAACTATGGGAGGGCCTGTGTGGGGTAGTGGACTCGATGACAGGACTCCAGCTCCAGACAACGGGTTTAGTGAAGTCAGGGAGGGCCTGTGTCGGGTAGTGGACTCGAGCTCCAGACAATGGGTTTAGTGAACTCTGGGAGGGCCTCTCTGGGGTAGTGGACTCGAGCTCCAGACAATGGGTTTAGTGAACTCTGGGAGGGCCTGTGTCGGGTAGTGGACTCGAGCTCCAGACAATGGGTTTAGTGAACTCTGGGAGGGACTGTGTCGGGTAGTGGACTCCAGCTCCAGACAATGGGTTTAGTGAACTCTGGGAGGGCCTGTGTCGGGTAGTGGACTCCAGCTCCAGACAATGGGTTTAGTGAACTCTGGGAGGGCCTGTGTGGGGTAGTGGACTCGAGCTCCAGACAATGGGTTTAGTGAACTCTGGGAGGGCCTGTGTCGGGTAGTGGACTCCAGCTCCAGACAATGGGTTTGGTGAACTCTGGGAGGGCCTGTGTCGGGTAGTGGACTCCAGCTCCAGACAATGGGTTTAGTGAACTCTGGGAGGGCCTGTGTCGGGTAGTGGACTCGAGCACAGGACTCCAGCTCCAGTCAACGGGTTTAGAGAGCTCTGGGAGGGCCTGTGTCAGGTAGTGGACTCGAGCTCCAGACAATAGGTTTAGTGAACGCTGGGAGGGCCTGTGTAGGGTAGTGGACTCGAGCTTCAGACAATGGTTTAGTGAACTATGGGAAGGCGTGTGTCGGGTAGTGGACTCAAGCACAGGACTCCAGCTCCAGACAATGGGTTTAGTGAACTCTGGGAGGGCCTGTGTCGGGTAGTGGACTCCAGCTCCAGACAATGGTTTTAGTGAACTCTGGGAGGGACTGTGTCGGGTAGTGGACTCCAGCTCCAGACAATGGGTTTAGTGAACTCTGGGAGGGCCTGTGTCGGGTAGTGGACTCTAGCTCCAGACAATTGGTTTAGTGAACTCTGGGAGGGCCTGTGTCGGGTAGTGGACTCCAGCTCCAGACAATGGGTTTAGTGAACTCTGGGAGGGCCTGTGTCGGGTAGTGGACTCCAGCTCCAGACAATGGGTTTAGTGAACTCTGGGAGAGCCTGTGTCGGGTAGTGGACTCGAGCACAGGACTCCAGCTCCAGACAACGGGTTTAGAGAGCTCTGGGAGGGCCTGTGTCAGGTACTGGACTCGAGCTCCAGACAATAGGTTTAGTGAACGATGGGAGGGCCTGTGTAGCGTAGTGGACTCGAGCTCCAGACAATGGTTTAGTGATCTCTGGGAGGGCCTGTGTCGGGTAGTGGACTCCAGCTCCAGACAATGGGTTTAGTGAACTATGGGAGGGCCTGTGTGGGGTAGTGGACTCGATGACAGGACTCCAGCTCCAGACAACGGGTTTAGTGAAGTCAGGGAGGGCCTGTGTCGGGTAGTGGACTCGAGCTCCAGACAATGGGTTTAGTGAACTCTGGGAGGGCCTCTCTGGGGTAGTGGACTCGAGCTCCAGACAATGGGTTTAGTGAACTCTGGGAGGGCCTGTGTCGGGTAGTGGACTCGAGCTCCAGACAATGGGTTTAGTGAACTCTGGGAGGGACTGTGTCGGGTAGTGGACTCCAGCTCCAGACAATGGGTTTAGTGAACTCTGGGAGGGCCTGTGTCGGGTAGTGGACTCCAGCTCCAGACAATGGGTTTAGTGAACTCTGGGAGGGCCTGTGTGGGGTAGTGGACTCGAGCTCCAGACAATGGGTTTAGTGAACTCTGGGAGGGCCTGTGTCGGGTAGTGGACTCGAGCTCCAGACAATGGGTTTAGTGAACTCTGGGAGGGCCTGTGTCGGGTAGATGACTCGAGCTCCAGACAATGGGTTCAGTGAAGTCTGGGAGGGCCTGTGTCGGGTAGTGGACTCGAGCTCAAAACAATGGGTTTAGTGAACTCTGGGAGGGCCTGTGTAGGGTAGTGGACTCGAGCTGCAGACAATGGGTTTATAGAACTCTGTGAGGGCCTGTGTCGGGTAGTGGACTCGAGCACAGGACTCCAGCACCAGACAATGGGTTTAGTGAACTCTGGGAGGAACTGTGTCGGGTTGTGGACTCCAGCTCCAGACAATGCGTTCAGTGAACTCTGGGAGGGCCTGTGTCGGGTTGTGGACTCGAGCTCCAGATAATGCGTTTAGTGAACTCTGGGAGGGCCTGTGTCAGGTAGTGGACTCAAGCACAGGACTCCAGCTCCAGACAATGGGTTTAGTGAACTCTGGGAGGGCCTGTGTCGGGTAGTGGACTCCAGCTCCAGACAATGGTTTTAGTGAACTCTGGGAGGGACTGTGTCGGGTAGTGGACTCCAGCTCCAGACAATGGGTTTAGTGAACTCTGGGTGGGCCTGTGTCGGGTAGTGGACTCTAGCTCCAGACAATGGGTTTGGTGAACTCTGGGAGGGCCTGTGTCGGGTAGTGGACTCGAGCACAGGACTCCAGCTCCAGTCAACGTGTTTAGAGAGCTCTGGGAGGGCCTGTGTCAGGTAGTGGACTCGAGCTCCAGACAATAGGTTTAGTGAACGCTGGGAGGGCCTGTGTAGGGTAGTGGACTCGAGCTCCAGACAATGGTTTAGTGAACTCTGGGTGGGCCTGTGTCGGGTTGTGGACTCGAGCTGCAGACAATGGGTTTTGTGAACTCTGGGAGCGCCTGTCTCGGGTAGTGGTCTCGAGCACAGGACTCCAGTTCCAGACAATGGGTTTAGTGAACTCTGGGAGGGCCTGTGTCGGGTTGTGGATTTGAGCTCCAGACAGTAGGTTTAGTGAACTCTGGGAGGGCCTGTGTCGGGTAGTGGACTCCAGCTCCAGACAATGGGTTTAGTGAACTCTGGGAGAGCCTGTGTCGGGTAGTGGACTCGAGCACAGGACTCCAGCTCCAGACAACGGGTTTAGAGAGCTCTGGGAGGGCCTGTGTCAGGTACTGGACTCGAGCTCCAGACAATAGGTTTAGTGAACGATGGGAGGGCCTGTGTAGCGTAGTGGACTCGAGCTCCAGACAATGGTTTAGTGATCTCTGGGAGGGCCTGTGTCGGGTAGTGGACTCCAGCTCCAGACAATGGGTTTAGTGAACTATGGGAGGGCCTGTGTGGGGTAGTGGACTCGATGACAGGACTCCAGCTCCAGACAACGGGTTTAGTGAAGTCAGGGAGGGCCTGTGTCGGGTAGTGGACTCGAGCTCCAGACAATGGGTTTAGTGAACTCTGGGAGGGCCTCTCTGGGGTAGTGGACTCGAGCTCCAGACAATGGGTTTAGTGAACTCTGGGAGGGCCTGTGTCGGGTAGTGGACTCGAGCTCCAGACAATGGGTTTAGTGAACTCTGGGAGGGACTGTGTCGGGTAGTGGACTCCAGCTCCAGACAATGGGTTTAGTGAACTCTGGGAGGGCCTGTGTCGGGTAGTGGACTCCAGCTCCAGACAATGGGTTTAGTGAACTCTGGGAGGGCCTGTGTGGGGTAGTGGACTCGAGCTCCAGACAATGGGTTTAGTGAACTCTGGGAGGGCCTGTGTCGGGTAGTGGACTCCAGCTCCAGACAATGGGTTTGGTGAACTCTGGGAGGGCCTGTGTCGGGTAGTGGACTCCAGCTCCAGACAATGGGTTTAGTGAACTCTGGGAGGGCCTGTGTCGGGTAGTGGACTCGAGCACAGGACTCCAGCTCCAGTCAACGGGTTTAGAGAGCTCTGGGAGGGCCTGTGTCAGGTAGTGGACTCGAGCTCCAGACAATAGGTTTAGTGAACGCTGGGAGGGCCTGTGTAGGGTAGTGGACTCGAGCTTCAGACAATGGTTTAGTGAACTATGGGAAGGCGTGTGTCGGGTAGTGGACTCAAGCACAGGACTCCAGCTCCAGACAATGGGTTTAGTGAACTCTGGGAGGGCCTGTGTCGGGTAGTGGACTCCAGCTCCAGACAATAGTTTTAGTGAACTCTGGGAGGGACTGTGTCGGGTAGTGGACTCCAGCTCCAGACAATGGGTTTAGTGAACTCTGGGAGGGCCTGTGTCGGGTAGTGGACTCTAGCTCCAGACAATTGGTTTAGTGAACTCTGGGAGGGCCTGTGTCGGGTAGTGGACTCCAGCTCCAGACAATGGGTTTAGTGAACTCTGGGAGGGCCTGTGTCGGGTAGTGGACTCCAGCTCCAGACAATGGGTTTAGTGAACTCTGGGAGAGCCTGTGTCGGGTAGTGGACTCGAGCACAGGACTCCAGCTCCAGACAACGGGTTTAGAGAGCTCTGGGAGGGCCTGTGTCAGGTACTGGACTCGAGCTCCAGACAATAGGTTTAGTGAACGATGGGAGGGCCTGTGTAGCGTAGTGGACTCGAGCTCCAGACAATGGTTTAGTGATCTCTGGGAGGGCCTGTGTCGGGTAGTGGACTCCAGCTCCAGACAATGGGTTTAGTGAACTATGGGAGGGCCTGTGTGGGGTAGTGGACTCGATGACAGGACTCCAGCTCCAGACAACGGGTTTAGTGAAGTCAGGGAGGGCCTGTGTCGGGTAGTGGACTCGAGCTCCAGACAATGGGTTTAGTGAACTCTGGGAGGGCCTCTCTGGGGTAGTGGACTCGAGCTCCAGACAATGGGTTTAGTGAACTCTGGGAGGGCCTGTGTCGGGTAGTGGACTCGAGCTCCAGACAATGGGTTTAGTGAACTCTGGGAGGGACTGTGTCGGGTAGTGGACTCCAGCTCCAGACAATGGGTTTAGTGAACTCTGGGAGGGCCTGTGTCGGGTAGTGGACTCCAGCTCCAGACAATGGGTTTAGTGAACTCTGGGAGGGCCTGTGTGGGGTAGTGGACTCGAGCTCCAGACAATGGGTTTAGTGAACTCTGGGAGGGCCTGTGTCGGGTAGTGGACTCGAGCTCCAGACAATGGGTTTAGTGAACTCTGGGAGGGCCTGTGTCGGGTAGATGACTCGAGCTCCAGACAATGGGTTCAGTGAAGTCTGGGAGGGCCTGTGTCGGGTAGTGGACTCGAGCTCAAAACAATGGGTTTAGTGAACTCTGGGAGGGCCTGTGTAGGGTAGTGGACTCGAGCTGCAGACAATGGGTTTATAGAACTCTGTGAGGGCCTGTGTCGGGTAGTGGACTCGAGCACAGGACTCCAGCACCAGACAATGGGTTTAGTGAACTCTGGGAGGAACTGTGTCGGGTTGTGGACTCCAGCTCCAGACAATGCGTTCAGTGAACTCTGGGAGGGCCTGTGTCGGGTTGTGGACTCGAGCTCCAGATAATGCGTTTAGTGAACTCTGGGAGGGCCTGTGTCAGGTAGTGGACTCCAGCTCCAGACAATGGTTTTAGTGAACTCTGGGAGGGACTGTGTCGGGTAGTGGACTCCAGCTCCAGACAATGGGTTTAGTGAACTCTGGGAGGGCCTGTGTCGGGTAGTGGACTCCAGCTCCAGACAATGGTTTTAGTGAACTCTGGGAGGGACTGTGTCGGGTAGTGGACTCCAGCTCCAGACAATGGGTTTAGTGAACTCTGGGTGGGCCTGTGTCGGGTAGTGGACTCTAGCTCCAGACAATGGGTTTGGTGAACTCTGGGAGGGCCTGTGTCGGGTAGTGGACTCGAGCACAGGACTCCAGCTCCAGTCAACGTGTTTAGAGAGCTCTGGGAGGGCCTGTGTCAGGTAGTGGACTCGAGCTCCAGACAATAGGTTTAGTGAACGCTGGGAGGGCCTGTGTAGGGTAGTGGACTCGAGCTCCAGACAATGGTTTAGTGAACTCTGGGTGGGCCTGTGTCGGGTTGTGGACTCGAGCTGCAGACAATGGGTTTTGTGAACTCTGGGAGCGCCTGTCTCGGGTAGTGGTCTCGAGCACAGGACTCCAGTTCCAGACAATGGGTTTAGTGAACTCTGGGAGGGCCTGTGTCGGGTTGTGGATTTGAGCTCCAGACAGTAGGTTTAGTGAACTCTGGGAGGGCCTGTGTCGGGTAGTGGACTCCAGCTCCAGACAATGGTTTTAGTGAACTCTGGGAGGGACTGTGTCGGGTAGTGGACTCCAGCTCCAGACAATGGGTTTAGTGAACTCTGGGAGGGCCTGTGTCGGGTAGTGGACTCTAGCTCCAGACAATGGGTTTAGTGAACTCTGGGAGGGCCTGTGTCGGGTAGTGGACTCCACTTCCAGACAAAGGGTTTAGTGAACTCTGGGAGGGCCTGTGTCGGGTAGTGGACTCCAGCTCCAGACAATGGGTTTAGTGAACTCTGGGAGGGCCTGTGTCGGGTAGTGGACTCGAGCTCCAGACAATGGGTTTAGTAAACTCTGGGAGGGCCTGTGTCGGGTAGTGGACTCGAGCTCCAGACAATGGGTTTAGTGAACTCTGGGAGGGCCTGTGTCGGGTAGTGGACCCGAGCTCCAGACAATGCGTTCAGTGAACTCTGGGAGGGCCTGTGTCGGGTAGTGGACTCGAGCTCAAAACAATGGGTTTAGTGAACTCTGGGAGGGCCTGTGTCGGGTAGTGGACTCGAGCTGCAGACAATGGGTTTAGAGAACTCTGGGAGGGCCTGTGTCGGGTAGTGGACTCGAGCACAGGACTCCAGCTCCAGACAATGGGTTTAGTGAACTCTGGGAGGGACTGTGTCGGGTATTGGACTCCAGCTCCAGACAATGCGTTTAGTGAACTCTGGGAGGGCCTGTGTGGAGTAGTGTACTCAAGCACAGGACTCGAGCTCCAGACAATGGGTTTAGTGAACTCTGGGAGGGCCTTTGTCGTGTAGTGCACTCGAGCACAGGACTCCAGCTCCAGACAATGGGTTTAGTGAACTCTGGGAGGGCCTGTGTGGGGTAGTGGACTCGAGCTCCAGACAATGGGTTTAGTGAACTCTGGGAGGGCCTGTGTCGGGTAGTGGACTCGAGCTCCAGACAATGGGTTTAGTGAACTCTGGGAGGGCCTGTGTCGGGTAGTGGACTCGAGCTCCAGACAATGGGTTCAGTGAACTCTGGGAGGGCCTGTGTCGGGTAGTGGACTCGAGCTCAAAACAATGGGTTTAGTGAACTCTGGGAGGGCCTGTGTAGGGTAGTGGACTCGAGCTGCAGACAATGGGTTTATAGAACTCTGTGAGGGCCTGTGTCGGGTAGTGGACTCGAGCACAGGACTCCAGCTCCAGACAATGGGTTTAGTGAACTCTGGGAGGAACTGTGTCGGGTAGTGGACTCCAGCTCCAGACAATAGGTTTAGTGAACGCTGGGAGGGCCTGTGTAGGGTAGTGGACTCGAGCTTCAGACAATGGTTTAGTGAACTATGGGAAGGCGTGTGTCGGGTAGTGGACTCAAGCACAGGACTCCAGCTCCAGACAATGGGTTTAGTGAACTCTGGGAGGGCCTGTGTCGGGTAGTGGACTCCAGCTCCAGACAATGGTTTTAGTGAACTCTGGGAGGGACTGTGTCGGGTAGTGGACTCCAGCTCCAGACAATGGGTTTAGTGAACTCTGGGAGGGCCTGTGTCGGGTAGTGGACTCTAGCTCCAGACAATGGGTTTAGTGAACTCTGGGAGGGCCGGTGTCGGGTAGTGGACTCCAGCTCCAGACAATGGGTTTAGTGAACTCTGGGAGGGCCTGTGTCGGGTAGTGGACTCCAGCTCCAGACAATGGGTTTAGTGAACTCTGGGAGAGCCTGTGTCGGGTAGTGGACTCGAGCACAGGACTCCAGCTCCAGACAACGGGTTTAGAGAGCTCTGGGAGGGCCTGTGTCAGGTACTGGACTCGAGCTCCAGACAATAGGTTTAGTGAACGATGGGAGGGCCTGTGTAGCGTAGTGGACTCGAGCTCCAGACAATAGGTTTAGTGAACGATGGGAGGGCCTGTGTAGCGTAGTGGACTCGAGCTCCAGACAATGGTTTAGTGATCTCTGGGAGGGCCTGTGTCGGGTAGTGGACTCCAGCTCCAGACAATGGGTTTAGTGAACTATGGGAGGGCCTGTGTGGGGTAGTGGACTCGATGACAGGACTCCAGCTCCAGACAACGGGTTTAGTGAAGTCAGGGAGGGCCTGTGTCGGGTAGTGGACTCGAGCTCAAGACAATTCGTTTAGTGAACTCTGGGAGGGCCTGTGTCGGGTAGTGGACTCGAGCTCCAGACAATGGGTTTAGTGAACTCTGGGAGGGCCTCTCTGGGGTAGTGGACTCGAGCTCCAGACAATGGGTTTAGTGAACTCTGGGAGGGCCTGTGTCGGGTAGTGGACTCGAGCTCCAGACAATGGATTTAGTGAACTCTGGGAGGGACTGTGTCGGGTAGTGGACTCCAGCTCCAGACAATGGGTTTAGTGAACTCTGGGAGGGCCTGTGTCGGGTAGTGGACTCCAGCTCCAGACAATGGGTTTAGTGAACTCTGGGAGGGCCTGTGTGGGGTAGTGGACTCGAGCTCCAGACAATGGGTTTAGTGAACTCTGGGAGGGCCTGTGTCGGGTAGTGGACTCGAGCTCCAGACAATGGGTTTAGTGAACTCTGGGAGGGCCTGTGTCGGGTAGATGACTCGAGCTCCAGACAATGGGTTCAGTGAAGTCTGGGAGGGCCTGTGTCGGGTAGTGGACTCGAGCTCAAAACAATGGGTTTAGTGAACTCTGGGAGGGCCTGTGTAGGGTAGTGGACTCGAGCTGCAGACAATGGGTTTATAGAACTCTGTGAGGGCCTGTGTCGGGTAGTGGACTCGAGCACAGGACTCCAGCACCAGACAATGGGTTTAGTGAACTCTGGGAGGAACTGTGTCGGGTTGTGGACTCCAGCTCCAGACAATGCGTTCAGTGAACTCTGGGAGGGCCTGTGTCGGGTTGTGGACTCGAGCTCCAGATAATGCGTTTAGTGAACTCTGGGAGGGCCTGTGACGGGTAGTGGACTCAAGCACAGGACTCCAGCTCCAGACAATGGGTTTAGTGAACTCTGGGAGGGCCTGTGTCGGGTAGTGGACTCCAGCTCCAGACAATGGTTTTAGTGAACTCTGGGAGGGACTGTGTCGGGTAGTGGACTCCAGCTCCAGACAATGGGTTTAGTGAACTCTGGGTGGGCCTGTGTCGGGTAGTGGACTCTAGCTCCAGACAATGGGTTTGGTGAACTCTGGGAGGGCCTGTGTCGGGTAGTGGACTCGAGCACAGGACTCCAGCTCCAGTCAATGTGTTTAGAGAGCTCTGGGAGGGCCTGTGTCAGGTAGTGGACTCGAGCTCCAGACAATAGGTTTAGTGAACGCTGGGAGGGCCTGTGTAGGGTAGTGGACTCGAGCTCCAGACAATGGTTTAGTGAACTCTGGGAGGGCCTGTGTCGGGTTGTGGACTCGAGCTGCAGACAATGGGTTTTGTGAACTCTGGGAGCGCCTGTCTCGGGTAGTGGTCTCGAGCACAGGACTCCAGTTCCAGACAATGGGTTTAGTGAACTCTGGGAGGGCCTGTGTCGGGTTGTGGATTTGAGCTCCAGACAGTAGGTTTAGTGAACTCTGGGAGGGCCTGTGTCGGGTAGTGGACTCCAGCTCCAGACAATGGTTTTAGTGAACTCTGGGAGGGACTGTGTCGGGTAGTGGACTCCAGCTCCAGACAATGGGTTTAGTGAACTCTGGGAGGGCCTGTGTCGGGTAGTGGACTCTAGCTCCAGACAATGGGTTTAGTGAACTCTGGGAGGGCCTGTGTCGGGTAGTGGACTCCACCTCCAGACAAAGGGTTTAGTGAACTCTGGGAGGGCCTGTGTCGGGTAGTGGACTCCAGCTCCAGACAATGGGTTTAGTGAACTCTGGGAGGGCCTGTGTGGGGTAGTGGACTCGAGCTCCAGACAATGGGTTTAGTAAACTCTGGGAGGGCCTGTGTCGGGTAGTGGACTCGAGCTCCAGACAATGGGTTTAGTGAACTCTGGGAGGGCCTGTGTCGGGTAGTGGACCCGAGCTCCAGACAATGCGTTCAGTGAACTCTGGGAGGGCCTGTGTCGGGTAGTGGACTCGAGCTCAAAACAATGGGTTTAGTGAACTCTGGGAGGGCCTGTGTCGGGTAGTGGACTCGAGCTGCAGACAATGGGTTTAGAGAACTCTGGGAGGGCCTGTGTCGGGTAGTGGACTCGAGCACAGGACTCCAGCTCCAGACAATGGGTTTAGTGAACTCTGGGAGGGACTGTGTCGGGTATTGGACTCCAGCTCCAGACAATGCGTTTAGTGAGCTCTGGGAGGGCCTGTGCGGAGTAGTGTACTCAAGCACAGGACTCGAGCTCCAGACAATGGGTTTAGTGAACTCTGGGAGGGCCTTTGTCGTGTAGTGCACTCGAGCACAGGACTCCAGCTCCAGACAATGGGTTTAGTGAACTCTGGGAGGGCCTGTGTGGGGTAGTGGACTCGAGCTCCAGACAATGGGTTTAGTGAACTCTGGGAGGGCCTGTGTCGGGTAGTGGACTCGAGCTCCAGACAATGGGTTTAGTGAACTCTGGGAGGGCCTGTGTCGGGTAGTGGACTCGAGCTCCAGACAATGGGTTCAGTGAACTCTGGGAGGGCCTGTGTCGGGTAGTGGACTCGAGCTCAAAACAATGGGTTTAGTGAACTCTGGGAGGGCCTGTGTAGGGTAGTGGACTCGAGCTGCAGACAATGGGTTTATAGAACTCTGTGAGGGCCTGTGTCGGGTAGTGGACTCGAGCACAGGACTCCAGCTCCAGACAATGGGTTTAGTGAACTCTGGGAGGAACTGTGTCGGGTAGTGGACTCCAGCTCCAGACAATGCGTTCAGTGAACTATGGGAGGGCCTGTGTCGGGTTTTGGACTCGAGCTCAAGATACTGCGTTTAGTGAACTCTGGGAGGGCCTGTGTCGGGTAGTGGACTCAAGCACAGGACTCCAGCTCCAGACAATGGGTTTAGTGAACTCTGGGAAGGCCTGTGTCGGGTAGTGGACTCCAGCTCCAGACAATGGTTTTAGTGTACTCTGGGAGGGACTGTGTCGGGTAGTGGACTCAAGCACAGGACTCCAGCTCCAGACAACGGGTTTAGAGAGCTCTTGGAGGGCCTGTGTCAGGTAGTGGACTCGAGCTCCAGACAATAGGTTTAGTGAACGCTGGGAGGGCCTGTGTAGGGTAGTGGACTCGAGCTCCAGACAATGGTTTAGTGAACTCTGGGAGGGCCTGTGTCGGGTACTGGACTCCAGCTCCAGACAATGGGTTTAGTGAACTATGGGAGTGCCTGTGTCGGGTAGTGGACTCAAGCACAGGACTCCAGCTCCAGACAATGGGTTTAGTGAACTCTGGGAGGGCCTGTGTCGGGTAGTGGACTCCAGCTCCAGACAATGGTTTTAGTGAACTCTGGGAGGGACTGTGTCGGGTAGTGGACTCCAGCTCCAGACAATGGGTTTAGTGAACTCTGGGAGGGCCTGTGTCGGGTAGTGGACTCTAGCTCCAGACAATGGGTTTAGTGAACTCTGGGAGGGCCTGTGTCGGGTAGTGGACTCCAGCTCCAGACAATGGGTTTAGTGAACTCTGGGAGGGCCTGTGTCGGGTAGTGGACTCCAGCTCCAGACAATGGGTTTAGTGAACTCTGGGAGGGCCTGTGTCGGGTAGTGGACTCGAGCACAGGACTCCAGCTCCAGACAACGGGTTTAGAGAGCTCTGGGAGGGCCTGTGTCAGGTAGTGGACTCGAGCTCCAGACAATAGGTTTAGTGAACGCTGGGAGGGCCTGTGTAGGGTAGTGGACTCGAGCTCCAGACAATGGTTTAGTGAACTCTGGGAGGGCCTGTGTCGGGTAGTGGACTCGAGCTCCAGACAATGGGTTTAGTGAACTCTGGGAGGGCCTGTGTCGGGTAGTGGACTCGAGCTCCAGACAATGGGTTCAGTGAACTCTGGGAGGGCCTGTGTCGGGTAGTGGACTCGAGCTCAAAACAATGGGTTTAGTGAACTCTGGGAGGGCCTGTGTAGGGTAGTGGACTCGAGCTGCAGACAATGGGTTTATAGAACTCTGTGAGGGCCTGTGTCGGGTAGTGGACTCGAGCACAGGACTCCAGCTCCAGACAATGGGTTTAGTGAACTCTGGGAGGAACTGTGTCGGGTAGTGGACTCCAGCTCCAGACAATGCGTTCAGTGAACTCTGGGAGGGCCTGTGTCGGGTTTTGGACTCGAGCTCCAGATAATGCGTTTAGTGAACTCTGGGAGGGCCTGTGTCGGGTAGTGGACTCAAGCACAGGACTCCAGCTCCAGACAATGGGTTTAGTGAACTCTGGGAAGGCCTGTGTCGGGTAGTGGACTCCAGCTCCAGACAATGGTTTTAGTGTACTCTGGGAGGGACTGTGTCGGGTAGTGGACTCAAGCACAGGACTCCAGCTCCAGACAACGGGTTTAGAGAGCTCTGGGAGGGCCTGTGTCAGGTAGTGGACTCGAGCTCCAGACAATAGGTTTAGTGAACGCTGGGAGGGCCTGTGTAGGGTAGTGGACTCGAGCTCCAGACAATGGTTTAGTGAACTCTGGGAGGGCCTGTGTCGGGTAGTGGACTCAAGCACAGGACTCCAGCTCCAGACAATGGGTTTAGTGAACTCTGGGAGGGCCTGTGTCGGGTAGTGGACTCCAGCTCCAGACAATGGTTTTAGTGAACTCTGGGAGGGACTGTGTCGGGTAGTGGACTCCAGCTCCAGACAATGGGTTTAGTGAACTCTGGGAGGGCCTGTGTCGGGTAGTGGACTCTAGCTCCAGACAATGGGTTTAGTGAACTCTGGGAGGGCCTGTGTCGGGTAGTGGACTCCAGCTCCAGACAATGGGTTTAGTGAACTCTGGGAGGGCCTGTGTCGGGTAGTGGACTCCAGCTCCAGACAATGGGTTTAGTGAACTCTGGGAGGGCCTGTGTCGGGTAGTGGACTCGAGCACAGGACTCCAGCTCCAGACAACGGGTTTAGAGAGCTCTGGGAGGGCCTGTGTCAGGTAGTGGACTCGAGCTCCAGACAATAGGTTTAGTGAACGCTGGGAGGGCCTGTGTAGGGTAGTGGACTCGAGCTCCAGACAATGGTTTAGTGAACTCTGGGAGGGCCTGTGTCGGGTAGTGGACTCGAGCACAGGACTCCAGCTCCAGACAACGCGTTTAGAGAGCTCTGGGAGGGCCTGTGTCAGGTAGTGGACTCGAGCTCCAGACAATGGGTTTAGTGAACTCTGGGAGGGCCTGTGTCGGGTAGTGGACTCCAGCTCCAGACAATGGGTTTAGTGAACTCTGGGAGGGCCTGTGTCGGGTAGTGGACTCAAGCTCCAGACAATGGGTTTAGTGAACTCTGGGAGGGCCTGTGTCGGGTAGTGGACTCGAGCTCCAGACAATGGGTTTAGTGAACTCTGGGAGGGCCTGTGTCGGGTAGATGACTCGAGCTCCAGACAATGGGTTCAGTGAACTCTGGGAGGGCCTGTGTCGGGTAGTGGACTCGAGCTCAAAACAATGGGTTTAGTGAACTCTGGGAGGGCCTGTGTAGGGTAGTGGACTCGAGCTGCAGACAATGGGTTTATAGAACTCTGTGAGGGCCTGTTTCGGGTAGTGGACTCGAGCACAGGACTCCAGCTCCAGACAATGGGTTTAGTGAACTCTGGGAGGAACTGTGTCGGGTAGTGGACTCCAGCTCCAGACAATGCGTTCAGTGAACTCTGGGAGGGCCTGTGTCGGGTTGTGGACTCGAGCTCCAGATAATGCGTTTAGTGAACTCTGGGAGGGCCTGTGTCGGGTAGTGGACTCGAGCACAGGACTCCAGCTCCAGACAATGGGTTTAGTGAACTCTGGGAGGGACTGTGTCGGGTATTGGACTCCAGCTCCAGACAATGCGTTTAGTGAACTCTGGGAGGGCCTGTGTGGAGTAGTGTACTCAAGCACAGGACTCGAGCTCCAGACAATGGGTTTAGTGAACTCTGGGAGGGCCTTTGTCGTGTAGTGCACTCGAGCACAGGACTCCAGCTCCAGACAATGGGTTTAGTGAACTCTGGGAGGGCCTGTGTGGGGTAGTGGACTCGAGCTCCAGACAATGGGTTTAGTGAACTCTGGGAGGGCCTGTGTCGGGTAGTGGACTCGAGCTCCAGACAATGGGTTTAGTGAACTCTGGGAGGGCCTGTGTCGGGTAGTGGACTCGAGCTCCAGACAATGGGTTCAGTGAACTCTGGGAGGGCCTGTGTCGGGTAGTGGACTCGAGCTCAAAACAATGGGTTTAGTGAACTCTGGGAGGGCCTGTGTAGGGTAGTGGACTCGAGCTGCAGACAATGGGTTTATAGAACTCTGTGAGGGCCTGTGTCGGGTAGTGGACTCGAGCACAGGACTCCAGCTCCAGACAATGGGTTTAGTGAACTCTGGGAGGAACTGTGTCGGGTAGTGGACTCCAGCTCCAGACAATGCGTTCAGTGAACTCTGGGAGGGCCTGTGTCGGGTTTTGGACTCGAGCTCAAGATACTGCGTTTAGTGAACTCTGGGAGGGCCTGTGTCGGGTAGTGGACTCGAGCTGCAGACAATGGGTTTATAGAACTCTGTGAGGGCCTGTGTCGGGTAGTGGACTCGAGCACAGGACTCCAGCTCCAGACAATGGGTTTAGTGAACTCTGGGAGGAACTGTGTCGGGTAGTGGACTCCAGCTCCAGACAATGCGTTCAGTGAACTCTGGGAGGGCCTGTGTCGGGTTTTGGACTCGAGCTCAAGATACTGCGTTTAGTGAACTCTGGGAGGGCCTGTGTCGGGTAGTGGACTCAAGCACAGGACTCCAGCTCCAGACAATGGGTTTAGTGAACTCTGGGAGGGCCTGTGTCGGGTAGTGGACTCCAGCTCCAGACAATGGGTTTAGTGAACTCTGGGAGGGCCTGTGTCGGGTAGTGGACTCCAGCTCCAGACAATGGGTTTAGTGAACTCTGGGAGGGCCTGTGTCGGGTAGTGGACTCGAGCACAGGACTCCAGCTCCAGACAACGGGTTTAGAGAGCTCTGGGAGGGCCTGTGTCAGGTAGTGGACTCGAGCTCCAGACAATAGGTTTAGTGAACGCTGGGAGGGCCTGTGTAGGGTAGTGGACTCGAGCTCCAGACAATGGTTTAGTGAACTCTGGGAGGGCCTGTGTCGGGTAGTGGACTCCAGCTCCAGACAATGCGTTCAGTGAACTCTGGGAGGGCCTGTGTCGGGTTTTGGACTCGAGCTCAAGATACTGCGTTTAGTGAACTCTGGGAGGGCCTGTGTCGGGTAGTGGACTCAAGCACAGGACTCCAGCTCCAGACAATGGGTTTAGTGAACTCTGGGAAGGCCTGTGTCGGGTAGTGGACTCCAGCTCCATACAATGGTTTTAGTGTACTCTGGGAGGGACTGTGTCGGGTAGTGGACTCAAGCACAGGACTCCAGCTCCAGACAACGGGTTTAGAGAGCTCTGGGAGGGCCTGTGTCAGGTAGTGGACTCGAGCTCCAGACAATAGGTTTAGTGAACGCTGGGAGGGCCTGTGTAGGGTAGTGGACTCGAGCTCCAGACAATGGTTTAGTGAACTCTGGGAGGGCCTGTGTCGGGTACTGGACTCCAGCTCCAGACAATGGGTTTAGTGAACTATGGGAGTGCCTGTGTCGGGTAGTGGACTCAAGCACAGGACTCCAGCTCCAGACAATGGGTTTAGTGAACTCTGGGAGGGCCTGTGTCGGGTAGTGGACTCCAGCTCCAGACAATGGTTTTAGTGAACTCTGGGAGGGACTGTGTCGGGTAGTGGACTCCAGCTCCAGACAATGGGTTTAGTGAACTCTGGGAGGGCCTGTGTCGGGTAGTGGACTCTAGCTCCAGACAATGGGTTTAGTGAACTCTGGGAGGGCCTGTGTCGGGTAGTGGACTCCAGCTCCAGACAATGGGTTTAGTGAACTCTGGGAGGGCCTGTGTCGGGTAGTGGACTCCAGCTCCAGACAATGGGTTTAGTGAACTCTGGGAGGGCCTGTGTCGGGTAGTGGACTCGAGCACAGGACTCCAGCTCCAGACAACGGGTTTAGAGAGCTCTGGGAGGGCCTGTGTCAGGTAGTGGACTCGAGCTCCAGACAATAGGTTTAGTGAACGCTGGGAGGGCCTGTGTAGGGTAGTGGACTCGAGCTCCAGACAATGGTTTAGTGAACTCTGGGAGGGCCTGTGTCGGGTAGTGGACTCGAGCTCCAGACAATGGGTTTAGTGAACTCTGGGAGGGCCTGTGTCGGGTAGTGGACTCGAGCTCCAGACAATGGGTTCAGTGAACTCTGGGAGGGCCTGTGTCGGGTAGTGGACTCGAGCTCAAAACAATGGGTTTAGTGAACTCTGGGAGGGCCTGTGTAGGGTAGTGGACTCGAGCTGCAGACAATGGGTTTATAGAACTCTGTGAGGGCCTGTGTCGGGTAGTGGACTCGAGCACAGGACTCCAGCTCCAGACAATGGGTTTAGTGAACTCTGGGAGGAACTGTGTCGGGTAGTGGACTCCAGCTCCAGACAATGCGTTCAGTGAACTCTGGGAGGGCCTGTGTCGGGTTTTGGACTCCAGCTCCAGACAATGGTTTTAGTGTACTCTGGGAGGGACTGTGTCGGGTAGTGGACTCAAGCACAGGACTCCAGCTCCAGACAATGGGTTTAGTGAACTCTGGGAAGGCCTGTGTCGGGTAGTGGACTCCAGCTCCAGACAATGGTTTTAGTGTACTCTGGGAGGGACTGTGTCGGGTAGGTGACTCAAGCACAGGACTCCAGCTCCAGACAACGGGTTTAGAGAGCTCTGGGAGGGCCTGTGTCAGGTAGTGGACTCGAGCTCCAGACAATAGGTTTAGTGAACGCTGGGAGGGCCTGTGTAGGGTAGTGGACTCGAGCTCCAGACAATGGTTTAGTGAACTCTGGGAGGGCCTGTGTCGGGTAGTGGACTCAAGCACAGGACTCCAGCTCCAGACAATGGGTTTAGTGAACTCTGGGAGGGCCTGTGTCGGGTAGTGGACTCCAGCTCCAGACAATGGTTTTAGTGAACTCTGGGAGGGACTGTGTCGGGTAGTGGACTCCAGCTCCAGACAATGGGTTTAGTGAACTCTGGGAGGGCCTGTGTCGGGTAGTGGACTCTAGCTCCAGACAATGGGTTTAGTGAACTCTGGGAGGGCCTGTGTCGGGTAGTGGACTCCAGCTCCAGACAATGGGTTTAGTGAACTCTGGGAGGGCCTGTGTCGGGTAGTGGACTCCAGCTCCAGACAATGGGTTTAGTGAACTCTGGGAGGGCCTGTGTCGGGTAGTGGACTCGAGCACAGGACTCCAGCTCCAGACAACGGGTTTAGAGAGCTCTGGGAGGGCCTGTGTCAGGTAGTGGACTCGAGCTCCAGACAATAGGTTTAGTGAACGCTGGGAGGGCCTGTGTAGGGTAGTGGACTCGAGCTCCAGACAATGGTTTAGTGAACTCTGGGAGGGCCTGTGTCGGGTAGTGGACTCGAGCACAGGACTCCAGCTCCAGACAACGCGTTTAGAGAGCTCTGGGAGGGCCTGTGTCAGGTAGTGGACTCAAGCTCCAGACAATGGGTTTAGTGAACTCTGGGAGGGCCTGTGTCGGGTAGTGGACTCGAGCTCCAGACAATGGGTTTAGTGAACTCTGGGAGGGCCTGTGTCGGGTAGATGACTCGAGCTCCAGACAATGGGTTCAGTGAACTCTGGGAGGGCCTGTGTCGGGTAGTGGACTCGAGCTCAAAACAATGGGTTTAGTGAACTCTGGGAGGGCCTGTGTAGGGTAGTGGACTCGAGCTGCAGACAATGGGTTTATAGAACTCTGTGAGGGCCTGTTTCGGGTAGTGGACTCGAGCACAGGACTCCAGCTCCAGACAATGGGTTTAGTGAACTCTGGGAGGAACTGTGTCGGGTAGTGGACTCCAGCTCCAGACAATGCGTTCAGTGAACTCTGGGAGGGCCTGTGTCGGGTTGTGGACTCGAGCTCCAGATAATGCGTTTAGTGAACTCTGGGAGGGCCTGTGTCGGGTAGTGGACTCAAGCACAGGACTCCAGCTCCAGACAATGGGTTTAGTGAACTCTGGGAGGGCCTGTGTCGGGTAGTGGACTCCAGCTCCAGACAATGGTTTTAGTGAACTCTGGGAGGGACTGTGTCGGGTAGTGGACTCCAGCTCCAGACAATGGGTTTAGTGAACTCTGGGTGGGCCTGTGTCGGGTAGTGGACTCTGGCTCCAGACAATGGGTTTGGTGAACTCTGGGAGGGCCGGTGTCGGGTAGTGGACTCGAGCACAGGACTCCAGCTCCAGTCAACGTGTTTAGAGAGCTCTGGGAGGGCCTGTGTCAGGTAGTGGACTCGAGCTCCAGACAATAGGTTTAGTGAACGCTGGGAGGGCCTGTGTAGGGTAGTGGACTCGAGCTCCAGACAATGGTTTAGTGAACTCTGGGAGGGCCTGTGTCGGGTTGTGGACTCGAGCTGCAGACAATGGGTTTTGTGAACTCTGGGAGCGCCTGTCTCGGGTAGTGGTCTCGAGCACAGGACTCCAGTTCCAGACAATGGGTTTAGTGAACTCTGGGAGGGCCTGTGTCGGGTTGTGGATTTGAGCTCCAGACAGTAGGTTTAGTGAACTCTGGGAGGGCCTGTGTCGGGTAGTGGACTCGAGCTCCAGACAATGGGTTTAGTGAACTATGGGAGGGCCTGTGTCGGGTAGTGGACTCCAGCTCCAGACAATGGTTTTAGTGAACTCTGGGAGGGACTGTGTCGGGTAGTGGACTCAAGCACAGGACTCCAGCTCCAGACAATGGGTTTAGTGAACTCTGGGAGGGCCTGTGTCGGGTAGTGGACTCCAGCTCCAGACAATGGTTTTAGTGAACTCTGGGAGGGACTGTGTCGGGTAGTGGACTCCAGCTCCAGACAATGGGTTTAGTGAACTCTGGGAGGGCCTGTGTCGGGTAGTGGACTCTAGCTCCAGACAATGGGTTTAGTGAACTCTGGGAGGGCCTGTGTCGGGTAGTGGACTCCAGCTCCAGACAATGGGTTTAGTGAACTCTGGGAGGGCCTGTGTCGGGTAGTGGACTCCAGCTCCAGACAATGGGTTTAGTGAACTCTGGGAGGGCCTGTGTCGGGTAGTGGACTCGAGCACAGGACTCCAGCTCCAGACAACGGGTTTAGAGAGCTCTGGGAGGGCCTGTGTCAGGTAGTGGACTCGAGCTCCAGACAATAGGTTTAGTGAACGCTGGGAGGGCCTGTGTAGGGTAGTGGACTCGAGCTCCAGACAATGGTTTAGTGAACTCTGGGAGGGCCTGTGTCGGGTAGTGGACTCGAGCTCCAGACAATGGGTTTAGTGAACTCTGGGAGGGCCTGTGTCGGGTAGTGGACTCGAGCTCCAGACAATGGGTTCAGTGAACTCTGGGAGGGCCTGTGTCGGGTAGTGGACTCGAGCTCAAAACAATGGGTTTAGTGAACTCTGGGAGGGCCTGTGTAGGGTAGTGGACTCGAGCTGCAGACAATGGGTTTATAGAACTCTGTGAGGGCCTGTGTCGGGTAGTGGACTCGAGCACAGGACTCCAGCTCCAGACAATGGGTTTAGTGAACTCTGGGAGGAACTGTGTCGGGTAGTGGACTCCAGCTCCAGACAATGCGTTCAGTGAACTCTGGGAGGGCCTGTGTCGGGTTTTGGACTCCAGCTCCAGACAATGGTTTTAGTGTACTCTGGGAGGGACTGTGTCGGGTAGTGGACTCAAGCACAGGACTCCAGCTCCAGACAATGGGTTTAGTGAACTCTGGGAAGGCCTGTGTCGGGTAGTGGACTCCAGCTCCAGACAATGGTTTTAGTGTACTCTGGGAGGGACTGTGTCGGGTAGTGGACTCAAGCACAGGACTCCAGCTCCAGACAACGGGTTTAGAGAGCTCTGGGAGGGCCTGTGTCAGGTAGTGGACTCGAGCTCCAGACAATAGGTTTAGTGAACGCTGGGAGGGCCTGTGTAGGGTAGTGGACTCGAGCTCCAGACAATGGTTTAGTGAACTCTGGGAGGGCCTGTGTCGGGTAGTGGACTCAAGCACAGGACTCCAGCTCCAGACAATGGGTTTAGTGAACTCTGGGAGGGCCTGTGTCGGGTAGTGGACTCCAGCTCCAGACAATGGTTTTAGTGAACTCTGGGAGGGACTGTGTCGGGTAGTGGACTCCAGCTCCAGACAATGGGTTTAGTGAACTCTGGGAGGGCCTGTGTCGGGTAGTGGACTCTAGCTCCAGACAATGGGTTTAGTGAACTCTGGGAGGGCCTGTGTCGGGTAGTGGACTCCAGCTCCAGACAATGGGTTTAGTGAACTCTGGGAGGGCCTGTGTCGGGTAGTGGACTCCAGCTCCAGACAATGGGTTTAGTGAACTCTGGGAGGGCCTGTGTCGGGTAGTGGACTCGAGCACAGGACTCCAGCTCCAGACAACGGGTTTAGAGAGCTCTGGGAGGGCCTGTGTCAGGTAGTGGACTCGAGCTCCAGACAATAGGTTTAGTGAACGCTGGGAGGGCCTGTGTAGGGTAGTGGACTCGAGCTCCAGACAATGGTTTAGTGAACTCTGGGAGGGCCTGTGTCGGGTAGTGGACTCGAGCACAGGACTCCAGCTCCAGACAACGCGTTTAGAGAGCTCTGGGAGGGCCTGTGTCAGGTAGTGGACTCAAGCTCCAGACAATGGGTTTAGTGAACTCTGGGAGGGCCTGTGTCGGGTAGTGGACTCCAGCTCCAGACAATGGTTTTAGTGAACTCTGGGAGGGACTGTGTCGGGTAGTGGACTCCAGCTCCAGACAATGGGTTTAGTGAACTCTGGGAGGGCCTGTGTCGGGTAGTGGACTCTAGCTCCAGACAATGGGTTTAGTGAACTCTGGGAGGGCCTGTGTCGGGTAGTGGACTCCAGCTCCAGACAATGGGTTTAGTGAACTCTGGGAGGGCCTGTGTCGGGTAGTGGACTCCAGCTCCAGACAATGGGTTTAGTGAACTCTGGGAGGGCCTGTGTCGGGTAGTGGACTCGAGCACAGGACTCCAGCTCCAGACAACGGGTTTAGAGAGCTCTGGGAGGGCCTGTGTCAGGTAGTGGACTCGAGCTCCAGACAATAGGTTTAGTGAACGCTGGGAGGGCCTGTGTAGGGTAGTGGACTCGAGCTCCAGACAATGGTTTAGTGAACTCTGGGAGGGCCTGTGTCGGGTAGTGGACTCGAGCTCCAGACAATGGGTTTAGTGAACTCTGGGAGGGCCTGTGTCGGGTAGTGGACTCGAGCTCCAGACAATGGGTTCAGTGAACTCTGGGAGGGCCTGTGTCGGGTAGTGGACTCGAGCTCAAAACAATGGGTTTAGTGAACTCTGGGAGGGCCTGTGTAGGGTAGTGGACTCGAGCTGCAGACAATGGGTTTATAGAACTCTGTGAGGGCCTGTGTCGGGTAGTGGACTCGAGCACAGGACTCCAGCTCCAGACAATGGGTTTAGTGAACTCTGGGAGGAACTGTGTCGGGTAGTGGACTCCAGCTCCAGACAATGCGTTCAGTGAACTCTGGGAGGGCCTGTGTCGGGTTTTGGACTCCAGCTCCAGACAATGGTTTTAGTGTACTCTGGGAGGGACTGTGTCGGGTAGTGGACTCAAGCACAGGACTCCAGCTCCAGACAATGGGTTTAGTGAACTCTGGGAAGGCCTGTGTCGGGTAGTGGACTCCAGCTCCAGACAATGGTTTTAGTGTACTCTGGGAGGGACTGTGTCGGGTAGTGGACTCAAGCACAGGACTCCAGCTCCAGACAACGGGTTTAGAGAGCTCTGGGAGGGCCTGTGTCAGGTAGTGGACTCGAGCTCCAGACAATAGGTTTAGTGAACGCTGGGAGGGCCTGTGTAGGGTAGTGGACTCGAGCTCCAGACAATGGTTTAGTGAACTCTGGGAGGGCCTGTGTCGGGTAGTGGACTCAAGCACAGGACTCCAGCTCCAGACAATGGGTTTAGTGAACTCTGGGAGGGCCTGTGTCGGGTAGTGGACTCCAGCTCCAGACAATGGTTTTAGTGAACTCTGGGAGGGACTGTGTCGGGTAGTGGACTCCAGCTCCAGACAATGGGTTTAGTGAACTCTGGGAGGGCCTGTGTCGGGTAGTGGACTCTAGCTCCAGACAATGGGTTTAGTGAACTCTGGGAGGGCCTGTGTCGGGTAGTGGACTCCAGCTCCAGACAATGGGTTTAGTGAACTCTGGGAGGGCCTGTGTCGGGTAGTGGACTCCAGCTCCAGACAATGGGTTTAGTGAACTCTGGGAGGGCCTGTGTCGGGTAGTGGACTCGAGCACAGGACTCCAGCTCCAGACAACGGGTTTAGAGAGCTCTGGGAGGGCCTGTGTCAGGTAGTGGACTCGAGCTCCAGACAATAGGTTTAGTGAACGCTGGGAGGGCCTGTGTAGGGTAGTGGACTCGAGCTCCAGACAATGGTTTAGTGAACTCTGGGAGGGCCTGTGTCGGGTAGTGGACTCGAGCACAGGACTCCAGCTCCAGACAACGCGTTTAGAGAGCTCTGGGAGGGCCTGTGTCAGGTAGTGGACTCAAGCTCCAGACAATGGGTTTAGTGAACTCTGGGAGGGCCTGTGTCGGGTAGTGGACTCGAGCTCCAGACAATGGGTTTAGTGAACTCTGGGAGGGCCTGTGTCGGGTAGATGACTCGAGCTCCAGACAATGGGTTCAGTGAACTCTGGGAGGGCCTGTGTCGGGTAGTGGACTCGAGCTCAAAACAATGGGTTTAGTGAACTCTGGGAGGGCCTGTGTAGGGTAGTGGACTCGAGCTGCAGACAATGGGTTTATAGAACTCTGTGAGGGCCTGTTTCGGGTAGTGGACTCGAGCACAGGACTCCAGCTCCAGACAATGGGTTTAGTGAACTCTGGGAGGAACTGTGTCGGGTAGTGGACTCCAGCTCCAGACAATGCGTTCAGTGAACTCTGGGAGGGCCTGTGTCGGGTTGTGGACTCGAGCTCCAGATAATGCGTTTAGTGAACTCTGGGAGGGCCTGTGTCGGGTAGTGGACTCAAGCACAGGACTCCAGCTCCAGACAATGGGTTTAGTGAACTCTGGGAGGGCCTGTGTCGGGTAGTGGACTCCAGCTCCAGACAATGGTTTTAGTGAACTCTGGGAGGGACTGTGTCGGGTAGTGGACTCCAGCTCCAGACAATGGGTTTAGTGAACTCTGGGTGGGCCTGTGTCGGGTAGTGGACTCTGGCTCCAGACAATGGGTTTGGTGAACTCTGGGAGGGCCGGTGTCGGGTAGTGGACTCGAGCACAGGACTCCAGCTCCAGTCAACGTGTTTAGAGAGCTCTGGGAGGGCCTGTGTCAGGTAGTGGACTCGAGCTCCAGACAATAGGTTTAGTGAACGCTGGGAGGGCCTGTGTAGGGTAGTGGACTCGAGCTCCAGACAATGGTTTAGTGAACTCTGGGAGGGCCTGTGTCGGGTTGTGGACTCGAGCTGCAGACAATGGGTTTTGTGAACTCTGGGAGCGCCTGTCTCGGGTAGTGGTCTCGAGCACAGGACTCCAGTTCCAGACAATGGGTTTAGTGAACTCTGGGAGGGCCTGTGTCGGGTTGTGGATTTGAGCTCCAGACAGTAGGTTTAGTGAACTCTGGGAGGGCCTGTGTCGGGTAGTGGACTCGAGCTCCAGACAATGGGTTTAGTGAACTATGGGAGGGCCTGTGTCGGGTAGTGGACTCCAGCTCCAGACAATGGTTTTAGTGAACTCTGGGAGGGACTGTGTCGGGTAGTGGACTCCAGCTCCAGACAATGGGTTTAGTGAACTCTGGGAGGGCCTGTGTCGGGTAGTGGACTCTAGCTCCAGACATTGGGTTTAGTGAACTCTGGGAAGGCCTGTGTCGGGTAGTGGACTCCACCTCCAGACAAAGGGTTTAGTGAACTCTGGGAGGGCCTGTGTCGGGTAGTGGAATCCAGCTCCAGACAATGGGTTTAGTGAACTCTGGGAGAGCCTGTGTGGGGTAGTGGACTCGAGCTCCAGACAATGGGTTTAGTAAACTCTGGGAGGGCCTGTGTCGGGTAGTGGACTCGAGCTCCAGACAATGGGTTTACTGAACTCTGGGAGGGCCTGTGTCGGGTAGTGGACCCGAGCTCCAGACAATGGGTTCAGTGAACTCTGGGAGGGCCTGTGTCGGGTAGTGGACTCGAGCTCAAAACAATGGGTTTAGTGAACTCTGGGAGGGCCTGTGTCGGGTAGTGGACTCGAGCTGCAGACAATGGGTTTAGAGAACTCTGGGAGGGCCTGTGTCGGGTAGTGGACTCGAGCACAGGACTCCAGCTCCAGACAATGGGTTTAGTGAACTCTGGGAGGGACTGTGTCGGGTATTGGACTCCAGCTCCAGACAATGCGTTTAGTGAACTCTGGGAGGGCCTGTGTGGAGTAGTGTACTCAAGCACAGGACTCGAGCTCCAGACAATGGGTTTAGTGAACTCTGGGAGGGCCTTTGTCGTGTAGTGCACTCGAGCACAGGACTCCAGCTCCAGACAATGGGTTTAGTGAACTCTGGGAGGGCCTGTGTGGGGTAGTGGACTCGAGCTCCAGACAATGGGTTTAGTGAACTCTGGGAGGGCCTGTGTCGGGTAGTGGACTCGAGCTCCAGACAATGGGTTTAGTGAACTCTGGGAGGGCCTGTGTCGGGTAGTGGACTCGAGCTCCAGACAATGGGTTCAGTGAACTCTGGGAGGGCCTGTGTCGGGTAGTGGACTCGAGCTCAAAACAATGGGTTTAGTGAACTCTGGGAGGGCCTGTGTAGGGTAGTGGACTCGAGCTGCAGACAATGGGTTTATAGAACTCTGTGAGGGCCTGTGTCGGGTAGTGGACTCGAGCACAGGACTCCAGCTCCAGACAATGGGTTTAGTGAACTCTGGGAGGAACTGTGTCGGGTAGTGGACTCCAGCTCCAGACAATGCGTTCAGTGAACTCTGGGAGGGCCTGTGTCGGGTTGTGGACTCGAGCTCCAGATAATGCGTTTAGTGAACTCTGGGAGGGCCTGTGTCGGGTAGTGGACTCAAGCACAGGACTCCAGCTCCAGACAATGGGTTTAGTGAACTCTGGGAAGGCCTGTGTCGGGTAGTGGACTCCAGCTCCAGACAATGGTTTTAGTGTACTCTGGGAGGGACTGTGTCGGGTAGTGGACTCAAGCACAGGACTCCAGCTCCAGACAACGGGTTTAGAGAGCTCTGGGAGGGCCTGTGTCAGCTAGTGGACTCGAGCTCCAGACAATAGGTTTAGTGAACGCTGGGAGGGCCTGTGTAGGGTAGTGGACTCGAGCTCCAGACAATGGTTTAGTGAACTCTGGGAGGGCCTGTGTCGGGTACTGGACTCCAGCTCCAGACAATGGGTTTAGTGAACTATGGGAGTGCCTGTGTCGGGTAGTGGACTCAAGCACAGGACTCCAGCTCCAGACAATGGGTTTAGTGAACTCTGGGAGGGCCTGTGTCGGGTAGTGGACTCCAGCTCCAGACAATGGTTTTAGTGAACTCTGGGAGGGACTGTGTCGGGTAGTGGACTCCAGCTCCAGACAATGGGTTTAGTGAACTCTGGGAGGGCCTGTGTCGGGTAGTGGACTCCAGCTCCAGACAATGGGTTTAGTGAACTCTGGGAGGGCCTGTGTCGGGAAGTGGACTCCAGCTCCAGACAATGGGTTTAGTGAACTCTGGGAGGGCCTGTGTCGGGTAGTGGACTCGAGCACAGGACTCCAGCTCCAGACAACGGGTTTAGAGAGCTCTGGGAGGGCCTGTGTCAGGTAGTGGACTCGAGCTCCAGACAATAGGTTTAGTGAACGCTGGGAGGGCCTGTGTAGGGTAGTGGACTCGAGCTCCAGACAATGGTTTAGTGAACTCTGGGAGGGCCTGTGTCGGGTAGTGGACTCGAGCACAGGACTCCAGCTCCAGACAACGCGTTTAGAGAGCTATGGGAGGGCCTGTGTCAGGTAGTGGACTCGAGCTCCAGACAATAGGTTTAGTGAACGCTGGGAGGGCCTGTGTAGGGTAGTGGACTCGAGCTCCAGACAATGGGTTTAGAGAACTCTGTGAGGGACTGTGTCGGGTAGTGGACTCCAGCTCCAGACAATGGGTTTAGTGAACTATGGGAGGGCCTGTGTGGGGTAGTGGACTCGATGACAGGACTCCAGCTCCAGACAACGGGTTTAGTGAACTCAGGGAGGGCCTGTGTCGGGTAGTGGACTCGAGCACAGGACTCCAGCTCCAGACAATGGGTTTAGTGAACTCTGGGAGGGCCTGTGTCGGGTAGTGGACTCCAGCTCCAGACAATGGGTTTAGTGAACTCTGGGAGGGCCTGTGTCGGGTAGTGGACTCTAGCTCCAGACAATGGGTTTAGTGAACTCTGGGAGGGCCTGTGTCGGGTAGTGGACTCTAGATCCAGACAATGGGTTTAGTGAACTCTGGGAGGGACTGTGTCGGGTAGTGGACTCCAGCTCCAGACAATGGGTTTAGTGAACTCTGGGATGGCCTGTGTCAGGTAGTGGACTCCAGCTCCAGACAATGGGTTTAGTGAACTCTGGGAGGGCCTGTGTCGGGTAGTGGACTCGAGCACAGGACTCCAGCTCCAGACAACGGGTTTAGAGAGCTCTGGGAGGGCCTGTGTCAGTTAGTGGTCTCGAGCTCCAGACAATAGGTTTAGTGAACGCTGGGAGGGCCTGTGTAGGGTAGTGGACTCGAGCTCCAGACAATGGTTTAGTGAACTCTGGGAGGGCCTGTGTCGGGTAGTGGACTCTAGGTTAGCACTCGAGCTCCAGACAAAGGGTTTAGTGAACACTGGGAGGGCCTGTGTCGGGTAGTGGACTCCAGCTCCAGACAATGGGTTTAGTGAACTCTGGGAGGGCCTGTGTCGGGTAGTGGACTCCAGCTCCAGACAATGGGTTTAGTGAACTATGGGAGGGCCTGTGTCGGGTAGTGGACTCTAGCTCCAGACAATGGGTTTAGTGAACTCTGGGAGGGCCTGTGTCGGGTAGTGGACTCCAGCTCCAGGCAATGGGATAGTGAACTCTGGGAGGGCCTGTGTCGGGTAGTGGACTCCAGCTCCAGACAATGGGTTTAGTGAACTCTGGGAGGGCCTGTGTCGGGTAGTGGACTCCAGCTCCAGACAATGGGTTTAGTGAACTCTGGGAGGGCCTGTGTCGGGTAGTGGACTCCAGCTCCAGACAATGGGATAGTGAACTCTGGGAGGGCCTGTGTCGGGTAGTGGACTCCAGCTCCAGACAATGGGTTTAGTGAACTCTGGGAGGGCCTGTGTCGGGTAGTGGACTCGAGCACAGGACTCCAGCTCCAGACAATGGGTTTAGTGAACTCTGGGAGGGCCTGTGTCGGGTAGTGGACTCCAGCTCCAGACAATGGGTTTAGTGAACTCTGGGAGGGCCTGTGTCGGGTAGTGGACTCCAGCTCCAGACAATGGGTTTAGTGAACTCTGGGAGGGCCTGTGTCGGGTAGTGGACTCCAGCTCCAGACAATGGTTTTAGTGAACTCTGGGAGGGACTGTGTCGGGTAGTGGACTCGAGCTCCAGACAATGGTTTAGTGAACTCTGGGAGGGCCTGTGTCGGGTAGTGGACTCTAGGTTAGCACTCGAGCTCCAGACAAAGGGTTTAGTGAACACTGGGAGGGCCTGTGTCGGGTAGTGGACTCCAGCTCCAGACAATGGGTTTAGTGAACTCTGGGAGGGCCTGTGTCGGGTAGTGGACTCTAGATCCAGACAATGGGTTTAGTGAACTCTGGGAGGGACTGTGTCGGGTAGTGGACTCTAGGTTAGCACTCGAGCTCCAGACAAAGGGTTTAGTGAACACTGGGAGGGCCTGTGTCGGGTAGTGGACTCCAGCTCCAGACAATGGGTTTAGTGAACTCTGGGAGGGCCTGTGTCGGGTAGTGGACTCCAGCTCCAGACAATGGGTTTAGTGAACTATGGGAGGGCCTGTGTCGGGTAGTGGACTCTAGCTCCAGACAATGGGTTTAGTGAACTCTGGGAGGGCCTGTGTCGGGTAGTGGACTCCAGCTCCAGACAATGGGATAGTGAACTCTGGGAGGGCCTGTGTCGGGTAGTGGACTCCAGCTCCAGACAATGGGTTTAGTGAACTCTGGGAGGGCCTGTGTCGGGTAGTGGACTCGAGCACAGGACTCCAGCTCCAGACAATGGGTTTAGTGAACTCTGGGAGGGCCTGTGTCGGGTAGTGGACTCCAGCTCCAGACAATGGGTTTAGTGAACTCTGGGAGGGCCTGTGTCGGGTAGTGGACTCTAGCTCCAGACAATGGGTTTAGTGAACTCTGGGAGGGCCTGTGTCGGGTAGTGGACTCTAGATCCAGACAATGGGTTTAGTGAACTCTGGGAGGGACTGTGTCGGGTAGTGGACTCCAGCTCCAGACAATGGGTTTAGTGAACTCTGGGATGGCCTGTGTCGGGTAGTGGACTCCAGCTCCAGACAATGGGTTTAGTGAACTCTGGGAGGGACTGTGTCGGGTAGTGGACTCCAGCTCCAGACAATGCATTTAGTGAACTCTGGGATGGCCTGTGTCGGGTTGTGGACTCGAGCTCCAGACAATGGGTTTAGTGAACTCTGGGAGGGCCTGTGTCGGGTAGTGGACTCGAGCACAGGACTCCAGCTCCAGACAACGGGTTTAGAGAGCTCTGGGAGGGCCTGTGTCAGGTAGTGGTCTCGAGCTCCAGACAATAGGTTTAGTGAACGGTGGGAGGGCCTGTGTAGGGTAGTGGACTCGAGCTCCAGACAATGGTTTAGTGAACTCTGGGAGGGCCTGTGTCGGGTTGTGGACTCGAGCTCCAGACAATGGGTTTAGTGAACTCTGGGAGGGCCTGTGTCGGGTAGTGGACTCGAGCACAGGACTCCAGCTCCAGACAACGGGTTTAGAGAGCTCTGGGAGGGCCTGTGTCAGGTAGTGGTCTCGAGCTCCAGACAATGGGTTTAGTGAACTCTGGGAGGGCCTGTGTCGGGTAGTGGACTCCAGCTCCAGACAATGGTTTTAGTGAACTCTGGGAGGGACTGTGTCGGGTAGTGGACTCGAGCTCCAGACAATGGTTTAGTGAACTCTGGGAGGGCCTGTGTCGGGTAGTGGACTCTAGGTTAGCACTCGAGCTCCAGACAAAGGGTTTAGTGAACACTGGGAGGGCCTGTGTCGGGTAGTGGACTCCAGCTCCAGACAATGGGTTTAGTGAACTCTGGGAGGGCCTGTGTCGGGTAGTGGACTCTAGATCCAGACAATGGGTTTAGTGAACTCTGGGAGGGCCTGTGTCGGGTAGTGGACTCTAGGTTAGCACTCGAGCTCCAGACAAAGGGTTTAGTGAACACTGGGAGGGCCTGTGTCGGGTAGTGGACTCCAGCTCCAGACAATGGGTTTAGTGAACTCTGGGAGGGCCTGTGTCGGGTAGTGGACTCCAGCTCCAGACAATGGGTTTAGTGAACTATGGGAGGGCCTGTGTCGGGTAGTGGACTCTAGCTCCAGACAATGGGTTTAGTGAACTCTGGGAGGGCCTGTGTCGGGTAGTGGACTCCAGCTCCAGACAATGGGATAGTGAACTCTGGGAGGGCCTGTGTCGGGTAGTGGACTCCAGCTCCAGACAATGGGTTTAGTGAACTCTGGGAGGGCCTGTGTCGGGTAGTGGACTCGAGCACAGGACTCCAGCTCCAGACAATGGGTTTAGTGAACTCTGGGAGGGCCTGTGTCGGGTAGTGGACTCCAGCTCCAGACAATGGGTTTAGTGAACTCTGGGAGGGCCTGTGTCGGGTAGTGGACTCTAGCTCCAGACAATGGGTTTAGTGAACTCTGGGAGGGCCTGTGTCGGGTAGTGGACTCTAGATCCAGACAATGGGTTTAGTGAACTCTGGGAGGGACTGTGTCGGGTAGTGGACTCCAGCTCCAGACAATGGGTTTAGTGAACTCTGGGATGGCCTGTGTCGGGTAGTGGACTCCAGCTCCAGACAATGGGTTTAGTGAACTCTGGGAGGGACTGTGTCGGGTAGTGGACTCCAGCTCCAGACAATGCATTTAGTGAACTCTGGGATGGCCTGTGTCGGGTTGTGGACTCGAGCTCCAGACAATGGGTTTAGTGAACTCTGGGAGGGCCTGTGTCGGGTAGTGGACTCGAGCACAGGACTCCAGCTCCAGACAACGGGTTTAGAGAGCTCTGGGAGGGCCTGTGTCAGGTAGTGGTCTCGAGCTCCAGACAATAGGTTTAGTGAACGGTGGGAGGGCCTGTGTAGGGTAGTGGACTCGAGCTCCAGACAATGGTTTAGTGAACTCTGGGAGGGCCTGTGTCGGGTAGTGGACTCTAGGTTAGCACTCGAGCTCCAGACAAAGGGTTTAGTGAACACTGGGAGGGCCTGTGTCGGGTAGTGGACTCCAGCTCCAGACAATGGGTTTAGTGAACTCTGGGAGGGCCTGTGTCGGGTAGTGGACTCCAGCTCCAGACAATGGGTTTAGTGAACTATGGGAGGGCCTGTGTGGGGTAGTGGACTCGATGACAGGACTCCAGCTCCAGACAACGGGTTTAGTGAACTCAGGGAGGGCCTGTGTCGGGTAGTGGACTCGAGCTCCAGACAATGCGTTTAGTGAACTCTGGGAGGACCTGTGTCGGGTTGTGGACTCGAGCTCCAGATAATGGGTTTAGTGAACTCTGGGAGGGCCTGTGTCGGGTAGTGGACTCAAGCACAGGACTCCAGCTCCAGACAATGGGTTTAGTGAACTCTGGGAGGGGCTGTGTCGGGTAGTGCACTCCAGCTCCAGACAATGGGTTTAGTGAACTCTGGGAGGGCCTGTGTCGGGTAGTGGACTCGAGCTCCAGACAATGGGTTTAGTGAACTCTGGGAGGGACTGTGTCGGGTAGTGGACTCCAGCTCCAGACAATGCATTTAGTGAACTCTGGGATGGCCTGTGTCGGGTTGTGGACTCGAGCTCCAGACAATGGGTTTAGTGAACTCTGGGAGGGCCTGTGTCGGGTAGTGGACTCGAGCACAGGACTCCAGCTCCAGACAACGGGTTTAGAGAGCTCTGGGAGGGCCTGTGTCAGGTAGTGGTCTCGAGCTCCAGACAATAGGTTTAGTGAACGCTGGGAGGGCCTGTGTAGGGTAGTGGACTCGAGCTCCAGACAATGGTTTAGTGAACTCTGGGAGGGCCTGTGTCGGGTAGTGGACTCTAGGTTAGCACTCGAGCTCCAGACAAAGGGTTTAGTGAACACTGGGAGGGCCTGTGTCGGGTAGTGGACTCCAGCTCCAGACAATGGGTTTAGTGAACTCTGGGAGGGCCTGTGTCGGGTAGTGGACTCCAGCTCCAGACAATGGGTTTAGTGAACTATGGGAGGGCCTGTGTCGGGTAGTGGACTCTAGGTTAGCACTCGAGCTCCAGACAAAGGGTTTAGTGAACACTGGGAGGGCCTGTGTCGGGTAGTGGACTCCAGCTCCAGACAATGGGTTTAGTGAACTCTGGGAGGGCCTGTGTCGGGTAGTGGACTCTAGATCCAGACAATGGGTTTAGTGAACTCTGGGAGGGACTGTGTCGGGTAGTGGACTCTAGGTTAGCACTCGAGCTCCAGACAAAGGGTTTAGTGAACACTGGGAGGGCCTGTGTCGGGTAGTGGACTCCAGCTCCAGACAATGGGTTTAGTGAACTCTGGGAGGGCCTGTGTCGGGTAGTGGACTCCAGCTCCAGACAATGGGTTTAGTGAACTATGGGAGGGCCTGTGTCGGGTAGTGGACTCTAGCTCCAGACAATGGGTTTAGTGAACTCTGGGAGGGCCTGTGTCGGGTAGTGGACTCCAGCTCCAGACAATGGGATAGTGAACTCTGGGAGGGCCTGTGTCGGGTAGTGGACTCCAGCTCCAGACAATGGGTTTAGTGAACTCTGGGAGGGCCTGTGTCGGGTAGTGGACTCGAGCACAGGACTCCAGCTCCAGACAATGGGTTTAGTGAACTCTGGGAGGGCCTGTGTCGGGTAGTGGACTCCAGCTCCAGACAATGGGTTTAGTGAACTCTGGGAGGGCCTGTGTCGGGTAGTGGACTCTAGCTCCAGACAATGGGTTTAGTGAACTCTGGGAGGGCCTGTGTCGGGTAGTGGACTCTAGATCCAGACAATGGGTTTAGTGAACTCTGGGATGGCCTGTGTCGGGTTGTGGACTCGAGCTCCAGACAATGGGTTTAGTGAACTCTGGGAGGGCCTGTGTCGGGTAGTGGACTCGAGCACAGGACTCCAGCTCCAGACAACGGGTTTAGAGAGCTCTGGGAGGGCCTGTGTCAGGTAGTGGTCTCGAGCTCCAGACAATAGGTTTAGTGAACGGTGGGAGGGCCTGTGTAGGGTAGTGGACTCGAGCTCCAGACAATGGTTTAGTGAACTCTGGGAGGGCCTGTGTCGGGTTGTGGACTCGAGCTCCAGACAATGGGTTTAGTGAACTCTGGGAGGGCCTGTGTCGGGTAGTGGACTCGAGCACAGGACTCCAGCTCCAGACAACGGGTTTAGAGAGCTCTGGGAGGGCCTGTGTCAGGTAGTGGTCTCGAGCTCCAGACAATGGGTTTAGTGAACTCTGGGAGGGCCTGTGTCGGGTAGTGGACTCCAGCTCCAGACAATGGTTTTAGTGAACTCTGGGAGGGACTGTGTCGGGTAGTGGACTCGAGCTCCAGACAATGGTTTAGTGAACTCTGGGAGGGCCTGTGTCGGGTAGTGGACTCTAGGTTAGCACTCGAGCTCCAGACAAAGGGTTTAGTGAACACTGGGAGGGCCTGTGTCGGGTAGTGGACTCCAGCTCCAGACAATGGGTTTAGTGAACTCTGGGAGGGCCTGTGTCGGGTAGTGGACTCTAGATCCAGACAATGGGTTTAGTGAACTCTGGGAGGGCCTGTGTCGGGTAGTGGACTCTAGGTTAGCACTCGAGCTCCAGACAAAGGGTTTAGTGAACACTGGGAGGGCCTGTGTCGGGTAGTGGACTCCAGCTCCAGACAATGGGTTTAGTGAACTCTGGGAGGGCCTGTGTCGGGTAGTGGACTCCAGCTCCAGACAATGGGTTTAGTGAACTATGGGAGGGCCTGTGTCGGGTAGTGGACTCTAGCTCCAGACAATGGGTTTAGTGAACTCTGGGAGGGCCTGTGTCGGGTAGTGGACTCCAGCTCCAGACAATGGGATAGTGAACTCTGGGAGGGCCTGTGTCGGGTAGTGGACTCCAGCTCCAGACAATGGGTTTAGTGAACTCTGGGAGGGCCTGTGTCGGGTAGTGGACTCGAGCACAGGACTCCAGCTCCAGACAATGGGTTTAGTGAACTCTGGGAGGGCCTGTGTCGGGTAGTGGACTCCAGCTCCAGACAATGGGTTTAGTGAACTCTGGGAGGGCCTGTGTCGGGTAGTGGACTCTAGCTCCAGACAATGGGTTTAGTGAACTCTGGGAGGGCCTGTGTCGGGTAGTGGACTCTAGATCCAGACAATGGGTTTAGTGAACTCTGGGAGGGACTGTGTCGGGTAGTGGACTCCAGCTCCAGACAATGGGTTTAGTGAACTCTGGGATGGCCTGTGTCGGGTAGTGGACTCCAGCTCCAGACAATGGGTTTAGTGAACTCTGGGAGGGACTGTGTCGGGTAGTGGACTCCAGCTCCAGACAATGCATTTAGTGAACTCTGGGATGGCCTGTGTCGGGTTGTGGACTCGAGCTCCAGACAATGGGTTTAGTGAACTCTGGGAGGGCCTGTGTCGGGTAGTGGACTCGAGCACAGGACTCCAGCTCCAGACAACGGGTTTAGAGAGCTCTGGGAGGGCCTGTGTCAGGTAGTGGTCTCGAGCTCCAGACAATAGGTTTAGTGAACGGTGGGAGGGCCTGTGTAGGGTAGTGGACTCGAGCTCCAGACAATGGTTTAGTGAACTCTGGGAGGGCCTGTGTCGGGTAGTGGACTCTAGGTTAGCACTCGAGCTCCAGACAAAGGGTTTAGTGAACACTGGGAGGGCCTGTGTCGGGTAGTGGACTCCAGCTCCAGACAATGGGTTTAGTGAACTCTGGGAGGGCCTGTGTCGGGTAGTGGACTCCAGCTCCAGACAATGGGTTTAGTGAACTATGGGAGGGCCTGTGTGGGGTAGTGGACTCGATGACAGGACTCCAGCTCCAGACAACGGGTTTAGTGAACTCAGGGAGGGCCTGTGTCGGGTAGTGGACTCGAGCTCCAGACAATGCGTTTAGTGAACTCTGGGAGGACCTGTGTCGGGTTGTGGACTCGAGCTCCAGATAATGGGTTTAGTGAACTCTGGGAGGGCCTGTGTCGGGTAGTGGACTCAAGCACAGGACTCCAGCTCCAGACAATGGGTTTAGTGAACTCTGGGAGGGGCTGTGTCGGGTAGTGCACTCCAGCTCCAGACAATGGGTTTAGTGAACTCTGGGAGGGCCTGTGTCGGGTAGTGGACTCGAGCTCCAGACAATGGGTTTAGTGAACTCTGGGAGGGACTGTGTCGGGTAGTGGACTCCAGCTCCAGACAATGCATTTAGTGAACTCTGGGATGGCCTGTGTCGGGTTGTGGACTCGAGCTCCAGACAATGGGTTTAGTGAACTCTGGGAGGGCCTGTGTCGGGTAGTGGACTCGAGCACAGGACTCCAGCTCCAGACAACGGGTTTAGAGAGCTCTGGGAGGGCCTGTGTCAGGTAGTGGTCTCGAGCTCCAGACAATAGGTTTAGTGAACGCTGGGAGGGCCTGTGTAGGGTAGTGGACTCGAGCTCCAGACAATGGTTTAGTGAACTCTGGGAGGGCCTGTGTCGGGTAGTGGACTCTAGGTTAGCACTCGAGCTCCAGACAAAGGGTTTAGTGAACACTGGGAGGGCCTGTGTCGGGTAGTGGACTCCAGCTCCAGACAATGGGTTTAGTGAACTCTGGGAGGGCCTGTGTCGGGTAGTGGACTCCAGCTCCAGACAATGGGTTTAGTGAACTATGGGAGGGCCTGTGTCGGGTAGTGGACTCTAGCTCCAGACAATGGGTTTAGTGAACTCTGGGAGGGCCTGTGTCGGGTAGTGGACTCCAGCTCCAGACAATGGGTTTAGTGAACTCTGGGAGGGCCTGTGTCGGGTAGTGGACTCCAGCTCCAGACAATGGGTTTAGTGAACTCTGGGAGGGCCTGTGTCGGGTAGTGGACTCGAGCACAGGACTCCAGCTCCAGACAATGGGTTTAGTGAACTCTGGGAGGGCCTGTGTCGGGTAGTGGACTCCAGCTCCAGACAATGGGTTTAGTGAACTCTGGGAGGGCCTGTGTCGGGTAGTGGACTCTAGCTCCAGACAATGGGTTTAGTGAACTCTGGGAGGGCCTGTGTCGGGTAGTGGACTCTAGATCCAGACAATGGGTTTAGTGAACTCTGGGAGGGACTGTGTCGGGTAGTGGACTCCAGCTCCAGACAATGGGTTTAGTGAACTCTGGGATGGCCTGTGTCGGGTAGTGGACTCCAGCTCCAGACAATGGGTTTAGTGAACTCTGGGAGGGACTGTGTCGGGTAGTGGACTCCAGCTCCAGACAATGCATTTAGTGAACTCTGGGATGGCCTGTGTCGGGTTGTGGACTCGAGCTCCAGACAATGGGTTTAGTGAACTCTGGGAGGGCCTGTGTCGGGTAGTGGACTCTAGCTCCAGACAATGGGTTTAGTGAACTCTGGGAGGGCCTGTGTCGGGTAGTGGACTCTAGATCCAGACAATGGGTTTAGTGAACTCTGGGAGGGACTGTGTCGGGTAGTGGACTCCAGCTCCAGACAATGGGTTTAGTGAACTCTGGGATGGCCTGTGTCGGGTAGTGGACTCCAGCTCCAGACAATGGGTTTAGTGAACTCTGGGAGGGACTGTGTCGGGTAGTGGACTCCAGCTCCAGACAATGCATTTAGTGAACTCTGGGATGGCCTGTGTCGGGTTGTGGACTCGAGCTCCAGACAATGGGTTTAGTGAACTCTGGGAGGGCCTGTGTCGGGTAGTGGACTCGAGCACAGGACTCCAGCTCCAGACAACGGGTTTAGAGAGCTCTGGGAGGGCCTGTGTCAGGTAGTGGTCTCGAGCTCCAGACAATAGGTTTAGTGAACGGTGGGAGGGCCTGTGTAGGGTAGTGGACTCGAGCTCCAGACAATGGTTTAGTGAACTCTGGGAGGGCCTGTGTCGGGTAGTGGACTCTAGGTTAGCACTCGAGCTCCAGACAAAGGGTTTAGTGAACACTGGGAGGGCCTGTGTCGGGTAGTGGACTCCAGCTCCAGACAATGGGTTTAGTGAACTCTGGGAGGGCCTGTGTCGGGTAGTGGACTCCAGCTCCAGACAATGGGTTTAGTGAACTATGGGAGGGCCTGTGTGGGGTAGTGGACTCGATGACAGGACTCCAGCTCCAGACAACGGGTTTAGTGAACTCAGGGAGGGCCTGTGTCGGGTAGTGGACTCGAGCTCCAGACAATGCGTTTAGTGAACTCTGGGAGGACCTGTGTCGGGTTGTGGACTCGAGCTCCAGATAATGGGTTTAGTGAACTCTGGGAGGGCCTGTGTCGGGTAGTGGACTCAAGCACAGGACTCCAGCTCCAGACAATGGGTTTAGTGAACTCTGGGAGGGGCTGTGTCGGGTAGTGCACTCCAGCTCCAGACAATGGGTTTAGTGAACTCTGGGAGGGCCTGTGTCGGGTAGTGGACTCGAGCTCCAGACAATGGGTTTAGTGAACTCTGGGAGGGACTGTGTCGGGTAGTGGACTCCAGCTCCAGACAATGCATTTAGTGAACTCTGGGATGGCCTGTGTCGGGTTGTGGACTCGAGCTCCAGACAATGGGTTTAGTGAACTCTGGGAGGGCCTGTGTCGGGTAGTGGACTCGAGCACAGGACTCCAGCTCCAGACAACGGGTTTAGAGAGCTCTGGGAGGGCCTGTGTCAGGTAGTGGTCTCGAGCTCCAGACAATAGGTTTAGTGAACGCTGGGAGGGCCTGTGTAGGGTAGTGGACTCGAGCTCCAGACAATGGTTTAGTGAACTCTGGGAGGGCCTGTGTCGGGTAGTGGACTCTAGGTTAGCACTCGAGCTCCAGACAAAGGGTTTAGTGAACACTGGGAGGGCCTGTGTCGGGTAGTGGACTCCAGCTCCAGACAATGGGTTTAGTGAACTCTGGGAGGGCCTGTGTCGGGTAGTGGACTCCAGCTCCAGACAATGGGTTTAGTGAACTATGGGAGGGCCTGTGTCGGGTAGTGGACTCTAGCTCCAGACAATGGGTTTAGTGAACTCTGGGAGGGCCTGTGTCGGGTAGTGGACTCCAGCTCCAGACAATGGGTTTAGTGAACTCTGGGAGGGCCTGTGTCGGGTAGTGGACTCCAGCTCCAGACAATGGGTTTAGTGAACTCTGGGAGGGCCTGTGTCGGGTAGTGGACTCGAGCACAGGACTCCAGCTCCAGACAATGGGTTTAGTGAACTCTGGGAGGGCCTGTGTCGGGTAGTGGACTCCAGCTCCAGACAATGGGTTTAGTGAACTCTGGGAGGGCCTGTGTCGGGTAGTGGACTCTAGCTCCAGACAATGGGTTTAGTGAACTCTGGGAGGGCCTGTGTCGGGTAGTGGACTCTAGATCCAGACAATGGGTTTAGTGAACTCTGGGAGGGACTGTGTCGGGTAGTGGACTCCAGCTCCAGACAATGGGTTTAGTGAACTCTGGGATGGCCTGTGTCGGGTAGTGGACTCCAGCTCCAGACAATGGGTTTAGTGAACTCTGGGAGGGACTGTGTCGGGTAGTGGACTCCAGCTCCAGACAATGCATTTAGTGAACTCTGGGATGGCCTGTGTCGGGTTGTGGACTCGAGCTCCAGACAATGGGTTTAGTGAACTCTGGGAGGGCCTGTGTCGGGTAGTGGACTCGAGCACAGGACTCCAGCTCCAGACAACGGGTTTAGAGAGCTCTGGGAGGGCCTGTGTCAGGTAGTGGTCTCGAGCTCCAGACAATAGGTTTAGTGAACGGTGGGAGGGCCTGTGTAGGGTAGTGGACTCGAGCTCCAGACAATGGTTTAGTGAACTCTGGGAGGGCCTGTGTCGGGTAGTGGACTCTAGGTTAGCACTCGAGCTCCAGACAAAGGGTTTAGTGAACACTGGGAGGGCCTGTGTCGGGTAGTGGACTCCAGCTCCAGACAATGGGTTTAGTGAACTCTGGGAGGGCCTGTGTCGGGTAGTGGACTCCAGCTCCAGACAATGGGTTTAGTGAACTATGGGAGGGCCTGTGTGGGGTAGTGGACTCGATGACAGGACTCCAGCTCCAGACAACGGGTTTAGTGAACTCAGGGAGGGCCTGTGTCGGGTAGTGGACTCGAGCTCCAGACAATGCGTTTAGTGAACTCTGGGAGGGCCTGTGTCGGGTTGTGGACTCGAGCTCCAGATAATGGGTTTAGTGAACTCTGGGAGGGCCTGTGTCGGGTAGTGGACTCAAGCACAGGACTCCAGCTCCAGACAATGGGTTTAGTGAACTCTGGGAGGGCCTGTGTCGGGTAGTGGACTCGAGCTCCAGACAATGGGTTTAGTGAACTCTGGGAGGGACTGTGTCGGGTAGTGGACTCCAGCTCCAGACAATGCATTTAGTGAACTCTGGGATGGCCTGTGTCGGGTTGTGGACTCGAGCTCCAGACAATGGGTTTAGTGAACTCTGGGAGGGCCTGTGTCGGGTAGTGGACTCGAGCACAGGACTCCAGCTCCAGACAACGGGTTTAGAGAGCTCTGGGAGGGCCTGTGTCAGGTAGTGGTCTCGAGCTCCAGACAATAGGTTTAGTGAACGCTGGGAGGGCCTGTGTAGGGTAGTGGACTCGAGCTCCAGACAATGGTTTAGTGAACTCTGGGAGGGCCTGTGTCGGGTAGTGGACTCTAGGTTAGCACTCGAGCTCCAGACAAAGGGTTTAGTGAACACTGGGAGGGCCTGTGTCGGGTAGTGGACTCCAGCTCCAGACAATGGGTTTAGTGAACTCTGGGAGGGCCTGTGTCGGGTAGTGGACTCCAGCTCCAGACAATGGGTTTAGTGAACTATGGGAGCGCCTGTGTCGGGTAGTGGACTCTAGCTCCAGACAATGGGTTTAGTGAACTCTGGGAGGGCCTGTGTCGGGTAGTGGACTCCAGCTCCAGACAATGGGTTTAGTGAACTCTGGGAGGGCCTGCGTCGGGTAGTGGACTCGAGCACAGGACTCCAGCTCCAGACAATGGGTTTAGTGAACTCTGGGAGGGCCTGTGTCGGGTAGTGGACTCCAGCTCCAGACAATGGTTTTAGTGAACTCTGGGAGGGACTGTGTCGGGTAGTGGACTCCAGCTCCAGACAATGGGTTTAGTGAACTCTGGGAGGGCCTGTGTCGGGTAGTGGACTCCAGCTCCAGACAATGGGTTTAGTGAACTCTGGGAGGGCCTGTGTCGGGAAGTGGACTCCAGCTCCAGACAATGGGTTTAGTGAACTCTGGGAGGGCCTGTGTCGGGTAGTGGACTCGAGCACAGGACTCCAGCTCCAGACAACGGGTTTAGAGAGCTCTGGGAGGGCCTGTGTCAGGTAGTGGACTCGAGCTCCAGACAATAGGTTTAGTGAACGCTGGGAGGGCCTGTGTAGGGTAGTGGACTCGAGCTCCAGACAATGGTTTAGTGAACTCTGGGAGGGCCTGTGTCGGGTAGTGGACTCGAGCACAGGACTCCAGCTCCAGACAACGCGTTTAGAGAGCTATGGGAGGGCCTGTGTCAGGTAGTGGACTCGAGCTCCAGACAATAGGTTTAGTGAACGCTGGGAGGGCCTGTGTAGGGTAGTGGACTCGAGCTCCAGACAATGGGTTTAGAGAACTCTGTGAGGGACTGTGTCGGGTAGTGGACTCCAGCTCCAGACAATGGGTTTAGTGAACTATGGGAGGGCCTGTGTGGGGTAGTGGACTCGATGACAGGACTCCAGCTCCAGACAACGGGTTTAGTGAACTCAGGGAGGGCCTGTGTCGGGTAGTGGACTCGAGCACAGGACTCCAGCTCCAGACAATGGGTTTAGTGAACTCTGGGAGGGCCTGTGTCGGGTAGTGGACTCCAGCTCCAGACAATGGGTTTAGTGAACTCTGGGAGGGCCTGTGTCGGGTAGTGGACTCTAGCTCCAGACAATGGGTTTAGTGAACTCTGGGAGGGCCTGTGTCGGGTAGTGGACTCTAGATCCAGACAATGGGTTTAGTGAACTCTGGGAGGGACTGTGTCGGGTAGTGGACTCCAGCTCCAGACAATGGGTTTAGTGAACTCTGGGATGGCCTGTGTCGGGTAGTGGACTCCAGCTCCAGACAATGGGTTTAGTGAACTCTGGGAGGGCCTGTGTCGGGTAGTGGACTCGAGCACAGGACTCCAGCTCCAGACAACGGGTTTAGAGAGCTCTGGGAGGGCCTGTGTCAGGTAGTGGTCTCGAGCTCCAGACAATAGGTTTAGTGAACGCTGGGAGGGCCTGTGTAGGGTAGTGGACTCGAGCTCCAGACAATGGTTTAGTGAACTCTGGGAGGGCCTGTGTCGGGTAGTGGACTCTAGGTTAGCACTCGAGCTCCAGACAAAGGGTTTAGTGAACACTGGGAGGGCCTGTGTCGGGTAGTGGACTCCAGCTCCAGACAATGGGTTTAGTGAACTCTGGGAGGGCCTGTGTCGGGTAGTGGACTCCAGCTCCAGACAATGGGTTTAGTGAACTATGGGAGGGCCTGTGTCGGGTAGTGGACTCTAGCTCCAGACAATGGGTTTAGTGAACTCTGGGAGGGCCTGTGTCGGGTAGTGGACTCCAGCTCCAGACAATGGGTTTAGTGAACTCTGGGAGGGCCTGTGTCGGGTAGTGGACTCCAGCTCCAGACAATGGGTTTAGTGAACTCTGGGAGGGCCTGTGTCGGGTAGTGGACTCGAGCACAGGACTCCAGCTCCAGACAATGGGTTTAGTGAACTCTGGGAGGGCCTGTGTCGGGTAGTGGACTCCAGCTCCAGACAATGGGTTTAGTGAACTCTGGGAGGGCCTGTGTCGGGTAGTGGACTCTAGCTCCAGACAATGGGTTTAGTGAACTCTGGGAGGGCCTGTGTCGGGTAGTGGACTCTAGATCCAGACAATGGGTTTAGTGAACTCTGGGAGGGACTGTGTCGGGTAGTGGACTCCAGCTCCAGACAATGGGTTTAGTGAACTCTGGGATGGCCTGTGTCGGGTAGTGGACTCCAGCTCCAGACAATGGGTTTAGTGAACTCTGGGAGGGACTGTGTCGGGTAGTGGACTCCAGCTCCAGACAATGCATTTAGTGAACTCTGGGATGGCCTGTGTCGGGTTGTGGACTCGAGCTCCAGACAATGGGTTTAGTGAACTCTGGGAGGGCCTGTGTCGGGTAGTGGACTCGAGCACAGGACTCCAGCTCCAGACAACGGGTTTAGAGAGCTCTGGGAGGGCCTGTGTCAGGTAGTGGTCTCGAGCTCCAGACAATAGGTTTAGTGAACGGTGGGAGGGCCTGTGTAGGGTAGTGGACTCGAGCTCCAGACAATGGTTTAGTGAACTCTGGGAGGGCCTGTGTCGGGTAGTGGACTCTAGGTTAGCACTCGAGCTCCAGACAAAGGGTTTAGTGAACACTGGGAGGGCCTGTGTCGGGTAGTGGACTCCAGCTCCAGACAATGGGTTTAGTGAACTCTGGGAGGGCCTGTGTCGGGTAGTGGACTCCAGCTCCAGACAATGGGTTTAGTGAACTATGGGAGGGCCTGTGTGGGGTAGTGGACTCGATGACAGGACTCCAGCTCCAGACAACGGGTTTAGTGAACTCAGGGAGGGCCTGTGTCGGGTAGTGGACTCGAGCTCCAGACAATGCGTTTAGTGAACTCTGGGAGGACCTGTGTCGGGTTGTGGACTCGAGCTCCAGATAATGGGTTTAGTGAACTCTGGGAGGGCCTGTGTCGGGTAGTGGACTCAAGCACAGGACTCCAGCTCCAGACAATGGGTTTAGTGAACTCTGGGAGGGGCTGTGTCGGGTAGTGCACTCCAGCTCCAGACAATGGGTTTAGTGAACTCTGGGAGGGCCTGTGTCGGGTAGTGGACTCGAGCTCCAGACAATGGGTTTAGTGAACTCTGGGAGGGACTGTGTCGGGTAGTGGACTCCAGCTCCAGACAATGCATTTAGTGAACTCTGGGATGGCCTGTGTCGGGTTGTGGACTCGAGCTCCAGACAATGGGTTTAGTGAACTCTGGGAGGGCCTGTGTCGGGTAGTGGACTCGAGCACAGGACTCCAGCTCCAGACAACGGGTTTAGAGAGCTCTGGGAGGGCCTGTGTCAGGTAGTGGTCTCGAGCTCCAGACAATAGGTTTAGTGAACGCTGGGAGGGCCTGTGTAGGGTAGTGGACTCGAGCTCCAGACAATGGTTTAGTGAACTCTGGGAGGGCCTGTGTCGGGTAGTGGACTCTAGGTTAGCACTCGAGCTCCAGACAAAGGGTTTAGTGAACACTGGGAGGGCCTGTGTCGGGTAGTGGACTCCAGCTCCAGACAATGGGTTTAGTGAACTCTGGGAGGGCCTGTGTCGGGTAGTGGACTCCAGCTCCAGACAATGGGTTTAGTGAACTATGGGAGGGCCTGTGTCGGGTAGTGGACTCTAGCTCCAGACAATGGGTTTAGTGAACTCTGGGAGGGCCTGTGTCGGGTAGTGGACTCCAGCTCCAGACAATGGGTTTAGTGAACTCTGGGAGGGCCTGTGTCGGGTAGTGGACTCCAGCTCCAGACAATGGGTTTAGTGAACTCTGGGAGGGCCTGTGTCGGGTAGTGGACTCGAGCACAGGACTCCAGCTCCAGACAATGGGTTTAGTGAACTCTGGGAGGGCCTGTGTCGGGTAGTGGACTCCAGCTCCAGACAATGGGTTTAGTGAACTCTGGGAGGGCCTGTGTCGGGTAGTGGACTCTAGCTCCAGACAATGGGTTTAGTGAACTCTGGGAGGGCCTGTGTCGGGTAGTGGACTCTAGATCCAGACAATGGGTTTAGTGAACTCTGGGAGGGACTGTGTCGGGTAGTGGACTCCAGCTCCAGACAATGGGTTTAGTGAACTCTGGGATGGCCTGTGTCGGGTAGTGGACTCCAGCTCCAGACAATGGGTTTAGTGAACTCTGGGAGGGACTGTGTCGGGTAGTGGACTCCAGCTCCAGACAATGCATTTAGTGAACTCTGGGATGGCCTGTGTCGGGTTGTGGACTCGAGCTCCAGACAATGGGTTTAGTGAACTCTGGGAGGGCCTGTGTCGGGTAGTGGACTCGAGCACAGGACTCCAGCTCCAGACAACGGGTTTAGAGAGCTCTGGGAGGGCCTGTGTCAGGTAGTGGTCTCGAGCTCCAGACAATAGGTTTAGTGAACGGTGGGAGGGCCTGTGTAGGGTAGTGGACTCGAGCTCCAGACAATGTTTTAGTGAACTCTGGGAGGGCCTGTGTCGGGTAGTGGACTCTAGGTTAGCACTCGAGCTCCAGACAAAGGGTTTAGTGAACACTGGGAGGGCCTGTGTCGGGTAGTGGACTCCAGCTCCAGACAATGGGTTTAGTGAACTCTGGGAGGGCCTGTGTCGGGTAGTGGACTCCAGCTCCAGACAATGGGTTTAGTGAACTATGGGAGGGCCTGTGTGGGGTAGTGGACTCGATGACAGGACTCCAGCTCCAGACAACGGGTTTAGTGAACTCAGGGAGGGCCTGTGTCGGGTAGTGGACTCGAGCTCCAGACAATGCGTTTAGTGAACTCTGGGAGGGCCTGTGTCGGGTTGTGGACTCGAGCTCCAGATAATGGGTTTAGTGAACTCTGGGAGGGCCTGTGTCGGGTAGTGGACTCAAGCACAGGACTCCAGCTCCAGACAATGGGTTTAGTGAACTCTGGGAGGGGCTGTGTCGGGTAGTGCACTCCAGCTCCAGACAATGGGTTTAGTGAACTCTGGGAGGGCCTGTGTCGGGTAGTGGACTCGAGCTCCAGACAATGGGTTTAGTGAACTCTGGGAGGGACTGTGTCGGGTAGTGGACTCCAGCTCCAGACAATGCATTTAGTGAACTCTGGGATGGCCTGTGTCGGGTTGTGGACTCGAGCTCCAGACAATGGGTTTAGTGAACTCTGGGAGGGCCTGTGTCGGGTAGTGGACTCGAGCACAGGACTCCAGCTCCAGACAACGGGTTTAGAGAGCTCTGGGAGGGCCTGTGTCAGGTAGTGGTCTCGAGCTCCAGACAATAGGTTTAGTGAACGCTGGGAGGGCCTGTGTAGGGTAGTGGACTCGAGCTCCAGACAATGGTTTAGTGAACTCTGGGAGGGCCTGTGTCGGGTAGTGGACTCTAGGTTAGCACTCGAGCTCCAGACAAAGGGTTTAGTGAACACTGGGAGGGCCTGTGTCGGGTAGTGGACTCCAGCTCCAGACAATGGGTTTAGTGAACTCTGGGAGGGCCTGTGTCGGGTAGTGGACTCCAGCTCCAGACAATGGGTTTAGTGAACTATGGGAGCGCCTGTGTCGGGTAGTGGACTCTAGCTCCAGACAATGGGTTTAGTGAACTCTGGGAGGGCCTGTGTCGGGTAGTGGACTCCAGCTCCAGACAATGGGTTTAGTGAACTCTGGGAGGGCCTGTGTCGGGTAGTGGACTCGAGCACAGGACTCCAGCTCCAGACAATGGGTTTAGTGAACTCTGGGAGGGCCTGTGTCGGGTAGTGGACTCTAGCTCCAGACAATGGGTTTAGTGAACTCTGGGAGGGCCTGTGTCGGGTAGTGGACTCTAGATCCAGACAATGGGTTTAGTGAACTCTGGGAGGGACTGTGTCGGGTAGTGGACTCCAGCTCCAGACAATGGGTTTAGTGAACTCTGGGATGGCCTGTGTCGGGTAGTGGACTCCAGCTCCAGACAATGGGTTTAGTGAACTCTGGGAGGGACTGTGTCGGGTAGTGGACTCCAGCTCCAGACAATGCATTTAGTGAACTCTGGGATGGCCTGTGTCGGGTTGTGGACTCGAGCTCCAGACAATGGGTTTAGTGAACTCTGGGAGGGCCTGTGTCGGGTAGTGGACTCGAGCACAGGACTCCAGCTCCAGACAACGGGTTTAGAGAGCTCTGGGAGGGCCTGTGTCAGGTAGTGGTCTCGAGCTCCAGACAATAGGTTTAGTGAACGGTGGGAGGGCCTGTGTAGGGTAGTGGACTCGAGCTCCAGACAATGGTTTAGTGAACTCTGGGAGGGCCTGTGTCGGGTAGTGGACTCTAGGTTAGCACTCGAGCTCCAGACAAAGGGTTTAGTGAACACTGGGAGGGCCTGTGTCGGGTAGTGGACTCCAGCTCCAGACAATGGGTTTAGTGAACTCTGGGAGGGCCTGTGTCGGGTAGTGGACTCCAGCTCCAGACAATGGGTTTAGTGAACTATGGGAGGGCCTGTGTGGGGTAGTGGACTCGATGACAGGACTCCAGCTCCAGACAACGGGTTTAGTGAACTCAGGGAGGGCCTGTGTCGGGTAGTGGACTCGAGCTCCAGACAATGCGTTTAGTGAACTCTGGGAGGGCCTGTGTCGGGTTGTGGACTCGAGCTCCAGATAATGGGTTTAGTGAACTCTGGGAGGGCCTGTGTCGGGTAGTGGACTCAAGCACAGGACTCCAGCTCCAGACAATGGGTTTAGTGAACTCTGGGAGGGGCTGTGTCGGGTAGTGCACTCCAGCTCCAGACAATGGGTTTAGTGAACTCTGGGAGGGCCTGTGTCGGGTAGTGGACTCTAGCTCCAGACAATGGGTTTAGTGAACTCTGGGAGGGCCTGTGTCGGGTAGTGGACTCTAGATCCAGACAATGGGTTTAGTGAACTCTGGGAGGGACTGTGTCGGGTAGTGGACTCCAGCTCCAGACAATGGGTTTAGTGAACTCTGGGAGGGCCTGTGTCGGGTAGTGGACTCCAGCTCCAGACAATGGGTTTAGTGAACTCTGGGAGGGACTGTGTCGGGTAGTGGACTCCAGCTCCAGACAATGCGTTTAGTGAACTCTGGGATGGCCTGTGTCGGGTTGTGGACTCGAGCTCCAGACAATGGGTTTAGTGAACTCTGGGAGGGCCTGTGTCGGGTAGTGGACTCGAGCACAGGACTCCAGCTCCAGACAACGGGTTTAGAGAGCTCTGGGAGGGCCTGTGTCAGGTAGTGGTCTCGAGCTCCAGACAATAGGTTTAGTGAACGCTGGGAGGGCCTGAGTAGGGTAGTGGACTCGAGCTCCAGACAATGGTTTAGTGAACTCTGGGGGGGCCTGTGTCGGGTAGTGGACTCTAGGTTAGCACTCGAGCTCCAGACAAAGGGTTTAGTGAACACTGGGAGGGCCTGTGTCGGGTAGTGGACTCCAGCTCCAGACAATGGGTTTAGTGAACTATGGGAGGGCCTGTGTGGGGTAGTGGACTCGATCACAGGACTCCAGCTCCAGACAATGGGTTTAGTGAACTCTTGGAGGGCCTGTGTCGGGTTGTGGACTCGAGCTCCAGACAATGGGTTTAGTGAACTCTGGGAGGGCCTGTGTCGGGTAGTGGACTCGAGCACAGGACTCCAGCTCCAGACAATGGGTTTAGTGAACTCTGGGTGGGCCTGTGTCGGGTAGTGGACTCTAGCTCCAGACAATGGGTTTAGTGAACTCTGGGAGGGCCTGTGTCGGGTAGTGGACTCCAGCTCCAGACAATGGGTTTGGTGAACTCTGGGAGGGCCTGTGTCGGGTAGTGGACTCCAGCTCCAGACAATGGGTTTAGTGAACTCTGGGAGGGCCTGTGTCGGGTAGTGGACTCGAGCACAGGACTCCAGCTCCAGTCAACGGGTTTAGAGAGCTCTGGGAGTGCCTGTGTAGGGTAGTGGACTCGAGCTCCAGACAATGGTTTAGTGAACTCTGGGAGGGCCTGTGTCGGGTACTGGACTTCAGCTCCAGACAATGGGTTTAGTGAACTATGGGAGGGCCTGTGTCGGGTAGTGGACTCAAGCACAGGACTCCAGCTCCTGACAATGGGTTTAGTGAACTCTGGGAGGGCCTGTGTCGGGTAGTGGACTCCAGCTCCAGACAATGGTTTTAGTGAACTCTGGGAGGGACTGTGTCGGGTAGTGGACTCCAGCTCCAGACAATGGGTTTAGTGAACACTGGGGGGGCCTGTGTCGGGTAGTGGACTCTAGCTCCAGACAATGGGTTTAGTGAACTCTGGGAGGGCCTGTGTCGGGTAGTGGACTCCAGCTCCAGACAATGGGTTTAGTGAACTCTGGGAGGGCCTGTGTCGGGTAGTGGACTCAAGCACAGGACTCCAGCTCCAGACAATGGGTTTAGTGAACTCTGGGAGGGGCTGTGTCGGGTAGTGCACTCCAGCTCCAGACAATGGGTTTAGTGAACTCTGGGAGGGCCTGTGTCGGGTAGTGGACTCGAGCTCCAGACAATGGGTTTAGTGAACTCTGGGAGGGACTGTGTCGGGTAGTGGACTCCAGCTCCAGACAATGCATTTAGTGAACTCTGGGATGGCCTGTGTCGGGTTGTGGACTCGAGCTCCAGACAATGGGTTTAGTGAACTCTGGGAGGGCCTGTGTCGGGTAGTGGACTCGAGCACAGGACTCCAGCTCCAGACAACGGGTTTAGAGAGCTCTGGGAGGGCCTGTGTCAGGTAGTGGTCTCGAGCTCCAGACAATAGGTTTAGTGAACGCTGGGAGGGCCTGTGTAGGGTAGTGGACTCGAGCTCCAGACAATGGTTTAGTGAACTCTGGGAGGGCCTGTGTCGGGTAGTGGACTCTAGGTTAGCACTCGAGCTCCAGACAAAGGGTTTAGTGAACACTGGGAGGGCCTGTGTCGGGTAGTGGACTCCAGCTCCAGACAATGGGTTTAGTGAACTCTGGGAGGGCCTGTGTCGGGTAGTGGACTCCAGCTCCAGACAATGGGTTTAGTGAACTATGGGAGGGCCTGTGTCGGGTAGTGGACTCTAGCTCCAGACAATGGGTTTAGTGAACTCTGGGAGGGCCTGTGTCGGGTAGTGGACTCCAGCTCCAGACAATGGGTTTAGTGAACTCTGGGAGGGCCTGTGTCGGGTAGTGGACTCGAGCACAGGACTCCAGCTCCAGACAATGGGTTTAGTGAACTCTGGGAGGGCCTGTGTCGGGTAGTGGACTCTAGCTCCAGACAATGGGTTTAGTGAACTCTGGGAGGGCCTGTGTCGGGTAGTGGACTCTAGATCCAGACAATGGGTTTAGTGAACTCTGGGAGGGACTGTGTCGGGTAGTGGACTCCAGCTCCAGACAATGGGTTTAGTGAACTCTGGGATGGCCTGTGTCGGGTAGTGGACTCCAGCTCCAGACAATGGGTTTAGTGAACTCTGGGAGGGACTGTGTCGGGTAGTGGACTCCAGCTCCAGACAATGCATTTAGTGAACTCTGGGATGGCCTGTGTCGGGTTGTGGACTCGAGCTCCAGACAATGGGTTTAGTGAACTCTGGGAGGGCCTGTGTCGGGTAGTGGACTCGAGCACAGGACTCCAGCTCCAGACAACGGGTTTAGAGAGCTCTGGGAGGGCCTGTGTCAGGTAGTGGTCTCGAGCTCCAGACAATGGGTTTAGTGAACTCTGGGAGGGCCTGTGTCGGGTAGTGGACTCCAGCTCCAGACAATGGTTTTAGTGAACTCTGGGAGGGACTGTGTCGGGTAGTGGACTCGAGCTCCAGACAATGGTTTAGTGAACTCTGGGAGGGCCTGTGTCGGGTAGTGGACTCTAGGTTAGCACTCGAGCTCCAGACAAAGGGTTTAGTGAACACTGGGAGGGCCTGTGTCGGGTAGTGGACTCCAGCTCCAGACAATGGGTTTAGTGAACTCTGGGAGGGCCTGTGTCGGGTAGTGGACTCCAGCTCCAGACAATGGGTTTAGTGAACTATGGGAGGGCCTGTGTGGGGTAGTGGACTCGATGACAGGACTCCAGCTCCAGACAACGGGTTTAGTGAACTCAGGGAGGGCCTGTGTCGGGTAGTGGACTCGAGCTCCAGACAATGCGTTTAGTGAACTCTGGGAGGGCCTGTGTCGGGTTGTGGACTCGAGCTCCAGATAATGGGTTTAGTGAACTCTGGGAGGGCCTGTGTCGGGTAGTGGACTCAAGCACAGGACTCCAGCTCCAGACAATGGGTTTAGTGAACTCTGGGAGGGGCTGTGTCGGGTAGTGGACTCTAGCTCCAGACAATGGGTTTAGTGAACTCTGGGAGGGCCTGTGTCGGGTAGTGGACTCTAGATCCAGACAATGGGTTTAGTGAACTCTGGGAGGGACTGTGTCGGGTAGTGGACTCCAGCTCCAGACAATGGGTTTAGTGAACTCTTGGAGGGCCTGTGTCGGGTTGTGGACTCGAGCTCCAGACAATGGGTTTAGTGAACTCTGGGAGGGCCTGTGTCGGGTAGTGGACTCGAGCACAGGACTCCAGCTCCAGACAATGGGTTTAGTGAACTCTGGGTGGGCCTGTGTCGGGTAGTGGACTCTAGCTCCAGACAATGGGTTTAGTGAACTCTGGGAGGGCCTGTGTCGGGTAGTGGACTCCAGCTCCAGACAATGGGTTTGGTGAACTCTGGGAGGGCCTGTGTCGGGTAGTGGACTCCAGCTCCAGACTATGGGTTTAGTGAACTCTGGGAGGGCCTGTGTCGGGTAGTGGACTCGAGCACAGGACTCCAGCTCTAGTCAACGGGTTTAGAGAGCTCTGGGAGTGCCTGTGTAGGGTAGTGGACTCGAGCTCCAGACAATGGTTTAGTGAACTCTGGGAGGGCCTGTGTCGGGTACTGGACTTCAGCTCCAGACAATGGGTTTAGTGAACTATGGGAGGGCCTGTGTCGGGTAGTGGACTCAAGCACAGGACTCCAGCTCCAGACAATGGGTTTAGTGAACTCTGGGAGGGCCTGTGTCGGGTAGTGGACTCCAGCTCCAGACAATGGTTTTAGTGAACTCTGGGAGGGACTGTGTCGGGTAGTGGACTCCAGCTCCAGACAATGGGTTTAGTGAACACTGGGGGGGCCTGTGTCGGGTAGTGGACTCTAGCTCCAGACAATGGGTTTAGTGAACTCTGGGAGGGCCTGTGTCGGGTAGTGGACTCCAGCTCCAGACAATGGGTTTAGTGAACTCTGGGAGGGCCTGTGTCGGGTAGTGGACTCCAGCTCCAGACAATGGGTTTAGTGAACTCTGGGAGGGCCTGTGTCGGGTAGTGGACTCGAGCACAGGACTCCAGCTCCAGACAACGGGTTTAGAGAGCTCTGGGAGGGCCTGTGTCAGGTAGTGGAGTCGAGCTCCAGACAATAGGTTTAGTGAACGCTGGGAGGGCCTGTGTAGGTTAGTGGACTCGAGCTCCAGACAATGGTTTAGTGAACTCTGGGAGGGCCTGTGTCGGGTAGTGGACTCCAGCTCCAGACAATGGGTTTAGTGAACTATGGGAGGGCCTGTGTGGGGTAGTGGACTCGATGACAGGACTCCAGCTCCAGACAACGGGTTTAGTGAACTCAGGGAGGGCCTGTGTCGGGTAGTGGACTCAAACTCCAGACAATACGTTTAGTGAACTCTGGGAGGGCCTGTGTCGGGTAGTGGACTCGAGCTCCAGACAATGGGTTTAGAGAACTCTGGGAGGGTCTGTGTCGGGTAGTGCACTCGAGCTCCAGACAATGGGTTTAGTGAACAATGGGAGGGCCTGTGTCGGGTAGTGGACTCGAGCTCCAGACAATGGGTTCAGTGATCCCTGGGAGGGTCTGTGTCGGGTAGTGGTCTCGAGCACAGGACTCCAGTTCCAGACAATGCGTTTAGTGAACTCTGGGAGGTCCTGTGTCGGGTTGTGGACTCGAGCACAGGACTCGAGCTGCAGACAATGGGTTTAGTGAACTCTGGGAGGGCCTGTGTGGGGTTGTGGACTCGAGCTGCAGACAATGAGTTTTGTGAACTCTGGGAGGGCCTGGGTCGGGTAGTGGTCTCGAGCACAGGACTCCAGTTCCAGACAATGGGTTTAGTGAACTCTGGGAGGGCCTGTGTCGGGTTGTGGATTTGAGCTCCAGACAGTAGGTTTAGTGAACTCTGGGAGGGCCTGTGTCGGGTAGTGGACTCGAGCTCCAGACAATGGGTTTAGTGAACTATGGGAGGGCCTGTGTCGGGTAGTGGACTCCAGCTCCAGACAATGGGTTTAGTGAACTCTGGGAGGGCCTGTGTCGGGTAGTGGACTCTAGCTCCAGACAATGGGTTTAGTGAACTCTGGGAGGGCCTGTGTCGGGTAGTGGACTCTAGATCCAGACAATGGGTTTAGTGAACTCTGGGAGGGACTGTGTCGGGTAGTGGACTCCAGCTCCAGACAATGGGTTTAGTGAACTCTGGGATGGCCTGTGTCGGGTAGTGGACTCCAGCTCCAGACAATGGGTTTAGTGAACTCTGGGAGGGACTGTGTCGGGTAGTGGACTCCAGCTCCAGACAATGCATTTAGTGAACTCTGGGATGGCCTGTGTCGGGTTGTGGACTCGAGCTCCAGACAATGGGTTTAGTGAACTCTGGGAGGGCCTGTGTCGGGTAGTGGACTCGAGCACAGGACTCCAGCTCCAGACAACGGGTTTAGAGAGCTCTGGGAGGGCCTGTGTCAGGTAGTGGTCTCGAGCTCCAGACAATAGGTTTAGTGAACGCTGGGAGGGCCTGTGTAGGGTAGTGGACTCGAGCTCCAGACAATGGTTTAGTGAACTCTGGGAGGGCCTGTGTCGGGTAGTGGACTCTAGGTTAGCACTCGAGCTCCAGACAAAGGGTTTAGTGAACACTGGGAGGGCCTGTGTCGGGTAGTGGACTCCAGCTCCAGACAATGGGTTTAGTGAACTCTGGGAGGGCCTGTGTCGGGTAGTGGACTCGAGCTCCAGACAACGGGTTTAGTGAACTCAGGGAGGGCCTGTGTCGGGTAGTGGACTCGAGCTCCAGACAATGCGTTTAGTGAACTCTGGGAGGGCCTGGGTCGGGTTGTGGACTCGAGCTCCAGATAATGGGTTTAGTGAACTCTGGGAGGGCCTGTGTCGGGTAGTGGACTCAAGCACAGGACTCCAGCTCCAGACAATGGGTTTAGTGAACTCTGGGAGGGGCTGTGTCGGGTAGTGCACTCCAGCTCCAGACAATGGGTTTAGTGAACTCTGGGAGGGCCTGTGTCGGGTAGCGGACTCTAGCTCCAGACAATGGGTTTAGTGAACTCTGGGAGGGCCTGTGTCGGGTAGTGGACTCTAGATCCAGACAATGGGTTTAGTGAACTCTGGGAGGGACTGTGTCGGGTAGTGGACTCCAGCTCCAGACAATGGGTTTAGTGAACTCTGGGAGGGCCTGTGTCGGGTAGTGGACTCCAGCTCCAGACAATGGGTTTAGTGAACTCTGGGAGGGACTGTGTCGGGTAGTGGACTCCAGCTCCAGACAATGCGTTTAGTGAACTCTGGGATGGCCTGTGTCGGGTTGTGGACTCGAGCTCCAGACAATAGGTTTAGTGAACTCTGGGAGGGCCTGTGTCGGGTAGTGGACTCGAGCACAGGACTCCAGCTCCAGACAACGGGTTTAGAGAGCTCTGGGAGGGCCTGTGTCAGGTAGTGGTCTCGAGCTCCAGACAATAGGTTTAGTGAACGCTGGGAGGGCCTGAGTAGGGTAGTGGACTCGAGCTCCAGACAATGGTTTAGTGAACTCTGGGAGGGCCTGTGTCGGGTAGTGGACTCTAGGTTAGCACTCGAGCTCCAGACAAAGGGTTTAGTGAACACTGGGAGGGCCTGTGTCGGGTAGTGGACTCCAGCTCCAGACAATGGGTTTAGTGAACTATGGGAGGGCCTGTGTGGGGTAGTGGACTCGATCACAGGACTCCAGCTCCAGACAATGGGTTTAGTGAACTCTTGGAGGGCCTGTGTCGGGTTGTGGACTCGAGCTCCAGACAATGGGTTTAGTGAACTCTGGGAGGGCCTGTGTCGGGTAGTGGACTCGAGCACAGGACTCCAGCTCCAGACAATGGGTTTAGTGAACTCTGGGTGGGCCTGTGTCGGGTAGTGGACTCTAGCTCCAGACAATGGGTTTAGTGAACTCTGGGAGGGCCTGTGTCGGGTAGTGGACTCCAGCTCCAGACAATGGGTTTGGTGAACTCTGGGAGGGCCTGTGTCGGGTAGTGGACTCCAGCTCCAGACAATGGGTTTAGTGAACTCTGGGAGGGCCTGTGTCGGGTAGTGGACTCGAGCACAGGACTCCAGCTCCAGTCAACGGGTTTAGAGAGCTCTGGGAGTGCCTGTGTAGGGTAGTGGACTCGAGCTCCAGACAATGGTTTAGTGAACTCTGGGAGGGCCTGTGTCGGGTACTGGACTTCAGCTCCAGACAATGGGTTTAGTGAACTATGGGAGGGCCTGTGTCGGGTAGTGGACTCAAACACAGGACTCCAGCTCCAGACAATGGGTTTAGTGAACTCTGGGAGGGCCTGTGTCGGGTAGTGGACTCCAGCTCCAGACAATGGTTTTAGTGAACTCTGGGAGGGACTGTGTCGGGTAGTGGACTCCAGCTCCAGACAATGGGTTTAGTGAACACTGGGGGGGCCTGTGTCGGGTAGTGGACTCTAGCTCCAGACAATGGGTTTAGTGAACTCTGGGAGGGCCTGTGTCGGGTAGTGGACTCCAGCTCCAGACAATGGGTTTAGTGAACTCTGGGGGGGCCTGTGTCGGGTAGTGGACTCTAGCTCCAGACAATGGGTTTAGTGAACTCTGGGAGGGCCTGTGTCGGGTAGTGGACTCAAGCACAGGACTCCAGCTCCAGACAATGGGTTTAGTGAACTCTGGGAGGGGCTGTGTCGGGTAGTGCACTCCAGCTCCAGACAATGGGTTTAGTGAACTCTGGGAGGGCCTGTGTCGGGTAGTGGACTCGAGCTCCAGACAATGGGTTTAGTGAACTCTGGGAGGGACTGTGTCGGGTAGTGGACTCCAGCTCCAGACAATGCATTTAGTGAACTCTGGGATGGCCTGTGTCGGGTTGTGGACTCGAGCTCCAGACAATGGGTTTAGTGAACTCTGGGAGGGCCTGTGTCGGGTAGTGGACTCGAGCACAGGACTCCAGCTCCAGACAACGGGTTTAGAGAGCTCTGGGAGGGCCTGTGTCAGGTAGTGGTCTCGAGCTCCAGACAATAGGTTTAGTGAACGCTGGGAGGGCCTGTGTAGGGTAGTGGACTCGAGCTCCAGACAATGGTTTAGTGAACTCTGGGAGGGCCTGTGTCGGGTAGTGGACTCTAGGTTAGCACTCGAGCTCCAGACAAAGGGTTTAGTGAACACTGGGAGGGCCTGTGTCGGGTAGTGGACTCCAGCTCCAGACAATGGGTTTAGTGAACTCTGGGAGGGCCTGTGTCGGGTAGTGGACTCCAGCTCCAGACAATGGGTTTAGTGAACTATGGGAGGGCCTGTGTCGGGTAGTGGACTCTAGCTCCAGACAATGGGTTTAGTGAACTCTGGGAGGGCCTGTGTCGGGTAGTGGACTCCAGCTCCAGACAATGGGTTTAGTGAACTCTGGGAGGGCCTGTGTCGGGTAGTGGACTCGAGCACAGGACTCCAGCTCCAGACAATGGGTTTAGTGAACTCTGGGAGGGCCTGTGTCGGGTAGTGGACTCTAGCTCCAGACAATGGGTTTAGTGAACTCTGGGAGGGCCTGTGTCGGGTAGTGGACTCTAGATCCAGACAATGGGTTTAGTGAACTCTGGGAGGGACTGTGTCGGGTAGTGGACTCCAGCTCCAGACAATGGGTTTAGTGAACTCTGGGATGGCCTGTGTCGGGTAGTGGACTCCAGCTCCAGACAATGGGTTTAGTGAACTCTGGGAGGGACTGTGTCGGGTAGTGGACTCCAGCTCCAGACAATGCATTTAGTGAACTCTGGGATGGCCTGTGTCGGGTTGTGGACTCGAGCTCCAGACAATGGGTTTAGTGAACTCTGGGAGGGCCTGTGTCGGGTAGTGGACTCGAGCACAGGACTCCAGCTCCAGACAACGGGTTTAGAGAGCTCTGGGAGGGCCTGTGTCAGGTAGTGGTCTCGAGCTCCAGACAATGGGTTTAGTGAACTCTGGGAGGGCCTGTGTCGGGTAGTGGACTCCAGCTCCAGACAATGGTTTTAGTGAACTCTGGGAGGGACTGTGTCGGGTAGTGGACTCGAGCTCCAGACAATGGTTTAGTGAACTCTGGGAGGGCCTGTGTCGGGTAGTGGACTCTAGGTTAGCACTCGAGCTCCAGACAAAGGGTTTAGTGAACACTGGGAGGGCCTGTGTCGGGTAGTGGACTCCAGCTCCAGACAATGGGTTTAGTGAACTCTGGGAGGGCCTGTGTCGGGTAGTGGACTCCAGCTCCAGACAATGGGTTTAGTGAACTATGGGAGGGCCTGTGTGGGGTAGTGGACTCGATGACAGGACTCCAGCTCCAGACAACGGTTTTAGTGAACTCAGGGAGGGCCTGTGTCGGGTAGTGGACTCGAGCTCCAGACAATGCGTTTAGTGAACTCCGGGAGGGCCTGTGTCGGGTTGTGGACTCGAGCTCCAGATAATGGGTTTAGTGAACGCTGAGAGGGCCTGTGTCGGGTAGTGGACTCAAGCACAGGACTCCAGCTCCAGACAATGGGTTTAGTGAACTCTGGGAGGGGCTGTGTCGGGTAGTGGACTCTAGCTCCAGACAATGGGTTTAGTGAACTCTGGGAGGGCCTGTGTCGGGTAGTGGACTCTAGATCCAGACAATGGGTTTAGTGAACTCTGGGAGGGACTGTGTCGGGTAGTGGACTCCAGCTCCAGACAATGGGTTTAGTGAACTCTGGGAGGGCCTGTGTCGGGTAGTGGACTCCAGCTCCAGACAATGGGTTTAGTGAACTCTGGGAGGGACTGTGTCGGGTAGTGGACTCCAGCTCCAGACAATGCGTTTAGTGAACTCTGGGATGGCCTGTGTCGGGTTGTGGACTCGAGCTCCAGACAATGGGTTTAGTGAACTCTGGGAGGGCCTGTGTCGGGTAGTGGACTCGAGCACAGGACTCCAGCTCCAGACAACGGGTTTAGAGAGCTCTGGGAGGGCCTGTGTCAGGTAGTGGTCTCGAGCTCCAGACAATAGGTTTAGTGAACGCTGGGAGGGCCTGAGTAGGGTAGTGGACTCGAGCTCCAGACAATGGTTTAGTGAACTCTGGGAGGGCCTGTGTCGGGTAGTGGACTCTAGGTTAGCACTCGAGCTCCAGACAAAGGGTTTAGTGAACACTGGGAGGGCCTGTGTCGGGTAGTGGACTCCAGCTCCAGACAATGGGTTTAGTGAACTATGGGAGGGCCTGTGTGGGGTAGTGGACTCGATCACAGGACTCCAGCTCCAGACAATGGGTTTAGTGAACTCTTGGAGGGCCTGTGTCGGGTTGTGGACTCGAGCTCCAGACAATGGGTTTAGTGAACTCTGGGAGGGCCTGTGTCGGGTAGTGGACTCGAGCACAGGACTCCAGCTCCAGACAATGGGTTTAGTGAACTCTGGGTGGGCCTGTGTCGGGTAGTGGACTCTAGCTCCAGACAATGGGTTTAGTGAACTCTGGGAGGGCCTGTGTCGGGTAGTGGACTCCAGCTCCAGACAATGGGTTTGGTGAACTCTGGGAGGGCCTGTGTCGGGTAGTGGACTCCAGCTCCAGACAATGGGTTTAGTGAACTCTGGGAGGGCCTGTGTCGGGTAGTGGACTCGAGCACAGGACTCCAGCTCCAGTCAACGGGTTTAGAGAGCTCTGGGAGTGCCTGTGTAGGGTAGTGGACTCGAGCTCCAGACAATGGTTTAGTGAACTCTGGGAGGGCCTGTGTCGGGTACTGGACTTCAGCTCCAGACAATGGGTTTAGTGAACTATGGGAGGGCCTGTGTCGGGTAGTGGACTCAAACACAGGACTCCAGCTCCAGACAATGGGTTTAGTGAACTCTGGGAGGGCCTGTGTCGGGTAGTGGACTCCAGCTCCAGACAATGGTTTTAGTGAACTCTGGGAGGGACTGTGTCGGGTAGTGGACTCCAGCTCCAGACAATGGGTTTAGTGAACACTGGGGGGGCCTGTGTCGGGTAGTGGACTCTAGCTCCAGACAATGGGTTTAGTGAACTCTGGGAGGGCCTGTGTCGGGTAGTGGACTCCAGCTCCAGACAATGGGTTTAGTGAACTCTGGGGGGGCCTGTGTCGGGTAGTGGACTCTAGCTCCAGACAATGGGTTTAGTGAACTCTGGGAGGGCCTGTGTCGGGTAGTGGACTCAAGCACAGGACTCCAGCTCCAGACAATGGGTTTAGTGAACTCTGGGAGGGGCTGTGTCGGGTAGTGCACTCCAGCTCCAGACAATGGGTTTAGTGAACTCTGGGAGGGCCTGTGTCGGGTAGTGGACTCGAGCTCCAGACAATGGGTTTAGTGAACTCTGGGAGGGACTGTGTCGGGTAGTGGACTCCAGCTCCAGACAATGCATTTAGTGAACTCTGGGATGGCCTGTGTCGGGTTGTGGACTCGAGCTCCAGACAATGGGTTTAGTGAACTCTGGGAGGGCCTGTGTCGGGTAGTGGACTCGAGCACAGGACTCCAGCTCCAGACAACGGGTTTAGAGAGCTCTGGGAGGGCCTGTGTCAGGTAGTGGTCTCGAGCTCCAGACAATAGGTTTAGTGAACGCTGGGAGGGCCTGTGTAGGGTAGTGGACTCGAGCTCCAGACAATGGTTTAGTGAACTCTGGGAGGGCCTGTGTCGGGTAGTGGACTCTAGGTTAGCACTCGAGCTCCAGACAAAGGGTTTAGTGAACACTGGGAGGGCCTGTGTCGGGTAGTGGACTCCAGCTCCAGACAATGGGTTTAGTGAACTCTGGGAGGGCCTGTGTCGGGTAGTGGACTCCAGCTCCAGACAATGGGTTTAGTGAACTATGGGAGGGCCTGTGTCGGGTAGTGGACTCTAGCTCCAGACAATGGGTTTAGTGAACTCTGGGAGGGCCTGTGTCGGGTAGTGGACTCCAGCTCCAGACAATGGGTTTAGTGAACTCTGGGAGGGCCTGTGTCGGGTAGTGGACTCGAGCACAGGACTCCAGCTCCAGACAATGGGTTTAGTGAACTCTGGGAGGGCCTGTGTCGGGTAGTGGACTCTAGCTCCAGACAATGGGTTTAGTGAACTCTGGGAGGGCCTGTGTCGGGTAGTGGACTCTAGATCCAGACAATGGGTTTAGTGAACTCTGGGAGGGACTGTGTCGGGTAGTGGACTCCAGCTCCAGACAATGGGTTTAGTGAACTCTGGGATGGCCTGTGTCGGGTAGTGGACTCCAGCTCCAGACAATGGGTTTAGTGAACTCTGGGAGGGACTGTGTCGGGTAGTGGACTCCAGCTCCAGACAATGCATTTAGTGAACTCTGGGATGGCCTGTGTCGGGTTGTGGACTCGAGCTCCAGACAATGGGTTTAGTGAACTCTGGGAGGGCCTGTGTCGGGTAGTGGACTCGAGCACAGGACTCCAGCTCCAGACAACGGGTTTAGAGAGCTCTGGGAGGGCCTGTGTCAGGTAGTGGTCTCGAGCTCCAGACAATGGGTTTAGTGAACTCTGGGAGGGCCTGTGTCGGGTAGTGGACTCCAGCTCCAGACAATGGTTTTAGTGAACTCTGGGAGGGACTGTGTCGGGTAGTGGACTCGAGCTCCAGACAATGGTTTAGTGAACTCTGGGAGGGCCTGTGTCGGGTAGTGGACTCTAGGTTAGCACTCGAGCTCCAGACAAAGGGTTTAGTGAACACTGGGAGGGCCTGTGTCGGGTAGTGGACTCCAGCTCCAGACAATGGGTTTAGTGAACTCTGGGAGGGCCTGTGTCGGGTAGTGGACTCCAGCTCCAGACAATGGGTTTAGTGAACTATGGGAGGGCCTGTGTGGGGTAGTGGACTCGATGACAGGACTCCAGCTCCAGACAACGGTTTTAGTGAACTCAGGGAGGGCCTGTGTCGGGTAGTGGACTCGAGCTCCAGACAATGCGTTTAGTGAACTCCGGGAGGGCCTGTGTCGGGTTGTGGACTCGAGCTCCAGATAATGGGTTTAGTGAACGCTGAGAGGGCCTGTGTCGGGTAGTGGACTCAAGCACAGGACTCCAGCTCCAGACAATGGGTTTAGTGAACTCTGGGAGGGGCTGTGTCGGGTAGTGGACTCTAGCTCCAGACAATGGGTTTAGTGAACTCTGGGAGGGCCTGTGTCGGGTAGTGGACTCTAGATCCAGACAATGGGTTTAGTGAACTCTGGGAGGGACTGTGTCGGGTAGTGGACTCCAGCTCCAGACAATGGGTTTAGTGAACTCTGGGAGGGCCTGTGTCGGGTAGTGGACTCCAGCTCCAGACAATGGGTTTAGTGAACTCTGGGAGGGACTGTGTCGGGTAGTGGACTCCAGCTCCAGACAATGCGTTTAGTGAACTCTGGGATGGCCTGTGTCGGGTTGTGGACTCGAGCTCCAGACAATGGGTTTAGTGAACTCTGGGAGGGCCTGTGTCGGGTAGTGGACTCGAGCACAGGACTCCAGCTCCAGACAACGGGTTTAGAGAGCTCTGGGAGGGCCTGTGTCAGGTAGTGGTCTCGAGCTCCAGACAATAGGTTTAGTGAACGCTGGGAGGGCCTGAGTAGGGTAGTGGACTCGAGCTCCAGACAATGGTTTAGTGAACTCTGGGAGGGCCTGTGTCGGGTAGTGGACTCTAGGTTAGCACTCGAGCTCCAGACAAAGGGTTTAGTGAACACTGGGAGGGCCTGTGTCGGGTAGTGGACTCCAGCTCCAGACAATGGGTTTAGTGAACTATGGGAGGGCCTGTGTGGGGTAGTGGACTCGATCACAGGACTCCAGCTCCAGACAATGGGTTTAGTGAACTCTTGGAGGGCCTGTGTCGGGTTGTGGACTCGAGCTCCAGACAATGGGTTTAGTGAACTCTGGGAGGGCCTGTGTCGGGTAGTGGACTCGAGCACAGGACTCCAGCTCCAGACAATGGGTTTAGTGAACTCTGGGTGGGCCTGTGTCGGGTAGTGGACTCTAGCTCCAGACAATGGGTTTAGTGAACTCTGGGAGGGCCTGTGTCGGGTAGTGGACTCCAGCTCCAGACAATGGGTTTGGTGAACTCTGGGAGGGCCTGTGTCGGGTAGTGGACTCCAGCTCCAGACAATGGGTTTAGTGAACTCTGGGAGGGCCTGTGTCGGGTAGTGGACTCGAGCACAGGACTCCAGCTCTAGTCAACGGGTTTAGAGAGCTCTGGGAGTGCCTGTGTAGGGTAGTGGACTCGAGCTCCAGACAATGGTTTAGTGAACTCTGGGAGGGCCTGTGTCGGGTACTGGACTTCAGCTCCAGACAATGGGTTTAGTGAACTATGGGAGGGCCTGTGTCGGGTAGTGGACTCAAGCACAGGACTCCAGCTCCAGACAATGGGTTTAGTGAACTCTGGGAGGGCCTGTGTCGGGTAGTGGACTCCAGCTCCAGACAATGGTTTTAGTGAACTCTGGGAGGGACTGTGTCGGGTAGTGGACTCCAGCTCCAGACAATGGGTTTAGTGAACACTGGGGGGGCCTGTGTCGGGTAGTGGACTCTAGCTCCAGACAATGGGTTTAGTGAACTCTGGGAGGGCCTGTGTCGGGTAGTGGACTCCAGCTCCAGACAATGGGTTTAGTGAACTCTGGGAGGGCCTGTGTCGGGTAGTGGACTCCAGCTCCAGACAATGGGTTTAGTGAACTCTGGGAGGGCCTGTGTCGGGTAGTGGACTCGAGCACAGGACTCCAGCTCCAGACAACGGGTTTAGAGAGCTCTGGGAGGGCCTGTGTCAGGTAGTGGAGTGGAGCTCCAGACAATAGGTTTAGTGAACGCTGGGAGGGCCTGTGTAGGTTAGTGGACTCGAGCTCCAGACAATGGTTTAGTGAACTCTGGGAGGGCCTGTGTCGGGTAGTGGACTCCAGCTCCAGACAATGGGTTTAGTGAACTATGGGAGGGCCTGTGTGGGGTAGTGGACTCGATGACAGGACTCCAGCTCCAGACAACGGGTTTAGTGAACTCAGGGAGGGCCTGTGTCGGGTAGTGGACTCAAACTCCAGACAATACGTTTAGTGAACTCTGGGAGGGCCTGTGTCGGGTAGTGGACTCGAGCTCCAGACAATGGGTTTAGAGAACTCTGGGAGGGTCTGTGTCGGGTAGTGCACTCGAGCTCCAGACAATGGGTTTAGTGAACAATGGGAGGGCCTGTGTCGGGTAGTGGACTCGAGCTCCAGACAATGGGTTCAGTGATCCCTGGGAGGGTCTGTGTCGGGTAGTGGTCTCGAGCACAGGACTCCAGTTCCAGACAATGCGTTTAGTGAACTCTGGGAGGTCCTGTGTCGGGTTGTGGACTCGAGCACAGGACTCGAGCTGCAGACAATGGGTTTAGTGAACTCTGGGAGGGCCTGTGTGGGGTTGTGGACTCGAGCTGCAGACAATGAGTTTTGTGAACTCTGGGAGGGCCTGGGTCGGGTAGTGGTCTCGAGCACAGGACTCCAGTTCCAGACAATGGGTTTAGTGAACTCTGGGAGGGCCTGTGTCGGGTTGTGGATTTGAGCTCCAGACAGTAGGTTTAGTGAACTCTGGGAGGGCCTGTGTCGGGTAGTGGACTCGAGCTCCAGACAATGGGTTTAGTGAACTATGGGAGGGCCTGTGTCGGGTAGTGGACTCCAGCTCCAGACAATGGGTTTAGTGAACTCTGGGAGGGCCTGTGTCGGGTAGTGGACTCTAGCTCCAGACAATGGGTTTAGTGAACTCTGGGAGGGCCTGTGTCGGGTAGTGGACTCTAGATCCAGACAATGGGTTTAGTGAACTCTGGGAGGGACTGTGTCGGGTAGTGGACTCCAGCTCCAGACAATGGGTTTAGTGAACTCTGGGATGGCCTGTGTCGGGTAGTGGACTCCAGCTCCAGACAATGGGTTTAGTGAACTCTGGGAGGGACTGTGTCGGGTAGTGGACTCCAGCTCCAGACAATGCATTTAGTGAACTCTGGGATGGCCTGTGTCGGGTTGTGGACTCGAGCTCCAGACAATGGGTTTAGTGAACTCTGGGAGGGCCTGTGTCGGGTAGTGGACTCGAGCACAGGACTCCAGCTCCAGACAACGGGTTTAGAGAGCTCTGGGAGGGCCTGTGTCAGGTAGTGGTCTCGAGCTCCAGACAATAGGTTTAGTGAACGCTGGGAGGGCCTGTGTAGGGTAGTGGACTCGAGCTCCAGACAATGGTTTAGTGAACTCTGGGAGGGCCTGTGTCGGGTAGTGGACTCTAGGTTAGCACTCGAGCTCCAGACAAAGGGTTTAGTGAACACTGGGAGGGCCTGTGTCGGGTAGTGGACTCCAGCTCCAGACAATGGGTTTAGTGAACTCTGGGAGGGCCTGTGTCGGGTAGTGGACTCCAGCTCCAGACAATGGGTTTAGTGAACTATGGGAGGGCCTGTGTCGGGTAGTGGACTCTAGCTCCAGACAATGGGTTTAGTGAACTCTGGGAGGGCCTGTGTCGGGTAGTGGACTCCAGCTCCAGACAATGGGTTTAGTGAACTCTGGGAGGGCCTGTGTCGGGTAGTGGACTCCAGCTCCAGACAATGGGTTTAGTGAACTCTGGGAGGGCCTGTGTCGGGTAGTGGACTCGAGCACAGGACTCCAGCTCCAGACAATGGGTTTAGTGAACTCTGGGAGGGCCTGTGTCGGGTAGTGGACTCCAGCTCCAGACAATGGGTTTAGTGAACTCTGGGAGGGCCTGTGTCGGGTAGTGGACTCTAGCTCCAGACAATGGGTTTAGTGAACTCTGGGAGGGCCTGTGTCGGGTAGTGGACTCTAGATCCAGACAATGGGTTTAGTGAACTCTGGGAGGGACTGTGTCGGGTAGTGGACTCCAGCTCCAGACAATGGGTTTAGTGAACTCTGGGATGGCCTGTGTCGGGTAGTGGACTCCAGCTCCAGACAATGGGTTTAGTGAACTCTGGGAGGGACTGTGTCGGGTAGTGGACTCCAGCTCCAGACAATGCATTTAGTGAACTCTGGGATGGCCTGTGTCGGGTTGTGGACTCGAGCTCCAGACAATGGGTTTAGTGAACTCTGGGAGGGCCTGTGTCGGGTAGTGGACTCGAGCACAGGACTCCAGCTCCAGACAACGGGTTTAGAGAGCTCTGGGAGGGCCTGTGTCAGGTAGTGGTCTCGAGCTCCAGACAATAGGTTTAGTGAACGGTGGGAGGGCCTGTGTAGGGTAGTGGACTCGAGCTCCAGACAATGGTTTAGTGAACTCTGGGAGGGCCTGTGTCGGGTAGTGGACTCTAGGTTAGCACTCGAGCTCCAGACAAAGGGTTTAGTGAACACTGGGAGGGCCTGTGTCGGGTAGTGGACTCCAGCTCCAGACAATGGGTTTAGTGAACTCTGGGAGGGCCTGTGTCGGGTAGTGGACTCCAGCTCCAGACAATGGGTTTAGTGAACTATGGGAGGGCCTGTGTGGGGTAGTGGACTCGATGACAGGACTCCAGCTCCAGACAACGGGTTTAGTGAACTCAGGGAGGGCCTGTGTCGTGTAGTGGACTCGAGCTCCAGACAATGCGTTTAGTGAACTCTGGGAGGGCCTGTGTCGGGTTGTGGACTCGAGCTCCAGATAATGGGTTTAGTGAACTCTGGGAGGGCCTGTGTCGGGTAGTGGACTCAAGCACAGGACTCCAGCTCCAGACAATGGGTTTAGTGAACTCTGGGAGGGGCTGTGTCGGGTAGTGCACTCCAGCTCCAGACAATGGGTTTAGTGAACTCTGGGAGGGCCTGTGTCGGGTAGTGGACTCTAGCTCCAGACAATGGGTTTAGTGAACTCTGGGAGGGCCTGTGTCGGGTAGTGGACTCTAGATCCAGACAATGGGTTTAGTGAACTCTGGGAGGGACTGTGTCGGGTAGTGGACTCCAGCTCCAGACAATGGGTTTAGTGAACTCTGGGAGGGCCTGTGTCGGGTAGTGGACTCCAGCTCCAGACAATGGGTTTAGTGAACTCTGGGAGGGACTGTGTCGGGTAGTGGACTCCAGCTCCAGACAATGCGTTTAGTGAACTCTGGGATGGCCTGTGTCGGGTTGTGGACTCGAGCTCCAGACAATGGGTTTAGTGAACTCTGGGAGGGCCTGTGTCGGGTAGTGGACTCGAGCACAGGACTCCAGCTCCAGACAACGGGTTTAGAGAGCTCTGGGAGGGCCTGTGTCAGGTAGTGGTCTCGAGCTCCAGACAATAGGTTTCGTGAACGCTGGGAGGGCCTGAGTAGGGTAGTGGACTCGAGCTCCAGACAATGGTTTAGTGAACTCTGGGAGGGCCTGTGTCGGGTAGTGGACTCTAGGTTAGCACTCGAGCTCCAGACAAAGGGTTTAGTGAACACTGGGAGGGCCTGTGTCGGGTAGTGGACTCCAGCTCCAGACAATGGGTTTAGTGAACTATGAGAGGGCCTGTGTGGGGTAGTGGACTCGATCACAGGACTCCAGCTCCAGACAATGGGTTTAGTGAACTCTTGGAGGGCCTGTGTCGGGTTGTGGACTCGAGCTCCAGACAATGGGTTTAGTGAACTCTGGGAGGGCCTGTGTTGGGTAGTGGACTCGAGTTCCAGACAATGGGTTTAGTGAACTCTGGGAGGGCCTGTGTCGGGTAGTGGACTCCAGCACAGGACTCCAGCTCCAGACAATGGGTTTAGTGAACTCTGGGTGGGCCTGCGTCGGGTAGTGGACTCTAGCTCCAGACAATGGGTTTAGTGAACTCTGGGAGGGCCTGTGTCGGGTAGTGGACTCCAGCTCCAGACAATGGGTTTGGTGAACTCTGGGAGGGCCTGTGTCGGGTAGTGGACTCCAGCTCCAGACAATGGGTTTAGTGAACTCTGGGAGGGCCTGTGTCGGGTAGTGGACTCGAGCACAGGACTCCAGCTCCAGTCAACGGGTTTAGAGAGCTCTGGGAGTGCCTGTGTAGGGTAGTGAACTCGAGCTCCAGACAATGGTTTAGTGAACTCTGGGAGGGCCTGTGTCGGGTACTGGACTTCAGCTCCAGACAATGGGTTTAGTGAACTATGGGAGGGCCTGTGTCGGGTAGTGGACTCAAGCACAGGACTCCAGCTCCAGACAATGGGTTTAGTGAACTCTGGGAGGGCCTGTGTCGGGTAGTGGACTCCAGCTCCAGACAATGGTTTTAGTGAACTCTGGGAGGGACTGTGTCGGGTAGTGGACTCCAGCTCCAGACAATGGGTTTAGTGAACTATGGGAGGGCCTGTGTCGGGTAGTGGACTCCAGCTCCAGACAATGGGTTTAGTGAACTCTGGGAGGGCCTGTGTCGGGTAGTGGACTCTAGCTCCAGACAATGGGTTTAGTGAACTCTGGGAGGGCCTGTGTCGGGTAGTGGACTCTAGATCCAGACAATGGGTTTAGTGAACTCTGGGAGGGAATGTGTCGGGTAGTGGACTCCAGCTCCAGACAATGGGTTTAGTGAACTCTGGGATGGCCTGTGTCGGGTAGTGGACTCCAGCTCCAGACAATGGGTTTAGTGAACTCTGGGAGGGACTCTGTCGGGTAGTGGACTCCAGCTCCAGACAATGCATTTAGTGAACTCTGGGATGGCCTGTGTCGGGTTGTGGACTCGAGCTCCAGACAATGGGTTTAGTGAACTCTGGGAGGGCCTGTGTCGGGTAGTGGACTCGAGCACAGGACTCCAGCTCCAGACAACGGGTTTAGAGAGCTCTGGGAGGGCCTGTGTCAGGTAGTGGTCTCGAGCTCCAGACAATAGGTTTAGTGAACGCTGGGAGGGCCTGTGTAGGGTAGTGGACTCGAGCTCCAGACAATGGTTTAGTGAACTCTGGGAGGGCCTGTGTCGGGTAGTGGACTCTAGGTTAGCACTCGAGCTCCAGACAAAGGGTTTAGTGAACACTGGGAGGGCCTGTGTCGGGTAGTGGACTCCAGCTCCAGACAATGGGTTTAGTGAACTCTGGGAGGGCCTGTGTCGGGTAGTGGACTCCAGCTCCAGACAATGGGTTTAGTGAACTATGGGAGGGCCTGTGTCGGGTAGTGGACTCTAGCTCCAGACAATGGGTTTAGTGAACTCTGGGAGGGCCTGTGTCGGGTAGTGGACTCCAGCTCCAGACAATGGGTTTAGTGAACTCTGGGAGGGCCTGTGTCGGGTAGTGGACTCCAGCTCCAGACAATGGGTTTAGTGAACTCTGGGAGGGCCTGTGTCGGGTAGTGGACTCGAGCACAGGACTCCAGCTCCAGACAATGGGTTTAGTGAACTCTGGGAGGGCCTGTGTCGGGTAGTGGACTCCAGCTCCAGACAATGGGTTTAGTGAACTCTGGGAGGGCCTGTGTCGGGTAGTGGACTCTAGCTCCAGACAATGGGTTTAGTGAACTCTGGGAGGGCCTGTGTCGGGTAGTGGACTCTAGATCCAGACAATGGGTTTAGTGAACTCTGGGATGGCCTGTGTCGGGTAGTAGACTCTAGCTCCAGACAATGGGTTTAGTGAACTCTGGGAGGGCCTGTGTCGGGTAGTGGACTCCAGCTCCAGACAATGGGTTTAGTGAACTCTGGGAGGGCCTGTGTCGGGTAGTGGACTCGAGCACAGGACTCCAGCTCCAGTCAACGGGTTTAGAGAACTCTGGGAGTGCCTGTGTAGGGTAGTGGACTCGAGCTCCAGACAATGGTTTAGTGAACTCTGGGAGGGCCTGTGTCGGGTACTGGACTTCAGCTCCAGACAATGGGTTTAGTGAACTATGGGAGGGCCTGTGTCGGGTAGTGGACTCAAGCACAGGACTCCAGCTCCAGACAATGGGTTTAGTGAACTCTGGGAGGGCCTGTGTCGGGTAGTGGACTCCAGCTCCAGACAATGGTTTTAGTGAACTCTGGGAGGGACTGTGTCGGGTAGTGGACTCCAGCTCCAGACAATGGGTTTAGTGAACTCTGGGGGGGCCTGTGTCGGGTAGTAGACTCTAGCTCCAGACAATGGGTTTAGTGAACTCTGGGAGGGCCTGTGTCGGGTAGTGGACTCCAGCTCCAGACAATGGGTTTAGTGAACTCTGGGAGGGCCTGTGTCGGGTAGTGGACTCGAGCACAGGACTCCAGCTCCAGTCAACGGGTTTAGAGAGCTCTGGGAGTGCCTGTGTAGGGTAGTGGACTCGAGCTCCAGACAATGGTTTAGTGAACTCTGGGAGGGCCTGTGTCGGGTACTGGACTTCAGCTCCAGACAATGGGTTTAGTGAACTATGGGAGGGCCTGTGTCGGGTAGTGGACTCAAGCACAGGACTCCAGCTCCAGACAATGGGTTTAGTGAACTCTGGGAGGGCCTGTGTCGGGTAGTGGACTCCAGCTCCAGACAATGGTTTTAGTGAACTCAGGGAGGGACTGTGTCGGGTAGTGGACTCCAGCTCCAGACAATGGGTTTAGTGAACTATGGGAGGGCCTGTGTCGGGTAGTGGACTCCAGCTCCAGACAATGGGTTTAGTGAACTCTGGGAGGGCCTGTGTCGGGTAGTGGACTCTAGCTCCAGACAATGGGTTTAGTGAACTCTGGGAGGGCCTGTGTCGGGTAGTAGACTCTAGATCCAGACAATGGGTTTAGTGAACTCTGGGAGGGACTGTGTCGGGTAGTGGACTCCAGCTCCAGACAATGGGTTTAGTGAACTCTGGGATGGCCTGTGTCGGGTAGTGGACTCCAGCTCCAGACAATGGGTTTAGTGAACTCTGGGAGGGACTGTGTCGGGTAGTGGACTCCAGCTCCAGACAATGCATTTAGTGAACTCTGGGATGGCCTGTGTCGGGTTGTGGACTCGAGCTCCAGACAATGGGTTTAGTGAACTCTGGGAGGGCCTGTGTCGGGTAGTGGACTCGAGCACAGGACTCCAGCTCCAGACAACGGGTTTAGAGAGCTCTGGGAGGGCCTGTGTCAGGTAGTGGTCTCGAGCTCCAGACAATAGGTTTAGTGAACGCTGGGAGGGCCTGTGTAGGGTAGTGGACTCGAGCTCCAGACAATGGTTTAGTGAACTCTGGGAGGGCCTGTGTCGGGTAGTGGACTCTAGGTTAGCACTCGAGCTCCAGACAAAGGGTTTAGTGAACACTGGGAGGGCCTGTGTCGGGTAGTGGACTCCAGCTCCAGACAATGGGTTTAGTGAACTCTGGGAGGGCCTGTGTCGGGTAGTGGACTCCAGCTCCAGACAATGGGTTTAGTGAACTATGGGAGGGCCTGTGTCGGGTAGTGGACTCTAGCTCCAGACAATGTGTTTAGTGAACTCTGGGAGGGCCTGTGTCGGGTAGTGGACTCCAGCTCCAGACAATGGGTTTAGTGAACTCTGGGAGGGCCTGTGTCGGGTAGTGGACTCCAGCTCCAGACAATGGGTTTAGTGAACTCTGGGAGGGCCTGTGTCGGGTAGTGGACTCGAGCACAGGACTCCAGCTCCAGACAATGGGTTTAGTGAACTCTGGGAGGGCCTGTGTCGGGTAGTGGACTCCAGCTCCAGACAATGGGTTTAGTGAACTCTGGGAGGGCCTGTGTCGGGTAGTGGACTCTAGCTCCAGACAATGGGTTTAGTGAACTCTGGGAGGGCCTGTGTCGGGTAGTGGACTCTAGATCCAGACAATGGGTTTAGTGAACTCTGGGAGGGACTGTGTCGGGTAGTGGACTCCAGCTCCAGACAATGGGTTTAGTGAACTCTGGGATGGCCTGTGTCGGGTAGTGGACTCCAGCTCCAGACAATGGGTTTAGTGAACTCTGGGAGGGACTGTGTCGGGTAGTGGACTCCAGCTCCAGACAATGCATTTAGTGAACTCTGGGATGGCCTGTGTCGGGTTGTGGACTCGAGCTCCAGACAATGGGTTTAGTGAACTCTGGGAGGGCCTGTGTCGGGTAGTGGACTCGAGCACAGGACTCCAGCTCCAGACAACGGGTTTAGAGAGCTCTGGGAGGGCCTGTGTCAGGTAGTGGTCTCGAGCTCCAGACAATAGGTTTAGTGAACGGTGGGAGGGCCTGTGTAGGGTAGTGGACTCGAGCTCCAGACAATGGTTTAGTGAACTCTGGGAGGGCCTGTGTCGGGTAGTGGACTCTAGGTTAGCACTCGAGCTCCAGACAAAGGGTTTAGTGAACACTGGGAGGGCCTGTGTCGGGTAGTGGACTCCAGCTCCAGACAATGGGTTTAGTGAACTCTGGGAGGGCCTGTGTCGGGTAGTGGACTCCAGCTCCAGACAATGGGTTTAGTGAACTATGGGAGGGCCTGTGTGGGGTAGTGGACTCGATGACAGGACTCCAGCTCCAGACAACGGGTTTAGTGAACTCAGGGAGGGCCTGTGTCGGGTAGTGGACTCGAGCTCCAGACAATGCGTTTAGTGAACTCTGGGAGGGCCTGTGTCGGGTTGTGGACTCGAGCTCCAGATAATGGGTTTAGTGAACTCTGGGAGGGCCTGTGTCGGGTAGTGGACTCAAGCACAGGACTCCAGCTCCAGACAATGGGTTTAGTGAACTCTGGGAGGGGCTGTGTCGGGTAGTGCACTCCAGCTCCAGACAATGGGTTTAGTGAACTCTGGGAGGGCCTGTGTCGGGTAGTGGACTCTAGCTCCAGACAATGGGTTTAGTGAACTCTGGGAGGGCCTGTGTCGGGTAGTGGACTCTAGATCCAGACAATGGGTTTAGTGAACTCTGGGAGGGACTGTGTCGGGTAGTGGACTCCAGCTCCAGACAATGGGTTTAGTGAACTCTGGGAGGGCCTGTGTCGGGTAGTGGACTCCAGCTCCAGACAATGGGTTTAGTGAACTCTGGGAGGGACTGTGTCGGGTAGTGGACTCCAGCTCCAGACAATGCGTTTAGTGAACTCTGGGATGGCCTGTGTCGGGTTGTGGACTCGAGCTCCAGACAATGGGTTTAGTGAACTCTGGGAGGGCCTGTGTCGGGTAGTGGACTCGAGCACAGGACTCCAGCTCCAGACAACGGGTTTAGAGAGCTCTGGGAGGGCCTGTGTCAGGTAGTGGTCTCGAGCTCCAGACAATAGGTTTAGTGAACGCTGGGAGGGCCTGAGTAGGGTAGTGGACTCGAGCTCCAGACAATGGTTTAGTGAACTCTGGGAGGGCCTGTGTCGGGTAGTGGACTCTAGGTTAGCACTCGAGCTCCAGACAAAGGGTTTAGTGAACACTGGGAGGGCCTGTTTCGGGTAGTGGACTCCAGCTCCAGACAATGGGTTTAGTGAACTATGAGAGGGCCTGTGTGGGGTAGTGGACTCGATCACAGGACTCCAGCTCCAGACAATGGGTTTAGTGAACTCTTGGAGGGCCTGTGTCGGGTTGTGGACTCGAGCTCCAGACAATGGGTTTAGTGAACTCTGGGAGGGCCTGTGTCGGGTAGTGGACTCGAGTTCCAGACAATGGGTTTAGTGAACTCTGGGAGGGCCTGTGTCGGGTAGTGGACTCCAGCACAGGACTCCAGCTCCAGACAATGGGTTTAGAGAACTCTGGGTGGGCCTGTGTCGGGTAGTGGACTCTAGCTCCAGACAATGGGTTTAGTGAACTCTGGGAGGGCCTGTGTCGGGTAGTGGACTCCAGCTCCAGACAATGGGTTTGGTGAACTCTGGGAGGGCCTGTGTCGGGTAGTGGACTCCAGCTCCAGACAATGGGTTTAGTGAACTCTGGGAGGGCCTGTGTCGGGTAGTGGACTCGAGCACAGGACTCCAGCTCCAGTCAACGGGTTTAGAGAGCTCTGGGAGTGCCTGTGTAGGGTAGTGGACTCGAGCTCCAGACAATGGTTTAGTGAACTCTGGGAGGGCCTGTGTCGGATACTGGACTTCAGCTCCAGACAATGGGTTTAGTGAACTATGGGAGGGCCTGTGTCGGGTAGTGGACTCAAGCACAGGACTCCAGCTCCAGACAATGGGTTTAGTGAACTCTGGGAGGGCCTGTGTCGGGTAGTGGACTCCAGCTCCAGACAATGGTTTTAGTGAACTCTGGGAGGGACTGTGTCGGGTAGTGGACTCCAGCTCCAGACAATGGGTTTAGTGAACTCTGGGGGGGCCTGTGTCGGGTAGTAGACTCTAGCTCCAGACAATGGGTTTAGTGAACTCTGGGAGGGCCTGTGTCGGGTAGTGGACTCCAGCTCCAGACAATGGGTTTAGTGAACTCTGGGAGGGCCTGTGTCGGGTAGTGGACTCCAGCACAGGACTCCAGCTCCAGACAACGGGTTTAGAGAGCTCTGGGAGGGCCTGTGTCAGGTAGTGGACTCGAGCTCCAGACAATAGGTTTAGTGAACGCTGGGAGGGCCTGTGTAGGTTAGTGGACTCGAGCTCCAGACAATGGTTTAGTGAACTCTGGGAGGGCCTGTGTCGGGTAGTGGACTCCAGCTCCAGACAATGGGTTTAGTGAACTATGGGAGGGCCTGTGTGGGGTAGTGGACTCGATGACAGGACTCCAGCTCCAGACAACGGGTTTAGTGAACTCAGGGAGGGCCTGTGTCGGGTAGTGGACTCAAACTCCAGACAATACGTTTAGTGAACTCTGGGAGGGCCTGTGTCGTGTAGTGGACTCGAGCTCCAGACAATGGGTTTAGAGAACTCTGGGAGGGTCTGTGTCGGGTAGTGCACTCGAGCTCCAGACAATGGGTTTAGTGAACAATGGGAGGGCCAGTGTCGGGTAGTGGACTCGAGCTCCAGACAATGGGTTCAGTGATCCCTGGGAGGGTCTGTGTCGGGTAGTGGTCTCGAGCACAGGACTCCAGTTCCAGACAATGCGTTTAGTGAACTCTGGGAGGTCCTGTGTCGGGTTGTGGACTCGAGCACAGGACTCGAGCTGCAGACAATGGGTTTAGTGAACTCTGGGAGGGCCTGTGTGGGGTTGTGGACTCGAGCTGCAGACAATGAGTTTTGTGAACTCTGGGAGGGCCTGGGTCGGGTAGTGGTCTCGAGCACAGGACTCCAGTTCCAGACAATGGGTTTAGTGAACTCTGGGAGGGCCTGTGTCGGGTTGTGGATTTGAGCTCCAGACAGTAGGTTTAGTGAACTCTGGGAGGGCCTGTGTCGGGTAGTGGACTCGAGCTCCAGACAATGGGTTTAGTGAACTATGGGAGGGCCTGTGTCGGGTAGTGGACTCGAGCTCCAGACAATGGGTTCAGTGAACTCTGGGAGGGCCTGTGTCGGGTAGTGGACTCGAGCTCAAAACAATGGGTTTAGTGAACTCTGGGAGGGCCTGTGTCGGGTAGTGGACTCGAGCTGCAGACAATGGGTTTAGAGAACTCTGGGAGGGCCTGTGTCGGGTAGTGGACTCGAGCACAGGACTCCAGCTCCAGACAATGGGTTTAGTGAACTCTGGGAGGGACTGTGTCGGGTAGTGGACTCCAGCTCCAGACAATGCGTTTAGTGAACTCTGGGAGGGCCTGTGTCGGGTTGTGGACTCGAGCTCCAGATAATGGGTTTAGTGAACTCTGGGAGGGCCTGTGTCGGGTAGTGGACTCAAGCACAGGACTCCAGCTCCAGACAATGGGTTTAGTGAACTCTGGGAGGGCCTGTGTCGGGTAGTGGACTCGAGCTCCAGACAATGGTTTAGTGAACTCTGGGAGGGCCTGTGTCGGGTAGTGGACTCTAGGTTAGCACTCGAGCTCCAGACAAAGGGTTTAGTGAACACTGGGTTGGCCTGTGTCGGGTAGTGGACTCCAGCTCCAGACAATGGGTTTAGTGAACTATGGGAGGGCCTGTGTGGGGTAGTGGACTCGATGACAGGACTCCAGCTCCAGACAACGGGTTTAGTGAACTCAGGGAGGGCCTGTGTCGGGTAGTGGACTCGAGCTCCAGACAATGCGTTTAGTGAACTCTGGGAGGGCCTGTGTCGGGTTGTGGACTCGAGCTCCAGATAATGGGTTTAGTGAACTCTGGGAGGGCCTGTGTCGGGTAGTGGACTCAAGCACAGGACTCCAGCTCCAGACAATGGGTTTAGTGAACTCTGGGAGGGGCTGTGTCGGGTAGTGCACTCCAGCTCCAGACAATGGGTTTAGTGAACTCTGGGAGGGCCTGTGTCGGATAGTGGACTCTAGCTCCAGACAATGGGTTTAGTGAACTCTGGGAGGGCCTGTGTCGGGTAGTGGACTCTAGATCCAGACAATGGGTTTAGTGAACTCTGGGAGGGACTGTGTCGGGTAGTGGACTCCAGCTCCAGACAATGGGTTTAGTGAACTCTGGGAGGGCCTGTGTCGGGTAGTGGACTCCAGCTCCAGACAATGGGTTTAGTGAACTCTGGGAGGGACTGTGTCGGGTAGTGGACTCCAGCTCCAGACAATGCGTTTAGTGAACTCTGGGATGGCCTGTGTCGGGTTGTGGACTCGAGCTCCAGACAATGGGTTTAGTGAACTCTGGGAGGGCCTGTGTCGGGTAGTGGACTCGAGCACAGGACTCCAGCTCCAGACAACGGGTTTAGAGAGCTCTGGGAGGGCCTGTGTCAGGTAGTGGTCTCGAGCTCCAGACAATAGGTTTAGTGAACGCTGGGAGGGCCTGAGTAGGGTAGTGGACTCGAGCTCCAGACAATGGTTTAGTGAACTCTGGGAGGGCCTGTGTCGGGTAGTGGACTCTAGGTTAGCACTCGAGCTCCAGACAAAGGGTTTAGTGAACACTGGGAGGGCCTGTGTCGGGTAGTGGACTCCAGCTCCAGACAATGGGTTTAGTGAACTATGAGAGGGCCTGTGTGGGGTAGTGGACTCGATCACAGGACTCCAGCTCCAGACAATGGGTTTAGTGAACTCTTGGAGGGCCTGTGTCGGGTTGTGGACTCGAGCTCCAGACAATGGGTTTAGTGAACTCTGGGAGGGCCTGTGTCGGGTAGTGGACTCGAGTTCCAGACAATGGGTTTAGTGAACTCTGGGAGGGCCTGTGTCGGGTAGTGGACTCCAGCACAGGACTCCAGCTCCAGACAATGGGTTTAGAGAACTCTGGGTGGGCCTGTGTCGGGTAGTGGACTCTAGCTCCAGACAATGGGTTTAGTGAACTCTGGGAGGGCCTGTGTCGGGTAGTGGACTCCAGCTCCAGACAATGGGTTTGGTGAACTCTGGGAGGGCCTGTGTCGGGTAGTGGACTCCAGCTCCAGACAATGGGTTTAGTGAACTCTGGGAGGGCCTGTGTCGGGTAGTGGACTCGAGCACAGGACTCCAGCTCCAGTCAACGGGTTTAGAGAGCTCTGGGAGTGCCTGTGTAGGGTAGTGGACTCGAGCTCCAGACAATGGTTTAGTGAACTCTGGGAGGGCCTGTGTCGGATACTGGACTTCAGCTCCAGACAATGGGTTTAGTGAACTATGGGAGGGCCTGTGTCGGGTAGTGGACTCAAGCACAGGACTCCAGCTCCAGACAATGGGTTTAGTGAACTCTGGGAGGGCCTGTGTCGGGTAGTGGACTCCAGCTCCAGACAATGGTTTTAGTGAACTCTGGGAGGGACTGTGTCGGGTAGTGGACTCCAGCTCCAGACAATGGGTTTAGTGAACTCTGGGGGGGCCTGTGTCGGGTAGTAGACTCTAGCTCCAGACAATGGGTTTAGTGAACTCTGGGAGGGCCTGTGTCGGGTAGTGGACTCCAGCTCCAGACAATGGGTTTAGTGAACTCTGGGAGGGCCTGTGTCGGGTAGTGGACTCCAGCACAGGACTCCAGCTCCAGACAACGGGTTTAGAGAGCTCTGGGAGGGCCTGTGTCAGGTAGTGGACTCGAGCTCCAGACAATAGGTTTAGTGAACGCTGGGAGGGCCTGTGTAGGTTAGTGGACTCGAGCTCCAGACAATGGTTTAGTGAACTCTGGGAGGGCCTGTGTCGGGTAGTGGACTCCAGCTCCAGACAATGGGTTTAGTGAACTATGGGAGGGCCTGTGTGGGGTAGTGGACTCGATGACAGGACTCCAGCTCCAGACAACGGGTTTAGTGAACTCAGGGAGGGCCTGTGTCGGGTAGTGGACTCAAACTCCAGACAATACGTTTAGTGAACTCTGGGAGGGCCTGTGTCGTGTAGTGGACTCGAGCTCCAGACAATGGGTTTAGAGAACTCTGGGAGGGTCTGTGTCGGGTAGTGCACTCGAGCTCCAGACAATGGGTTTAGTGAACAATGGGAGGGCCAGTGTCGGGTAGTGGACTCGAGCTCCAGACAATGGGTTCAGTGATCCCTGGGAGGGTCTGTGTCGGGTAGTGGTCTCGAGCACAGGACTCCAGTTCCAGACAATGCGTTTAGTGAACTCTGGGAGGTCCTGTGTCGGGTTGTGGACTCGAGCACAGGACTCGAGCTGCAGACAATGGGTTTAGTGAACTCTGGGAGGGCCTGTGTGGGGTTGTGGACTCGAGCTGCAGACAATGAGTTTTGTGAACTCTGGGAGGGCCTGGGTCGGGTAGTGGTCTCGAGCACAGGACTCCAGTTCCAGACAATGGGTTTAGTGAACTCTGGGAGGGCCTGTGTCGGGTTGTGGATTTGAGCTCCAGACAGTAGGTTTAGTGAACTCTGGGAGGGCCTGTGTCGGGTAGTGGACTCGAGCTCCAGACAATGGGTTTAGTGAACTATGGGAGGGCCTGTGTCGGGTAGTGGACTCGAGCTCCAGACAATGGGTTCAGTGAACTCTGGGAGGGCCTGTGTCGGGTAGTGGACTCGAGCTCAAAACAATGGGTTTAGTGAACTCTGGGAGGGCCTGTGTCGGGTAGTGGACTCGAGCTGCAGACAATGGGTTTAGAGAACTCTGGGAGGGCCTGTGTCGGGTAGTGGACTCGAGCACAGGACTCCAGCTCCAGACAATGGGTTTAGTGAACTCTGGGAGGGACTGTGTCGGGTAGTGGACTCCAGCTCCAGACAATGCGTTTAGTGAACTCTGGGAGGGCCTGTGTCGGGTTGTGGACTCGAGCTCCAGATAATGGGTTTAGTGAACTCTGGGAGGGCCTGTGTCGGGTAGTGGACTCAAGCACAGGACTCCAGCTCCAGACAATGGGTTTAGTGAACTCTGGGAGGGCCTGTGTCGGGTAGTGGACTCCAGCTCCAGACAATGGGTTTAGTGAACTCTGGGAGGGCCTGTGTCGGGTAGTGGACTCTAGCTCCAGACATTGGGTTTAGTGAACTCTGGGAGGGCCTGTGTCGGGTAGTGGACTCTAGATCCAGACAATGTGTTTAGTGAACTCTGGGAGTGACTGTGTCGGGTAGTGGACTCCAGCTCCAGACAATGGGTTTAGTGAACTCTGGGAGGGCCTGTGTCGGGTAGTGGACTCTAGCTCCAGACAATGGGTTTAGTGAACTCTGGGAGGGCCTGTGTCGGGTAGTGGACTCTAGATCCAGACAATGGGTTTAGTGAACTCTGGGAGGGACTGTGTCGGGTAGTGGACTCCAGCTCCAGACAATGGGTTTAGTGAACTCTGGGAGGGCCTGTGTCGGGTAGTGGACTCCAGCTCCAGACAATGGGTTTAGTGAACTCTGGGAGGGACTGTGTCGGGTAGTGGACTCCAGCTCCAGACAATGCGTTTAGTGAACTCTGGGATGGCCTGTGTCGGGTTGTCGACTCGAGCTCCAGACAATGGGTTTAGTGAACTCTGGGAGGGCCTGTGTCGGGTAGTGGACTCGAGCACAGGACTCCAGCTCCAGACAACGGGTTTAGAGAGCTCTGGGAGGGCCTGTGTCAGGTAGTGGTCTCGAGCTCCAGACAATAGGTTTAGTGAACGCTGGGAGGGCCTGAGTAGGGTAGTGGACTCGAGCTCCAGACAATGGTTTAGTGAACTCTGGGAGGGCCTGTGTCGGGTAGTGGACTCTAGGTTAGCACTCGAGCTCCAGACAAAGGGTTTAGTGAACACTGGGAGGGCCTGTGTCGGGTAGTGGACTCCAGCTCCAGACAATGGGTTTAGTGAACTATGAGAGGGCCTGTGTGGGGTAGTGGACTCGATCACAGGACTCCAGCTCCAGACAATGGGTTTAGTGAACTCTTGGAGGGCCTGTGTCGGGTTGTGGACTCGAGCTCCAGACAATGGGTTTAGTGAACTCTGGGAGGGCCTGTGTCGGGTAGTGGACTCGAGTTCCAGACAATGGGTTTAGTGAACTCTGGGAGGGCCTGTGTCGGGTAGTGGACTCCAGCACAGGACTCCAGCTCCAGACAATGGGTTTAGTGAACTCTGGGTGGGCCTGTGTCGGGTAGTGGACTCTAGCTCCAGACAATGGGTTTAGTGAACTCTGGGAGGGCCTGTGTCGGGTAGTGGACTCCAGCTCCAGACAATGGGTTTGGTGAACTCTGGGAGGGCCTGTGTCGGGTAGTGGTCTCCAGCTCCAGACAATGGGTTTAGTGAACTCTGGGAGGGCCTGTGTCGGGTAGTGGACTCGAGCACAGGACTCCAGCTCCAGTCAACGGGTTTAGAGAGCTCTGGGAGTGCCTGTGTAGGGTAGTGGACTCGAGCTCCAGACAATGCGTTTAGTGAACTCTGGGAGGGCCTGTGTCGGGTACTGGACTTCAGCTCCAGACAATGGGTTTAGTGAACTATGGGAGGGCCTGTGTCGGGTAGTGGACTCAAGCACAGGACTCCAGCTCCAGACAATGGGTTTAGTGAACTCTGGGAGGGCCTGTGTCGGGTAGTGGACTCCAGCTCCAGACAATGGTTTTAGTGAACTCTGGGAGGGACTGTGTCGGGTAGTGGACTCCAGCTCCAGACAATGGGTTTAGTGAACTCTGGGGGGGCCTGTGTCGGGTAGTAGACTCTAGCTCCAGACAATGGGTTTAGTGAACTCTGGGAGGGCCTGTGTCGGGTAGTGGACTCCAGCTCCAGACAATGGGTTTAGTGAACTCTGGGAGGGCCTGTGTCGGGTAGTGGACTCCAGCACAGGACTCCAGCTCCAGACAACGGGTTTAGAGAGCTCTGGGAGGGCCTGTGTCAGGTAGTGGACTCGAGCTCCAGACAATAGGTTTAGTGAACGCTGGGAGGGCCTGTGTAGGTTAGTGGACTCGAGCTCCAGACAATGGTTTAGTGAACTCTGGGAGGGCCTGTGTCGGGTAGTGGACTCCAGCTCCAGACAATGGGTTTAGTGAACTATGGGAGGGCCTGTGTGGGGTAGTGGACTCGATGACAGGACTCCAGCTCCAGACAACGGGTTTAGTGAACTCAGGGAGGGCCTGTGTCGGGTAGTGGACTCAAACTCCAGACAATACGTTTAGTGAACTCTGGGAGGGCCTGTGTCGTGTAGTGGACTCGAGCTCCAGACAATGGGTTTAGAGAACTCTGGGAGGGTCTGTGTCGGGTAGTGCACTCGAGCTCCAGACAATGGGTTTAGTGAACAATGGGAGGGCCTGTGTCGGGTAGTGGACTCGAGCTCCAGACAATGGGTTCAGTGATCCCTGGGAGGGTCTGTGTCGGGTAGTGGTCTCGAGCACAGGACTCCAGTTCCAGACAATGCGTTTAGTGAACTCTGGGAGGTCCTGTGTCGGGTTGTGGACTCGAGCACAGGACTCGAGCTGCAGACAATGGGTTTAGTGAACTCTGGGAGGGCCTGTGTGGGGTTGTGGACTCGAGCTGCAGACAATGAGTTTTGTGAACTCTGGGAGGGCCTGGGTCGGGTAGTGGTCTCGAGCACAGGACTCCAGTTCCAGACAATGGGTTTAGTGAACTCTGGGAGGGCCTGTGTCGGGTTGTGGATTTGAGCTCCAGACAGTAGGTTTAGTGAACTCTGGGAGGGCCTGTGTCGGGTAGTGGACTCGAGCTCCAGACAATGGGTTTAGTGAACTATGGGAGGGCCTGTGTCGGGTAGTGGACTCGAGCTCCAGACAATGGGTTCAGTGAACTCTGGGAGGGCCTGTGTCGGGTAGTGGACTCGAGCTCAAAACAATGGGTTTAGTGAACTCTGCGAGGGCCTGTGTCGGGTAGTGGACTCGAGCTGCAGACAATGGGTTTAGAGAACTCTGGGAGGGCCTGTGTCGGGTAGTGGACTCGAGCACAGGACTCCAGCTCCAGACAATGGGTTTAGTGAACTCTGGGAGGGACTGTGTCGGGTAGTGGACTCCAGCTCCAGACAATGCGTTTAGTGAACTCTGGGAGGGCCTGGGTCGGGTTGTGGACTCGAGCTCCAGATAATGGGTTTAGTGAACTCTGGGAGGGCCTGTGTCGGGTAGTGGACTCAAGCACAGGACTCCAGCTCCAGACAATGGGTTTAGTGAACTCTGGGAGGGCCTGTGTCGGGTAGTGGACTCCAGCTCCAGACAATGGGTTTAGTGAACTCTGGGAGGGCCTGTGTCGGGTAGTGGACTCTAGCTCCAGACATTGGGTTTAGTGAACTCTGGGAGGGCCTGTGTCGGGTAGTGGACTCTAGATCCAGACAATGGGTTTAGTGAACTCTGGGAGTGACTGTGTCGGGTAGTGGACTCCAGCTCCAGACAATGGGTTTAGTGAACTCTGGGAGGGCCTGTGTCGGGTAGTGGACTCTAGCTCCAGACAATGGGTTTAGTGAACTCTGGGAGGGCCTGTGTCGGGTAGTGGACTCTAGATCCAGACAATGGGTTTAGTGAACTCTGGGAGGGACTGTGTCGGGTAGTGGACTCCAGCTCCAGACAATGGGTTTAGTGAACTCTGGGAGGGCCTGTGTCGGGTAGTGGACTCCAGCTCCAGACAATGGGTTTAGTGAACTCTTGGAGGGACTGTGTCGGGTAGTGGACTCCAGCTCCAGACAATGCGTTTAGTGAACTCTGGGATGGCCTGTGTCGGGTTGTGGACTCGAGCTCCAGACAATGGGTTTAGTGAACTCTGGGAGGGCCTGTGTCGGGTAGTGGACTCGAGCACAGGACTCCAGCTCCAGACAACGGGTTTAGAGAGCTCTGGGAGGGCCTGTGTCAGGTAGTGGTCTCGAGCTCCAGACAATAGGTTTAGTGAACGCTGGGAGGGCCTGTGTAGGGTAGTGGACTCGAGCTCCAGACAATGGTTTAGTGAACTCTGGGAGGGCCTGTGTCGGGTAGTGGACTCTAGGTTAGCACTCGAGCTCCAGACAAAGGGTTTAGTGAACATTGGGAGGGCCTGTGTCGGGTAGTGGACTCCAGCTCCAGACAATGGGTTTAGTGAACTATGGGAGGGCCTGTGTGGGGTAGTGGACTCGATCACAGGACTCCAGCTCCAGACAATGGGTTTAGTGAACTCTTGGAGGGCCTCTGTCGGGTTGTGGACTCGAGCTCCAGACAATGGGTTTAGTGAACTCTGGGAGGGCCTGTGTCGGGTACTGGACTCGAGCACAGGACTCCAGCTCCAGACAATGGGTTTAGTGAACTCTGGGTGGGCCTGTGTCGGGTAGTGGACTCTAGCTCCAGACAATGGGTTTAGTGAACTCTGGGAGGGCCTGTGTCGGGTAGTGGACTCCAGCTCCAGACAATGGGTTTGGTGAACTCTGGGAGGGCCTGTGTCGGGTAGTGGACTCCAGCTCCAGACAATGGGTTTAGTGAACTCTGGGAGGGCCTGTGTCGGGTAGTGGACTCCAGCACAGGACTCCAGCTCCAGTCAACGGGTTTAGAGAGCTCTGGGAGGGCCTGTGTCAGGTAGTGGACTCGAGCTCCAGACAATAGGTTTAGTGAACGCTGGGAGGGCCTGTGTAGGGTAGTGGACTCGAGCTCCAGACAATGGTTTAGTGAACTCTGGGAGGGCCTGTGTCGGGTACTGGACTCCAGCTCCAGACAATGGGTTTAGTGAACTATGGGAGGGCCTGTGTCGGGTAGTGGACTCAAGCACACGACTCCAGCTCCAGACAATGGGTTTAGTGAACTCTGGGAGGGCCTGTGTCGGGTAGTGGACTCCAGCTCCAGACAATGGTTTTAGTGAACTCTGGGAGGGACTGTGTCGGGTAGTGGACTCCAGCTCCAGACAATGGGTTTAGTGAACTCTGGGAGGGCCTGTGTCGAGTAGTGGACTCTAGCTCCAGACAATGGGTTTAGTGAACTCTGGGAGGGCCTGTGTCCGGTAGTGGACTCCAGCTCCAGACAATGGGTTTAGGTAACTCTGGGAGGGCCTGTGTCGGGTAGTGGACTCCAGCTCCAGACAATGGGTTTATTGAACTCTGGGAGGGCCTGTGTCGGGTAGTGGACTCGAGCACAGGACTCCAGCTCCAGACAACGGGTTTAGAGAGCTCTGGGAGGGCCTGTGTCAGGTAGTGGACTCGAGCTCCAGACAATAGGTTTAGTGAACGCTGGGAGGGCCTGTGTAGGGTAGTGGACTCGAGCTCCAGACAATGGTTTAGTGAACTAAGGGAGGGCCTGTGTCGGGTAGTGGACTCCAGCTCCAGACAATGGGTTTAGTGAACTATGGGAGGGCCTGTGTCGGGTAGTGGACTCGAGCTCCAGACAATGGGATCAGTGAACCCTGGGAGGGTCTGTGTCGGGTAGTGGTCTCGAGCACAGGACTCCAGTTCCAGACAATGCGTTTAGTGAACTCTGGGAGGGCCTGTGTCGGGTTGTGGACTCGAGCACAGGACTCGAGCTGCAGACAATGGGTTTAGTGAACTCTGGGAGGGCCTGTGTGGGGTTGTGGACTCGAGCTGCAGACAATGAGTTTTGTGAACTCTGGGAGGGCCTGCGTCGGGTAGTGGTCTCGAGCACAGGACTCCAGTTCCAGACAATGGGTTTAGTGAACTCTGGGAGGGCCTGTGTCGGGTTGTGGATTTGAGCTCCAGACAGTAGGTTTAGTGAACTCTGGGAGGGCCTGTGTCGGGTAGTGGACTCGAGCTCCAGACAATGGGTTTAGTGAACTATGGGAGGGCCTGTGTAGTGTAGTGGACTCGAGCTCCAGACAATGGGTTCAGTGAACTCTGGGAGGGCCTGTGTCGGGTAGTGGACTCGAGCTCAAAACAATGGGTTTAGTGAACTCTGGGAGGGCCTGTGTCGGGTAGTGGACTCGAGCTGCAGACAATGGGTTTAGAGAACTCTGGGAGTGCCTGTGTCGGGTAGTGGACTCGAGCACAGGACTCCAGCTCCAGACAATGGGTTTAGTGAACGCTGGGAGGGACTGTGTCGGGTAGTGGACTCCAGCTCCAGACAATGCGTTTAGTGAACTATGGGAGGGCCTGTGTCGGGTTGTGGACTCGAGCTCCAGACAATGGGTTCAGTGAACCCTGGGAGGGTCTGTGTCGGGTAGTGGTCTCGAGCACAGGACTCCAGTTCCAGACAATGCGTTTAGTGAACTCTGGGAGGGCCTGTGTCGGGTTGTGGACTCGAGCACAGGACTCGAGCTGCAGACAATGGGTTTAGTGAACTCTGGGAGGGCCTGTGTGGGGTTGTGGACTCGAGCTGCAGACAATGAGTTTTGTGAACTCTGGGAGGGCCTGTGTCGGGTAGTGGTCTCGAGCACAGGACTCCAGTTCCAGACAATGGTTTTAGTGAACTCTGGGAGGGCCTGTGTCGGGTTGTGGATTTGAGCTCCAGACAGTAGGTTTAGTGAACTCTGGGAGGGCCTGTGTCGGGTAGTGGACTCGAGCTCCAGACAATGGGTTTAGTGAACTATGGGAGGGCCTGTGTCGGGTAGTGGACTCGAGCTCCAGACAATGGGTTCAGTGAACTCTGGGAGGGCCTGTGTCGGGTAGTGGACTCGAGCTCAAAACAATGGGTTTAGTGAACTCTGGGAGGGCCTGTGTCGGGTAGTGGACTCGAGCTGCAGACAATGGGTTTAGAGAACTCTGGGAGTGCCTGTGTCGGGTAGTGGACTCGAGCACAGGACTCCAGCTCCAGACAATGGGTTTAGTGAACTCTCGGAGGGACTGTGTCGGGTAGTGGACTCCAGCTCCAGACAATGCGTTTAGTGAACTCTGGGAGGGCCTGTGTCGGGTTGTGGACTCGAGCTCCAGATAATGGGTTTAGTGAACTCTGGGAGGGCCTGTGTCGGGTAGTGGACTCAAGCACAGGACTCCAGCTCCAGACAATGGGTTTAGTGAACTCTGGGAGGGCCTGTGTCGGGTAGTGGACTCCAGCTCCAGACAATGGGTTTAGTGAACTCTGGGAGGGCCTGTGTCGGGTAGTGGACTCTAGCTCCAGACATTGGGTTTAGTGAACTCTGGGAGGGCCTGTGTCGGGTAGTGGACTCTAGATCCAGACAATGGGTTTAGTGAACTCTGGGAGGGACTGTGTCGGGTAGTGGACTCCAGCTCCAGACAATGGGTTTAGTGAACTCTGGGAGGGCCTGTGTCGGGTAGTGGACTCTAGCTCCAGACAATGGGTTTAGTGAACTCTGGGAGGGCCTGTGTCGGGTAGTGGACTCTAGATGCAGACAATGGGTTTAGTGAACTCTGGGAGGGACTGTGTCGGGTAGTGGACTCCAGCTCCAGACAATGGGTTTAGTGAACTCTGGGAGGGCCTGTGTCGGGTAGTGGACTCCAGCTCCAGACAATGGGTTTAGTGAACTCTGGGAGGGACTGTGTCGGGTAGTGGACTCCAGCTCCAGACAATGCGTTTAGTGAACTCTGGGATGGCCTGTGTCGGGTTGTGGACTCGAGCTCCAGACAATGGGTTTAGTGAACTCTGGGAGGGCCTGTGTCGGGTAGTGGACTCGAGCACAGGACTCCAGCTCCAGACAACGGGTTTAGAGAGCTCTGGGAGGGCCTGTGTCAGGTAGTGGTCTCGAGCTCCAGACAATAGGTTTAGTGAACGCTGGGAGGGCCTGTGTAGGGTAGTGGACTCGAGCTCCAGACAATGGTTTAGTGAACTCTGGGAGGGCCTGTGTCGGGTAGTGGACTCTAGGTTAGCACTCGAGCTCCAGACAAAGGGTTTAGTGAACATTGGGAGGGCCTGTGTCGGGTAGTGGACTCCAGCTCCAGACAATGGGTTTAGTGAACTATGGGAGGGCCTGTGTGGGGTAGTGGACTCGATCACAGGACTCCAGCTCCAGACAATGGGTTTAGTGAACTCTTGGAGGGCCTGTGTCGGGTTGTGGACTCGAGCTCCAGACAATGGGTTTAGTGAACTCTGGGAGGGCCTGTGTCGGGTAGTGGACTCGAGCACAGGACTCCAGCTCCAGACAATGGGTTTAGTGAACTCTGGGTGGGCCTGTGTCGGGTAGTGGACTCTAGCTCCAGACAATGGGTTTAGTGAACTCTGGGAGGGCCTGTGTCGGGTAGTGGACTCCAGCTCCAGACAATGGGTTTGGTGAACTCTGGGAGGGCCTGTGTCGGGTAGTGGACTCCAGCTCCAGACAATGGGTTTAGTGAACTCTGGGAGGGCCTGTGTCGGGTAGTGGACTCCAGCACAGGACTCCAGCTCCAGTCAACGGGTTTAGAGAGCTCTGGGAGGGCCTGTGTCAGGTAGTGGACTCGAGCTCCAGACAATAGGTTTAGTGAACTCTGGGAGGGCCTGTGTAGGGTAGTGGACTCGAGCTCCAGACAATGGTTTAGTGAACTCTGGGAGGGCCTGTGTCGGGTACTGGACTCCAGCTCCAGACAATGGGTTTAGTGAACTATGGGAGGGCCTGTGTCGGGTAGTGGACTCAAGCACACGACTCCAGCTCCAGACAATGGGTTTAGTGAACTCTGGGAGGGCCTGTGTCGGGTAGTGGACTCCAGCTCCAGACAATGGTTTTAGTGAACTCTGGGAGGGCCTGTGTCGGGTAGTGGACTCGAGCTCCAGACAATGGGTTTAGTGAACTCTGGGAGGGCCTGTGTCCGGTAGTGGACTCCAGCTCCAGACAATGGGTTTAGGTAACTCTGGGAGGGCCTGTGTCGGGTAGTGGACTCCAGCTCCAGACAATGGGTTTAGTGAACTCTGGGAGGGCCTGTGTCGGGTAGTGGACTCGAGCACAGGACTCCAGCTCCAGACAACGGGTTTAGAGAGCTCTGGGAGGGCCTGTGTCAGGTAGTGGACTCGAGCTCCAGACAATAGGTTTGGTGAACGCTGGGAGGGCCTGTGTAGGGTAGTGGACTCGAGCTCCAGACAATGGTTTAGTGAACTAAGGGAGGGCCTGTGTCGGGTAGTGGACTCCAGCTCCAGACAATGGGTTTAGTGAACTATGGGAGGGCCTGTGTCGGGTAGTGGACTCGAGCTCCAGACAATGGGTTCAGTGAACCCTGGGAGGGTCTGTGTCGGGTAGTGGTCTCGAGCACAGGACTCCAGTTCCAGACAATGCGTTTAGTGAACTCTGGGAGGGCCTGTGTCGGGTTGTGGACTCGAGCACAGGACTCGAGCTGCAGACAATGGGTTTAGTGAACTCTGGGAGGGCCTGTGTGGGGTTGTGGACTCGAGCTGCAGACAATGGGTTTTGTGAACTCTGGAAGGGCCTGTGTCGGGTAGTGGTCTCGAGCACAGGACTCCAGTTTCAGACAATGGGTTTAGTGAACTCTGGGAGGGCCTCTGTCGGGATGTGGATTTGAGCTCCAGACAGTAGGTTTAGTGAACTCTGGGAGGGCCTGTGTCGGGTAGTGGACTCGAGCTCCAGACAATGGGTTTAGTGAACTATGGGAGGGCCTGTGTCGGGTAGTGGACTCGAGCTCCAGACAATGGGTTCAGTGAACTCTGGGAGGGCCTGTGTCGGGTAGTGGACTCGAGCTCAAAACAATGGGTTTAGTGAACTCTGGGAGGGCCTGTGTCGGGTAGTGGACTCGAGCTGCAGACAATGGGTTTAGAGAACTCTGGGAGGGCCTGTGTCGGGTAGTGGACTCGAGCACAGGACTCCAGCTACAGACAATGGGTTTAGTGATCTCTGGGAGGGACTGTGTCGGGTAGTGGACTCGAGCTCAAAACAATGGGTTTAGTGAACTCTGGGAGGGCCTGTGTCGGGTAGTGGACTCGAGCTGCAGACAATGGGTTTAGAGAACTCTGGGAGTGCCTGTGTCGGGTAGTGGACTCGAGCACAGGACTCCAGCTCCAGACAATGGGTTTAGTGAACTCTCGGAGGGACTGTGTCGGGTAGTGGACTCCAGCTCCAGACAATGCGTTTAGTGAACTCTGGGAGGGCCTGTGTCGGGTTGTGGACTCGAGCTCCAGATAATGGGTTTAGTGAACTCTGGGAGGGCCTGTGTCGGGTAGTGGACTCAAGCACAGGACTCCAGCTCCAGACAATGGGTTTAGTGAACTCTGGGAGGGCCTGTGTCGGGTAGTGGACTCCAGCTCCAGACAATGGGTTTAGTGAACTCTGGGAGGGCCTGTGTCGGGTAGTGGACTCTAGCTCCAGACATTGGGTTTAGTGAACTCTGGGAGGGCCTGTGTCGGGTAGTGGACTCTAGATCCAGACAATGGGTTTAGTGAACTCTGGGAGGGACTGTGTCGGGTAGTGGACTCCAGCTCCAGACAATGGGTTTAGTGAACTCTGGGAGGGCCTGTGTCGGGTAGTGGACTCTAGCTCCAGACAATGGGTTTAGTGAACTCTGGGAGGGCCTGTGTCGGGTAGTGGACTCTAGATGCAGACAATGGGTTTAGTGAACTCTGGGAGGGACTGTGTCGGGTAGTGGACTCCAGCTCCAGACAATGGGTTTAGTGAACTCTGGGAGGGCCTGTGTCGGGTAGTGGACTCCAGCTCCAGACAATGGGTTTAGTGAACTCTGGGAGGGACTGTGTCGGGTAGTGGACTCCAGCTCCAGACAATGCGTTTAGTGAACTCTGGGATGGCCTGTGTCGGGTTGTGGACTCGAGCTCCAGACAATGGGTTTAGTGAACTCTGGGAGGGCCTGTGTCGGGTAGTGGACTCCAGCTCCAGACAATGGGTTTGGTGAACTCTGGGAGGGCCTGTGTCGGGTAGTGGACTCCAGCTCCAGACAATGGGTTTAGTGAACTCTGGGAGGGCCTGTGTCGGGTAGTGGACTCCAGCACAGGACTCCAGCTCCAGTCAACGGGTTTAGAGAGCTCTGGGAGGGCCTGTGTCAGGTAGTGGACTCGAGCTCCAGACAATAGGTTTAGTGAACTCTGGGAGGGCCTGTGTAGGGTAGTGGACTCGAGCTCCAGACAATGGTTTAGTGAACTCTGGGAGGGCCTGTGTCGGGTACTGGACTCCAGCTCCAGACAATGGGTTTAGTGAACTATGGGAGGGCCTGTGTCGGGTAGTGGACTCAAGCACACGACTCCAGCTCCAGACAATGGGTTTAGTGAACTCTGGGAGGGCCTGTGTCGGGTAGTGGACTCCAGCTCCAGACAATGGTTTTAGTGAACTCTGGGAGGGCCTGTGTCGGGTAGTGGACTCGAGCTCCAGACAATGGGTTTAGTGAACTCTGGGAGGGCCTGTGTCCGGTAGTGGACTCCAGCTCCAGACAATGGGTTTAGGTAACTCTGGGAGGGCCTGTGTCGGGTAGTGGACTCCAGCTCCAGACAATGGGTTTAGTGAACTCTGGGAGGGCCTGTGTCGGGTAGTGGACTCGAGCACAGGACTCCAGCTCCAGACAACGGGTTTAGAGAGCTCTGGGAGGGCCTGTGTCAGGTAGTGGACTCGAGCTCCAGACAATAGGTTTGGTGAACGCTGGGAGGGCCTGTGTAGGGTAGTGGACTCGAGCTCCAGACAATGGTTTAGTGAACTAAGGGAGGGCCTGTGTCGGGTAGTGGACTCCAGCTCCAGACAATGGGTTTAGTGAACTATGGGAGGGCCTGTGTCGGGTAGTGGACTCGAGCTCCAGACAATGGGTTCAGTGAACCCTGGGAGGGTCTGTGTCGGGTAGTGGTCTCGAGCACAGGACTCCAGTTCCAGACAATGCGTTTAGTGAACTCTGGGAGGGCCTGTGTCGGGTTGTGGACTCGAGCACAGGACTCGAGCTGCAGACAATGGGTTTAGTGAACTCTGGGAGGGCCTGTGTGGGGTTGTGGACTCGAGCTGCAGACAATGGGTTTTGTGAACTCTGGAAGGGCCTGTGTCGGGTAGTGGTCTCGAGCACAGGACTCCAGTTTCAGACAATGGGTTTAGTGAACTCTGGGAGGGCCTCTGTCGGGATGTGGATTTGAGCTCCAGACAGTAGGTTTAGTGAACTCTGGGAGGGCCTGTGTCGGGTAGTGGACTCGAGCTCCAGACAATGGGTTTAGTGAACTATGGGAGGGCCTGTGTAGGGTAGTGGACTCGAGCTCCAGACAATGGTTTAGTGAACTCTGGGAGGGCCTGTGTCGGGTAGTGGACTCTAGGTTAGCACTCGAGCTCCAGACAAAGGGTTTAGTGAACATTGGGAGGGCCTGTGTCGGGTAGTGGACTCCAGCTCCAGACAATGGGTTTAGTGAACTATGGGAGGGCCTGTGTGGGGTAGTGGACTCGATCACAGGACTCCAGCTCCAGACAATGGGTTTAGTGAACTCTTGGAGGGCCTGTGTCGGGTTGTGGACTCGAGCTCCAGACAATGGGTTTAGTGAACTCTGGGAGGGCCTGTGTCGGGTAGTGGACTCGAGCACAGGACTCCAGCTCCAGACAATGGGTTTAGTGAACTCTGGGTGGGCCTGTGTCGGGTAGTGGACTCTAGCTCCAGACAATGGGTTTAGTGAACTCTGGGAGGGCCTGTGTCGGGTAGTGGACTCCAGCTCCAGACAATGGGTTTGGTGAACTCTGGGAGGGCCTGTGTCGGGTAGTGGACTCCAGCTCCAGACAATGGGTTTAGTGAACTCTGGGAGGGCCTGTGTCGGGTAGTGGACTCCAGCACAGGACTCCAGCTCCAGTCAACGGGTTTAGAGAGCTCTGGGAGGGCCTGTGTCAGGTAGTGGACTCGAGCTCCAGACAATAGGTTTAGTGAACTCTGGGAGGGCCTGTGTAGGGTAGTGGACTCGAGCTCCAGACAATGGTTTAGTGAACTCTGGGAGGGCCTGTGTCGGGTACTGGACTCCAGCTCCAGACAATGGGTTTAGTGAACTATGGGAGGGCCTGTGTCGGGTAGTGGACTCAAGCACACGACTCCAGCTCCAGACAATGGGTTTAGTGAACTCTGGGAGGGCCTGTGTCGGGTAGTGGACTCCAGCTCCAGACAATGGTTTTAGTGAACTCTGGGAGGGCCTGTGTCGGGTAGTGGACTCGAGCTCCAGACAATGGGTTTAGTGAACTCTGGGAGGGCCTGTGTCCGGTAGTGGACTCCAGCTCCAGACAATGGGTTTAGGTAACTCTGGGAGGGCCTGTGTCGGGTAGTGGACTCCAGCTCCAGACAATGGGTTTAGTGAACTCTGGGAGGGCCTGTGTCGGGTAGTGGACTCGAGCACAGGACTCCAGCTCCAGACAACGGGTTTAGAGAGCTCTGGGAGGGCCTGTGTCAGGTAGTGGACTCGAGCTCCAGACAATAGGTTTGGTGAACGCTGGGAGGGCCTGTGTAGGGTAGTGGACTCGAGCTCCAGACAATGGTTTAGTGAACTAAGGGAGGGCCTGTGTCGGGTAGTGGACTCCAGCTCCAGACAATGGGTTTAGTGAACTATGGGAGGGCCTGTGTCGGGTAGTGGACTCGAGCTCCAGACAATGGGTTCAGTGAACCCTGGGAGGGTCTGTGTCGGGTAGTGGTCTCGAGCACAGGACTCCAGTTCCAGACAATGCGTTTAGTGAACTCTGGGAGGGCCTGTGTCGGGTTGTGGACTCGAGCACAGGACTCGAGCTGCAGACAATGGGTTTAGTGAACTCTGGGAGGGCCTGTGTGGGGTTGTGGACTCGAGCTGCAGACAATGGGTTTTGTGAACTCTGGAAGGGCCTGTGTCGGGTAGTGGTCTCGAGCACAGGACTCCAGTTTCAGACAATGGGTTTAGTGAACTCTGGGAGGGCCTCTGTCGGGATGTGGATTTGAGCTCCAGACAGTAGGTTTAGTAAACTCTGGGAGGGCCTGTGTCGGGTAGTGGACTCGAGCTCCAGACAATGGGTTTAGTGAACTATGGGAGGGCCTGTGTCGGGTAGTGGACTCGAGCTCCAGACAATGGGTTCAGTGAACTCTGGGAGGGCCTGTGTCGGGTAGTGGACTCGAGCTCAAAACAATGGGTTTAGTGAACTCTGGGAGGGCCTGTGTCGGGTAGTGGACTCGAGCTGCAGACAATGGGTTTAGAGAACTCTGGGAGGGCCTGTGTCGGGTAGTGGACTCGAGCACAGGACTCCAGCTACAGACAATGGGTTTAGTGATCTCTGGGAGGGACTGTGTCGGGTAGTGGACTCGAGCTCAAAACAATGGGTTTAGTGAACTCTGGGAGGGCCTGTGTCGGGTAGTGGACTCGAGCAGCAGACAATGGGTTTAGAGAACTCTGGGAGTGCCTGTGTCGGGTAGTGGACTCGAGCACAGGACTCCAGCTCCAGACAATGGGTTTAGTGAACTCTCGGAGGGACTGTGTCGGGTAGTGGACTCCAGCTCCAGACAATGCGTTTAGTGAACTCTGGGAGGGCCTGTGTCGGGTTGTGGACTCGAGCTCCAGATAATGGGTTTAGTGAACTCTGGGAGGGCCTGTGTCGGGTAGTGGACTCAAGCACAGGACTCCAGCTCCAGACAATGGGTTTAGTGAACTCTGGGAGGGCCTGTGTCGGGTAGTGGACTCCAGCTCCAGACAATGGGTTTAGTGAACTCTGGGAGGGCCTGTGTCGGGTAGTGGACTCTAGCTCCAGACATTGGGTTTAGTGAACTCTGGGAGGGCCTGTGTCGGGTAGTGGACTCTAGATCCAGACAATGGGTTTAGTGAACTCTGGGAGGGACTGTGTCGGGTAGTGGACTCCAGCTCCAGACAATGGGTTTAGTGAACTCTGGGAGGGCCTGTGTCGGGTAGTGGACTCTAGCTCCAGACAATGGGTTTAGTGAACTCTGGGAGGGCCTGTGTCGGGTAGTGGACTCTAGATGCAGACAATGGGTTTAGTGAACTCTGGGAGGGACTGTGTCGGGTAGTGGACTCCAGCTCCAGACAATGGGTTTAGTGAACTCTGGGAGGGCCTGTGTCGGGTAGTGGACTCCAGCTCCAGACAATGGGTTTAGTGAACTCTGGGAGGGACTGTGTCGGGTAGTGGACTCCAGCTCCAGACAATGCGTTTGGTGAACTCTGGGAGGGCCTGTGTCGGGTAGTGGACTCCAGCTCCAGACAATGGGTTTAGTGAACTCTGGGAGGGCCTGTGTCGGGTAGTGGACTCCAGCACAGGACTCCAGCTCCAGTCAACGGGTTTAGAGAGCTCTGGGAGGGCCTGTGTCAGGTAGTGGACTCGAGCTCCAGACAATAGGTTTAGTGAACTCTGGGAGGGCCTGTGTAGGGTAGTGGACTCGAGCTCCAGACAATGGTTTAGTGAACTCTGGGAGGGCCTGTGTCGGGTACTGGACTCCAGCTCCAGACAATGGGTTTAGTGAACTATGGGAGGGCCTGTGTCGGGTAGTGGACTCAAGCACACGACTCCAGCTCCAGACAATGGGTTTAGTGAACTCTGGGAGGGCCTGTGTCGGGTAGTGGACTCCAGCTCCAGACAATGGTTTTAGTGAACTCTGGGAGGGCCTGTGTCGGGTAGTGGACTCGAGCTCCAGACAATGGGTTTAGTGAACTCTGGGAGGGCCTGTGTCCGGTAGTGGACTCCAGCTCCAGACAATGGGTTTAGGTAACTCTGGGAGGGCCTGTGTCGGGTAGTGGACTCCAGCTCCAGACAATGGGTTTAGTGAACTCTGGGAGGGCCTGTGTCGGGTAGTGGACTCGAGCACAGGACTCCAGCTCCAGACAACGGGTTTAGAGAGCTCTGGGAGGGCCTGTGTCAGGTAGTGGACTCGAGCTCCAGACAATAGGTTTGGTGAACGCTGGGAGGGCCTGTGTAGGGTAGTGGACTCGAGCTCCAGACAATGGTTTAGTGAACTAAGGGAGGGCCTGTGTCGGGTAGTGGACTCCAGCTCCAGACAATGGGTTTAGTGAACTATGGGAGGGCCTGTGTCGGGTAGTGGACTCGAGCTCCAGACAATGGGTTCAGTGAACCCTGGGAGGGTCTGTGTCGGGTAGTGGTCTCGAGCACAGGACTCCAGTTCCAGACAATGCGTTTAGTGAACTCTGGGAGGGCCTGTGTCGGGTTGTGGACTCGAGCACAGGACTCGAGCTGCAGACAATGGGTTTAGTGAACTCTGGGAGGGCCTGTGTGGGGTTGTGGACTCGAGCTGCAGACAATGGGTTTTGTGAACTCTGGAAGGGCCTGTGTCGGGTAGTGGTCTCGAGCACAGGACTCCAGTTTCAGACAATGGGTTTAGTGAACTCTGGGAGGGCCTCTGTCGGGATGTGGATTTGAGCTCCAGACAGTAGGTTTAGTGAACTCTGGGAGGGCCTGTGTCGGGTAGTGGACTCGAGCTCCAGACAATGGGTTTAGTGAACTATGGGAGGGCCTGTGTCGGGTAGTGGACTCGAGCTCCAGACAATGGGTTCAGTGAACTCTGGGAGGGCCTGTGTCGGGTAGTGGACTCGAGCTCAAAACAATGGGTTTAGTGAACTCTGGGAGGGCCTGTGTCGGGTAGTGGACTCCAGCTCCAGACAATGGGTTTAGTGAACTCTGGGAGGGCCTGTGTCGGGTAGTGGACTCCAGCTCCAGACAATGGGTTTAGTGAACTCTGGGAGGGCCTGTGTCGGGTAGTGGACTCCAGCTCCAGACAATGGGTTTAGTGAACTCTGGGAGGGCCTGTGTCGGGTAGTGGACTCTAGATGCAGACAATGGGTTTAGTGAACTCTGGGAGGGACTGTGTCGGGTAGTGGACTCCAGCTCCAGACAATGGGTTTAGTGAACTCTGGGAGGGCCTGTGTCGGGTAGTGGACTCCAGCTCCAGACAATGGGTTTAGTGATCTCTGGGAGGGACTGTGTCGGGTAGTGGACTCGAGCTCAAAACAATGGGTTTAGTGAACTCTGGGAGGGCCTGTGTCGGGTAGTGGACTCGAGCTGCAGACAATGGGTTTAGAGAACTCTGGGAGTGCCTGTGTCGGGTAGTGGACTCGAGCACAGGACTCCAGCTCCAGACAATGGGTTTAGTGAACTCTCGGAGGGACTGTGTCGGGTAGTGGACTCCAGCTCCAGACAATGCGTTTAGTGAACTCTGGGAGGGCCTGTGTCGGGTTGTGGACTCGAGCTCCAGATAATGGGTTTAGTGAACTCTGGGAGGGCCTGTGTCGGGTAGTGGACTCAAGCACAGGACTCCAGCTCCAGACAATGGGTTTAGTGAACTCTGGGAGGGCCTGTGTCGGGTAGTGGACTCCAGCTCCAGACAATGGGTTTAGTGAACTCTGGGAGGGCCTGTGTCGGGTAGTGGACTCTAGCTCCAGACATTGGGTTTAGTGAACTCTGGGAGGGCCTGTGTCGGGTAGTGGACTCTAGATCCAGACAATGGGTTTAGTGAACTCTGGGAGGGACTGTGTCGGGTAGTGGACTCCAGCTCCAGACAATGGGTTTAGTGAACTCTGGGAGGGCCTGTGTCGGGTAGTGGACTCTAGCTCCAGACAATGGGTTTAGTGAACTCTGGGAGGGCCTGTGTCGGGTAGTGGACTCTAGATGCAGACAATGGGTTTAGTGAACTCTGGGAGGGACTGTGTCGGGTAGTGGACTCCAGCTCCAGACAATGGGTTTAGTGAACTCTGGGAGGGCCTGTGTCGGGTAGTGGACTCGAGCTCCAGACAATGGGTTTAGTGAACTCTGGGAGGGACTGTGTCGGGTAGTGGACTCCAGCTCCAGACAATGCGTTTAGTGAACTCTGGGATGGCCTGTGTCGGGTTGTGGACTCGAGCTCCAGACAATGGGTTTAGTGAACTCTGGGAGGGCCTGTGTCGGGTAGTGGACTCGAGCACAGGACTCCAGCTCCAGACAACGGGTTTAGAGAGCTCTGGGAGGGCCTGTGTCAGGTAGTGGTCTCGAGCTCCAGACAATAGGTTTAGTGAACGCTGGGAGGGCCTGTGTAGGGTAGTGGACTCGAGCTCCACACAATGGTTTAGTGAACTCTGGGAGGGCCTGTGTCGGGTAGTGGACTCTAGGTTAGCACTCGAGCTCCAGACAAAGGGTTTAGTGAACATTGGGAGGGCCTGTGTCGGGTAGTGGACTCCAGCTCCAGACAATGGGTTTAGTGAACTATGGGAGGGCCTGTGTGGGGTAGTGGACTCGATCACAGGACTCCAGCTCCAGACAATGGGTTTAGTGAACTCTTGGAGGGCCTGTGTCGGGTTGTGGACTCGAGCTCCAGACAATGGGTTTAGTGAACTCTGGGAGGGCCTGTGTCGGGTAGTGGACTCGAGCACAGGACTCCAGCTCCAGACAATGGGTTTAGTGAACTCTGGGTGGGCCTGTGTCGGGTAGTGGACTCTAGCTCCAGACAATGGGTTTAGTGAACTCTGGGAGGGCCTGTGTCGGGTAGTGGACTCCAGCTCCAGACAATGGGTTTGGTGAACTCTGGGAGGGCCTGTGTCGGGTAGTGGACTCCAGCTCCAGACAATGGGTTTAGTGAACTCTGGGAGGGCCTGTGTCGGGTAGTGGACTCCAGCACAGGACTCCAGCTCCAGTCAACGGGTTTAGAGAGCTCTGGGAGGGCCTGTGTCAGGTAGTGGACTCGAGCTCCAGACAATAGGTTTAGTGAACTCTGGGAGGGCCTGTGTAGGGTAGTGGACTCGAGCTCCAGACAATGGTTTAGTGAACTCTGGGAGGGCCTGTGTCGGGTACTGGACTCCAGCTCCAGACAATGGTTTAGTGAACTATGGGAGGGCCTGTGTCGGGTAGTGGACTCAAGCACACGACTCCAGCTCCAGACAATGGGTTTAGTGAACTCTGGGAGGGCCTGTGTCGGGTAGTGGACTCCAGCTCCAGACAATGGTTTTAGTGAACTCTGGGAGGGCCTGTGTCGGGTAGTGGACTCGAGCTCCAGACAATGGGTTTAGTGAACTCTGGGAGGGCCTGTGTCCGGTAGTGGACTCCAGCTCCAGACAATGGGTTTAGGTAACTCTGGGAGGGCCTGTGTCGGGTAGTGGACTCCAGCTCCAGACAATGGGTTTAGTGAACTCTGGGAGGGCCTGTGTCGGGTAGTGGACTCGAGCACAGGACTCCAGCTCCAGACAACGGGTTTAGAGAGCTCTGGGAGGGCCTGTGTCAGGTAGTGGACTCGAGCTCCAGACAATAGGTTTGGTGAACGCTGGGAGGGCCTGTGTAGGGTAGTGGACTCGAGCTCCAGACAATGGTTTAGTGAACTAAGGGAGGGCCTGTGTCGGGTAGTGGACTCCAGCTCCAGACAATGGGTTTAGTGAACTATGGGAGGGCCTGTGTCGGGTAGTGGACTCGAGCTCCAGACAATGGGTTCAGTGAACCCTGGGAGGGTCTGTGTCGGGTAGTGGTCTCGAGCACAGGACTCCAGTTCCAGACAATGCGTTTAGTGAACTCTGGGAGGGCCTGTGTCGGGTTGTGGACTCGAGCACAGGACTCGAGCTGCAGACAATGGGTTTAGTGAACTCTGGGAGGGCCTGTGTGGGGTTGTGGACTCGAGCTGCAGACAATGGGTTTTGTGAACTCTGGAAGGGCCTGTGTCGGGTAGTGGTCTCGAGCACAGGACTCCAGTTTCAGACAATGGGTTTAGTGAACTCTGGGAGGGCCTCTGTCGGGATGTGGATTTGAGCTCCAGACAGTAGGTTTAGTGAACTCTGGGAAAGCCTGTGTCGGGTAGTGGACTCGAGCTCCAGACAATGGGTTTAGTGAACTATGGGAGGGCCTGTGTCGGGTAGTGGACTCGAGCTCCAGACAATGGGTTCAGTGAACTCTGGGAGGGCCTGTGTCGGGTAGTGGACTCGAGCTCAAAACAATGGGTTTAGTGAACTCTGGGAGGGCCTGTGTCGGGTAGTGGACTCGAGCTGCAGACAATGGGTTTAGAGAACTCTGGGAGGGCCTGTGTCGGGTAGTGGACTCGAGCACAGGACTCCAGCTACAGACAATGGGTTTAGTGATCTCTGGGAGGGACTGTGTCGGGTAGTGGACTCCAGCTCCAGACAATACGATTAGTGAACTCTGGGAGGGCCTGTGTCGGGTTGTGGACTCGAGCTCCAGATAACGGCTTTAGTGAACTCTGGGAGGGCCTGTGTCGGGTAGTGGACTCAAGCACAGGACTCCAGCTCCAGACAATGGGTTTAGTGAACTCTGGGAGGGCCGGTGTCGGGTAGTGGACTCCAGCTCCAGACAATGGGTTTAGTGAACTCTGGGAGGGCCTGCGTCGGGTAGTGGACTCTAGCTCCAGACAATGGGTTTAGTGAACTCTGGGAGGGCCTGTGTCGGGTAGTGGACTCTAGATCCCGACAATGGGTTTAGTGAACTCTGGGAGGGACTGTGTCGGGTAGTGGACTCCAGCTCCAGACAATGGGTTTAGTGAACTCTGGGAGGGCCTGTGTCGGGTAGTGGACTCCAGCTCCAGACAATGGGTTTAGTGAACTCTGGGAGGGACTGTGTCGGGTAGTGGACTCCAGCTCCAGACAATGCGTTTAGTGAACTCTGGGATGGCCTGTGTCGGGTTGTGGACTCGAGCTCCAGACAATGGGTTTAGTGAACTCTGGGAGGGCCTGTGTCGGGTAGTGGACTCGAGCACAGGACTCCAGCTCCAGACAACGGGTTTAGAGAGCTCTGGGAGGGCCTGTGTCAGGTAGTGGTCTCGAGCTCCAGACAATAGGTTTAGTGAACGCTGGGAGGGCCTGTGTAGGGTAGTGGACTCGAGCTCCAGACAATCGTTTAGTGAACTCTGGGAGGGCCTGTGTCGGGTAGTGGACTCTAGGTTAGCACTCGAGCTCCAGACAAAGGGTTTATTGAACACTGGGAGGGCCTGTGTCGGGTAGTGGACTCCAGCTCCAGACAATGGGTTTAGTGAACTATGGGATGGCCTGTGTGGGGTAGTGGACTCGATCACAGGACTCCAGCTCCAGACAATGGGTTTAGTGAACTCTTGGAGGGCCTGTGTCGGGTTGTGGACTCGAGCTCCAGACAATGGGTTTAGTGAACTCTGGGAGGGCCTGTGTCGGGTAGTGGACTCGAGCACAGGACTCCAGCTCCAGATAACGGGTTTAGTGAACTCAGGGAGGGCCTGTGTCGGGTAGTGGACTCGAGCTCCTGACAATACGTTTAGTGAACTCTGGGAGGGCCTATGTCGGGTAGTGGACTCGAGCTCCAGACAATGGGTTTAGTGAACTCTGGGAGGGTCTGTGTCGGGTAGTGCACTCGAGCTCCAGACAATGGGTTTAGTGAACAATGGGAGGGCCTGTGTCGGGTAGTGGACTCGAGCTCCAGACAATGGGTTCAGTGAACCCTGGGAGGGTCTGTGTCGGGTAGTGGTCTCGAGCACAGGACTCCAGTTCCAGACAATGCGTTTAGTGAACTCTGGGAGGGTCTGTGTCGGGTTGTGGACTCGAGCACAGGACTCGAGCTGCTGACAATGGGTTTAATGAACTCTGGGAGGGCCTGTGTCGGGTAGTGGTCTCGAGCACAGGACTCCAGTTCCATACAATGGGTTTAGTGAACTCTGGGAGGGCCTGTGTCGGGTTGTGGATTCGAGCTCCAGACAGTAGGTTTAGTGAACTCTGGGAGGGCCTGTGTCGTGTAGTAGACCCGAGCACAGGACTCCAGCTCCAGTCAACGGGTTTAGAGAGCTCTGGGAGGGCCTGTGTCAGGTAGTGGACTCGATCTCCAGACAATAGGTTTAGTGAACGCTGGGAGGGCCTGTGTAGGGTAGTGGACTCGAGCTTCAGACAATGGTTTAGTGAACTATGGGAGGGCGTGTGTCGGGTAGTGGACTCAAGCACAGGACTCCAGCTCCAGACAATGGGTTTAGTGAACTCTGGGAGGGCCTGTATCGGGTAGTGGACTCCAGCTCCAGACAATGGTTTTAGTGAACTCTGGGAGGGACTGTGTCGGGTAGTGGACTCCAGATCCAGACAATGGGTTTAGTGAACTCTGGGGGGGCCTGTGTCGGGTAGTGGACTCTAGCTCCAGACAATGGGTTTAGTGAACTCTGGGAGGGCCTGTGTCGGGTAGTGGACTCCAGCTCCAGACAATGGGTTTAGTGATCTCTGGGAGGGCCTGTGTCGGGTAGTGGACTCCAGCTCCAGACAATGGGTTTAGTGAACTCTGGGAGAGCCTGTGTCGGGTAGTGGACTCGAGCACAGGACTCCAGCTCCAGACAACGGGTTTAGAGAGCTCTGGGAGGGCCTGTGTAGCGTAGTGGACTCGAGCTCCAGACAATGGTTTAGTGAACTCTGGGAGGGCCTGTGTCGGGTAGTGGACTCCAGCTCCAGACAATGGGTTTAGTGAACTATGGGAGGGCCTGTGTGGGGTAGTGGACTCGATGACAGGACTCCAGCTCCAGACAACGGGTTTAGTGAACTCAGGGAGGGCCTGTGTCGGGTAGTGGACTCGAGCTCCAGACAATACGTTTAGTGAACTCTGGGAGGGCCTGTGTCGGGTAGTGTACTCGAGCTCCAGACAATGGGTTTAGTGAACTCTGGGAGGGCCTGTCTGGGGTAGTGGACTCGAGCTCCAGACAATGGGTTTAGTGAACTCTGGGAGGGCCTGTGTCGGGTAGTGGACTCGAGCTCCAGACAATGGGTTTAGTGAACTCTGGGAGGGACTGTGTCGGGTAGTGGACTCCAGCTCCAGACAATGGGTTTAGTGTACTCTGGGAGGGCCTGTGTCGGGTAGTGGACTCCAGCTCCAGACAATGGGTTTAGTGAACTCTGGGAGGGCCTGTGTGGGGTAGTGGACTCGAGCTCCAGACAATGGGTTTAGTGAACTCTGGGAGGGCCTGTGTCGGGTAGTGGACTCGAGCTCCAGACAATGGGTTTAGTGAACTCTGGGAGGGCCTGTGTCGGGTAGATGACTCGAGCTCCAGACAATGGGTTCAGTGAACTCTGGGAGGGCCTGTGTCGGGTAGTGGACTCGAGCTCAAAACAATGGGTTTAGTGAACTCTGGGAGGGCCTGTGTAGGGTAGTGGACTCGAGCTGCAGACAATGGGTTTATAGAACTCTGTGAGGGCCTGCGTCGGGTAATGGACTCTAGCTCCAGACAATGGGTTTAGTGAACTCTGGGAGGGCCTGTGTCGGGTAGATGACTCGAGCTCCAGACAATGGGTTTAGTGAACTCTGGGAGGGCCTGTGTCGGGTAGTGGACTCAAGCACAGGACTCCAGCTCCAGACAATGGGTTTAGTGAACTCTGGGAGGGCCGGTGTCGGGTAGTGGACTCCAGCTCCAGACAATGGGTTTAGTGAACTCTGGGAGGGCCTGCGTCGGGTAGTGGACTCTAGCTCCAGACAATGGGTTTAGTGAACATTGGGAGGGCCTGTGTCGGGTAGTGGACTCCAGCTCCAGACAATGGGTTTAGTGAACTATGGGAGGGCCTGTGTGGGGTTGTGGACTCGATCACAGGACTCCAGCTCCAGACAATGGGTTTAGTGAACTCTTGGAGGGCCTGTGTCGGGTTGTGGACTCGAGCTCCAGACAATGGGTTTAGTGAACTCTGGGAGGGCCTGTGTCGGGTACTGGACTCGAGCACAGGACTCCAGCTCCAGACAATGGGTTTAGTGAACTCTGGGTGGGCCTGTGTCGGGTAGTGGACTCTAGCTCCAGACAATGGGTTTAGTGAACTCTGGGAGGGCCTGTGTCGGGTAGTGGACTCCAGCTCCAGACAATGGGTTTGGTGAACTCTGGGAGGGCCTGTGTCGGGTAGTGGACTCCAGCTCCAGACAATGGGTTTAGTGAACTCTGGGAGGGCCTGTGTCGGGTAGTGGACTCCAGCACAGGACTCCAGCTCCAGTCAACGGGTTTAGAGAGCTCTGGGAGGGCCTGTGTCAGGTAGTGGACTCGAGCTCCAGACAATAGGTTTAGTGAACGCTGGGAGGGCCTGTGTAGGGTAGTGGACTCGAGCTCCAGACAATGGTTTAGTGAACTCTGGGAGGGCCTGTGTCGGGTAGTGGACTCCAGCTCCAGACAATGGGTTTAGTGAACTCTGGGAGGGACTGTGTCGGGTAGTGGACTCCAGCTCCAGACAATGCGTTTAGTGAACTCTGGGATGGCCTGTGTCGGGTTGTCAACTCGAGCTCCAGACAATGGGTTTAGTGAACTCTGGGAGGGCCTGTGTCGGGTAGTGGACTCGAGCACAGGACTCCAGCTCCAGACAACGGGTTTAGAGAGCTCTGGGAGGGACTGTGTCAGGTAGTGGTCTCGAGCTCCAGACAATAGGTTTAGTGAACGCTGGGAGGGCCTGTGTAGGGTAGTGGACTCGAGCTCCAGACAATCGTTTAGTGAACTCTGGGAGGGCCTGTGTCGGGTAGTGGACTCTAGGTTAGCACTCGAGCTCCAGACAAAGGGTTTATTGAACACTGGGAGGGCCTGTGTCGGGTAGTGGACTCCAGCTCCAGACAATGGGTTTAGTGAACTATGGGATGGCCTGTGTGGGGTAGTGGACTCGATCACAGGACTCCAGCTCCAGACAATGGGTTTAGTAAACTCTTGGAGGGCCTGTGTCGGGTTGTGGACTCGAGCTCCAGACAATGGGTTTAGTGAACTCTGGGAGGGCCTGTGTCGGGTAGTGGACTCGAGCACAGGACTCCAGCTCCAGAGAACGGGTTTAGTGAACTCTGGGAGGGCCTGTGTCGGGTAGTGGACTCGAGCTCCTGACAATACGTTTAGTGAACTCTGGGAGGGCCTATGTCGGGTAGTGGACTCGAGCTCCAGACAATGGGTTTAGTGAACTCTGGGAGGGTCTGTGTCGGGTAGTGCACTCGAGCTCCAGACAATGGGTTTAGTGAACAATGGGAGGGCCTGTGTCGGGTAGTGGACTCGAGCTCCAGACAATGGGTTCAGTGAACCCTGGGAGGGTCTGTGTCGGGTAGTGGTCTCGAGCACAGGACTCCAGTTCCAGACAATGCGTTTAGTGAACTCTGGGAGGGTCTGTGTCGGGTTGTGGACTCGAGTACAGGACTCGAGCTGCTGACAATGGGTTTAGTGAACTCTGGGAGGGCCTGTGTCGGGTAGTGGTCTCGAGCACAGGACTCCAGTTCCATACAATGGGTTTAGTGAACTCTGGGAGGGCCTGTGTCGGGTTGTGGATTCGAGCTCCAGACAGTAGGTTTAGTGAACTCTGGGAGGGCCTGTGTCGTGTAGTGGACCCGAGCACAGGACTCCAGCTCCAGTCAACGGGTTTAGAGAGCTCTGGGAGGGCCTGTGTCAGGTAGTGGACTCGAGCTCCAGACAATAGGTTTAGTGAACGCTGGGAGGGCCTGTGTAGGGTAGTGGACTCGAGCTTCAGACAATGGTTTAGTGAACTATGGGAGGGCGTGTGTCGGGTAGTGGACTCAAGCACAGGACTCCAGCTCCAGACAATGGGTTTAGTGAACTCTGGGAGGGCCTGTATCGGGTAGTGGACTCCAGCTCCAGACAATGGTTTTAGTGAACTCTGGGAGGGACTGTGTCGGGTAGTGGACTCCAGCTCCAGACAATGGGTTTAGTGAACTCTGGGAGGGCCTGTGTCGGGTAGTGGACTCTAGCTCCAGACAATGGGTTTAGTGAACTCTGGGAGGGCCTGTGTCGGGTAGTGGACTCCAGCTCCAGACAATGGGTTTAGTGAACTCTGGGAGGGCCTGTGTCGGGTAGTGGACTCCAGCTCCAGACAATGGGTTTAGTGAACTCTGGGAGAGCCTGTGTCGGGTAGTGGACTCGAGCACAGGACTCCAGCTCCAGACAACGGGTTTAGAGAGCTCTGGGAGGGCCTGTGTAGCGTAGTGGACTCGAGCTCCAGACAATGGTTTAGTGAACTCTGGGAGGGCCTGTGTCGGGTAGTGGACTCCAGCTCCAGACAATGGGTTTAGTGAACTCAGGGAGGGCCTGTGTCGGGTAGTGGACTCGAGCTCCAGACAATACGTTTAGTGAACTCTGGGAGGGCCTGTGTCGGGTAGTGGACTCGAGCTCCAGACAATGGGTTTAGTGAACTCTGGGAGGGCCTGTCTGGGGTAGTGGACTCGAGCTCCAGACAATGGGTTTAGTGAACTCTGGGAGGGCCTGTGTCGGGTAGTTGACTCGAGCTCCAGACAATGGTTTAGTGAACTCTGGGAGGGCCTGTGTCGGGTACTGGACTTCAGCTCCAGACAATGGGTTTAGTGAACTATGGGAGGGCCTGTGTCGGGTAGTGGACTCAAGCACAGGACTCCAGCTCCAGTCAATGGGTTTAGTGAACTCTGGGAGGGCCTGTGTCGGGTAGTGGACTCCAGCTCCAGACAATGGTTTTAGTGAACTCTGGGAGGGACTGTGTCGGGTAGTGGACTCCAGCTCCAGACAATGGGTTTATTGAACTCTGGGGGGGCCTGTGTCGGGTAGTAGACTCTAGCTCCAGACAATGGGTTTAGTGAACTCTGGGAGGGCCTGTGTCGGGTAGTGGACTCCAGCTCCAGACAATGGGTTTAGTGAACTCTGGGAGGGCCTGTGTCGGGTAGTGGACTCCAGCTCCAGACAATGGGTTTAGTGAACTCTGGGAGGGCCTGTGTCGTGTAGTGGACTCCAGCACAGGACTCCAGCTCCAGACAACGGGTTTAGTGAACTCAGGGAGGGCCTGTGTCGGGTAGTGGACTCAAACTCCAGACAATACGTTTAGTGAACTCTGGGAGGGCCTGTGTCGGGTAGTGGACTCGAGCTCCAGACAATGGGTTTAGAGAACTCTGGGAGGGTCTGTGTCGGGTAGTGCACTCGAGCTCCAGACAATGGGTTTAGTGAACAATGGGAGGGCCTGTGTCGGGTAGTGGACTCGAGCTCCAGACAATGGGTTCAGTGATCCCTGGGAGGGTCTGTGTCGGGTAGTGGTCTCGAGCACAGGACTCCAGTTCCAGACAATGCGTTTAGTGAACTCTGGGAGGTCCTGTGTCGGGTTGTGGACTCGAGCACAGGACTCGAGCTGCAGACAATGGGTTTAGTGAACTCTGGGAGGGCCTGTGTGGGGTTGTGGACTCGAGCTGCAGACAATGAGTTTTGTGAACTCTGGGAGGGCCTGGGTCGGGTAGTGGTCTCGAGCACAGGACTCCAGTTCCAGACAATGGGTTTAGTGAACTCTGGGAGGGCCTGTGTCGGGTTGTGGATTTGAGCTCCAGACAGTAGGTTTAGTGAACTCTGGGAGGGCCTGTGTCGGGTAGTGGACTCGAGCTCCAGACAATGGGTTTAGTGAACTATGGGAGGGCCTGTGTCGGGTAGTGGACTCGAGCTCCAGTCAATGGGTTCAGTGAACTCTGGGAGGGCCTGTGTCGGGTAGTGGACTCGAGCTCAAAACAATGGGTTTAGTGAACTCTGGGAGGGCCTGTGTCGGGTAGTGGACTCGAGCTGCAGACAATGGGTTTAGAGAACTCTGGGAGGGCCTGTGTCGGGTAGTGGACTCGAGCACAGGACTCCAGCTCCAGACAATGGGTTTAGTGAACTCTGGGAGGGACTGTGTCGGGTAGTGGACTCCAGCTCCAGACAATGCGTTTAGTGAACTCTGGGAGGGCCTGTGTCGGGTTGTGGACTCGAGCTCCAGATAATGGGTTTAGTGAACTCTGGGAGGGCCTGTGTCGGGTAGTGGACTCAAGCACAGGACTCCAGCTCCAGACAATGGGTTTAGTGAACTCTGGGAGGGCCTGTGTCGGGTAGTGGACTCCAGCTCCAGACAATGGGTTTAGTGAACTCTGGGAGGGCCTGTGTCGGGTAGTGGACTCTAGCTCCAGACATTGGGTTTAGTGAACTCTGGGAGGGCCTGTGTCGGGTAGTGGACTCTAGATCCAGACAATGGGTTTAGTGAACTCTGGGAGTGACTGTGTCGGGTAGTGGACTCCAGCTCCAGACAATGGGTTTAGTGAACTCTGGGAGGGCCTGTGTCGGGTAGTGGACTCTAGCTCCAGACAATGGGTTTAGTGAACTCTGGGAGGGCCTGTGTCGGGTAGTGGACTCTAGATCCAGACAATGGGTTTAGTGAACTCTGGGAGGGACTGTGTCGGGTAGTGGACTCCAGCTCCAGACAATGGGTTTAGTGAACTCTGGGAGGGCCTGTGTCGGGTAGTGGACTCCAGCTCCAGACAATGGGTTTAGTGAACTCTGGGAGGGACTGTGTCGGGTAGTGGACTCCAGCTCCAGACAATGCGTTTAGTGAACTCTGGGATGGCCTGTGTCGGGTTGTGGACTCGAGCTCCAGACAATGGGTTTAGTGAACTCTGGGAGGGCCTGTGTCGGGTAGTGGACTCGAGCACAGGACTCCAGCTCCAGACAACGGGTTTAGAGAGCTCTGGGAGGGCCTGTGTCAGGTAGTGGTCTCGAGCTCCAGACAATAGGTTTAGTGAACGCTGGGAGGGCCTGTGTAGGGTAGTGGACTCGAGCTCCAGACAATGGTTTAGTGAACTCTGGGAGGGCCTGTGTCGGGTAGTGGACTCTAGGTTAGCACTCGAGCTCCAGACAAAGGGTTTAGTGAACATTGGGAGGGCCTGTGTCGGGTAGTGGACTCCAGCTCCAGACAATGGGTTTAGTGAACTATGGGAGGGCCTGTGTGGGGTTGTGGACTCGATCACAGGACTCCAGCTCCAGACAATGGGTTTAGTGAACTCTTGGAGGGCCTGTGTCGGGTTGTGGACTCGAGCTCCAGACAATGGGTTTAGTGAACTCTGGGAGGGCCTGTGTCGGGTACTGGACTCGAGCACAGGACTCCAGCTCCAGACAATGGGTTTAGTGAACTCTGGGTGGGCCTGTGTCGGGTAGTGGACTCTAGCTCCAGACAATGGGTTTAGTGAACTCTGGGAGGGCCTGTGTCGGGTAGTGGACTCCAGCTCCAGACAATGGGTTTGGTGAACTCTGGGAGGGCCTGTGTCGGGTAGTGGACTCCAGCTCCAGACAATGGGTTTAGTGAACTCTGGGAGGGCCTGTGTCGGGTAGTGGACTCCAGCACAGGACTCCAGCTCCAGTCAACGGGTTTAGAGAGCTCTGGGAGGGCCTGTGTCAGGTAGTGGACTCGAGCTCCAGACAATAGGTTTAGTGAACGCTGGGAGGGCCTGTGTAGGGTAGTGGACTCGAGCTCCAGACAATGGTTTAGTGAACTCTGGGAGGGCCTGTGTCGGGTACTGGACTCCAGCTCCAGACAATGGGTTTAGTGAACTATGGGAGGGCCTGTGTCGGGTAGTGGACTCAAGCACACGACTCCAGCTCCAGACAATGGGTTTAGTGAACTCTGGGAGGGCCTGTGTCGGGTAGTGGACTCCAGCTCCAGACAATGGTTTTAGTGAACTCTGGGAGGGACTGTGTCGGGTAGTGGACTCCAGCTCCAGACAATGGGTTTAGTGAACTCTGGGAGGGCCTGTGTCGCGTAGTGGACTCTAGCTCCAGACAATGGGTTTAGTGAACTCTGGGAGGGCCTGTGTCCGGTAGTGGACTCCAGCTCCAGACAATGGGTTTAGGTAACTCTGGGAGGGCCTGTGTCGGGTAGTGGACTCCAGCTCCAGACAATGGGTTTAGTGAACTCTGGGAGGGCCTGTGTCGGGTAGTGGACTCGAGCACAGGACTCCAGCTCCAGACAACGGGTTTAGAGAGCTCTGGGAGGGCCTGTGTCAGGTAGTGGACTCGAGCTCCAGACAATAGGTTTAGTGAACGCTGGGAGGGCCTGTGTAGGGTAGTGGACTCGAGCTCCAGACAATGGTTTAGTGAACTAAGGGAGGGCCTGTGTCGGGTAGTGCACTCCAGCTCCAGACAATGGGTTTAGTGAACTATGGGAGGGCCTGTGTCGGGTAGAGGACTCGAGCTCCAGACAATGGGTTCAGTGAACCCTGGGAGGGTCTGTGTCGGGTAGTGGTCTCGAGCACAGGACTCCAGTTCCAGACAATGCGTTTAGTGAACTCTGGGAGGGCCTGTGTCGGGTTGTGGACTCGAGCACAGGACTCGAGCTGCAGACAATGGGTTTAGTGAACTCTGGGAGGGCCTGTGTGGGGTTGTGGACTCGAGCTGCAGACAATGAGTTTTGTGAACTCTGGGAGGGCCTGCGTCGGGTAGTGGTCTCGAGCACAGGACTCCAGTTCCAGACAATGGGTTTAGTGAACTCTGGGAGGGCCTGTGTCGGGTTGTGGATTTGAGCTCCAGACAGTAGGTTTAGTGAACTCTGGGAGGGCCTGTGTCGGGTAGTGGACTCGAGCTCCAGACAATGGGTTTAGTGAACTATGGGAGGGCCTGTGTAGGGTAGTGGACTCGAGCTCCAGACAATGGGTTCAGTGAACTCTGGGAGGGCCTGTGTCGGGTAGTGGACTCGAGCTCAAAACAATGGGTTTAGTGAACTCTGGGAGGGCCTGTGTCGGGTAGTGGACTCGAGCTGCAGACAATGGGTTTAGAGAACTCTGGGAGTGCCTGTGTCGGGTAGTGGACTCGAGCACAGGACTCCAGCTCCAGACAATGGGTTTAGTGAACTCTGGGAGGGACTGTGTCGGGTAGTGGACTCCAGCTCCAGACAATGCGTTTAGTGAACTCTGGGAGGGCCTGTGTCGGGTTGTGGACTCGAGCTCCAGACAATGGGTTCAGTGAACCCTGGGAGGGTCTGTGTCGGGTAGTGGTCTCGAGCACAGGACTCCAGTTCCAGACAATGCGTTTAGTGAACTCTGGGAGGGCCTGTGTCGGGTTGTGGACTCGAGCACAGGACTCGAGCTGCAGACAATGGGTTTAGTGAACTCTGGGAGGGCCTGTGTGGGGTTGTGGACTCGAGCTGCAGACAATGAGTTTTGTGAACTCTGTGAGGGCCTATGTCGGGTAGTGGTCTCGAGCACAGGACTCCAGTTCCAGACAATGGGTTTAGTGAACTCTGGGAGGGCCTGTGTCGGGTTGTGGATTTGAGCTCCAGACAGTAGGTTTAGTGAACTCTGGGAGGGCCTGTGTCGGGTAGTGGACTCGAGCTCCAGACAATGGGTTTAGTGAACTATGGGAGGGCCTGTGTCGGGTAGTGGACTCGAGCTCCAGACAATGGGTTCAGTGAACTCTGGGAGGGCCTGTGTCGGGTAGTGGACTCGAGCTCAAAACAATGGGTTTAGTGAACTCTGGGAGGGCCTGTGTCGGGTAGTGGACTCGAGCTGCAGACAATGGGTTTAGAGAACTCTGGGAGTGCCTGTGTCGGGTAGTGGACTCGAGCACAGGACTCCAGCTCCAGACAATGGGTTTAGTGAACTCTCGGAGGGACTGTGTCGGGTAGTGGACTCCAGCTCCAGACAATGCGTTTAGTGAACTCTGGGAGGGCCTGTGTCGGGTTGTGGACTCGAGCTCCAGATAATTGGTTTATTGAACTCTGGGAGGGCCTGTGTCGGGTAGTGGACTCAAGCACAGGACTCCAGCTCCAGACAATGGGTTTAGTGAACTCTGGGAGGGCCTGTGTCGGGTAGTGGACTCCAGCTCCAGACAATGGGTTTAGTGAACTCTGGGAGGGCCTGTGTCGGGTAGTGGACTCTAGCTCCAGACATTGGGTTTAGTGAACTCTGGGAGGGCCTGTGTCGGGTAGTGGACTCTAGATCCAGACAATGGGTTTAGTGAACTCTGGGAGGGACTGTGTCGGGTAGTGGACTCCAGCTCCAGACAATGGGTTTAGTGAACTCTGGGAGGGCCTGTGTCGGGTAGTGGACTCTAGCTCCAGACAATGGGTTTAGTGAACTCTGGGAGGGCCTGTGTCGGGTAGTGGACTCTAGATGCAGACAATGGGTTTAGTGAACTCTGGGAGGGACTGTGTCGGGTAGTGGACTCCAGCTCCAGACAATGGGTTTAGTGAACTCTGGGAGGGCCTGTGTCGGGTAGTGGACTCCAGCTCCAGACAATGGGTTTAGTGAACTCTGGGAGGGACTGTGTCGGGTAGTGGACTCCAGCTCCAGACAATGCGTTTAGTGAACTCTGGGATGGCCTGTGTCGGGTTGTGGACTCGAGCTCCAGACAATGGGTTTAGTGAACTCTGGGAGGGCCTGTGTCGGGTAGTGGACTCGAGCACAGGACTCCAGCTCCAGACAACGGGTTTAGAGAGCTCTGGGAGGGCCTGTGTCAGGTAGTGGTCTCGAGCTCCAGACAATAGGTTTAGTGAACGCTGGGAGGGCCTGTGTAGGGTAGTGGACTCGAGCTCCAGACAATGGTTTAGTGAACTCTGGGAGGGCCTGTGTCGGGTAGTGGACTCTAGGTTAGCACTCGAGCTCCAGACAAAGGGTTTAGTGAACATTGGGAGGGCCTGTGTCGGGTAGTGGACTCCAGCTCCAGACAATGGGTTTAGTGAACTATGGGAGGGCCTGTGTGGGGTAGTGGACTCGATCACAGGACTCCAGCTCCAGACAATGGGTTTAGTGAACTCTTGGAGGGCCTGTGTCGGGTTGTGGACTCGAGCTCCAGACAATGGGTTTAGTGAACTCTGGGAGGGACTGTGTCGGGTAGTGGACTCGAGCACAGGACTCCAGCTCCAGACAATGGGTTTAGTGAACTCTGGGTGGGACTGTGTCGGGTAGTGGACTCTAGCTCCAGACAATGGGTTTAGTGAACTCTGGGAGGGCCTGTGTCGGGTAGTGGACTCCAGCTCCAGACAATGGGTTTGGTGAACTCTGGGAGGGCCTGTGTCGGGTAGTGGACTCCAGCTCCAGACAATGGGTTTCGTGAACTCTGGGAGGGACTGTGTCGGGTAGTGGACTCCAGCTCCAGACAATGCGTTTAGTGAACTCTGGGAGGGCCTGTGTCGGGTTGTGGACTCGAGCTCCAGACAATGGGTTCAGTGAACCCTGGGAGGGTCTGTGTCGGGTAGTGGTCTCGAGCACAGGACTCCAGTTCCAGACAATGCGTTTAGTGAACTCTGGGTGGGCCTGTGTCGGGTTGTGGACTCGAGCACAGGACTCGAGCTGCAGACAATGGGTTTAGTGAACTCTGGGAGGGCCTGTGTGGGGTTGTGGACTCGAGCTGCAGACAATGAGTTTTGTGAACTCTGTGAGGGCCTATGTCGGGTAGTGGTCTCGAGCACAGGACTCCAGTTCCAGACAATGGGTTTAGTGAACTCTGGGAGGGCCTGTGTCGGGTTGTGGATTTGAGCTCCAGACAGTAGGTTTAGTGAACTCTGGGAGGGCCTGTGTCGGGTAGTGGACTCGAGCTCCAGACAATGGGTTTAGTGAACTATGGGAGGGCCTGTGTCGGGTAGTGGACTCGAGCTCCAGACAATGGGTTCAGTGAACTCTGGGAGGGCCTGTGTCGGGTAGTGGACTCGAGCTCAAAACAATGGGTTTAGTGAACTCTGGGAGGGCCTGTGTCGGGTAGTGGACTCGAGCTGCAGACAATGGGTTTAGAGAACTCTGGGAGTGCCTGTGTCGGGTAGTGGACTCGAGCACAGGACTCCAGCTCCAGACAATGGGTTTAGTGAACTCTCGGAGGGACTGTGTCGGGTAGTGGACTCCAGCTCCAGACAATGCGTTTAGTGAACTCTGGGAGGGCCTGTGTCGGGTTGTGGACTCGAGCTCCAGATAATGGGTTTAGTGAACTCTGGGAGGGCCTGTGTCGGGTAGTGGACTCAAGCACAGGACTCCAGCTCCAGACAATGGGTTTAGTGAACTCTGGGAGGGCCTGTGTCGGGTAGTGGACTCCAGCTCCAGACAATGGGTTTAGTGAACTCTGGGAGGGCCTGTGTCGGGTAGTGGACTCTAGCTCCAGACATTGGGTTTAGTGAACTCTGGGAGGGCCTGTGTCGGGTAGTGGACTCTAGATCCAGACAATGGGTTTAGTGAACTCTGGGAGGGACTGTGTCGGGTAGTGGACTCCAGCTCCAGACAATGGGTTTAGTGAACTCTGGGAGGGCCTGTGTCGGGTAGTGGACTCTAGCTCCAGACAATGGGTTTAGTGAACTCTGGGAGGGCCTGTGTCGGGTAGTGGACTCTAGATGCAGACAATGGGTTTAGTGAACTCTGGGAGGGACTGTGTCGGGTAGTGGACTCCAGCTCCAGACAATGGGTTTAGTGAACTCTGGGAGGGCCTGTGTCGGGTAGTGGACTCCAGCTCCAGACAATGGGTTTAGTGAACTCTGGGAGGGACTGTGTCGGGTAGTGGACTCCAGCTCCAGACAGTGCGTTTAGTGAACTCTGGGATGGCCTGTGTCGGGTTGTGGACTCGAGCTCCAGACAATGGGTTTAGTGAACTCTGGGAGGGCCTGTGTCGGGTAGTGGACTCGAGCACAGGACTCCAGCTCCAGACAACGGGTTTAGAGAGCTCTGGGAGGGCCTGTGTCAGGTAGTGGTCTCGAGCTCCAGACAATAGGTTTAGTGAACGCTGGGAGGGCCTGTGTAGGGTAGTGGACTCGAGCTCCAGACAATGGTTTAGTGAACTCTGGGAGGGCCTGTGTCGGGTAGTGGACTCTAGGTTAGCACTCGAGCTCCAGACAAAGGGTTTAGTGAACATTGGGAGGGCCTGTGTCGGGTAGTGGACTCCAGCTCCAGACAATGGGTTTAGTGAACTATGGGAGGGCCTGTGTGGGGTAGTGGACTCGATCACAGGACTCCAGCTCCAGACAATGGGTTTAGTGAACTCTTGGAGGGCCTGTGTCGGGTTGTGGACTCGAGCTCCAGACAATGGGTTTAGTGAACTCTGGGAGGGCCTGTGTCGGGTAGTGGACTCGAGCACAGGACTCCAGCTCCAGACAATGGGTTTAGTGAACTCTGGGTGGGACTGTGTCGGGTAGTGGACTCTAGCTCCAGACAATGGGTTTAGTGAACTCTGGGAGGGCCTGTGTCGGGTAGTGGACTCCAGCTCCAGACAATGGGTTTGGTGAACTCTGGGAGGGCCTGTGTCGGGTAGTGGACTCCAGCTCCAGACAATGGGTTTAGTGAACTCTGGGAGGGCCTGTGTCGGGTAGTGGACTCCAGCACAGGACTCCAGCTCCAGTCAACGGGTTTAGAGAGCTCTGGGAGGGCCTGTGTCAGGTAGTGGACTCGAGCTCCAGACAATAGGTTTAGTGAACTCTGGGAGGGCCTGTGTAGGGTAGTGGACTCGAGCTCCAGACAATGGTTTAGTGAACTCTGGGAGGGCCTGTGTCGGGTACTGGACTCCAGCTCCAGACAATGGGTTTAGTGAACTATGGGAGGGCCTGTGTCGGGTAGTGGACTCAAGCACACGACTCCAGCTCCAGACAATGGGTTTAGTGAACTCTGGGAGGGCCTGTGTCGGGTAGTGGACTCCAGCTCCAGACAATGGTTTTAGTGAACTCTGGGAGGGCCTGTGTCGGGTAGTGGACTCGAGCTCCAGACAATGGGTTTAGTGAACTCTGGGAGGGCCTGTGTCCGGTAGTGGACTCCAGCTCCAGACAATGGGTTTAGGTAACTCTGGGAGGGCCTGTGTCGGGTAGTGGACTCCAGCTCCAGACAATGGGTTTAGTGAACTCTGGGAGGGCCTGTGTCGGGTAGTGGACTCGAGCACAGGACTCCAGCTCCAGACAACGGGTTTAGAGAGCTCTGGGAGGGCCTGTGTCAGGTAGTGGACTCGAGCTCCAGACAATAGGTTTAGTGAACGCTGGGAGGGCCTGTGTCGGGTAGTGGACTCCAGCTCCAGACAATGGGTTTAGTGAACTATGGGAGGGCCTGTGTCGGGTAGTGGACTCGAGCTCCAGACAATGGGTTCAGTGAACCCTGGGAGGGTCTGTGTCGGGTAGTGGTCTCGAGCACAGGACTCCAGTTCCAGACAATGCGTTTAGTGAACTCTGGGAGGGCCTGTGTCGGGTTGTGGACTCGAGCACAGGACTCGAGCTGCAGACAATGGGTTTAGTGAACTCTGGGAGGGCCTGTGTGGGGTTGTGGACTCGAGCTGCAGACAATGGGTTTTGTGAACTCTGGAAGGGCCTGTGTCGGGTAGTGGTCTCGAGCACAGGACTCCAGTTTCAGACAATGGGTTTAGTGAACTCTGGGAGGGCCTCTGTCGGGTTGTGGATTTCAGCTCCAGACAGTAGGTTTAGTGAACTCTGGGAGGGCCTGTGTCGGGTAGTGGACTCGAGCTCCAGACAATGGGTTTAGTGAACTATGGGAGGGCCTGTGTCGTGTAGTGGACTCGAGCTCCAGACAATGGGTTCAGTGAACTCTGGGAGGGCCTGTGTCGGGTAGAGGACTCGAGCTCAAAACAATGGGTTTAGTGAACTCTGGGAGGGCCTGTGTCGGGTAGTGGACTCGAGCTGCAGACAATGGGTTTAGAGAACTCTGGGAGGGCCTGTGTCGGGTAGTGGACTCGAGCACAGGACTCCAGCTACAGACAATGGGTTTAGTGATCTCTGGGAGGGACTGTGTCGGGTAGTGGACTCCAGCTCCAGACAATACGATTAGTGAACTCTGGGAGGGCCTGTGTCGGGTTGTGGACTCGAGCTCCAGATAACGGGTTTAGTGAACTCTGGGAGGGCCTGTGTCGGGTAGTGGACTCAAGCACAGGACTCCAGCTCCAGACAATGGGTTTAGTGAACTCTGGGAGGGCCGGTGTCGGGTAGTGGACTCCAGCTCCAGACAATGGGTTTAGTGAACTCTGGGAGGGCCTGCGTCGGGTAGTGGACTCTAGCTCCAGACAATGGGTTTAGTGAACTCTGGGAGGGCCTGTGTCGGGTAGTGGACTCGAGCTCCAGACAATGGGTTTAGTGAACTATGGGAGGGCCTGTGTCGTGTAGTGGACTCGAGCTCCAGACAATGGGTTCAGTGAACTCTGGGAGGGCCTGTGTCGGGTAGAGGACTCGAGCTCAAAACAATGGGTTTAGTGAACTCTGGGAGGGCCTGTGTCGGGTAGTGGACTCGAGCTGCAGACAATGGGTTTAGAGAACTCTGGGAGGGCCTGTGTCGGGTAGTGGACTCGAGCACAGGACTCCAGCTACAGACAATGGGTTTAGTGATCTCTGGGAGGGACTGTGTCGGGTAGTGGACTCCAGCTCCAGACAATACGATTAGTGAACTCTGGGAGGGCCTGTGTCGGGTTGTGGACTCGAGCTCCAGATAACGGGTTTAGTGAACTCTGGGAGGGCCTGTGTCGGGTAGTGGACTCAAGCACAGGACTCCAGCTCCAGACAATGGGTTTAGTGAACTCTGGGAGGGCCGGTGTCGGGTAGTGGACTCCAGCTCCAGACAATGGGTTTAGTGAACTCTGGGAGGGCCTGTGTCGGGTAGTGGACTCAAGCACAGGACTCCAGCTCCAGACAATGGGTTTAGTGAACTCTGGGAGGGCCGGTGTCGGGTAGTGGACTCTAGATCCCGACAATGGGTTTAGTGAACTCTGGGAGGGACTGTGTCGGGTAGTGGACTCCAGCTCCAGACAATGGGTTTAGTGAACTCTGGGAGGGCCTGTGTCGGGTAGTGGACTCCAGCTCCAGACAATTGGTTTAGTGAACTCTGGGAGGGACTGTGTCGGGTAGTGGACTCCAGCTCCAGACAATGCGTTTAGTGAACTCTGGGATGGCCTGTGTCGGGTTGTGGACTCGAGCTCCAGACAATGGGTTTAGTGAACTCTGGGAGGGCCTGTGTCGGGTAGTGGACTCGAGCACAGGACTCCAGCTCCAGACAACGGGTTTAGAGAGCTCTGGGAGGGCCTGTGTCAGGTAGTGGTCTCGAGCTCCAGACAATAGGTTTAGTGAACGCTGGGAGGGCCTGTGTAGGGTAGTGGACTCGAGCTCCAGACAATCGTTTAGTGAACTCTGGGAGGGCCTGTGTCGGGTAGTGGACTCTAGGTTAGCACTCGAGCTCCAGACAAAGGGTTTATTGAACACTGGGAGGGCCTGTGTCGGGTAGTGGACTCCAGCTCCAGACAATGGGTTTAGTGAACTATGGGATGGCCTGTGTGGGGTAGTGGACTCGATCACAGGACTCCAGCTCCAGACAATGGGTTTAGTGAACTCTTGGAGGGCCTGTGTCGGGTTGTGGACTCGAGCTCCAGACAATGGGTTTAGTGAACTCTGGGAGGGCCTGTGTCGGGTAGTGGACTCGAGCACAGGACTCCAGCTCCAGATAACGGGTTTAGTGAACTCAGGGAGGGCCTGTGTCGGGTAGTGGACTCGAGCTCCTGACAATACGTTTAGTGAACTCTGGGAGGGCCTATGTCGGGTAGTGGACTCGAGCTCCAGACAATGGGTTTAGTGAACTCTGGGAGGGTCTGTGTCGGGTAGTGCCCTCGAGCTCCAGACAATGGGTTTAGTGAACAATGGGAGGGCCTGTGTCGGGTAGTGGACTCGAGCTCCAGACAATGGGTTCAGTGAACCCTGGGAGGGTCTGTGTCGGGTAGTGGTCTCGAGCACAGGACTCCAGTTCCAGACAATGCGTTTAGTGAACTCTGGGAGGGTCTGTGTCGGGTTGTGGACTCGAGCACAGGACTCGATCTGCTGACAATGGGTTTAGTGAACTCTGGGAGGGCCTGTGTCGGGTAGTGGTCTCGAGCACAGGACTCCAGTTCCATACAATGGGTTTAGTGAACTCTGGGAGGGCCTGTGTCGGGTTGTGGATTCGAGCTCCAGACAGTAGGTTTAGTGAACTCTGGGAGGGCCTGTGTCGTGTAGTGGACCCGAGCACAGGACTCCAGCTCCAGTCAACGGGTTTAGAGAGCTCTGGGAGGGCCTGTGTCAGGTAGTGGACTCGAGCTCCAGACAATAGGTTTAGTGAACGCTGGGAGGGCCTGTGTAGGGTAGTGGACTCGAGCTTCAGACAATGGTTTAGTGAACTATGGGAGGGCGTGTGTCGGGTAGTGGACTCAAGCACAGGACTCCAGCTCCAGACAATGGGTTTAGTGAACTCTGGGAGGGCCTGTATCGGGTAGTGGACTCCAGCTCCAGACAATGGTTTTAGTGAACTCTGGGAGGGACTGTGTCGGGTAGTGGACTCCAGCTCCAGACAATGGGTTTAGTGAACTCTGGGAGGGCCTGTGTCGGGTAGTGGACTCTAGCTCCAGACAATGGGTTTAGTGAACTCTGGGAGGGCCTGTGTCGGGTAGTGGACTCCAGCTCCAGACAATGGGTTTAGTGAACTCTGGGAGGGCCTGTGTCGGGTAGTGGACTCCAGCTCCAGACAATGGGTTTAGTGAACTCTGGGAGAGCCTGTGTCGGGTAGTGGACTCGAGCACAGGACTCCAGCTCCAGACAACGGGTTTAGAGAGCTCTGGGAGGGCCTGTGTAGCGTAGTGGACTCGAGCTCCAGACAATGGTTTAGTGAACTCTGGGAGGGCCTGTGTCGGGTAGTGGACTCCAGCTCCAGACAATGGGTTTAGTGAACTATGGGAGGGCCTGTGTGGGGTAGTGGACTCTAGCTCCAGACAATGGGTTTAGTGAACTCTGGGAGGGCCTGTGTCGGGTAGTGGACTCCAGCTCCAGACAATGGGTTTAGTGAACTCTGGGAGGGCCTGTGTCGGGTAGTGGACTCCAGCTCCAGACAATGGGTTTAGTGAACTCTGGGAGAGCCTGTGTCGGGTAGTGGACTCGAGCACAGGACTCCAGCTCCAGACAACGGGTTTAGAGAGCTCTGGGAGGGCCTGTGTAGCGTAGTGGACTCGAGCTCCAGACAATGGTTTAGTGAACTCTGGGAGGGCCTGTGTCGGGTAGTGGACTCCAGCTCCAGACAATGGGTTTAGTGAACTATGGGAGGGCCTGTGTCGGGTAGTGGACTCGAGCTCAAAACAATGGGTTTAGTGAACTCTGGGAGGGCCTGTGTAGGGTAGTGGACTCGAGCTGCAGACAATGGGTTTATAGAACTCTGTGAGGGCCTGTGTCGGGTAGTGGACTCGAGCACAGGACCCCAGCTCCAGACAATGGGTTTAGTGAACTCTGGGAGGAACTGTGTCGGGTAGTGGACTCCATCTCCAGACAATGCGTTCAGTGAACTCTGGGAGGGCCTGTGTCGGGTTGTGGACTCGAGCTCCAGATAATGCGTTTAGTGAACTCTGGGAGGGCCTGTGTCGGGTAGTGGACTCAAGCACAGGACTCCAGCTCCAGACAATGGGTTTAGTGAACTCTGGGAGGGCCTGTGTCGGGTAGTGGACTCCAGCTCCAGACAATGGTTTTAGTGAACTCTGGGAGGGACTGTGTCGGGTAGTGGACTCCAGCTCCAGACAATGGGTTTAGTGAACTCTGGGTGGGCCTGTGTCGGGTAGTGGACTCTAGCTCCAGACAATGGGTTTGGTGAACTCTGGGAGGGCCTGTGTCGGGTAGTGGACTCGAGCACAGGACTCCAGCTCCAGTCAACGTGTTTAGAGAGCTCTGGGAGGGCCTGTGTCAGGTAGTGGACTCGAGCTCCAGACAATAGGTTTAGTGAACGCTGGGAGGGCCTGTGTAGGGTAGTGGACTCGAGCTCCAGACAATGGTTTAGTGAAATCTGGGAGGGCCTGTGTCGGGTTGTGGACTCGAGCTGCAGACAATGGGTTTTGTGAACTCTGGGAGCGCCTGTCTCGGGTAGTGGTCTCGAGCACAGGACTCCAGTTCCATACAATGGGTTTAGTGAACTCTGGGAGGGCCTGTGTCGGGTTGTGGATTTGAGCTCCAGACAGTAGGTTTAGTGAACTCTGGGAGGGCCTGTGTCGGGTAGTGGACTCGAGCTCCAGACAATGGGTTTAGTGAACTATGGGAGGGCCTGTGTCGGGTAGTGGACTCCAGCTCCAGACAATGGTTTTAGTGAACTCTGGGAGGGACTGTGTCGGGTAGTGGACTCCAGCTCCAGACAATGGGTTTAGTGAACTCTGGGAGGGCCTGTGTCGGGTAGTGGACTCTAGCTCCAGACAATGGGTTTAGTGAACTCTGGGAGGGCCTGTGTCGGGTAGTGGACTCCACCTCCAGACAAAGTGTTTAGTGAACTCTGGGAGGGCCTGTGTCGGGTAGTGGACTCCAGCTCCAGACAATGGGTTTAGTGAACTCTGGGAGGGCCTGTGTGGGGTAGTGGACTCGAGCTCCAGACAATGGGTTTAGTAAACTCTGGGAGGGCCTGTGTCGGGTAGTGGACTCGAGCTCCAGACAATGGGTTTAGTGAACTCTGGGAGGGCCTGTGTCGGGTAGTGGACCCGAGCTCCAGACAATGGGTTCAGTGAACTCTGGGAGGGCCTGTGTCGGGTAGTGGACTCGAGCTCAAAACAATGGGTTTAGTGAACTCTGGGAGGGCCTGTGTCGGGTAGTGGACTCGAGCTGCAGACAATGGGTTTAGAGAACTCTGGGAGGGCCTGTGTCGGGTAGTGGACTCGAGCACAGGACTCCAGCTCCAGACAATGGGTTTAGTGAACTCTGGGAGGGACTGTGTCGGGTATTGGACTCCAGCTCCAGACAATGCGTTTAGTGAACTCTGGGAGGGCCTGTTTGGAGTAGTGTACTCAAGCACAGGACTCGAGCTCCAGACAATGGGTTTAGTGAACTCTGGGAGGGCCTTTGTCGTGTAGTACACTCGAGCACAGGACTCCAGCTCCAGACAATGGGTTTAGTGAACTCTGGGAGGGCCTGTGTGGGGTAGTGGACTCGAGCTCCAGACAATGGGTTTAGTGAACTCTGGGAGGGCCTGTGTCGGGTAGTGGACTCGAGCTCCAGACAATGGGTTTAGTAAACTCTGGGAAGGCCTGTGTCGGGTAGTGGACTCGAGCTCCAGACAATGGGTTCAGTGAACTCTGGGAGGGCCTGTGTCGGGTAGTGGACTCGAGCTCAAAACAATGGGTTTAGTGAACTCTGGGAGGGCCTGTGTAGGGTAGTGGACTCGAGCTGCAGACAATGGGTTTATAGACCTCTGTGAGGGCCTGTGTCGGTTAGTGGACTCGAGCACAGGACTCCAGCTCCAGACAATGGGTTTAGTGAACTCTGGGAGGAACTGTGTCGGGTAGTGGACTCCAGCTCCAGACAATGCGTTCAGTGAACTCTGGGAGGGCCTGTGTCGGGTTGTGGACTCGAGCTCCAGATAATGCGTTTAGTGAACTCTGGGAGGGCCTGTGTCGGGTAGTGGACTCAAGCACAGGACTCCAGCTCCAGACAATGGGTTTAGTGAACTCTGGGAAGGCCTGTGTCGGGTAGTGGACTCCAGCTCCAGACAATGGTTTTAGTGAACTCTGGGAGGGACTGTGTCGGGTAGTGGACTCAAGCACAGGACTCCAGCTCCAGACAACGGGTTTAGAGAGCTCTGGGAGGGCCTGTGTCAGGTAGTGGACTCGAGCTCCAGACAATAGGTTTAGTGAACGCTGGGAGGGCCTGTGTAGGGTAGTGGACTCGAGCTCCAGACAATGGTTTAGTGAACTCTGGGAGGGCCTGTGTCGGGTACTGGACTCCAGCTCCAGACAATGGGTTTAGTGAACTATGGGAGTGCCTGTGTCGGGTAGTGGACTCAAGCACAGGACTCCAGCTCCAGACAATGGGTTTAGTGAACTCTGGGAGGGCCTGTGTCGGGTAGTGGACTCCAGCTCCAGACAATGGTTTTAGTGAACTCTGGGAGGGACTGTGTCGGGTAGTGGACTCCAGCTCCAGACAATGGGTTTAGTGAACTCTGGGAGGGCCTGTGTCGGGTAGTGGACTCTAGCTCCAGACAATGGGTTTAGTGAACTCTGGGAGGGCCTGCGTCGGGTAGTGGACTCCAGCTCCAGACAATGGGTTTAGTGAACTCTGGGAGGGCCTGTGTCGGGTAGTGGACTCCAGCTCCAGACAATGGGTTTAGTGAACTCTGGGAGGGCCTGTGTCGAGTAGTGGACTCGAGCACAGGACTCCAGCTCCAGACAACGGGTTTAGAGAGCTCTGGGAGGGCCTGTGTCAGGTAGTGGACTCGAGCTCCAGACAATAGGTTTAGTGAACGCTGGGAGGGCCTGTGTAGGGTAGTGGACTCGAGCTCCAGACAATGGTTTAGTGAACTCTGGGAGGGCCTGTGTCGGGTAGTGGACTCTAGCTCCAGACAATGGGTTTAGTGAACTCTGGGAGGGCCTGTGTCGGGTAGTGGACTCCAGCTCCAGACAATGGGTTTAGTGAACTCTGGGAGGGCCTGTGTCGGGTAGTGGACTCCAGCTCCAGACAATGGGTTTAGTGAACTCTGGGAGAGCCTGTGTCGGGTAGTGGACTCGAGCACAGGACTCCAGCTCCAGACAACGGGTTTAGAGAGCTCTGGGAGGGCCTGTGTAGCGTAGTGGACTCGAGCTCCAGACAATGGTTTAGTGAACTCTGGGAGGGCCTGTGTCGGGTAGTGGACTCCAGCTCCAGACAATGGGTTTAGTGAACTATGGGAGGGCCTGTGTGGGGTAGTGGACTCTAGCTCCAGACAATGGGTTTAGTGAACTCTGGGAGGGCCTGTGTCGGGTAGTGGACTCCAGCTCCAGACAATGGGTTTAGTGAACTCTGGGAGGGCCTGTGTCGGGTAGTGGACTCCAGCTCCAGACAATGGGTTTAGTGAACTCTGGGAGAGCCTGTGTCGGGTAGTGGACTCGAGCACAGGACTCCAGCTCCAGACAACGGGTTTAGAGAGCTCTGGGAGGGCCTGTGTAGCGTAGTGGACTCGAGCTCCAGACAATGGTTTAGTGAACTCTGGGAGGGCCTGTGTCGGGTAGTGGACTCCAGCTCCAGACAATGGGTTTAGTGAACTATGGGAGGGCCTGTGTGGGGTAGTGGACTCTAGCTCCAGACAATGGGTTTAGTGAACTCTGGGAGGGCCTGTGTCGGGTAGTGGACTCCAGCTCCAGACAATGGGTTTAGTGAACTCTGGGAGGGCCTGTGTCGGGTAGTGGACTCCAGCTCCAGACAATGGGTTTAGTGAACTCTGGGAGAGCCTGTGTCGGGTAGTGGACTCGAGCACAGGACTCCAGCTCCAGACAACGGGTTTAGAGAGCTCTGGGAGGGCCTGTGTAGCGTAGTGGACTCGAGCTCCAGACAATGGTTTAGTGAACTCTGGGAGGGCCTGTGTCGGGTAGTGGACTCCAGCTCCAGACAATGGGTTTAGTGAACTATGGGAGGGCCTGTGTGGGGTAGTGGACTCGATGACAGGACTCCAGCTCCAGACAACGGGTTTAGTGAACTCAGGGAGGGCCTGTGTCGGGTAGTGGACTCGAGCTCCAGACAATACGTTTAGTGAACTCTGGGAGGGCCTGTGTCGGGTAGTGGACTCGAGCTCCAGACAATGGGTTTAGTGAACTCTGGGAGGGCCTGTGTCGGGTAGTGGACTCGAGCTCCAGACAATGGGTTTAGTGAACTCTGGGAGGGACTGTGTCGGGTAGTGGACTCCAGCTCCAGACAATGGGTTTAGTGAACTCTGGGAGGGCCTGTGTCGGGTAGTGGACTCCAGCTCCAGACAATGGGTTTAGTGAACTCTGGGAGGGCCTGTGTGGGGTAGTGGACTCGAGATCCAGACAATGGGTTTAGTGAACTCTGGGAGGGCCTGTGTCGGGTAGTGGACTCGAGCTCCAGACAATGGGTTTAGTGAACTCTGGGAGGGCCTGTGTCGGGTAGATGACTCGAGCTCCAGACAATGGGTTCAGTGAACTCTGGGAGGGCCTGTGTCGGGTAGTGGACTCGAGCTCAAAACAATGGGTTTAGTGAACTCTGGGAGGGCCTGTGTAGGGTAGTGGACTCGAGCTGCAGACAATGGGTTTATAGAACTCTGTGAGGGCCTGTGTCGGGTAGTGGACTCGAGCACAGGACCCCAGCTCCAGACAATGGGTTTAGTGAACTCTGGGAGGAACTGTGTCGGGTAGTGGACTCCATCTCCAGACAATGCGTTCAGTGAACTCTGGGAGGGCCTGTGTCGGGTTGTGGACTCGAGCTCCAGATAATGCGTTTAGTGAACTCTGGGAGGGCCTGTGTCGGGTAGTGGACTCAAGCACAGGACTCCAGCTCCAGACAATGGGTTTAGTGAACTCTGGGAGGGCCTGTGTCGGGTAGTGGACTCCAGCTCCAGACAATGGTTTTAGTGAACTCTGGGAGGGACTGTGTCGGGTAGTGGACTCCAGCTCCAGACAATGGGTTTAGTGAACTCTGGGTGGGCCTGTGTCGGGTAGTGGACTCTAGCTCCAGACAATGGGTTTGGTGAACTCTGGGAGGGCCTGTGTCGGGTAGTGGACTCGAGCACAGGACTCCAGCTCCAGTCAACGTGTTTAGAGAGCTCTGGGAGGGCCTGTGTCAGGTAGTGGACTCGAGCTCCAGACAATAGGTTTAGTGAACGCTGGGAGGGCCTGTGTAGGGTAGTGGACTCGAGCTCCAGACAATGGTTTAGTGAAATCTGGGAGGGCCTGTGTCGGGTTGTGGACTCGAGCTGCAGACAATGGGTTTTGTGAACTCTGGGAGCGCCTGTCTCGGGTAGTGGTCTCGAGCACAGGACTCCAGTTCCATACAATGGGTTTAGTGAACTCTGGGAGGGCCTGTGTCGGGTTGTGGATTTGAGCTCCAGACAGTAGGTTTAGTGAACTCTGGGAGGGCCTGTGTCGGGTAGTGGACTCGAGCTCCAGACAATGGGTTTAGTGAACTATGGGAGGGCCTGTGTCGGGTAGTGGACTCCAGCTCCAGACAATGGTTTTAGTGAACTCTGGGAGGGACTGTGTCGGGTAGTGGACTCCAGCTCCAGACAATGGGTTTAGTGAACTCTGGGAGGGCCTGTGTCGGGTAGTGGACTCTAGCTCCAGACAATGGGTTTAGTGAACTCTGGGAGGGCCTGTGTCGGGTAGTGGACTCCACCTCCAGACAAAGTGTTTAGTGAACTCTGGGAGGGCCTGTGTCGGGTAGTGGACTCCAGCTCCAGACAATGGGTTTAGTGAACTCTGGGAGGGCCTGTGTGGGGTAGTGGACTCGAGCTCCAGACAATGGGTTTAGTAAACTCTGGGAGGGCCTGTGTCGGGTAGTGGACTCGAGCTCCAGACAATGGGTTTAGTGAACTCTGGGAGGGCCTGTGTCGGGTAGTGGACCCGAGCTCCAGACAATGGGTTCAGTGAACTCTGGGAGGGCCTGTGTCGGGTAGTGGACTCGAGCTCAAAACAATGGGTTTAGTGAACTCTGGGAGGGCCTGTGTCGGGTAGTGGACTCGAGCTGCAGACAATGGGTTTAGAGAACTCTGGGAGGGCCTGTGTCGGGTAGTGGACTCGAGCACAGGACTCCAGCTCCAGACAATGGGTTTAGTGAACTCTGGGAGGGACTGTGTCGGGTATTGGACTCCAGCTCCAGACAATGCGTTTAGTGAACTCTGGGAGGGCCTGTTTGGAGTAGTGTACTCAAGCACAGGACTCGAGCTCCAGACAATGGGTTTAGTGAACTCTGGGAGGGCCTTTGTCGTGTAGTACACTCGAGCACAGGACTCCAGCTCCAGACAATGGGTTTAGTGAACTCTGGGAGGGCCTGTGTGGGGTAGTGGACTCGAGCTCCAGACAATGGGTTTAGTGAACTCTGGGAGGGCCTGTGTCGGGTAGTGGACTCGAGCTCCAGACAATGGGTTTAGTAAACTCTGGGAGGGCCTGTGTCGGGTAGTGGACTCGAGCTCCAGACAATGGGTTCAGTGAACTCTGGGAGGGCCTGTGTCGGGTAGTGGACTCGAGCTCAAAACAATGGGTTTAGTGAACTCTGGGAGGGCCTGTGTAGGGTAGTGGACTCGAGCTGCAGACAATGGGTTTATAGACCTCTGTGAGGGCCTGTGTCGGTTAGTGGACTCGAGCACAGGACTCCAGCTCCAGACAATGGGTTTAGTGAACTCTGGGAGGAACTGTGTCGGGTAGTGGACTCCAGCTCCAGACAATGCGTTCAGTGAACTCTGGGAGGGCCTGTGTCGGGTTGTGGACTCGAGCTCCAGATAATGCGTTTAGTGAACTCTGGGAGGGCCTGTGTCGGGTAGTGGACTCAAGCACAGGACTCCAGCTCCAGACAATGGGTTTAGTGAACTCTGGGAAGGCCTGTGTCGGGTAGTGGACTCCAGCTCCAGACAATGGTTTTAGTGAACTCTGGGAGGGACTGTGTCGGGTAGTGGACTCAAGCACAGGACTCCAGCTCCAGACAACGGGTTTAGAGAGCTCTGGGAGGGCCTGTGTCAGGTAGTGGACTCGAGCTCCAGACAATAGGTTTAGTGAACGCTGGGAGGGCCTGTGTAGGGTAGTGGACTCGAGCTCCAGACAATGGTTTAGTGAACTCTGGGAGGGCCTGTGTCGGGTACTGGACTCCAGCTCCAGACAATGGGTTTAGTGAACTATGGGAGTGCCTGTGTCGGGTAGTGGACTCAAGCACAGGACTCCAGCTCCAGACAATGGGTTTAGTGAACTCTGGGAGGGCCTGTGTCGGGTAGTGGACTCCAGCTCCAGACAATGGTTTTAGTGAACTCTGGGAGGGACTGTGTCGGGTAGTGGACTCCAGCTCCAGACAATGGGTTTAGTGAACTCTGGGAGGGCCTGTGTCGGGTAGTGGACTCTAGCTCCAGACAATGGGTTTAGTGAACTCTGGGAGGGCCTGCGTCGGGTAGTGGACTCCAGCTCCAGACAATGGGTTTAGTGAACTCTGGGAGGGCCTGTGTCGGGTAGTGGACTCCAGCTCCAGACAATGGGTTTAGTGAACTCTGGGAGGGCCTGTGTCGGGTAGTGGACTCGAGCACAGGACTCCAGCTCCAGACAACGGGTTTAGAGAGCTCTGGGAGGGCCTGTGTCAGGTAGTGGACTCGAGCTCCAGACAATAGGTTTAGTGAACGCTGGGAGGGCCTGTGTAGGGTAGTGGACTCGAGCTCCAGACAATGGTTTAGTGAACTCTGGGAGGGCCTGTGTCGGGTAGTGGACTCTAGCTCCAGACAATGGGTTTAGTGAACTCTGGGAGGGCCTGTGTCGGGTAGTGGACTCCAGCTCCAGACAATGGGTTTAGTGAACTCTGGGAGGGCCTGTGTCGGGTAGTGGACTCCAGCTCCAGACAATGGGTTTAGTGAACTCTGGGAGAGCCTGTGTCGGGTAGTGGACTCGAGCACAGGACTCCAGCTCCAGACAACGGGTTTAGAGAGCTCTGGGAGGGCCTGTGTAGGGTAGTGGACTCGAGCTCCAGACAATGGTTTAGTGAACTCTGGGAGGGCCTGTGTCGGGTAGTGGACTCTAGGTTAGCACTCGAGCTCCAGACAAAGGGTTTAGTGAACATTGGGAGGGCCTGTGTCGGGTAGTGGACTCCAGCTCCAGACAATGGGTTTAGTGAACTATGGGAGGGCCTGTGTGGGGTAGTGGACTCGATCACAGGACTCCAGCTCCAGACAATGGGTTTAGTGAACTCTTGGAGGGCCTGTGTCGGGTTGTGGACTCGAGCTCCAGACAATGGGTTTAGTGAACTCTGGGAGGGCCTGTGTCGGGTAGTGGACTCGAGCACAGGACTCCAGCTCCAGACAATGGGTTTAGTGAACTCTGGGTGGGACTGTGTCGGGTAGTGGACTCTAGCTCCAGACAATGGGTTTAGTGAACTCTGGGAGGGCCTGTGTCGGGTAGTGGACTCCAGCTCCAGACAATGGGTTTGGTGAACTCTGGGAGGGCCTGTGTCGGGTAGTGGACTCCAGCTCCAGACAATGGGTTTAGTGAACTCTGGGAGGGCCTGTGTCGGGTAGTGGACTCCAGCACAGGACTCCAGCTCCAGTCAACGGGTTTAGAGAGCTCTGGGAGGGCCTGTGTCAGGTAGTGGACTCGAGCTCCAGACAATAGGTTTAGTGAACTCTGGGAGGGCCTGTGTAGGGTAGTGGACTCGAGCTCCAGACAATGGTTTAGTGAACTCTGGGAGGGCCTGTGTCGGGTACTGGACTCCAGCTCCAGACAATGGGTTTAGTGAACTATGGGAGGGCCTGTGTCGGGTAGTGGACTCAAGCACACGACTCCAGCTCCAGACAATGGGTTTAGTGAACTCTGGGAGGGCCTGTGTCGGGTAGTGGACTCCAGCTCCAGACAATGGTTTTAGTGAACTCTGGGAGGGCCTGTGTCGGGTAGTGGACTCGAGCTCCAGACAATGGGTTTAGTGAACTCTGGGAGGGCCTGTGTCCGGTAGTGGACTCCAGCTCCAGACAATGGGTTTAGGTAACTCTGGGAGGGCCTGTGTCGGGTAGTGGACTCCAGCTCCAGACAATGGGTTTAGTGAACTCTGGGAGGGCCTGTGTCGGGTAGTGGACTCGAGCACAGGACTCCAGCTCCAGACAACGGGTTTAGAGAGCTCTGGGAGGGCCTGTGTCAGGTAGTGGACTCGAGCTCCAGACAATAGGTTTAGTGAACGCTGGGAGGGCCTGTGTCGGGTAGTGGACTCCAGCTCCAGACAATGGGTTTAGTGAACTATGGGAGGGCCTGTGTCGGGTAGTGGACTCGAGCTCCAGACAATGGGTTCAGTGAACCCTGGGAGGGTCTGTGTCGGGTAGTGGTCTCGAGCACAGGACTCCAGTTCCAGACAATGCGTTTAGTGAACTCTGGGAGGGCCTGTGTCGGGTTGTGGACTCGAGCACAGGACTCGAGCTGCAGACAATGGGTTTAGTGAACTCTGGGAGGGCCTGTGTGGGGTTGTGGACTCGAGCTGCAGACAATGGGTTTTGTGAACTCTGGAAGGGCCTGTGTCGGGTAGTGGTCTCGAGCACAGGACTCCAGTTTCAGACAATGGGTTTAGTGAACTCTGGGAGGGCCTCTGTCGGGTTGTGGATTTCAGCTCCAGACAGTAGGTTTAGTGAACTCTGGGAGTGCCTGTGTCGGGTAGTGGACTCGAGCTCCAGACAATGGGTTTAGTGAACTATGGGAGGGCCTGTGTCGTGTAGTGGACTCGAGCTCCAGACAATGGGTTCAGTGAACTCTGGGAGGGCCTGTGTCGGGTAGAGGACTCGAGCTCAAAACAATGGGTTTAGTGAACTCTGGGAGGGCCTGTGTCGGGTAGTGGACTCGAGCTGCAGACAATGGGTTTAGAGAACTCTGGGAGGGCCTGTGTCGGGTAGTGGACTCGAGCACAGGACTCCAGCTACAGACAATGGGTTTAGTGATCTCTGGGAGGGACTGTGTCGGGTAGTGGACTCCAGCTCCAGACAATACGATTAGTGAACTCTGGGAGGGCCTGTGTCGGGTTGTGGACTCGAGCTCCAGATAACGGGTTTAGTGAACTCTGGGAGGGCCTGTGTCGGGTAGTGGACTCAAGCACAGGACTCCAGCTCCAGACAATGGGTTTAGTGAACTCTGGGAGGGCCGGTGTCGGGTAGTGGACTCCAGCTCCAGACAATGGGTTTAGTGAACTCTGGGAGGGCCTGCGTCGGGTAGTGGACTCTAGCTCCAGACAATGGGTTTAGTGAACTCTGGGAGGGCCTGTGTCGGGTAGTGGACTCTAGATCCCGACAATGGGTTTAGTGAACTCTGGGAGGGACTGTGTCGGGTAGTGGACTCCAGCTCCAGACAATGGGTTTAGTGAACTCTGGGAGGGCCTGTGTCGGGTAGTGGACTCCAGCTCCAGACAATTGGTTTAGTGAACTCTGGGAGGGACTGTGTCGGGTAGTGGACTCCAGCTCCAGACAATGCGTTTAGTGAACTCTGGGATGGCCTGTGTCGGGTTGTGGACTCGAGCTCCAGACAATGGGTTTAGTGAACTCTGGGAGGGCCTGTGTCGGGTAGTGGACTCGAGCACAGGACTCCAGCTCCAGACAACGGGTTTAGAGAGCTCTGGGAGGGCCTGTGTCAGGTAGTGGTCTCGAGCTCCAGACAATAGGTTTAGTGAACGCTGGGAGGGCCTGTGTAGGGTAGTGGACTCGAGCTCCAGACAATCGTTTAGTGAACTCTGGGAGGGCCTGTGTCGGGTAGTGGACTCTAGGTTAGCACTCGAGCTCCAGACAAAGGGTTTATTGAACACTGGGAGGGCCTGTGTCGGGTAGTGGACTCCAGCTCCAGACAATGGGTTTAGTGAACTATGGGATGGCCTGTGTGGGGTAGTGGACTCGATCACAGGACTCCAGCTCCAGACAATGGGTTTAGTGAACTCTTGGAGGGCCTGTGTCGGGTTGTGGACTCGAGCTCCAGACAATGGGTTTAGTGAACTCTGGGAGGGCCTGTGTCGGGTAGTGGACTCGAGCACAGGACTCCAGCTCCAGATAACGGGTTTAGTGAACTCAGGGAGGGCCTGTGTCGGGTAGTGGACTCGAGCTCCTGACAATACGTTTAGTGAACTCTGGGAGGGCCTATGTCGGGTAGTGGACTCGAGCTCCAGACAATGGGTTTAGTGAACTCTGGGAGGGTCTGTGTCGGGTAGTGCCCTCGAGCTCCAGACAATGGGTTTAGTGAACAATGGGAGGGCCTGTGTCGGGTAGTGGACTCGAGCTCCAGACAATGGGTTCAGTGAACCCTGGGAGGGTCTGTGTCGGGTAGTGGTCTCGAGCACAGGACTCCAGTTCCAGACAATGCGTTTAGTGAACTCTGGGAGGGTCTGTGTCGGGTTGTGGACTCGAGCACAGGACTCGATCTGCTGACAATGGGTTTAGTGAACTCTGGGAGGGCCTGTGTCGGGTAGTGGTCTCGAGCACAGGACTCCAGTTCCATACAATGGGTTTAGTGAACTCTGGGAGGGCCTGTGTCGGGTTGTGGATTCGAGCTCCAGACAGTAGGTTTAGTGAACTCTGGGAGGGCCTGTGTCGTGTAGTGGACCCGAGCACAGGACTCCAGCTCCAGTCAACGGGTTTAGAGAGCTCTGGGAGGGCCTGTGTCAGGTAGTGGACTCGAGCTCCAGACAATAGGTTTAGTGAACGCTGGGAGGGCCTGTGTAGGGTAGTGGACTCGAGCTTCAGACAATGGTTTAGTGAACTATGGGAGGGCGTGTGTCGGGTAGTGGACTCAAGCACAGGACTCCAGCTCCAGACAATGGGTTTAGTGAACTCTGGGAGGGCCTGTATCGGGTAGTGGACTCCAGCTCCAGACAATGGTTTTAGTGAACTCTGGGAGGGACTGTGTCGGGTAGTGGACTCCAGCTCCAGACAATGGGTTTAGTGAACTCTGGGAGGGCCTGTGTCGGGTAGTGGACTCTAGCTCCAGACAATGGGTTTAGTGAACTCTGGGAGGGCCTGTGTCGGGTAGTGGACTCCAGCTCCAGACAATGGGTTTAGTGAACTCTGGGAGGGCCTGTGTCGGGTAGTGGACTCCAGCTCCAGACAATGGGTTTAGTGAACTCTGGGAGAGCCTGTGTCGGGTAGTGGACTCGAGCACAGGACTCCAGCTCCAGACAACGGGTTTAGAGAGCTCTGGGAGGGCCTGTGTAGCGTAGTGGACTCGAGCTCCAGACAATGGTTTAGTGAACTCTGGGAGGGCCTGTGTCGGGTAGTGGACTCCAGCTCCAGACAATGGGTTTAGTGAACTATGGGAGGGCCTGTGTGGGGTAGTGGACTCGATGACAGGACTCCAGCTCCAGACAACGGGTTTAGTGAACTCAGGGAGGGCCTGTGTCGGGTAGTGGACTCGAGCTCCAGACAATACGTTTAGTGAACTCTGGGAGGGCCTGTGTCGGGTAGTGGACTCGAGCTCCAGACAATGGGTTTAGTGAACTCTGGGAGGGCCTGTGTCGGGTAGTGGACTCGAGCTCCAGACAATGGGTTTAGTGAACTCTGGGAGGGACTGTGTCGGGTAGTGGACTCCAGCTCCAGACAATGGGTTTAGTGAACTCTGGGAGGGCCTGTGTCGGGTAGTGGACTCCAGCTCCAGACAATGGGTTTAGTGAACTCTGGGAGGGCCTGTGTGGGGTAGTGGACTCGAGATCCAGACAATGGGTTTAGTGAACTCTGGGAGGGCCTGTGTCGGGTAGTGGACTCGAGCTCCAGACAATGGGTTTAGTGAACTCTGGGAGGGCCTGTGTCGGGTAGATGACTCGAGCTCCAGACAATGGGTTCAGTGAACTCTGGGAGGGCCTGTGTCGGGTAGTGGACTCGAGCTCAAAACAATGGGTTTAGTGAACTCTGGGAGGGCCTGTGTAGGGTAGTGGACTCGAGCTGCAGACAATGGGTTTATAGAACTCTGTGAGGGCCTGTGTCGGGTAGTGGACTCGAGCACAGGACCCCAGCTCCAGACAATGGGTTTAGTGAACTCTGGGAGGAACTGAGTCGGGTAGTGGACTCCAGCTCCAGACAATGCGTTCAGTGAACTCTGGGAGGGCCTGTGTCGGGTTGTGGACTCGAGCTCCAGATAATGCGTTTAGTGAACTCTGGGAGGGCCTGTGTCGGGTAGTGGACTCAAGCACAGGACTCCAGCTCCAGACAATGGGTTTAGTGAACTCTGGGAGGGCCTGTGTCGGGTAGTGGACTCCAGCTCCAGACAATGGTTTTAGTGAACTCTGGGAGGGACTGTGTCGGGTAGTGGACTCCAGCTCCAGACAATGGGTTTAGTGAACTCTGGGTGGGCCTGTGTCGGGTAGTGGACTCTAGCTCCAGACAATGGGTTTGGTGAACTCTGGGAGGGCCTGTGTCGGGTAGTGGACTCGAGCACAGGACTCCAGCTCCAGTCAACGTGTTTAGAGAGCTCTGGGAGGGCCTGTGTCAGGTAGTGGACTCGAGCTCCAGACAATAGGTTTAGTGAACGCTGGGAGGGCCTGTGTAGGGTAGTGGACTCGAGCTCCAGACAATGGTTTAGTGAAATCTGGGAGGGCCTGTGTCGGGTTGTGGACTCGAGCTGCAGACAATGGGTTTTGTGAACTCTGGGAGCGCCTGTCTCGGGTAGTGGTCTCGAGCACAGGACTCCAGTTCCATACAATGGGTTTAGTGAACTCTGGGAGGGCCTGTGTCGGGTTGTGGATTTGAGCTCCAGACAGTAGGTTTAGTGAACTCTGGGAGGGCCTGTGTCGGGTAGTGGACTCGAGCTCCAGACAATGGGTTTAGTGAACTATGGGAGGGCCTGTGTCGGGTAGTGGACTCCAGCTCCAGACAATGGTTTTAGTGAACTCTGGGAGGGACTGTGTCGGGTAGTGGACTCCAGCTCCAGACAATGGGTTTAGTGAACTCTGGGAGGGCCTGTGTCGGGTAGTGGACTCTAGCTCCAGACAATGGGTTTAGTGAACTCTGGGAGGGCCTGTGTCGGGTAGTGGACTCCACCTCCAGACAAAGTGTTTAGTGAACTCTGGGAGGGCCTGTGTCGGGTAGTGGACTCCAGCTCCAGACAATGGGTTTAGTGAACTCTGGGAGGGCCTGTGTGGGGTAGTGGACTCGAGCTCCAGACAATGGGTTTAGTAAACTCTGGGAGGGCCTGTGTCGGGTAGTGGACTCGAGCTCCAGACAATGGGTTTAGTGAACTCTGGGAGGGCCTGTGTCGGGTAGTGGACCCGAGCTCCAGACAATGGGTTCAGTGAACTCTGGGAGGGCCTGTGTCGGGTAGTGGACTCGAGCTCAAAACAATGGGTTTAGTGAACTCTGGGAGGGCCTGTGTCGGGTAGTGGACTCGAGCTGCAGACAATGGGTTTAGAGAACTCTGGGAGGGCCTGTGTCGGGTAGTGGACTCGAGCACAGGACTCCAGCTCCAGACAATGGGTTTAGTGAACTCTGGGAGGGACTGTGTCGGGTATTGGACTCCAGCTCCAGACAATGCGTTTAGTGAACTCTGGGAGGGCCTGTGTGGAGTAGTGTACTCAAGCACAGGACTCGAGCTCCAGACAATGGGTTTAGTGAACTCTGGGAGGGCCTTTGTCGTGTAGTACACTCGAGCACAGGACTCCAGCTCCAGACAATGGGTTTAGTGAACTCTGGGAGGGCCTGTGTGGGGTAGTGGACTCGAGCTCCAGACAATGGGTTTAGTGAACTCTGGGAGGGCCTGTGTCGGGTAGTGGACTCGAGCTCCAGACAATGGGTTCAGTGAACTCTGGGAGGGCCTGTGTCGGGTAGTGGACTCGAGCTCAAAACAATGGGTTTAGTGAACTCTGGGAGGGCCTGTGTAGGGTAGTGGACTCGAGCTGCAGACAATGGGTTTATAGAACTCTGTGAGGGCCTGTGTCGGTTAGTGGACTCGAGCACAGGACTCCAGCTCCAGACAATGGGTTTAGTGAACTCTGGGAGGAACTGTTTCGGGTAGTGGACTCCAGCTCCAGACAATGCGTTCAGTGAACTCTGGGAGGGCCTGTGTCGGGTTGTGGACTCGAGCTCCAGATAATGCGTTTAGTGAACTCTGGGAGGGCCTGTGTCGGGTAGTGGACTCAAGCACAGGACTCCAGCTCCAGACAATGGGTTTAGTGAACTCTGGGAAGGCCTGTGTCGGGTAGTGGACTCCAGCTCCAGACAATGGTTTTAGTGAACTGTGGGAGGGACTGTGTCGGGTAGTGGACTCAAGCACAGGACTCCAGCTCCAGACAACGGGTTTAGAGAGCTCTGGGAGGGCCTGTGTCAGGTAGTGGACTCGAGCTCCAGACAATAGGTTTAGTGAACGCTGGGAGGGCCTGTGTAGGGTAGTGGACTCGAGCTCCAGACAATGGTTTAGTGAACTCTGGGAGGGCCTGTGTCGGGTACTGGACTCCAGCTCCAGACAATGGGTTTAGTGAACTATGGGAGTGCCTGTGTCGGGTAGTGGACTCAAGCACAGGACTCCAGCTCCAGACAATGGGTTTAGTGAACTCTGGGAGGGCCTGTGTCGGGTAGTGGACTCCAGCTCCAGACAATGGTTTTAGTGAACTCTGGGAGGGACTGTGTCGGGTAGTGGACTCCAGCTCCAGACAATGGGTTTAGTGAACTCTGGGAGGGCCTGTGTCGGGTAGTGGACTCTAGCTCCAGACAATGGGTTTAGTGAACTCTGGGAGGGCCTGCGTCGGGTAGTGGACTCCAGCTCCAGACAATGGGTTTAGTGAACTCTGGGAGGGCCTGTGTCGGGTAGTGGACTCCAGCTCCAGACAATGGGTTTAGTGAACTCTGGGAGGGCCTGTGTCGGGTAGTGGACTCGAGCACAGGACTCCAGCTCCAGACAACGGGTTTAGAGAGCTCTGGGAGGGCCTGTGTCAGGTAGTGGACTCGAGCTCCAGACAATAGGTTTAGTGAACGCTGGGAGGGCCTGTGTAGGGTAGTGGACTCGAGCTCCAGACAATGGTTTAGTGAACTCTGGGAGGGCCTGTGCCGGGTAGTGGACTCGAGCTCCAGACAATGGTTTAGTGAACTCTGGGAGGGCCTGTGTCGGGTAGTGGACTCGAGCACAGGACTCCAGCTCCAGACAACGCGTTTAGAGAGCTCTGGGAGGGCCTGTGTCAGGTAGTGGACTCGAGCTCCAGACAATAGGTTTAGTGAACGCTGGGAGGGCCTGTATAGGGTAGTGGACTCGAGCTCCAGACAATGGGTTTAGAGAACTCTGGGAGGGACTGTGTCGGGTAGTGGACTCCAGCTCCAGACAATGGGTTTAGTGAACTATGGGAGGGCCTGTGTGGGGTAGTGGACTCGATAACAGGACTCCAGCTCCAGACAACGGGTTTAGTGAACTCAGGGAGGGCCTGTGTCGGGTAGTGGACTCGAGCTCCAGACAATACGTTTAGTGAACTATGGGAGGGCCTGTGTGGGGTAGTGGACTCGATGACAGGACTCCAGCTCCAGACAATGCGTTTAGTGAACTCTGGGAGGGCCTGTGTCGGGTTGTGGACTCGAGCTCCAGATAATGGGTTTAGTGAACTCTGGGAGGGCCTGTGTCGGGTAGTGGACTCAAGCACAGGACTCCAGCTCCAGACAATGGGTTTAGTGAACTCTGGGAGGGCCTGTGTCGGGTAGTGGACTCGAGCACAGGACTCCAGCTCCAGACAATGGGTTTAGAGAACTCTGGGAGGGACTGTGTCGGGTAGTGGACTCCAGCTCCAGACAATGGGTTTAGTGAACTCTGGGAGGGCCTGTGTCGGGTAGTGGACTCTAGCTCCAGACAATGGGTTTAGTGAACTCTGGGAGGGCCTGTGTCGGGTAGTGGACTCTAGATCCAGACAATGGGTTTAGTGAACTCTGGGAGGGACTGTGTCGGGTAGTGGACTCCAGCTCCAGACAATGGGTTTAGTGAACTCTGGGATGGCCTGTGTCGGGTAGTGGACTCCAGCTCCAGACAATGGGTTTAGTGAACTCTGGGAGGGACTGTGTCGGGTAGTGGATTCCAGCTCCAGACAATGCATTTAGTGAACTCTGTGATGGCCTGTGTCGGGTTGTGGACTCGAGCTCCAGACAATGGTTTAGTGAACTCTGGGAGGGCCTGTGTCGGGTAGTGGACTCGAGCACAGGACTCCAGCTCCAGACAACGGGTTTAGAGAGCTCTGGGAGGGCCTGTGTCAGGTAGTGGTCTCGAGCTCCAGACAATAGGTTTAGTGAACGCTGGGAGGGCCTGTGTAGGGTAGTGGACTCGAGCTCCAGACAATGGTTTAGTGAACTCTGGGAGGGCCTGTGTCGGGTAGTGGACTCTAGGTTAGCACTCGAGCTCCAGACAAAGGGTTTAGTGAACACTGGGAGGGCCTGTGTCGGGTAGTGGACTCCAGCTCCAGACAATGGGTTTAGTGAACTCTGGGAGGGCCTGTGTCGGGTAGTGGACTCCAGCTCCAGACAATGGGTTTAGTGAACTATGGGAGGGCCTGTGTGGGGTAGTGGACTCGATGACAGGACTCCAGCTCCAGACAATGGGTTTAGTGAACTCTGGGAGGGCCTGTGTCGGGTAGTGGACTCTAGCTCCAGACAATGGGTTTAGTGAACTCTGGGAGGGCCTGTGTCGGGTAGTGGACTCCAGCTCCAGACAATGGGTTTAGTGAACTCTGAGAGGGCCTGTGTCGGGTAGTGGACTCGAGCACAGGACTCCAGCTCCAGACAACGGGTTTAGAGAGCTCTGGGTGGGCCTGTGTCAGGTAGTGGACTCGAGCTCCAGACAATAGGTTTAGTGAACGCTGGGAGGGCCTGTGTAGGGTAGTGGACTCGAGCTCCAGACAATGGTTTAGTGAACTCTGGGAGGGCCTGTGTGGGGTAGTGGACTCGATGACAGGACTCCAGCTCCAGACAACGGGTTTAGTGAACTCAGGGAGGGCCTGTGTCGGGTAGTGGACTCGAGCTCCAGACAATACGTTTAGTGAACTATGGGAGGGCCTGTGTGGGGTAGTGGACTCGATGACAGGACTCCAGCTCCAGACAATGCGTTTAGTGAACTCTGGGAGGGCCTGTGTCGGGTTGTGGACTCGAGCTCCAGATAATGGGTTTAGTGAACTCTGGGAGGGCCTGTGTCGGGTAGTGGACTCAAGCACTGGACTCCAGCTCCAGACAATGGGTTTAGTGAACTCTGCGAGGGCCTGTGTGGGGTAGTGGACTCGAGCTCCAGACAATGGGTTCAGTGAACTCTGGGAGGGCCTGTGTGGGGTAGTGGACTCGAGCTCCAGACAATGCTTTTAGTGAACTCTGGGAGGGCCTGTGTGGGGTAGTGCAGTCGAGCACAAGACTCGAGCTCCAGACAATGGGTTTAGTGAACTCTGGGAGGGCCTGTGTCGGGTAGTCGACTCGAGCTCCAGACAATGGGTTTAGTGAACTCTGGGAGGGCCTGTGTGGGGTAATGGACTCGAGCTCCAGACAATGTGTTTAGTGAACTCTGGGAGGGCCTGTGTCGGGTAGTGGACTCGAGCTCCAGACAATGGGTTTTGTGAACTCTGGGAGGGCCTGTGTGGGGTAGTGCAGTCTAGCACAGGACTCCAGCTCCAGACAATGGGTTTAGTGAACTCTGGGAGGGCCTGAGTCGGGTAGTGGGCTCGAGCTCCAGACAATGGGTTTAGTGATCTCTGGGAGGGCCTGTGTGGGGTAGTGCAGTCTAGCCCAGGACTCGAGCTCCAGACAATGGGTTTAGAGAACTTTGGGAGGGCCTGTATCGGGTAGTGGACTCGAGCTCCAGACAATGGGTTTAGTGAACTCTGAGAGGGCCTGTGTCGGGTAGTGGACTCGAGCACAGGACTCCAGCTCCAGACAATGGGTTTAGTGAACTCTGGGAGGGCCTGTGTCGATTAGTGGACTTCAGCTCCAGACAATGGGATTTGTGAATTCTGGGAGGGCATGTGTCGGGTAGTGGACTCCAGCTCCAGACAATGGGTTTAGTGAACTCTGCGAGGGCCTGTGTGGGGTAGTGGACTCGAGCTCCAGACAATGGGTTCAGTGAACTCTGGGAGGGCCTGTGTGGGGTAGTGGACTCGAGCTCCAGACAATGCTTTTAGTGAACTCTGGGAGGGCCTGTGTGGGGTAGTGCAGTCGAGCACAAGACTCGAGCTCCAGACAATGGGTTTAGTGAACTCTGGGAGGGCCTGTGTCGGGTAGTGGACTCGAGCTCCAGACAATGGTTTTAGTGAACTCTGGGAGGGCCTGTGTGGGGTAGTGCAGTCTAGCACAGGACTCGAGCTCCAGACAATGGGTTTAGAGAACTTTGGGAGGGCCTGTGTCGGGTAGTGGACTCGAGCTCCAGACAATGGGTTTAGTGAACTCTGGGAGGGCCTGTGTCGGGTAGTGGACTCGAGCACAGGACTCCAGCTCCAGACAATTGGTTTAGTGAACTCTGGGAGGGCCTGTGTCGGGTAGTGGACTCGAGCACAGGACTCCAGCTCCAGACAATGGGTTTAGTGAACTCTGGGAGGGCCTGTGTCGGGTAGTGGACTCCAGCTCCAGACAATGGGTTTAGTGAACTCTGGGAGGGCCTGTGTCGGGTAGTGGACTCCAGCTCCAGACAATGCTTTTAGTGAACTCTGGGAGGGCCTGTGTCGGGTAGTGGACTCGAGCTCCAGACAATGGGTTTAGTGAACTCTGGGAGGGCCAGTGTGGGGTAGTGCAGTCGAGCACAGGACTCGAGCTCCAGACAATGGGTTTAGTGAACTCTTGGAGGGCCTGTGTCGGTTAGTCGACTCCAGCTCCAGACAATGGGTTTAGTGAACTCTGGGAGGGCCTGTGTCGGGTAGTGGACTCGAGCACAGGAATCGAGCTCCAGACAATGGGTTTAGTGAACTCTGGGAGGGCCTGTGTCGGGTAGTGGACTCGAGCTCCAGACAATGGGTTTAGTGAACTCTGGGAGGGCCTGTGTGGGGTAGTGCAGTCTAGCACAGGACTCGAGCTCCAGACAATGGGTTTAGAGAACTTTGGGAGGGCCTGTGTCGGGTAGTGGACTCGAGCTCCAGACAATGGGTTTAGTGAACTCTGGGAGGGCCTGTGTCGGGTAGTGGACTCGAGCACAGGACTCCAGCTCCAGACAATAGGTTTAGTGAACTCTGGGTGGGCCTGTGTCGATTAGTGGACTCCAGCTCCAGACAATGGGTTTAGTGAACTCTGGGAGGGCCTGTGTTGGGTAGTGGACTCGAGCACAGGACTCCAGCTCCATACAATGTGTTTGGTGAACTCTGGTAGGGCCTGTGTCGGGTTGTGGACTCGAGCTCCGGACAATGGGTTTAGTGAACTCTGGGAGTGCCTGTGTAGGGTAGTGGACTCGAGCACAGGACTCCAGCTCCAGTCAATGGGTTTAGTGAACTCTGGGAGGGCCTTTGTCGGGTACTGGACTCGAGCACAGGACTCCAGCTCCAGACAATGGGATTTGTGAATTCTGGGAGGGCCTGTGTCGGGTAGTGGACTCCAGCTCCAGACAATGCTTTTAGTGAACTCTGCGAGGGCCTGTGTGGGGTAGTGGACTCGAGCTCCAGACAATGCTTTTAGTGAACTCTGGGAGGGCCTGTGTGGGGTAGTGGACTCGAGCTCCAGACAATGGGTTTAGTGAACTCTGGGAGGGCCTGTGTCGGGTAGTGGACTCGAGCTCCAGACAATGCTTTTAGTGAACTCTGGGAGGGCCTGTGTGGGGTAGTGCAGTCGAGCACAAGACTCGAGCTCCAGACAATGGGTTTAGTGAACTCTGGGAGGGCCTGTGTCGGGTAGTCGACTCGAGCTCCAGACAATGGGTTTAGTGAACTCTGGGAGGGCCTGTGTGGGGTAGTGGACTCGAGCTCCAGACAATGGGTTTAGTGAACTCTGGGAGGGCCTGTGTCGGGTAGTGGACTCGAGCTCCAGACAATGGGTTTAGTGAACTCTGGAAGGGCCTGTGTGGGGTAGTGCAGTCTAGCACAGGACTCCAGCTCCAGACAATGGGTTTAGTGAACTCTGGGAGGGCCTGAGTCGGGTAGTGGACTCGAGCTCCAGACAATGGGTTTAGTGATCTCTGGGAGGGCCTGTGTGGGGTAGTGCAGTCTAGCCCAGGACTTGAGCTCCAGACAATGGGTTTAGAGAACTTTGGGAGGGCCTGTGTCGGGTAGTGGACTCGAGCTCCAGACAATGGGTTTAGTGAACTCTGAGAGGGCCTGTGTCGGGTAGTGGACTCGAGCACAGGACTCCAGCTCCAGACAATGGGTTTAGTGAACTCTGGGAGGGCCTGTGTCGATTAGTGGACTTCAGCTCCAGACAATGGGATTTGTGAATTCTGGGAGGGCATGTGTCGGGTAGTGGACTCCAGCTCCAGACAATGGGTTTAGTGAACTCTGCGAGGGCCTGTGTGGGGTAGTGGACTCGAGCTCCAGACAATGGGTTCAGTGAACTCTGGGAGGGCCTGTGTGGGGTAGTGGACTCGAGCTCCAGACAATGCTTTTAGTGAACTCTGGGAGGGCCTGTGTGGGGTAGTGCAGTCGAGCACAAGACTCGAGCTCCAGACAATGGGTTTAGTGAACTCTTGGAGGGCCTGTGTCGGGTAGTGGACTCGAGCTCCAGACAATGGGTTTAGTGAACTCTGGGAGGGCCTGTGTAGGGTAGTGCAGTCTAGCACAGGACTCGAGCTCCAGACAATGGGTTTAGAGAACTTTGGGAGGGCCTGTGTCGGGTAGTGGAAGCTAGGACAGGACTCCAGCTCCAGACAATGGGTTTAGTGTACTCTGGGAGGGCCTGTGTCGGTTAGTGGACTCAAGCACAGGACTCCAGTTCCAGACAATGGGTTTAGTGAACTCCGGGAGGGCCTGTGTCGCGTGGTGGACTCGAGCTCCAGACAATGGGTTTAGTGAACTCTGGGAGGGCCTGTGTCGGGTAGTGGACTCGAGCTCCAGACAATGGGTTTAGTGAACTCTGGGAGGGCCTGTGTCGGGTAGTGGACTCCAGCTCCAGACAATGGGTTTAGTGAACTCTGGTAGGGCCTGTGTCGGGTTGTGGACTCGAGCTCCGGACAATGGGTTTAGTGAACTCTGGGAGTGCCTGTGTAGGGTAGTGGACTCGAGCACAGGACTCCAGCTCCAGTCAATGGGTTTAGTGAACTCTGGGAGGGCCTTTGTCGGGTACTGGACTCGAGCACAGGACTCCAGCTCCAGACAATGGGATTTGTGAATTCTGGGAGGGCCTGTGTCGGGTAGTGGACTCCAGCTCCAGACAATGCTTTTAGTGAACTCTGCGAGGGCCTGTGTGGGGTAGTGGACTCGAGCTCCAGACTATGCTTTTAGTGAACTCTGGGAGGGCCTGTGTGGTGTAGTGGACTCGAGCTCCAGACAATGGGTTCAGTGAACTCTGGGAGGGCCTGTGTGGTGTAGTGGACTCGAGCTCCAGACAATGCTTTTAGTGAACTCTGGGAGGGCCTGTGTGGGGTAGTGCAGTCGAGCACAAGACTCGAGCTCCAGACAATGGGTTTAGTGAACTCTGGGAGGGCCTGTGTCGGGTAGTCGACTCGAGCTCCAGACAATGGGTTTAGTGAACTCTGGGAGGGCCTGTGTGGTGTAGTGGACTCGAGCTCCAGACAATGGGTTTAGTGAACTCTGGGAGGGCCTGTGTCGGGTAGTGGACTCGAGCTCCAGACAATGGGTTTAGTGAACTCTGGAAGGGCCTGTGTGGGGTAGTGCAGTCTAGCACAGGACTCCAGCTCCAGACAATGGGTTTAGTGAACTCTGGGAGGGCCTGAGTCGGGTAGTGGACTCGAGCTCCAGACAATGGGTTTAGTGATCTCTGGGAGGGCCTGTGTGGGGTAGTGCAGTCTAGCCCAGGACTTGAGCTCCAGACAATGGGTTTAGAGAACTTTGGGAGGGCCTGTGTCGGGTAGTGGACTCGAGCTCCAGACAATGGGTTTAGTGAACTCTGAGAGGGCCTGTGTCGGGTACTGGACTCGAGCACAGGACTCCAGCTCCAGACAATGGGATTTGTGAATTCTGGGAGGGCCTGTGTCGGGTAGTGGACTCCAGCTCCAGACAATGCTTTTAGTGAACTCTGCGAGGGCCTGTGTGGGGTAGTGGACTCGAGCTCCAGACAATGCTTTTAGTGAACTCTGGGAGGGCCTGTGTGGTGTAGTGGACTCGAGCTCCAGACAATGGGTTCAGTGAACTCTGGGAGGGCCTGTGTGGTGTAGTGGACTCGAGCTCCAGACAATGCTTTTAGTGAACTCTGGGAGGGCCTGTGTGGGGTAGTGCAGTCGAGCACAAGACTCGAGCTCCAGACAATGGGTTTAGTGAACTCTGGGAGGGCCTGTGTCGGGTAGTCGACTCGAGCTCCAGACAATGGGTTTAGTGAACTCTGGGAGGGCCTGTGTGGGGTAGTGGACTCGAGCTCCAGACAATGGGTTTAGTGAACTCTGGGAGGGCCTGTGTCGGGTAGTGGACTCGAGCTCCAGACAATGGGTTTAGTGAACTCTGGAAGGGCCTGTGTGGGGTAGTGCAGTCTAGCACAGGACTCCAGCTCCAGACAATGGGTTTAGTGAACTCTGGGAGGGCCTGAGTCGGGTAGTGGACTCGAGCTCCAGACAATGGGTTTAGTGATCTCTGGGAGGGCCTGTGTGGGGTAGTGCAGTCTAGCCCAGGACTTGAGCTCCAGACAATGGGTTTAGAGAACTTTGGGAGGGCCTGTGTCGGGTAGTGGACTCGAGCTCCAGACAATGGGTTTAGTGAACTCTGAGAGGGCCTGTGTCGGGTAGTGGACTCGAGCACAGGACTCCAGCTCCAGACAATGGGTTTAGTGAACTCTGGGAGGGCCTGTGTCGATTAGTGGACTTCAGCTCCAGACAATGGGATTTGTGAATTCTGGGAGGGCATGTGTCGGGTAGTGGACTCCAGCTCCAGACAATGGGTTTAGTGAACTCTGCGAGGGCCTGTGTGGGGTAGTGGACTCGAGCTCCAGACAATGGGTTCAGTGAACTCTGGGAGGGCCTGTGTGGGGTAGTGGACTCGAGCTCCAGACAATGCTTTTAGTGAACTCTGGGAGGGCCTGTGTGGGGTAGTGCAGTCGAGCACAAGACTCGAGCTCCAGACAATGGGTTTAGTGAACTCTTGGAGGGCCTGTGTCGGGTAGTGGACTCGAGCTCCAGACAATGGGTTTAGTGAACTCTGGGAGGGCCTGTGTAGGGTAGTGCAGTCTAGCACAGGACTCGAGCTCCAGACAATGGGTTTAGAGAACTTTGGGAGGGCCTGTGTCGGGTAGTGGAAGCTAGGACAGGACTCCAGCTCCAGACAATGGGTTTAGTGTACTCTGGGAGGGCCTGTGTCGGTTAGTGGACTCAAGCACAGGACTCCAGTTCCAGACAATGGGTTTAGTGAACTCCGGGAGATCCTGTGTCTGGTAATGGACTCGTGCTCCTGACAATGTGTTTAGTGAACTCTGGGAGGGCCTGTGTCGCGTGGTGGACTCGAGCTCCAGACAATGGGTTTAGTGAACTCTGGGAGGGCCTGTGTCGGGTAGTGGACTCCAGCTCCAGACAATGGGTTTAGTGAACTCTGGTAGGGCCTGTGTCGGGTTGTGGACTCGAGCTCCGGACAATGGGTTTAGTGAACTCTGGGAGTGCCTGTGTAGGGTAGTGGACTCGAGCACAGGACTCCAGCTCCAGTCAATGGGTTTAGTGAACTCTGGGAGGGCCTTTGTCGGGTACTGGACTCGAGCACAGGACTCCAGCTCCAGACAATGGGATTTGTGAATTCTGGGAGGGCCTGTGTCGGGTAGTGGACTCCAGCTCCAGACAATGCTTTTAGTGAACTCTGCGAGGGCCTGTGTGGGGTAGTGGACTCGAGCTCCAGACTATGCTTTTAGTGAACTCTGGGAGGGCCTGTGTGGTGTAGTGGACTCGAGCTCCAGACAATGGGTTCAGTGAACTCTGGGAGGGCCTGTGTGGTGTAGTGGACTCGAGCTCCAGACAATGCTTTTAGTGAACTCTGGGAGGGCCTGTGTGGGGTAGTGCAGTCGAGCACAAGACTCGAGCTCCAGACAATGGGTTTAGTGAACTCTGGGAGGGCCTGTGTCGGGTAGTCGACTCGAGCTCCAGACAATGGGTTTAGTGAACTCTGGGAGGGCCTGTGTGGGGTAGTGGACTCGAGCTCCAGACAATGGGTTTAGTGAACTCTGGGAGGGCCTGTGTCGGGTAGTGGACTCGAGCTCCAGACAATGGGTTTAGTGAACTCTGGAAGGGCCTGTGTGGGGTAGTGCAGTCTAGCACAGGACTCCAGCTCCAGACAATGGGTTTAGTGAACTCTGGGAGGGCCTGAGTCGGGTAGTGGACTCGAGCTCCAGACAATGGGTTTAGTGATCTCTGGGAGGGCCTGTGTGGGGTAGTGCAGTCTAGCCCAGGACTTGAGCTCCAGACAATGGGTTTAGAGAACTTTGGGAGGGCCTGTGTCGGGTAGTGGACTCGAGCTCCAGACAATGGGTTTAGTGAACTCTGAGAGGGCCTGTGTCGGGTACTGGACTCGAGCACAGGACTCCAGCTCCAGACAATGGGATTTGTGAATTCTGGGAGGGCCTGTGTCGGGTAGTGGACTCCAGCTCCAGACAATGCTTTTAGTGAACTCTGCGAGGGCCTGTGTGGGGTAGTGGACTCGAGCTCCAGACAATGCTTTTAGTGAACTCTGGGAGGGCCTGTGTGGTGTAGTGGACTCGAGCTCCAGACAATGGGTTCAGTGAACTCTGGGAGGGCCTGTGTGGTGTAGTGGACTCGAGCTCCAGACAATGCTTTTAGTGAACTCTGGGAGGGCCTGTGTGGGGTAGTGCAGTCGAGCACAAGACTCGAGCTCCAGACAATGGGTTTAGTGAACTCTGGGAGGGCCTGTGTCGGGTAGTCGACTCGAGCTCCAGACAATGGGTTTAGTGAACTCTGGGAGGGCCTGTGTGGGGTAGTGGACTCGAGCTCCAGACAATGGGTTTAGTGAACTCTGGGAGGGCCTGTGTCGGGTAGTGGACTCGAGCTCCAGACAATGGGTTTAGTGAACTCTGGAAGGGCCTGTGTGGGGTAGTGCAGTCTAGCACAGGACTCCAGCTCCAGACAATGGGTTTAGTGAACTCTGGGAGGGCCTGAGTCGGGTAGTGGACTCGAGCTCCAGACAATGGGTTTAGTGATCTCTGGGAGGGCCTGTGTGGGGTAGTGCAGTCTAGCCCAGGACTTGAGCTCCAGACAATGGGTTTAGAGAACTTTGGGAGGGCCTGTGTCGGGTAGTGGACTCGAGCTCCAGACAATGGGTTTAGTGAACTCTGAGAGGGCCTGTGTCGGGTAGTGGACTCGAGCACAGGACTCCAGCTCCAGACAATGGGTTTAGTGAACTCTGGGAGGGCCTGTGTCGATTAGTGGACTTCAGCTCCAGACAATGGGATTTGTGAATTCTGGGAGGGCATGTGTCGGGTAGTGGACTCCAGCTCCAGACAATGGGTTTAGTGAACTCTGCGAGGGCCTGTGTGGGGTAGTGGACTCGAGCTCCAGACAATGGGTTCAGTGAACTCTGGGAGGGCCTGTGTGGGGTAGTGGACTCGAGCTCCAGACAATGCTTTTAGTGAACTCTGGGAGGGCCTGTGTGGGGTAGTGCAGTCGAGCACAAGACTCGAGCTCCAGACAATGGGTTTAGTGAACTCTTGGAGGGCCTGTGTCGGGTAGTGGACTCGAGCTCCAGACAATGGGTTTAGTGAACTCTGGGAGGGCCTGTGTAGGGTAGTGCAGTCTAGCACAGGACTCGAGCTCCAGACAATGGGTTTAGAGAACTTTGGGAGGGCCTGTGTCGGGTAGTGGAAGCTAGGACAGGACTCCAGCTCCAGACAATGGGTTTAGTGTACTCTGGGAGGGCCTGTGTCGGTTAGTGGACTCAAGCACAGGACTCCAGTTCCAGACAATGGGTTTAGTGAACTCCGGGAGATCCTGTGTCTGGTAATGGACTCGTGCTCCTGACAATGTGTTTAGTGAACTCTGGGAGGGCCTGTGTCGCGTGGTGGACTCGAGCTCCAGACAATGGGTTTAGTGAACTCTGGGAGGGCCTGTGTCGGGTAGTGGACTCCAGCTCCAGACAATGGGTTTAGTGAACTCTGGTAGGGCCTGTGTCGGGTTGTGGACTCGAGCTCCGGACAATGGGTTTAGTGAACTCTGGGAGTGCCTGTGTAGGGTAGTGGACTCGAGCACAGGACTCCAGCTCCAGTCAATGGGTTTAGTGAACTCTGGGAGGGCCTTTGTCGGGTACTGGACTCGAGCACAGGACTCCAGCTCCAGACAATGGGATTTGTGAATTCTGGGAGGGCCTGTGTCGGGTAGTGGACTCCAGCTCCAGACAATGCTTTTAGTGAACTCTGCGAGGGCCTGTGTGGGGTAGTGGACTCGAGCTCCAGACTATGCTTTTAGTGAACTCTGGGAGGGCCTGTGTGGTGTAGTGGACTCGAGCTCCAGACAATGGGTTCAGTGAACTCTGGGAGGGCCTGTGTGGTGTAGTGGACTCGAGCTCCAGACAATGGGTTCAGTGAACTCTGGGAGGGCCTGTGTGGGGTAGTGCAGTCGAGCACAAGACTCGAGCTCCAGACAATGGGTTTAGTGAACTCTGGGAGGGCCTGTGTCGGGTAGTCGACTCGAGCTCCAGACAATGGGTTTAGTGAACTCTGGGAGGGCCTGTGTGGGGTAGTGGACTCGAGCTCCAGACAATGGGTTTAGTGAACTCTGGGAGGGCCTGTGTCGGGTAGTGGACTCGAGCTCCAGACAATGGGTTTAGTGAACTCTGGAAGGGCCTGTGTGGGGTAGTGCAGTCTAGCACAGGACTCCAGCTCCAGACAATGGGTTTAGTGAACTCTGGGAGGGCCTGAGTCGGGTAGTGGACTCGAGCTCCAGACAATGGGTTTAGTGATCTCTGGGAGGGCCTGTGTGGGGTAGTGCAGTCTAGCCCAGGACTTGAGCTCCAGACAATGGGTTTAGAGAACTTTGGGAGGGCCTGTGTCGGGTAGTGGACTCGAGCTCCAGACAATGGGTTTAGTGAACTCTGAGAGGGCCTGTGTCGGGTAGTGGACTCGAGCACAGGACTCCAGCTCCAGACAATGGGTTTAGTGAACTCTGGGAGGGCCTGTGTCGATTAGTGGACTTCAGCTCCAGACAATGGGATTTGTGAATTCTGGGAGGGCATGTGTCGGGTAGTGGACTCCAGCTCCAGACAATGGGTTTAGTGAACTCTGCGAGGGCCTGTGTGGGGTAGTGGACTCGAGCTCCAGACAATGGGTTCAGTGAACTCTGGGAGGGCCTGTGTGGGGTAGTGGACTCGAGCTCCAGACAATGCTTTTAGTGAACTCTGGGAGGGCCTGTGTGGGGTAGTGCAGTCGAGCACAAGACTCGAGCTCCAGACAATGGGTTTAGTGAACTCTGGGAGGGCCTGTGTCGGGTAGTGGACTCGAGCTCCAGACAATGGGTTTAGTGAACTCTGGGAGGGCCTGTGTGGGGTAGTGCAGTCTAGCCCAGGACTTGAGCTCCAGACAATGGGTTTAGAGAACTTTGGGAGGGCCTGTGTCGGGTAGTGGACTCGAGCTCCAGACAATGGGTTTAGTGAACTCTGAGAGGGCCTGTGTCGGGTACTGGACTCGAGCACAGGACTCCAGCTCCAGACAATGGGATTTGTGAATTCTGGGAGGGCCTGTGTCGGGTAGTGGACTCCAGCTCCAGACAATGCTTTTAGTGAACTCTGCGAGGGCCTGTGTGGGGTAGTGGACTCGAGCTCCAGACAATGCTTTTAGTGAACTCTGGGAGGGCCTGTGTGGTGTAGTGGACTCGAGCTCCAGACAATGGGTTCAGTGAACTCTGGGAGGGCCTGTGTGGTGTAGTGGACTCGAGCTCCAGACAATGCTTTTAGTGAACTCTGGGAGGGCCTGTGTGGGGTAGTGCAGTCGAGCACAAGACTCGAGCTCCAGACAATGGGTTTAGTGAACTCTGGGAGGGCCTGTGTCGGGTAGTCGACTCGAGCTCCAGACAATGGGTTTAGTGAACTCTGGGAGGGCCTGTGTGGGGTAGTGGACTCGAGCTCCAGACAATGGGTTTAGTGAACTCTGGGAGGGCCTGTGTCGGGTAGTGGACTCGAGCTCCAGACAATGGGTTTAGTGAACTCTGGAAGGGCCTGTGTGGGGTAGTGCAGTCTAGCACAGGACTCCAGCTCCAGACAATGGGTTTAGTGAACTCTGGGAGGGCCTGAGTCGGGTAGTGGACTCGAGCTCCAGACAATGGGTTTAGTGATCTCTGGGAGGGCCTGTGTGGGGTAGTGCAGTCTAGCCCAGGACTTGAGCTCCAGACAATGGGTTTAGAGAACTTTGGGAGGGCCTGTGTCGGGTAGTGGACTCGAGCTCCAGACAATGGGTTTAGTGAACTCTGAGAGGGCCTGTGTCGGGTAGTGGACTCGAGCACAGGACTCCAGCTCCAGACAATGGGTTTAGTGAACTCTGGGAGGGCCTGTGTCGATTAGTGGACTTCAGCTCCAGACAATGGGATTTGTGAATTCTGGGAGGGCATGTGTCGGGTAGTGGACTCCAGCTCCAGACAATGGGTTTAGTGAACTCTGCGAGGGCCTGTGTGGGGTAGTGGACTCGAGCTCCAGACAATGGGTTCAGTGAACTCTGGGAGGGCCTGTGTGGGGTAGTGGACTCGAGCTCCAGACAATGCTTTTAGTGAACTCTGGGAGGGCCTGTGTGGGGTAGTGCAGTCGAGCACAAGACTCGAGCTCCAGACAATGGGTTTAGTGAACTCTTGGAGGGCCTGTGTCGGGTAGTGGACTCGAGCTCCAGACAATGGGTTTAGTGAACTCTGGGAGGGCCTGTGTAGGGTAGTGCAGTCTAGCACAGGACTCGAGCTCCAGACAATGGGTTTAGAGAACTTTGGGAGGGCCTGTGTCGGGTAGTGGAAGCTAGGACAGGACTCCAGCTCCAGACAATGGGTTTAGTGTACTCTGGGAGGGCCTGTGTCGGTTAGTGGACTCAAGCACAGGACTCCAGTTCCAGACAATGGGTTTAGTGAACTCCGGGAGATCCTGTGTCTGGTAATGGACTCGTGCTCCTGACAATGTGTTTAGTGAACTCTGGGAGGGCCTGTGTCGCGTGGTGGACTCGAGCTCCAGACAATGGGTTTAGTGAACTCTGGGAGGGCCTGTGTCGGGTAGTGGACTCCAGCTCCAGACAATGGGTTTAGTGAACTCTGGTAGGGCCTGTGTCGGGTTGTGGACTCGAGCTCCGGACAATGGGTTTAGTGAACTCTGGGAGTGCCTGTGTAGGGTAGTGGACTCGAGCACAGGACTCCAGCTCCAGTCAATGGGTTTAGTGAACTCTGGGAGGGCCTTTGTCGGGTACTGGACTCGAGCACAGGACTCCAGCTCCAGACAATGGGATTTGTGAATTCTGGGAGGGCCTGTGTCGGGTAGTGGACTCCAGCTCCAGACAATGCTTTTAGTGAACTCTGCGAGGGCCTGTGTGGGGTAGTGGACTCGAGCTCCAGACTATGCTTTTAGTGAACTCTGGGAGGGCCTGTGTGGTGTAGTGGACTCGAGCTCCAGACAATGGGTTCAGTGAACTCTGGGAGGGCCTGTGTGGTGTAGTGGACTCGAGCTCCAGACAATGGGTTCAGTGAACTCTGGGAGGGCCTGTGTGGGGTAGTGCAGTCGAGCACAAGACTCGAGCTCCAGACAATGGGTTTAGTGAACTCTGGGAGGGCCTGTGTCGGGTAGTCGACTCGAGCTCCAGACAATGGGTTTAGTGAACTCTGGGAGGGCCTGTGTGGGGTAGTGGACTCGAGCTCCAGACAATGGGTTTAGTGAACTCTGGGAGGGCCTGTGTCGGGTAGTGGACTCGAGCTCCAGACAATGGGTTTAGTGAACTCTGGAAGGGCCTGTGTGGGGTAGTGCAGTCTAGCACAGGACTCCAGCTCCAGACAATGGGTTTAGTGAACTCTGGGAGGGCCTGAGTCGGGTAGTGGACTCGAGCTCCAGACAATGGGTTTAGTGATCTCTGGGAGGGCCTGTGTGGGGTAGTGCAGTCTAGCCCAGGACTTGAGCTCCAGACAATGGGTTTAGAGAACTTTGGGAGGGCCTGTGTCGGGTAGTGGACTCGAGCTCCAGACAATGGGTTTAGTGAACTCTGAGAGGGCCTGTGTCGGGTAGTGGACTCGAGCACAGGACTCCAGCTCCAGACAATGGGTTTAGTGAACTCTGGGAGGGCCTGTGTCGATTAGTGGACTTCAGCTCCAGACAATGGGATTTGTGAATTCTGGGAGGGCATGTGTCGGGTAGTGGACTCCAGCTCCAGACAATGGGTTTAGTGAACTCTGCGAGGGCCTGTGTGGGGTAGTGGACTCGAGCTCCAGACAATGGGTTCAGTGAACTCTGGGAGGGCCTGTGTGGGGTAGTGGACTCGAGCTCCAGACAATGCTTTTAGTGAACTCTGGGAGGGCCTGTGTGGGGTAGTGCAGTCGAGCACAAGACTCGAGCTCCAGACAATGGGTTTAGTGAACTCTGGGAGGGCCTGTGTCGGGTAGTGGACTCGAGCTCCAGACAATGGGTTTAGTGAACTCTGGGAGGGCCTGTGTAGGGTAGTGCAGTCTAGCACAGGACTCGAGCTCCAGACAATGGGTTTAGAGAACTTTGGGAGGGCCTGTGTCGGGTAGTGGAAGCTAGGACAGGACTCCAGCTCCAGACAATGGGTTTAGTGTACTCTGGGAGGGCCTGTGTCGGTTAGTGGACTCAAGCACAGGACTCCAGTTCCAGACAATGGGTTTAGTGAACTCCGGGAGATCCTGTGCCTGGTAATGGACTCGTGCTCCTGACAATGTGTTTAGTGAACTCTGGGAGGGCCTGTGTCGCGTGGTGGACTCGAGCTCCAGACAATGGGTTTAGTGAACTCTGGGAGGGCCTGTGTCGGGTAGTGGACTCCAGCTCCAGACAATGGGTTTAGTGAACTCTGGGAGGACCTGTGTCGGGTAGTGGACTCGAGCTCCAGACAATGGGTTTAGTGAACTCTGGGAGGGCCTGTGTCGGGTACAGGACTCGAGCTCCAGACAATGGGTTTAGTGAACTCTGGGAGGGCCTGTGTCGGGTAGTGGACTCGAGTTCCAGACAATGTGTTTAGTGAATTCTGGGAGGGCCTGTGTCGGGTAGTGGACTCGAGCACAGGACTCCAGCTCCAGACAATGGGTTTAGTGAACTCTGGGAGGGCCTGTGTCGTGTAGTGGACTCGAGCACAGGACTCCAGCTCCGGACAATGGTTTTAGTGTACTCTGGGAGGGCCTGTGTCGGGTAGTGGACTCGAGCACAGGACTCCAGCTCCAGACAATGGGTTTAGTGAACTCTGGGAGGGCCTGTGTCGATTAGTGGACACCATCTCCAGACAATGGGTTTAGTGAACTCTGGGAGGGCCTGTGTCGGGTAGTGGACTCGAGCACAGGACTCCAGCTCCATACAATGGGTTTAGTGAACTCTGGGAGGGCCTGTGTGGGGTAGTGGACTCGAGCTCCAGACAATAGGTTTAGTGAAATCTGGGAGGGCCTGTGTCGGGTAGGGGACTCCAGCTCCAGACAATGGTTTTAGTGAACTCTGGGAGTGCCTGTGTGGGATAGTGCACTCGAGCACAGGACTCGAGCTCCAGTCAATGGGTTTAGTGAACTCTGGGAGGGCCTGTGTCGGCTAGTGGACTCGAGCACAGGACTCCAGCTCCAGACAATGGGATTTGTGAATTCTGGGAGGGCCTGTGTCGGGTAGTGGACTCCAGCTCCAGACAATGGGTTTAGTGAACTCTGCGAGGGCCTGTGTGGTGTAGTGGACTCGAGCTCCAGACAATGGGTTCAGTGAACTCTGGGAGGGCCTGTGTGGGGTAGTGGACTCGAGCTCCAGACAATGCTTTTAGTGAACTCTGGGAGTGCCTGTGTGGGGTAGTGCAGTCGAGCACAAGACTCGAGCTCTAGACAATGGGTTTAGTGAACTCTGGGAGGGCCTGTGTCGGGTAGTCGACTCCAGCTCCAGACAATGGGTTTAGTGAACTCTGGGAGGGCCTGTGTCGGGTAGTCGACTCCAGCTCCAGGCAATGGGTTTAGTGAACTCTGGGAGGTCCTGTGTCGGGTAGTGGACTCGAGCACAGGACTCCAGCTCCAGACAATGGGTTTAGTGAACTCTGGGAGGTCCTGTGTCGGGTAGTGGACTCGAGCTCCAGACAATGGGTTTAGTGAACTCTGGGAGGGCCTGTGTGGGGTAGTGCAGTCTAGCACAGGACTCGAGCTCCAGACAATGGGTTTAGAGAACTTTGGGAGGGCCTGTGTCGGGTAGTGGACTCGAGCTCCAGACAATGGGTTTAGTGAACTCTGGGAGGGCCTGTGTCGGGTAGTGGACTCGAGCACAGGACTCCAGCTCCAGACAATGGGTTTAGTGAACTCTGGGAGGGCCTGTGTCGATTAGTGGATTCCAGCTCCAGACAATGGGTTTAGTGAACTCTGGGAGGGCCTGTGTCGGGTAGTGGACTCGAGCACAGGACTCCAGCTCCATACAATGTGTTTGGTGAACTCTGGTAGGGCCTGTGTCGGGTTGTGGACTCGAGCTCCAGACAATGGGTTTAGTGAACTCTGGGAGTGCCTGTGTCGGGTAGTGGACTCGAGCACAGGACTCCAGCTCCAGTCAATGGGTTTAGTGAACTCTGGGAGGGCCTGTGTCGGGTAGTGGACTCGAGCACAGGACTCCAGCTCCAGACAATGGGATTTGTGAATTCTGGGAGGGCCTGTGTCGGGTAGTGGACTCCAGCTCCAGACAATGGGTTTAGTGAACTCTGCGAGGGCCTGTGTGGGGTAGTGGACTCGAGCTCCAGACAATGGGTTCAGTGAACTCTGGGAGGGCCTGTGTGGGGTAGTGGACTCGAGCTCCAGACAATGCTTTTAGTGAACTCTGGGAGGGCCTGTGTGGGGTAGTGCAGTCGAGCACAAGACTCGAGCTCCAGACAATGGGTTTAGTGAACTCTGGGAGGGCCTGTGTCGGGTAGTCGACTCGAGCTCCAGACAATGGGTTTAGTGAACTCTGGGAGGGCCTGTGTGGGGTAGTGGACTCGAGCTCCAGACAATGGGTTTAGTGAACTCTGGGAGGGCCTGTGTCGGGTAGTGGACTCGAGCTCCAGACAATGTGTTTAGTGAACTCTGGGAGGGCCTGTGTGGGGTAGTGCAGTCTAGCACAGGACTCCAGCTCCAGACAATGGGTTTAGTGAACTCTGGGAGGGCCTGAGTCGGGTAGTGGACTCGAGCTCCAGACAATGGGTTTAGTGATCTCTGGGAGGGCCTGTGTGGGGTAGTGCAGTCTAGCCCAGGACTCGAGCTCCAGACAATGGGTTTAGTGAACTTTGGGAGGGCCTGTGTCGGGTAGTGGACTCGAGCTCCAGACAATGGGTTTAGTGAACTCTGAGAGGGCCTGTGTCGGGTAGTGGACTCGAGCACAGGACTCCAGCTCCAGACAATGGGTTTAGTGAACTCTGGGAGGGCCTGTGTCGATTAGTGGACTTCAGCTCCAGACAATGGGATTTGTGAATTCTGGGAGGGCATGTGTCGGGTAGTTGACTCCAGCTCCAGACAATGGGTTTAGTGAACTCTGCGAGGGCCTGTGTGGGGTAGTGGACTCGAGCTCCAGACAATGGGTTCAGTGAACTCTGGGAGGGCCTGTGTGGGGTAGTGGACTCGAGCTCCAGACAATGCTTTTAGTGAACTCTGGGAGGGCCTGTGTGGGGTAGTGCAGTCGAGCACAAGACTCGAGCTCCAGACAATGGGATTAGTGAACTCTGGGAGGGCCTGTGTCGGGTAGTGGACTCGAGCTCCAGACAATGGGTTTAGTGAACTCTGGGAGGGCCTGTGTGGGGTAGTGCAGTCTAGCACAGGACTCGAGCTCCAGACAATGGGTTTAGAGAACTTTGGGAGGGCCTGTGTCGGGTAGTGGACTCGAGCTCCAGACAATGGGTTTAGTGAACTCTGGGAGGGCCTGTGTCGGGTAGTGGACTCGAGCACAGGACTCCAGCTCCAGACAATTGGTTTAGTGAACTCTGGGAGGGCCTGTGTCGGGTAGTGGACTCGAGCACAGGACTCCAGCTCCAGACAATGGGTTTAGTGAACTCTGGGTGGGCCTGTGTCGGGTAGTGGACTCCAGCTCCAGACAATGGGTTTAGTGAACTCTGGGAGGGCCTGTGTCGGGTAGTGGACTCCAGCTCCAGACAATGCTTTTAGTGAACTCTGGGAGGGCCTGTGTCGGGTAGTGGACTCGAGCTCCAGACAATGGGTTTAGTGAACTCTGGGAGGGCCAGTGTGGGGTAGTGCAGTCGAGCACAGGACTCGAGCTCCAGACAATGGGTTTAGTGAACTCTGGGAGGGCCTGTGTCGGTTAGTCGACTCCAGCTCCAGACAATGGGTTTAGTGAACTCTGGGAGGGCATGTGTCGGGTAGTGGACTCGAGCACAGGAATCGAGCTCCAGACAATGGGTTTAGTGAACTCTGGGAGGGCCTGTGTCGGGTAGTGGACTCGAGCTCCAGACAATGGGTTTAGTGAACTCTGGGAGGGCCTGTGTGGGGTAGTGCAGTCTAGCACAGGACTCGAGCTCCAGACAATGGGTTTAGAGAACTTTGGGAGGGCCTGTGTCGGGTAGTGGACTGGAGCTCCAGACAATGGGTTTAGTGAACTCTGGGAGGGCCTGTGTCGGGTAGTGGACTCGAGCACAGGACTCCAGCTCCAGACAATGGGTTTAGTGAACTCTGGGAGGGCCTGTGTCGATTAGTGGACTCCAGCTCCAGACAATGGGTTTAGTGAACTCTGGGAGGGCCTGTGTCGGGTAGTAGACTCGAGCACAGGACTCCAGCTCCATACAATGTGTTTGGTGAACTCTGGTAGGGCCTGTGTCGGGTTGTGGACTCGAGCTCCAGACAATGGGTTCAGTGAACTCTGGGAGGGCCTGTGTGGGGTAGTGGACTCGAGCTCCAGACAATGCTTTTAGTGAACTCTGGGAGGGCCTGTGTGGGGTAGTGCAGTCGAGCACAAGACTCGAGCTCCAGACAATGGGATTAGTGAACTCTGGGAGGGCCTGTGTCGGGTAGTGGACTCGAGCTCCAGACAATGGGTTTAGTGAACTCTGGGAGGGCCTGTGTGGGGTAGTGCAGTCTAGCACAGGACTCGAGCTCCAGACAATGGGTTTAGAGAACTTTGGGAGGGCCTGTGTCGGGTAGTGGACTCGAGCTCCAGACAATGGGTTTAGTGAACTCTGGGAGGGCCTGTGTCGGGTAGTGGACTCGAGCACAGGACTCCAGCTCCAGACAATTGGTTTAGTGAACTCTGGGAGGGCCTGTGTCGGGTAGTGGACTCGAGCACAGGACTCCAGCTCCAGACAATGGGTTTAGTGAACTCTGGGAGGGCCTGTGTCGGGTAGTGGACTCCAGCTCCAGACAATAGGTTTAGTGAACTCTGGGAGGGCCTGTGTCGGGTAGTGGACTCCAGCTCCAGACAATGCTTTTAGTGAACTCTGGGAGGGCCTGTGTCGGGTAGTGGACTCGAGCTCCAGACAATGGGTTTAGTGAACTCTGGGAGGGCCAGTGTGGGGTAGTGCAGTCGAGCACAGGACTCGAGCTCCAGTCAATGGGTTTAGTGAACTCTGGGAGGGCCTGTGTCGGTTAGTCGACTCCAGCTCCAGACAATGGGTTTAGTGAACTCTGGGAGGGCCTGTGTCGGGTAGTGGACTCGAGCACAGGAATCGAGCTCCAGACAATGGGTTTAGTGAACTCTGGGAGGGCCTGTGTCGGGTAGTGGACTCGAGCTCCAGACAATGGGTTTAGTGAACTCTGGGAGGGCCTGTGTGGGGTAGTGCAGTCTAGCACAGGACTCGAGCTCCAGACAATGGGTTTAGAGAACTTTGGGAGGGCCTGTGTCGGGTAGTGGACTGGAGCTCCAGACAATGGGTTTAGTGAACTCTGGGAGGGCCTGTGTCGGGTAGTGGACTCGAGCACAGGACTCCAGCTCCAGACAATGGGTTTAGTGAACTCTGGGAGGGCCTGTGTCGATTAGTGGACTCCAGCTCCAGACAATGGGTTTAGTGAACTCTGGGAGGGCCTGTGTCGGGTAGTGGACTCGAGCACAGGACTCCAGCTCCATACAATGTGTTTGGTGAACTCTGGTAGGGCCTGTGTCGGGTTGTGTTCTCGAGCTCCAGACAATGGGTTTAGTGAACTCTGCGAGGGCCTGTGTGCGGTAGTGCTCTCGAGCACAGGACTCCAGCTCCAGTCAATGGGTTTAGTGAACTCTGGGAGGGCCTGTGTCGGGTAGTGGACTCGAGCACAGGACTCCAGCTCCAGACAATGGGATTTGTGAATTCTGGGAGGGCCTGTGTCGGGTAGTGGACTCGAGCTCCAGACAATGGGTTTAGTGAACTCTGCGAGGGCCTGTGTGGGGTAGTGGACTCGAGCTCCAGACAATGGGTTCAGTGAACTCTGGGAGGGCCTGTGTGGTGTAGTGGACTCGAGCTCCAGACAATGCTTTTAGTGAACTCTGGGAGGGCCTGTGTGGGGTAGTGCAGTCGAGCACAAGACTCGAGCTCCAGACAATGGGTTTAGTGAACTCTGGGAGGGCCTGTGTCGGGTAGTCGACTCGAGCTCCAGACAATGGGTTTAGTGAACTCTGGGAGGGCCTGTGTGGGGTAGTGGACTCGAGCTCCAGACAATGGGTTTAGTGAACTCTGAGAGGGACTGTGTCGGGTAGTGGACTCGAGCTCCAGACAATGGGTTTAGTGAACTCTGGGAGGGCCTGTATCGGGTAGTGGACTCGAGCACAGGACTCCAGCTCCATACAATGTGTTTGGTGAACTCTGGTAGGGCCTGTGTCGGGTTGTGGACTCGAGCTCCAGACAATGGGTTTAGTGAACTCTGGGAGTGCCTGTGTCGGGTAGTGGACTCGAGCACAGGACTCCAGCTCCAGTCAATGGGTTTAGTGAACTCTGGGAGGGCCTGTGTCGGGTAGTGGACTCGAGCACAGGACTCCAGCTCCAGACAATGGGATTTGTGAATTCTGGGAGGGCCTGTGTCGGGTAGTGGACTCCAGCTCCAGACAATGGGTTTAGTGAACTCTGCGAGGGCCTGTGTGGGGTAGTGGACTCGAGCTCCAGACAATGGGTTCAGTGAACTCTGGGAGGGCCTGTGTGGGGTAGTGGACTCGAGCTCCAGACAATGCTTTTAGTGAACTCTGGGAGGGCCTGTGTGGGGTAGTGCAGTCGAGCACAAGACTCGAGCTCCAGCTAATGGGTTTAGTGAACTCTGGGAGGGCCTGTGTCGGGTAGTCGACTCGAGCTCCAGACAATGGGTTTAGTGAACTCTGGGAGGGCCTGTGTGGGGTAGTGGACTCGAGCTCCAGACAATGGGTTTAGTGAACTCTGGGAGGGCCTGTGTCGGGTAGTGGACTCGAGCTCCAGACAATGGGTTTAGTGAACTCTGGGAGGGCCTGTGTGGGGTAGTGCAGTCTAGCACAGGACTCCAGCTCCAGACAATGGGTTTAGTGAACTCTGGGAGGGCCTGAGTCGGGTAGTGGACTCGAGCACCAGACAATGGGTTTAGTGATCTCTGGGAGGGCCTGTGTGGGGTAGTGCAGTCTAGCCCAGGACTCGAGCTCCAGACAATGGGTTTAGAGAACTTTGGGAGGGCCTGTGTCGGGTAGTGGACTCGAGCTCCAGACAATGGGTTTAGTGAATTCTGAGAGGGCCTGTGTCGGGTAGTGGACTCGAGCACAGGACTCCAGCTCCAGACAATGGGTTTAGTGAACTCTGGGAGGGCCTGTGTCGATTAGTGGACTTCAGCTCCAGACAATGGGATTTGTGAATTCTGGGAGGGCATGTGTCGGGTAGTGGACTCCAGCTCCAGACAATGGGTTTAGTGAACTCTGCGAGGGCCTGTGTGGGGTAGTGGACTCGAGCTCCAGACAATGGGTTTAGTGAACTCTGGGAGGGCCTGTGTCGGGTAGTGGACTCGAGCTCCAGACAATGGGTTTAGTGAACTCTGGGAGGGCCTGTGTGGGGTAGTGCAGTCTAGCACAGGACTCAAGCTCCAGACAATGGGTTTAGAGAACTTTGGGAGGGCCTGTGTCGGGTAGTGGACTCGAGCTCCAGACAATGGGTTTAGTGAACTCTGGGAGGGCCTGTGTCGGGTAGTGGACTCGAGCACAGGACTCCAGCTCCAGACAATTGGTTTAGTGAACTCTGGGAGGGCCTGTGTCGGGTAGTGGACTCGAGCACAGGACTCCAGCTCCAGACAATGGGTTTAGTGAACTCTGGGAGGGCCTGTGTCGGGTAGTGGACTCCAGCTCCAGACAATGGGTTTAGTGAACTCTGGGAGGGCCTGTGTCGGGTAGTGGACTCCAGCTCCAGACAATGCTTTTAGTGAACTCTGGGAGGGCCTGTGTCGGGTAGTGGACTCGAGCTCCAGACAATGGGTTTAGTGAACACTGGGAGGGCCAGTGTGGGGTAGTGCAGTCGAGCACAGGACTCGAGCTCCAGACAATGGGTTTAGTGAACTCTGGGAGGGCCTGTGTCGGTTAGTCGACTCCAGCTCCAGACAATGGGTTTAGTGAACTCTGGGAGGGCCTGTGTCGGGTAGTGGACTCGAGCACAGGAATCGAGCTCCAGACAATGGGTTTAGTGAACTCTGGGAGGGCCTGTGTCGGGTAGTGGACTCGAGCTCCAGACAATGGGTTTAGTGAACTCTGGGAGGGCCTGTGTGGGGTAGTGCAGTCTAGCACAGGACTCGAGCTCCAGACAATGGGTTTAGAGAACTTTGGGAGGGCCTGTGTCGGGTAGTGGACTGGAGCTCCAGACAATGGGTTTAGTGAACTCTTGGAGGGCCTGTGTCGGGTAGTGGACTCGAGCACAGGACTCCAGCTCCAGACAATTGGTTTAGTGAACTCTGGGAGGGCCTGTGTCGGGTAGTGGACTCGAGCACAGGACTCCAGCTCCAGACAATGGGTTTAGTGAACTCTGGGAGGGCCTGTGTCGGGTAGTGGACTCGAGCACAGGAATCGAGCTCCAGACAATGGGTTTAGTGAACTCTGGGAGGGCCTGTGTCGGGTAGTGGACTCGAGCTCCAGACAATGGGTTTAGTGAACTCTGGGAGGGCCTGTGTGGGGTAGTGCAGTCTAGCACAGGACTCCAGCTCCAGACAATGGGTTTAGTGAACTCTGGGAGGGCCTGAGTCGGGTAGTGGACTCGAGCTCCAGACAATGGGTTTAGTGATCTCTGGGAGGGCCTGTGTGGGGTAGTGCAGTCTAGCCCAGGACTCGAGCTCCAGACAATGGGTTTAGAGAACTTTGGGAGGGCCTGTGTCGGGTAGTGGACTCGAGCTCCAGACAATGGGTTTAGTGAACTCTGAGAGGGCCTGTGTCGGGTAGTGGACTCGAGCACAGGACTCCAGCTCCAGACAATGGGTTTAGTGAACTCTGGGAGGGCCTGTGTCGATTAGTGGACTTCAGCTCCAGACAATGGGATTTGTGAATTCTGGGAGGGCATGTGTCGGGTAGTGGACTCCAGCTCCAGACAATGGGTTTAGTGAACTCTGCGAGGGCCTGTGTGGGGTAGTGGACTCGAGCTCCAGACAATGGGTTCAGTGAACTCTGGGAGGGCCTGTGTGGGGTAGTGGACTCGAGCTCCAGACAATGCTTTTAGTGAACTCTGGGAGGGCCTGTGTGGGGTAGTGCAGTCGAGCACAAGACTCGAGCTCCAGACAATGGGTTTAGTGAACTCTGGGAGGGCCTGTGTCGGGTAGTGGACTCGAGCTCCAGACAATGGGTTTAGTGAACTCTGGGAGGGCCTGTGTGGGGTAGTGCAGTCTAGCACAGGACTCAAGCTCCAGACAATGGGTTTAGAGAACTTTGGGAGGGCCTGTGTCGGGTAGTGGACTCGAGCTCCAGACAATGGGTTTAGTGAACTCTGGGAGGGCCTGTGTCGGGTAGTGGACTCGAGCACAGGACTCCAGCTCCAGACAATTGGTTTAGTGAACTCTGGGAGGGCCTGTGTCGGGTAGTGGACTCGAGCACAGGACTCCAGCTCCAGACAATGGGTTTAGTGAACTCTGGGAGGGCCTGTGTCGGGTAGTGGACTCCAGCTCCAGACAATGGGTTTAGTGAACTCTGGGAGGGCCTGTGTCGGGTAGTGGACTCCAGCTCCAGACAATCCTTTTAGTGAACTCTGGGAGGGCCTGTGTCGGGTAGTGGACTCGAGCTCCAGACAATGGGTTTAGTGAACACTGGGAGGGCCAGTGTTGGGTAGTGCAGTCGAGCACAGGACTCGAGCTCCAGACAATGGGTTTAGTGAACTCTGGGAGGGCCTGTGTCGGTTAGTCGACTCCAGCTCCAGACAATGGGTTTAGTGAACTCTGGGAGGGCCTGTGTCGGGTAGTGGACTCGAGCACAGGAATCGAGCTCCAGACAATGGGTTTAGTGAACTCTGGGAGGGCCTGTGTCGGGTAGTGGACTCGAGCTCCAGACAATGGGTTTAGTGAACTCTGGGAGGGCCTGTGTGGGGTAGTGCAGTCTAGCACAGGACTCGAGCTCCAGACAATGGGTTTAGAGAACTTTGGGAGGGCCTGTGTCGGGTAGTGGACTGGAGCTCCAGACAATGGGTTTAGTGAACTCTTGGAGGGCCTGTGTCGGGTAGTGGACTCGAGCACAGGACTCCAGCTCCAGACAATGGGTTTAGTGAACTCTGGGAGGGCCTGTGTCGGGTAGTGGACTCGAGCTCCAGACAATGGGTTTAGTGAACTCTGGGAGGGCCTGTGTCGGGTAGTGGACTCGAGCTACATACAATGGGTTTAGTGAACTCTGGGAGGGCCTGTGTCGGGTAGTGGACTCCAGCTCCACACAATGCTTTTAGTGAACTCTGGGAGGGCCTGTGTCGGGTAGTCGACTCGAGCTCCAGACAATGGGTTTAATGAACTCTGGGAGGGCCTGTTTGGGGTAGTGCAGTCGAGCACAGGACTCGAGCTCCAGACAATGGGTTTAGTGAACTCTGGGAGGGCCTGTGTCGATTAGTGGACTCCAGCTCCAGACAATGGGTTTAGTGAACTCTGGGAGGGCCTGTGTCGGGTAGTGGACTCGAGCACAGGACTCCAGCTCCATACAATGTGTTTGGTGAACTCTGGTAGGGCCTGTGTCGGGTTGTGGACTCGAGCTCCAGACAATGGGTTTAGTGAACTCTGCGAGGGCCTGTGTGCGGTAGTGCACTCGAGCACAGGACTCCAGCTCCAGTCAATGGGTTTAGTGAACTCTGGGAGGGCCTGTGTCGGGTAGTGGACTCGAGCTCCAGACAATGGGTTCAGTGAACTCTGGGAGGGCCTGTGTGGTGTAGTGGACTCGAGCTCCAGACAATGCTTTTAGTGAACTCTGGGAGGGCCTGTGTGGGGTAGTGCAGTCGAGCACAAGACTCGAGCTCCAGACAATGGGTTTAGTGAACTCTGGGAGGGCCTGTGTCGGGTAGTCGACTCGAGCTCCAGACAATGGGTTTAGTGAACTCTGGGAGGGCCTGTGTGGGGTAGTGGACTCGAGCTCCAGACAATGGGTTTAGTGAACTCTGGGAGGGCCTGTGTCGGGTAGTGGACTCGAGCTCCAGACAATGGGTTTAGTGAACTCTGGGAGGGCCTGTGTGGGGTAGTGCAGTCTAGCACAGGACTCCAGCTCCAGACAATGGGTTTAGTGAACTCTGGGAGGGCCTGAGTCGGGTAGTGGACTCGAGCTCCAGACAATGGGTTTAGTGATCTCTGGGAGGGCCTGTGTGGGGTAGTGCAGTCTAGCCCAGGACTCGAGCTCCAGACAATGGGTTTAGAGAACTTTGGGAGGGCCTGTGTCGGGTAGTGGACTCGAGCTCCAGACAATGGGTTTAGTGAACTCTGAGAGGGCCTGTGTCGGGTAGTGGACTCGAGCACAGGACTCCAGCTCCAGACAATGGGTTTAGTGAACTCTGGGAGGGCCTGTGTCGATTAGTGGACTTCAGCTCCAGACAATGGGATTTGTGAATTCTGGGAGGGCATGTGTCGGGTAGTGGACTCCAGCTCCAGACAATGGGTTTAGTGAACACTGCGAGGGCCTGTGTGGGGTAGTGGACTCGAGCTCCAGACAATGGGTTCAGTGAACTCTGGGAGGGCCTGTGTGGGGTAGTGGACTCGAGCTCCAGACAATGCTTTTAGTGAACTCTGGGAGGGCCTGTGTGGGGTAGTGCAGTCGAGCACAAGACTCGAGCTCCAGACAATGGGTTTAGTGAACTCTGGGAGGGCCTGTGTCGGGTAGTGGACTCGAGCTCCAGACAATGGGTTTAGTGAACTCTGGGAGGGCCTGTGTAGGGTAGTGCAGTCTAGCACAGGACTCGAGCTCCAGACAATGGGTTTAGAGAACTTTGGGAGGGCCTGTGTCGGGTAGTGGACTCGAGCTCCAGACAATGGGTTTAGTGAACTCTGGGAGGGCCTGTGTCGGGTAGTGGACTCGAGCACAGGACTCCAGCTCCAGACAATTGGTTTAGTGAACTCTGGGAGGGCCTGTGTCGGTTAGTGGACTCGAGCACAGGACTCCAGCTCCAGGCAATGGGTTTAGTGAACTCTGGGAGGGCCTGTGTCGGGTAGTGGACTCCAGCTCCAGACAATGGGTTTAGTGAACTCTGGGAGGGCCTGTGTCGGGTAGTGGACTCCAGCTCCAGACAATGCTTTTAGTGAACTCTGGGAGGGCCTGTGTCGGGTAGTGGACTCGAGCTCCAGACAATGGGTTTAGTGAACTCTGGGAGGGCCTGTGTGGGGTAGTGCAGTCGAGCACAGGACTCGAGCTCCAGACAATGGGTTTAGTGAACTCTGGGAGGGCCTGTGTCGGTTAGTCGACTCCAGCTCCAGACAATGGGTTTAGTGAACTCTGGGAGGGCCTGTGTCGGGTAGTGGACTCGAGCACAGGACTCGAGCTCCAGACAATGGGTTTAGTGAACTCTGGGAGGTCCTGTGTCGGGTAGTGGACTCGAGCACAGGACTCCAGCTCCAGACAATGGGTTTAGTGAACTCTGGGAGGGCCTGTGTCGGGTAGTGGACTCGAGCTCCAGACAATGGGTTTAGTGAACTCTGGGAGGGCCTGTGTGGGGTAGTGCAGTCCAGCACAGGACTCGAGCTCCAGACAATGGGTTTAGTGAACTTTGGGAGGGCCTCTTTCGGGTAGTGGACTCGAGCTCCAGACAATGGGTTTAGTGAACTCTGGGAGGGCCTGTGTCAGGTAGTGGACTCCAGCTCCAGACAATGGGTTTAGTGAACTCTGGGAGGGCCTGTGTCGGGTAGTGGACTCGAGCACAGGACTCCAGCTCCAGACAGTCGGTTTAGTGAACTCTGGGAGGGCCTGTGTCGGGTAGTGGACTCGAGCACAGGACTCCAGCTCCAAACAATAGGTTTAGTGAAATCTGGGAGGGCCTGTGTCGTGTAGTGGATTCGTGGACAGGACTCCAGCTCAGGACAATGGGTTTAGTGAACTCTGGGAGGGCCTTTGTCGGGTAGTGTACTCGAGCACAGAACTCCAGCTCCAGACAATGGGTTTACCGAACTCTGGGAGGGCCTGTGTCGTGTAGTGGACGCTAGGACAGGACTTCAGCTCCAGACAATGGGTTTAGTGTACTCTGGGAGGGCCTGTGTCGGATAGTGGGCTCAAGCACAGGAATCCAGCTCCAGACAATGGGTTTAGTGAACTCCGGGAGATCCTGTGTCTGCAAATGGACTCGAGCTCCTGATAATGTGTTTAGTGAACTCTGGGAGGGCCTGTGTCGCGTAGTGGACTCGAGCTCCAGACAATGGGTTTAGTGAACTCTGGGAGGGCCTGTGTCGGGTAGTGGACTCCAGCTCCAGACAATGGGTTTAGTGAACTCTGGGAGGGCCTGTGTCGGGTAGTGGACTCCAGCTCCAGACAATGGGTTTAGTGAACTCTGGGAGGACCTGTGTCGGGTATAGGACTCGAGCTGCAGACAATGGGTTTAGTGAACTCTGGTAGGGCCTGTGTCGGGTAGTGGACTCGAGCTCCAGACAATGGGTTTAGTGAACTCTAGGAGGGCCTGTGTCGGGTAGTGGACTCGAGCTCCAGACAATGGGTTTAGTGAACTCTGGGAGGGCCTGTGTCGGGTAGTGGACTCGAGCACAGGACTCCAGCTCCAGACAATGGGTTTAGTGTACTCTGGGAGGGCCTGTGTCGGGTAGTGGACTCGAGCACAGGACTCCAGCTCCAGACAATGGGTTTAGTGAACTCTGGGAGGGCCTGTGTCGTATAGTGGACTCGAGCACAGGACTCCAGCTCCAGACAATGGGTTTAGTGAACTCTGGGAGGGCCTGTGTCGATTAGTGGACTCGAGCTCCAGACAATGGGTTTAGTGAACTCTGGGAGGGCCTGTGTCGGGTAGTGGACTCGAGCACAGGACTCCAGCTCCATACAATGGGTTTGGTGAACTCTGGTAGGGCCTGTGTCGGGTTGTGGACTCGAGCACCAGACAATGGGTTTAGTGAACTCTGGGAGGGCCTATGTGGGGTAGTGGACTCGAGCTCCAGACAATGGGTTTAGTGAACTCTGGGAGGGCCAGTGTCGGGTAGTGGACTCGAGCACAGGACTCCAGCTCCAGACAATGGGTTTAGTGTACTCTGGGAGGGCCTGTGTCGTGCAGTGGACTCGAGCACAGGACCAGGTCTCCAGCTCCAGACAATGGGTTTAGTGAACTCTGGGAGGGCCTGTGTCGATTAGTGGACTCCATCTCCAGACAATGGGTTTAGTGAACTCTGGGAGGGCCTGTGTCGGGTAGTGGACTCGAGCACAGGACTCCAGCTCCATACAATGGGTTTGGTGAACTCTGTTAGGGCCTGTGTCGGATTGTGGACTCGAGCTCCAGAGAATGGGTTTAGTGAAATCTGGGAGGGCCTGTGTGGGGTAGTGGACTCGAGCTCCAGACAATGGGTTTAGTAAACTCTTGGAGGGCCTGTGTCGGGTAGGGGACTCCAGCTCCAGAAAATGGGATTAGTGAACTCTGGGAGTGCCTGTGTGGGATAGTGCACTCGAGCACAGGACTCGAGCTCCAGTCAATGGGTTTAGTGAACTCTGGGAGGGCCTGTGTCGGGTAGTGGACTCGAGCACAGGACTCCAGCTCCAGACAATGGGATTTGTGAATTCTGGGAGGGCCTGTGTCGGGTAGTGGACTAGAGCTCCTGACAATGGGTTTAGTGAACTCTGCGAGGGCCAGTGTGGGGTAGTGGACTCGAGCTCCAGACAATGGGTTCAGTGAACTCTGGGAGGGCCTGTGTGGGGTAGTGGACTCGAGCTCCAGACAATGCTTTTAGTGAACTCTGGGAGGGCCTGTGTGGGGTAGTGCAGTCGAGCACAAGACTCGTGCTCCAGACAATGGGTTTAGTGAACTCTGGGAGGGCCTGTGTCGGGTAGTCGACTCCAGCTCCAGACAATGGGTTTAGTGAACTCTGGGAGGGCCTGTGTCGGGTAGTGGACTCGAGCACAGGACTCCAGCTCCATACAATGTGTTTGGTGAACTCTGGTAGGGCCTGTGTCGGGTTGTGGACTCGAGCTCCAGACAATGGGTTTAGTGAACTCTGGGAGTGCCTGTGTCGGGTAGTGGACTCGAGCACAGGACTCCAGCTCCAGTCAATGGGTTTAGTGAACTCTGGGAGGGCCTGTGTCGGGTAGTGGACTCGAGCACAGGACTCCAGCTCCAGACAATGGGATTTGTGAATTCTGGGAGGGCCTGTGTCGGGTAGTGGACTCCAGCTCCAGACAATGGGTTTAGTGAACTCTGCGAGGGCCTGTGTGGGGTAGTGGACTCGAGCTCCAGACAATGGGTTCAGTGAACTCTGGGAGGGCCTGTGTGGTGTAGTGGACTCGATCTCCAGACAATGCTTTTAGTGAACTCTGGGAGGGCCTGTGTGGGGTAGTGCAGTTGAGCACAAGACTCGAGCTCCAGACAATGGGTTTAGTGAACTCTGGGAGGGCCTGTGTCGGGTAGTCGACTCGAGCTCCAGACAATGGGTTTAGTGAACTCTGGGAGGGCCTGTGTGGGGTAGTGGACTCGAGCTCCAGACAATGGGTTTAGTGAACTCTGGGAGGGCCTGTGTCGGGTAGTGGACTCGAGCTCCAGACAATGGGTTTAGTGAACTCTGGGAGGGCCTGTGTGGGGTAGTGCAGTCTAGCACAGGACTCCAGCTCCAGACAATGGGTTTAGTGAACTCTGGGAGGGCCTGCGTCGGGTAGTGGACTCGAGCTCCAGACAATGGGTTTAGTGAACTCTGGGAGGGCCTGTGTGGGGTAGTGCAGTCTAGCCCAGGACTCGAGCTCCAGACAATGGGTTTAGAGAACTTTGGGAGGGCCTGTGTCGGGTAGTGGACTCGAGCTCCAGACAATGGGTTTAGTGAACTCTGAGAGGGCCTGTGTCGGGTAGTGGACTCGAGCACAGGACTCCAGCTCCAGACAATGGGATTAGTGAACTCTGGGAGGGCCTGTGTCGATTAGTGGACTTCAGCTCCAGACAATGGGATTTGTGAATTCTGGGAGGGCATGTGTCGGGTAGTGGACTCCAGCTCCAGACAATGGGTTTAGTGAACACTGCGAGGGCCTGTGTGGGGTAGTGGACTCGAGCTCCAGACAATGGGTTCAGTGAACTCTGGGAGGGCCTGTGTGGGGTAGTGGACTCGAGCTCCAGACAATGCTTTTAGTGAACTCTGGGAGGGCGTGTGTGGGATAGTGCAGTCGAGCACAAGACTCGAGCTCCAGACAATGGGTTTAGTGAACTCTGGGAGGGCCTGTGTCGGGTAGTCGACTCCATGTCCAGACAATGGGTTTAGTGAACTCTGGGAGGTCCTGTGTCGGGTAGTGGACTCGAGCACAGGACTCCAGCTCCAGACAATGGGTTTAGTGAACTCTGGGAGGGCCTGTGTCGGGTAGTGGACTCGAGCTCCAGACAATGGGTTTAGTGAACTCTGGGAGGGCCTGTGTGGGGTAGTGCAGTCCAGCACAGGACTCGAGCTCCAGACAATGGGTTTAGTGAACTTTGGGAGGGCCTCTTTCGGGTAGTGGACTCGAGCTCCAGACAATGGGTTTAGTGAACTCTGGGAGGGCCTGTGTCATGTAGTGGACTCCAGCTCCAGACAATGGGTTTAGTGAACTCTGGGAGGGCCTGTGTCGGGTAGTGGACTCGAGCACAGGACTCCAGCTCCAGACAGTCGGTTTAGTGAACTCTGGGAGGGCCTGTGTCGGGTAGTGGACTCGAGCACAGGACTCCAGCTCCAAACAATAGGTTTAGTGAAATCTGGGAGGGCCTGTGTCGTGCAGTGGATTCGTGGACAGGACTCCAGCTCAGGATAATGGGTTTAGTGAACTCTGGGAGGGCCTTTGTCGGGTAGTGTACTCGAGCACAGAACTCCAGCTCCAGACAATGGGTTTACTGAACTCTGGGAGGGCCTGTGTCGTGTAGTGGACGCTAGGACAGGACTTCAGCTCCAGACAATGGGTTTAGTGTACTCTGGGAGGGCCTGTGTCGGATAGTGGGCTCAAGCACAGGAATCCAGCTCCAGACAATGGGTTTAGTGAACTCCGGGAGATCCTGTGTCTGCAAATGGACTCGAGCTCCTGATAATGTGTTTAGTGAACTCTGGGAGGGCCTGTGTCGCGTAGTGGACTCGAGCTCCAGACAATGGGTTTAGTGAACTCTGGGAGGGCCTGTGTCGGGTAGTGGACTCCAGCTCCAGACAATGGGTTTAGTGAACTCTGGGAGGGCCTGTGTCGGGTAGTGGACTCCAGCTCCAGACAATGGGTTTAGTGAACTCTGGGAGGACCTGTGTCGGGTAGAGGACTCGAGCTGCAGACAATGGGTTTAGTGAACTCTGGTAGGGCCTGTGTCGGGTAGTGGACTCGAGCTCCAGACAATGGGTTTAGTGAACTCTAGGAGGGCCTGTGTCGGGTAGTGGACTCGAGCTCCAGACAATGGGTTTAGTGAACTCTGGGAGGGCCTGTGTCGGGTAGTGGACTCGAGCACAGGACACCAGCTCCAGACAATGGGTTTAGTGTACTCTGGGAGGGCCTGTGTCGGGTAGTGGACTCGAGCACAGGACTCCAGCTCCAGACAATGGGTTTAGTGAACTCTGGGAGGGCCTGTGTCGTATAGTGGACTCGAGCACAGGACTCCAGCTCCAGACAATGGGTTTAGTGAACTCTGGGAGGGCCTGTGTCGATTAGTGGACTCGAGCTCCAGACAATGGGTTTAGTGAACTCTGGGAGGGCCTGTGTCGGGTAGTGGACTCGAGCACAGGACTCCAGCTCCATACAATGGGTTTGGTGAACTCTGGTAGGGCCTGTGTCGGGTTGTGGACTCGAGCACCAGACAATGGGTTTAGTGAACTCTGGGAGGGCCTATGTGGGGTAGTGGACTCGAGCTCCAGACAATGGGTTTAGTAAACTCTGGGAGGGCCTGTGTCGGGTAGGGGACTCCAGCTCCAGACAATGGGTTTAGTAAACTCTGTCGGTGGCCTGTGTCGGGTAGTGGACTCGAGCACTGGACTCCAGCTCCAGACAATGGGTTTAGTGAACTCTGTGAGGGCCTGTGTCGTGCAGTGGACTCGAGCACAGGACCAGGTCTCCAGCTCCAGACAATGGGTTTAGTGAACTCTGGGAGGGCCTGTGTCGATTAGTGGACTCCATCTCCAGACAATGGGTTTAGTGAACTCTGGGAGGGCCTGTGTCGGGTAGTGGACTCGAGCACAGGACTCCAGCTCCATACAATGGGTTTGGTGAACTCTGTTAGGGCCTGTGTCGGATTGTGGACTCGAGCTCCAGACAATGGGTTTAGTGAAATCTGGGAGGGCCTGTGTGGGGTAGTGGACTCGAGCTCCAGACAATGGGTTTAGTAAACTCTGGGAGGGCCTGTGTCGGGTAGGGGACTCCAGCTCCAGAAAATGGGTTTAGTGAACTCTGGGAGTGCCTGTGTGGGATAGTGCACTCGAGCACAGGACTCGAGCTCCAGTCAATGGGTTTAGTAAACTCTGGGAGGGCCTGTGTCGGGTAGTGGACTCGAGCACAGGACTCCAGCTCCAGACAATGGGATTTGTGAATTCTGGGAGGGCCTGTGTCGGGTAGTGGACTAGAGCTCCTGACAATGGGTTTAGTGAACTCTGCGAGGGCCTATGTGGGGTAGTGGACTCGAGCTCCAGACAATGGGTTCAGTGAACTCTGGGAGGGCCTGTGTGGGGTAGTGGACTCGAGCTCCAGACAATGCTTTTAGTGAACTCTGGGAGGGCCTGTGTGGGGTAGTGCAGTCGAGCACAAGACTCGTGCTCCAGACAATGGGTTTAGTGAACTCTGGGAGGGCCTGTGTCGGGTAGTCGACTCCAGCTCCAGACAATGGGTTTAGTGAACTCTGGGAGCGCCAGTGTTTGGTAGTGGACTCGAGCACAGGACTCGAGCTCCAGACAATGGGTTTAGTGAACACTGGGAGGGCCTGTGTGGGGTAGTGGACTCGAGCTACAGACAATGCTTTTAGTGAACTCTGGGAGGGCCTGTGTGGGGTAGTGCAGTCGAGCACAAGACTCGAGCTCCAGACAATGGGTTTAGTGAACTCTGGGAGGGCCTGTGTCGGGTAGTCGACTCCAGCTCCAGACAATGGGTTTAGTGAACTCTGGGAGGTCCTGTGTCGGGTAGTGGACTCGAGCACAGGACTCCAGCTCCAGACAATGGGTTTAGTGAACTCTGGGAGGGCCTGTGTCGGGTAGTGGACTCGAGCACAGGACTCCAGCTCCAGACAATGGGTTTAGTGAACTCTGGGAGGGCCTGTGTGGGGTAGTGCAGTCTAGCACAGGACTCGAGCTCCAGACAATGGGTTTAGAGAACTTTGGGAGGGCCTGTGTCGGGTAGTGGACTCGAGCTCCAGACAATGGGTTTAGTGAACTCTGGGAGGGCCTGTGTCGGGTAGTGGACTCGAGCTCCAGACAATGGGTTTAGTGAACTCTGGGAGGGCCTGTGTCGGGTAGTGGACTCCAGCTCCAGACAATGCTTTTTGTGAACTCTGGGAGGGCCTGTGTCGGGTAGTGGACTCGAGCTCCAGACAATGGGTTTAATGAACTCTGGGAGGGCCTGTATGGGGTAGTGCAGTCGAGCACAGGACTCGAGCTCCAGACAATGGGTTTAGTGAACTCTGGGAGGGCCTGTGTCGGGTAGTGGACTCGAGCTCCGGACAATGGGTTTAGTGAACTCTGGGAGGGCCTGTGTCGGTTAGTCGACTCCAGCTCCAGACAATGTGTTTAGTGAACTCTGGGAGGGCCTGTGTGGGGTAGTGCAGTCGAGCACAGGACTCGAGCTCCAGACAATGGGTTTAGTGAACTCTGGGAGGGCCTGTGTCGGTTAGTCGACTCCAGCTCCAGACAATGGGTTTAGTGAACTCTGGGAGGGCCTGTGTGGGGTAGTGCAGTCGAGCAAAGGACTCGAGCTCCAGACAATGGGTTTAGTGAACTCTGGCAGGGCCTGTGTGGGGTAGTTGTCTCGAGGACAGGACTCCAGCTCCAGACAATGGGTTTAGTGATCTCTGGGAGGTCCTGTGTCGGGTAGTGGACTCGAGCACACGACTCCAGCTCCAGACAATGGGTTTAGTGAACTCTGGGAGGGCCTGTGTCGCGTAGTGGACTCGAGCTCCAGACAATGGGTTTAGTGAACTCTGGGAGGGCCTGTGTCGGGTAGTGGACTCGAGCTCCAGACAATGGGTTTAGTGAACATTGGGAGGGCCTGTGTCGGGTACTGGACTCGAGCTCCAGACAATGGGTTTACTGAACTCTGGGAGGGCCTGTGTCGGGTCGTGGACTCGAGCTCCAGACAATAGGTTTAGTGAATTCTGGGAGGGCCTGTGTCGGGTAGTGGACTCGAGCACAGGACTCCAGCTCCAGACAATGGGTTTAGTGAACTCTGGGAGGGCCTGTGTCGTGTAGTGGACTCGAGCACAGGACTCCAGCTCCAGACAATGGGTTTAGTGTACTCTGGGAGGGCCTGTGTCGGGTAGTGGACTCCAGCTCCAGACAATGGGTTTAGTGAACTCTGGGAAGGCCTGTGTCGGGTAGTGGACTCGAGCACAGGACTCCAGCTCCAGACAGTCGGTTTAGTGAACACTGGGAGGGCCTGTGTCGGGTAGTGGACTCGAGCACAGGACTCCAGCTCCAAACAATAGGTTTAGTGAACTCTGGGAGGGCCTGTGTCGTGTAGTGGATTCAAGGACAGGACTCCAGCTCAGGACAATGGGTTTAGTGAACTCCGGGAGATCCTGTGTCTGGTAATGGACTCGAGCTCCTGATAATGTGTTTAGTGAACTCTGGGAGGGACTGTGTCGCGTAGTGGACTCGAGCTCCAGACAATGGGTTTAGTGAACTCTGGGAGGGCCTGTGTCGGGTAGTGGATTCCAGCTCCAGACAATGTGTTTAGTGAACTCTGGGAGGGCCTGTGTGGGGTAGTGGACTTGAGCACAGGACTCGAGCTCCAGACAATGGGTTTAGTGAACTCTAGGAGGGCCTGTTTCGGGTAATGGACTCCAGCTCCAGACAATGGGTTTAGTGAACTCTGGCAGGGCCTGTGTGGGGTAGTGGATTCGAGGACAGGACTCCAGCTCCAGAAAATGGGTTTAGTGAACTCTGGGAGTGCCTGTGTGGGATAGTGCACACGAGCACAGGACTCGAGCTCCAGTCAATGGGTTTAGTGAACTCTGGGAGGGCCTGTGTCGGGTAGTGGACTCGAGCACAGGACTCCAGCTCCAGACAATGGGATTTGTGAATTCTGGGAGGGCCTGTGTCGGGTAGTGGACTAGAGCTCCAGACAATGGGTTTAGTGAACTCTGCGAGTGCCTGTGTGGGGTAGTGGACTCGAGCTCCAGACAATGGGTTCAGTGAACTCTGGGAGGGCCTGTGTGGGGTAGTGGACTCGAGCTCCAGACAATGCTTTTAGTGAACTCTGGGAGGGCCTGTGTGGGGTAGTGCAGTCGAGCACAAGACTCGAGCTCCAGACAATGGGTTTAGTGAACTCTGGGAGGGCCTGTGTCGGGTAGTCGACTCCAGCTCCAGACAATGGGTTTAGTGAACTCTGGGAGGGCCTGTGTCGGGTAGTCGACTCCAGCTCCAGACAATGGGTTTAGTGAACTCTGGGAGGGCCAGTGTGGGGTAGTGGACTCGAGCACAGGACTCCAGCTCCAGACAATGGGTTTAGTGAACTCTGGGAGGGCCTGTGTCGGGTAGTCGACTCCAGCTCCAGACAATGGGTTTAGTGAACTCTGGGAGGTCCTGTGTCGGGTAGTGGACTCGAGCACAGGACTCCAGCTCCAAACAATAGGTTTAGTGAAATCTGGGAGGGCCTGTGTCGTGTAGTGGATTCGTGGACAGGACTCCAGCTCAGGACAATGGGTTTAGTGAACTCTGGGAGGGCCTTTGTCGGGTAGTGGACTCGAGCACAGGACTCCAGCTCCAGTCAATGGGTTTAGTGAACTCTGGGAGGGCCTGTGTCGGGTTGTGGACTCGAGCTCCAGACAATGGGTTTAGTGAACTCTGGGAGTGCCTGTGTCGGGTAGTGGACTCGAGCACAGGACTCCAGCTCCAGTCAATGGGTTTAGTGAACTCTGGGAGGGCCTGTGTCGGGTAGTGGACTCGAGCACAGGACTCCAGCTCCAGACAATGGGATTTGTGAATTCTGGGAGGGCCTGTGTCGGGTAGTGGACTCCAGCTCCAGACAATGGGTTTAGTGAACTCTGCGAGGGCCTGTGTGGGGTAGTGGACTCGAGCTCCAGACAATGGGTTCAGTGAACTCTGGGAGGGCCTGTGTGGTGTAGTGGACTCGAGCTCCAGACAATGCTTTTAGTGAACTCTGGGAGGGCCTGTGTGGGGTAGTGCAGTTGAGCACAAGACTCGAGCTCCAGACAATGGGTTTAGTGAACTCTGGGAGGGCCTGTGTCGGGTAGTCGACTCGAGCTCCAGACAATGGGTTTAGTGAACTCTGGGAGGGCCTGTGTGGGGTAGTGGACTCGAGCTCCAGACAATGGGTTTAGTGAACTCTGGGAGGGCCTGTGTCGGGTAGTGGACTCGAGCTCCAGACAATGGGTTTAGTGAACTCTGGGAGGGCCTGTGTGGGGTAGTGCAGTCTAGCACAGGACTCCAGCTCCAGACAATGGGTTTAGTGAACTCTGGGAGGGCCTGAGTCGGGTAGTGGACTCGAGCTCCAGACAATGGGTTTAGTGAACTCTGAGAGGGCCTGTGTCGGGTAGTGGACTCGAGCACAGGACTCCAGCTCCAGACAATGGGATTAGTGAACTCTGGGAGGGCCTGTGTCGATTAGTGGACTTCAGCTCCAGACAATGGGATTTGTGAATTCTGGGAGGGCATGTGTCGGGTAGTGGACTCCAGCTCCAGACAATGGGTTTAGTGAACACTGCGAGGGCCTGTGTGGGGTAGTGGACTCGAGCTCCAGACAATGGGTTCAGTGAACTCTGGGAGGGCCTGTGTGGGGTAGTGGACTCGAGCTCCAGACAATGCTTTTAGTGAACTCTGGGAGGGCCTGTGTGGGGTAGTGCAGTCGAGCACAAGACTCGAGCTCCAGACAATGGGTTTAGTGAACTCTGGGAGGGCCTGTGTCGGGTAGTCGACTCCATGTCCAGACAATGGGTTTAGTGAACTCTGGGAGGTCCTGTGTCGGGTAGTGGACTCGAGCACAGGACTCCAGCTCCAGACAATGGGTTTAGTGAACTCTGGGAGGGCCTGTGTCGGGTAGTGGACTCGAGCTCCAGACAATGGGTTTAGTGAACTCTGGGAGGGCCTGTGTGGGGTAGTGCAGTCCAGCACAGGACTCGAGCTCCAGACAATGGGTTTAGTGAACTTTGGGAGGGCCTCTTTCGGGTAGTGGACTCGAGCTCCAGACAATGGGTTTAGTGAACTCTGGGAGGGCCTGTGTCAGGTAGTGGACTCCAGCTCCAGACAATGGGTTTAGTGAACTCTGGGAGGGCCTGTGTCGGGTAGTGGACTCGAGCACAGGACTCCAGCTCCAGACAGTCGGTTTAGTGAACTCTGGGAGGGCCTGTGTCGGGTAGTGGACTCGAGCACAGGACTCCAGCTCCAAACAATAGGTTTAGTGAAATCTGGGAGGGCCTGTGTCGTGCAGTGGATTCGTGGACAGGACTCCAGCTCAGGACAATGGGTTTACTGAACTCTGGGAGGGCCTGTGTCGTGTAGTGGACGCTAGGACAGGACTTCAGCTCCAGACAATGGGTTTAGTGTACTCTGGGAGGGCCTGTGTCGGATAGTGGGCTCAAGCACAGGAATCCAGCTCCAGACAATGGGTTTAGTGAACTCCGGGAGATCCTGTGTCTGCAAATGGACTCGAGCTCCTGATAATGTGTTTAGTGAACTCTGGGAGGGCCTGTGTCGCGTAGTGGACTCGAGCTCCAGACAATGGGTTTAGTGAACTCTGGGAGGGCCTGTGTCGGGTAGTGGACTCCAGCTCCAGACAATGGGTTTAGTGAACTCTGGGAGGGCCTGTGTCGGGTAGTGGACTCCAGCTCCAGACAATGGGTTTAGTGAACTCTGGGAGGACCTGTGTCGGGTAGAGGACTCGAGCTGCAGACAATGGGTTTAGTGAACTCTGGTAGGGCCTGTGTCGGGTAGTGGACTCGAGCTCCAGACAATGGGTTTAGTGAACTCTAGGAGGGCCTGTGTCGGGTAGTGGACTCGAGCTCCAGACAATGGGTTTAGTGAACTCTGGGAGGGCCTGTGTCGGGTAGTGGACTCGAGCACAGGACACCAGCTCCAGACAATGGGTTTAGTGTACTCTGGGAGGGCCTGTGTCGGGTAGTGGACTCGAGCACAGGACTCCAGCTCCAGACAATGGGTTTAGTGAACTCTGGGAGGGCCTGTGTCGTATAGTGGACTCGAGCACAGGACTCCAGCTCCAGACAATGGGTTTAGTGAACTCTGGGAGGGCCTGTGTCGATTAGTGGACTCGAGCTCCAGACAATGGGTTTAGTGAACTCTGGGAGGGCCTGTGTCGGTTAGTCGACTCCAGCTCCAGACAATGGGTTTAGTGAACTCTGGGAGGGCCTGTGTCGGGTAGTGGACTCCAGCTCCAGACAATGGGTTTAGTGTACTCTGGGAGGACCTGTGTCGGGTAGTGGACTCGAGCACAGGACTCCAGCTCCATACAATGGGTTTGGTGAACTCTGGTAGGGCCTGTGTCGGGTTGTGGACTCGAGCACCAGACAATGGGTTTAGTGAACTCTGGGAGGGCCTATGTGGGGTAGTGGACTCGAGCTCCAGACAATGGGTTTAGTAAACTCTGGGAGGGCCTGTGTCGGGTAGGGGACTCCAGCTCCAGACAATGGGTTTAGTAAACTCTGTCGGTGGCCTGTGTCGGGTAGTGGACTCGAGCACTGGACTCCAGCTCCAGACAATGGGTTTAGTGAACTCTGTGAGGGCCTGTGTCGTGCAGTGGACTCGAGCACAGGACCAGGTCTCCAGCTCCAGACAATGGGTTTAGTGAACTCTGGGAGGGCCTGTGTCGATTAGTGGACTCCATCTCCAGACAATGGGGTTAGTGAACTCTGGGAGGGCCTGTGTCGGGTAGTGGACTCGAGCACAGGACTCCAGCTCCATACAATGGGTTTGGTGAACTCTGTTAGGGCCTGTGTCGGATTGTGGACTCGAGCTCCAGACAATGGGTTTAGTGAAATCTGGGAGGGCCTGTGTGGGGTAGTGGACTCGAGCTCCAGACAATGGGTTTAGTAAACTCTGGGAGGGCCTGTGTCGGGTAGGGGACTCCAGCTCCAGAAAATGGGTTTAGTGAACTCTGGGAGTGCCTGTGTGGGATAGTGCACTCGAGCACAGGACTCGAGCTCCAGTCAATGGGTTTAGTAAACTCTGGGAGGGCCTGTGTCGGGTAGTGGACTCGAGCACAGGACTCCAGCTCCAGACAATGGGATTTGTGAATTCTGGGAGGGCCTGTGTCGGGTAGTGGACTAGAGCTCCTGACAATGGGTTTAGTGAACTCTGCGAGGGCCTATGTGGGGTAGTGGACTCGAGCTCCAGACAATGGGTTCAGTGAACTCTGGGAGGGCCTGTGTGGGGTAGTGGACTCGAGCTCCAGACAATGCTTTTAGTGAACTCTGGGAGGGCCTGTGTGGGGTAGTGCAGTCGAGCACAAGACTCGTGCTCCAGACAATGGGTTTAGTGAACTCTGGGAGGGCCTGTGTCGGGTAGTCGACTCCAGCTCCAGACAATGGGTTTAGTGAACTCTGGGAGCGCCAGTGTGGGGTAGTGGACTCGAGCACAGGACTCGAGCTCCAGACAATGGGTTTAGTGAACACTGGGAGGGCCTGTGTGGGGTAGTGGACTCGAGCTACAGACAATGCTTTTAGTGAACTCTGGGAGGGCCTGTGTGGGGTAGTGCAGTCGAGCACAAGACTCGAGCTCCAGACAATGGGTTTAGTGAACTCTGGGAGGGCCTGTGTCGGGTAGTCGACTCCAGCTCCAGACAATGGGTTTAGTGAACTCTGGGAGGTCCTGTGTCGGGTAGTGGACTCGAGCACAGGACTCCAGCTCCAGACAATGGGTTTAGTGAACTCTGGGAGGGCCTGTGTCGGGTAGTGGACTCGAGCACAGGACTCCAGCTCCAGACAATGGGTTTAGTGAACTCTGGGAGGGCCTGTGTGGGGTAGTGCAGTCTAGCACAGGACTCGAGCTCCAGACAATGGGTTTAGAGAACTTTGGGAGGGCCTGTGTCGGGTAGTGGACTCGAGCTCCAGACAATGGGTTTAGTGAACTCTGGGAGGGCCTGTGTCGGGTAGTGGACTCGAGCTCCAGACAATGGGTTTAGTGAACTCTGGGAGGGCCTGTGTCGGGTAGTGGACTCCAGCTCCAGACAATGCTTTTTGTGAACTCTGGGAGGGCCTGTGTCGGGTAGTGGACTCGAGCTCCAGACAATGGGTTTAATGAACTCTGGGAGGGCCTGTATGGGGTAGTGCAGTCGAGCACAGGACTCGAGCTCCAGACAATGGGTTTAGTGAACTCTGGGAGGGCCTGTGTCGGGTAGTGGACTCGAGCTCCGGACAATGGGTTTAGTGAACTCTGGGAGGGCCTGTGTCGGTTAGTCGACTCCAGCTCCAGACAATGTGTTTAGTGAACTCTGGGAGGGCCTGTGTGGGGTAGTGCAGTCGAGCACAGGACTCGAGCTCCAGACAATGGGTTTAGTGAACTCTGGGAGGGCCTGTGTCGGTTAGTCGACTCCAGCTCCAGACAATGGGTTTAGTGAACTCTGGGAGGGCCTGTGTGGGGTAGTGCAGTCGAGCAAAGGACTCGAGCTCCAGACAATGGGTTTAGTGAACTCTGGCAGGGCCTGTGTGGGGTAGTTGTCTCGAGGACAGGACTCCAGCTCCAGACAATGGGTTTAGTGATCTCTGGGAGGTCCTGTGTCGGGTAGTGGACTCGAGCACACGAGTCCAGCTCCAGACAATGGGTTTAGTGAACTCTGGGAGGGCCTGTGTCGCGTAGTGGACTCGAGCTCCAGACAATGGGTTTAGTGAACTCTGGGAGGGCCTGTGTCGGGTAGTGGACTCGAGCTCCAGACAATGGGTTTAGTGAACATTGGGAGGGCCTGTGTCGGGTACTGGACTCGAGCTCCAGACAATGGGTTTACTGAACTCTGGGAGGGCCTGTGTCGGGTAGTGGACTCGAGCACAGGACTCCAGCTCCAGACAATGGGTTTAGTGAACTCTGGGAGGGCCTGTGTCGTGTAGTGGACTCGAGCACAGGACTCCAGCTCCAGACAATGGGTTTAGTGTACTCTGGGAGGGCCTGTGTCGGGTAGTGGACTCCAGCTCCAGACAATGGGTTTAGTGAACTCTGGGAAGGCCTGTGTCGGGTAGTCGACTCGAGCACAGGACTCCAGCTCCAGACAGTCGGTTTAGTGAACTCTGGGAGGGCCTGTGTCGGGTAGTGGACTCGAGCACAGGACTCCAGCTCCAAACAATAGGTTTAGTGAACTCTGGGAGGGCCTGTGTCGTGTAGTGGATTCAAGGACAGGACTCCAGCTCAGGACAATGGGTTTAGTGAACTCCGGGAGATCCTGTGTCTGGTAATGGACTCGAGCTCCTGATAATGTGTTTAGTGAACTCTGGGAGGGACTGTGTCGCGTAGTGGACTCGAGCTCCAGACAATGGGTTTAGTGAACTCTGGGAGGACCTGTGTCGGGTAGTGGATTCCAGCTCCAGACAATGAGTTTAGTGAACTCTGGGAGGGCCTGTGTGGGGTAGTGGACTCGAGCACAGGACTCGAGCTCCAGACAATGGGTTTAGTGAACTCTAGGAGGGCCTGTTTCGGGTAATGGACTCCAGCTCCAGACAATGGGTTTAGTGAACTCTGGCAGGGCCTGTGTGGGGTAATGGATTCGAGGACAGGACTCCAGCTCCTGAAAATGGGTTTAGTGAACTCTGGGAGTGCCTGTGTGGGATAGTGCACACGAGCACAGGACTCGAGCTCCAGTCAATGGGTTTAGTGAACTCTGGGAGGGCCTGTGTCGGGTAGTGGACTCGAGCACAGGACTCCAGCTCCAGACAATGGGATTTGTGAATTCTGGGAGGGCCTGTGTCGGGTAGTGGACTAGAGCTCCAGACAATGGGTTTAGTGAACTCTGCGAGTGCCTGTGTGGGGTAGTGGACTCGAGCTCCAGACAATGGGTTCAGTGAACTCTGGGAGGGCCTGTGTGGGGTAGTGGACTCGAGCTCCAGACAATGCTTTTAGTGAACTCTGGGAGGGCCTGTGTGGGGTAGTGCAGTCGAGCACAAGACTCGAGCTCCAGACAATGGGTTTAGTGAACTCTGGGAGGGCCTGTGTCGGGTAGTCGACTCCAGCTCCAGACAATGGGTTTAGTGAACTCTGGGAGGGCCTGTGTCGGGTAGTCGACTCCAGCTCCAGACAATGGGTTTAGTGAACTCTGGGAGGGCCAGTGTGGGGTAGTGGACTCGAGCACAGGACTCGAGCTCCAGACAATGGGTTTAGTGAACTCTGGGAGGGCCTGTGTCGGGTAGTCGACTCCAGCTCCAGACAATGGGTTTAGTGAACTCTGGGAGGTCCTGTGTCGGGTAGTGGACTCGAGCACAGGACTCCAGCTCCAGACAATGGGTTTAGTGAACTCTGGGAGGGCCTGTGTCGGGTAGTGGACTCGAGCTCCAGACAATGGGTTTAGTGAACTCTGGGAGGGCCTGTCTGGGGAAGTGCAGTCTAGCACAGGACTCGAGCTCCAGACAATGGATTTAGAGAACTCTGGGAGGGCCTGTGTCGGGTAGTCGACTCCAGCTCCAGACAATGGGTTTAGTGAACTCTGGGAGGTCCTGTGTCGGGTAGTGGACTCGAGCACAGGACTCCAGCTCCAGACAATGGGTTTAGTGAACTCTGGGAGGGCCTGTGTCGGGTAGTGGACTCGAGCTCCAGACAATGGGTTTAGTGAACTCTGGGAGGGCCTGTGTGGGGTAGTGCAGTCTAGCACAGGACTCGAGCTCTAGACAATGGGTTTAGAGAACTTTGGGAGGGCCTGTGTCGGGTAGTGGACTCGAGCACAGGACTCCAGCTCCAGTCAATGGGTTTAGTGAACTCTGGGAGGGCCTGTGTCGGGTAGTGGACTCGAGCACAGGACTCCAGCTCCAGACAATGGGATTTGTGAATTCTGGGAGGGCCTGTGTCGGGTAGTGGACTCCAGCTCCAGACAATGGGTTTAGTGAACTCTGCGAGGGCCTGTGTGGGGTAGTGGACTCGAGCTCCAGACAATGGGTTCAGTGAACTCTGGGAGGGCCTGTGTGGTGTAGTGGACTCGAGCTCCAGACAATGCTTTTAGTGAACTCTGGGAGGGCCTGTGTGGGGTAGTGCAGTTGAGCACAAGACTCGAGCTCCAGACAATGGGTTTAGTGAACTCTGGGAGGGCCTGTGTCGGGTAGTCGACTCGAGCTCCAGACAATGGGTTTAGTGAACTCTGGGAGGGCCTGTGTGGGGTAGTGGACTCGAGCTCCAGACAATGGGTTTAGTGAACTCTGGGAGGGCCTGTGTCGGGTAGTGGACTCGAGCTCCAGACAATGGGTTTAGTGAACTCTGGGAGGGCCTGTGTGGGGTAGTGCAGTCTAGCACAGGACTCCAGCTCCAGACAATGGGTTTAGTGAACTCTGGGAGGGCCTGAGTCGGGTAGTGGACTCGAGCTCCAGACAATGGGTTTAGTGAACTCTGAGAGGGCCTGTGTCGGGTAGTGGACTCGAGCACAGGACTCCAGCTCCAGACAATGGGATTAGTGAACTCTGGGAGGGCCTGTGTCGATTAGTGGACTTCAGCTCCAGACAATGGGATTTGTGAATTCTGGGAGGGCATGTGTCGGGTAGTGGACTCCAGCTCCAGACAATGGGTTTAGTGAACACTGCGAGGGCCTGTGTGGGGTAGTGGACTCGAGCTCCAGACAATGGGTTCAGTGAACTCTGGGAGGGCCTGTGTGGGGTAGTGGACTCGAGCTCCAGACAATGCTTTTAGTGAACTCTGGGAGGGCCTGTGTGGGGTAGTGCAGTCGAGCACAAGACTCGAGCTCCAGACAATGGGTTTAGTGAACTCTGGGAGGGCCTGTGTCGGGTAGTCGACTCCATGTCCAGACAATGGGTTTAGTGAACTCTGGGAGGTCCTGTGTCGGGTAGTGGACTCGAGCACAGGACTCCAGCTCCAGACAATGGGTTTAGTGAACTCTGGGAGGGCCTGTGTCGGGTAGTGGACTCGAGCTCCAGACAATGGGTTTAGTGAACTCTGGGAGGGCCTGTGTGGGGTAGTGCAGTCCAGCACAGGACTCGAGCTCCAGACAATGGGTTTAGTGAACTTTGGGAGGGCCTCTTTCGGGTAGTGGACTCGAGCTCCAGACAATGGGTTTAGTGAACTCTGGGAGGGCCTGTGTCAGGTAGTGGACTCCAGCTCCAGACAATGGGTTTAGTGAACTCTGGGAGGGCCTGTGTCGGGTAGTGGACTCGAGCACAGGACTCCAGCTCCAGACAGTCGGTTTAGTGAACTCTGGGAGGGCCTGTGTCGGGTAGTGGACTCGAGCACAGGACTCCAGCTCCAAACAATAGGTTTAGTGAAATCTGGGAGGGCCTGTGTCGTGCAGTGGATTCGTGGACAGGACTCCAGCTCAGGACAATGGGTTTACTGAACTCTGGGAGGGCCTGTGTCGTGTAGTGGACGCTAGGACAGGACTTCAGCTCCAGACAATGGGTTTAGTGTACTCTGGGAGGGCCTGTGTCGGATAGTGGGCTCAAGCACAGGAATCCAGCTCCAGACAATGGGTTTAGTGAACTCCGGGAGATCCTGTGTCTGCAAATGGACTCGAGCTCCTGATAATGTGTTTAGTGAACTCTGGGAGGGCCTGTGTCGCGTAGTGGACTCGAGCTCCAGACAATGGGTTTAGTGAACTCTGGGAGGGCCTGTGTCGGGTAGTGGACTCCAGCTCCAGACAATGGGTTTAGTGAACTCTGGGAGGGCCTGTGTCGGGTAGTGGACTCCAGCTCCAGACAATGGGTTTAGTGAACTCTGGGAGGACCTGTGTCGGGTAGAGGACTCGAGCTGCAGACAATGGGTTTAGTGAACTCTGGTAGGGCCTGTGTCGGGTAGTGGACTCGAGCTCCAGACAATGGGTTTAGTGAACTCTAGGAGGGCCTGTGTCGGGTAGTGGACTCGAGCTCCAGACAATGGGTTTAGTGAACTCTGGGAGGGCCTGTGTCGGGTAGTGGACTCGAGCACAGGACACCAGCTCCAGACAATGGGTTTAGTGTACTCTGGGAGGGCCTGTGTCGGGTAGTGGACTCGAGCACAGGACTCCAGCTCCAGACAATGGGTTTAGTGAACTCTGGGAGGGCCTGTGTCGTATAGTGGACTCGAGCACAGGACTCCAGCTCCAGACAATGGGTTTAGTGAACTCTGGGAGGGCCTGTGTCGATTAGTGGACTCGAGCTCCAGACAATGGGTTTAGTGAACTCTGGGAGGGCCTGTGTCGGTTAGTCGACTCCAGCTCCAGACAATGGGTTTAGTGAACTCTGGGAGGGCCTGTGTCGGGTAGTGGACTCCAGCTCCAGACAATGGGTTTAGTGTACTCTGGGAGGACCTGTGTCGGGTAGTGGACTCGAGCACAGGACTCCAGCTCCAAACAATGGGTTTGGTGAACTCTGGTAGGGCCTGTGTCGGGTTGTGGACTCGAGCACCAGACAATGGGTTTAGTGAACTCTGGGAGGGCCTATGTGGGGTAGTGGACTCGAGCTCCAGACAATGGGTTTAGTAAACTCTGGGAGGGCCTGTGTCGGGTAGGGGACTCCAGCTCCAGACAATGGGTTTAGTAAACTCTGTCGGTGGCCTGTGTCGGGTAGTGGACTCGAGCACTGGACTCCAGCTCCAGACAATGGGTTTAGTGAACTCTGTGAGGGCCTGTGTCGTGCAGTGGACTCGAGCACAGGACCAGGTCTCCAGCTCCAGACAATGGGTTTAGTGAACTCTGGGAGGGCCTGTGTCGATTAGTGGACTCCATCTCCAGACAATGGGGTTAGTGAACTCTGGGAGGGCCTGTGTCGGGTAGTGGACTCGAGCACAGGACTCCAGCTCCATACAATGGGTTTGGTGAACTCTGTTAGGGCCTGTGTCGGATTGTGGACTCGAGCTCCAGACAATGGGTTTAGTGAAATCTGGGAGGGCCTGTGTGGGGTAGTGGACTCGAGCTCCAGACAATGGGTTTAGTAAACTCTGGGAGGGCCTGTGTCGGGTAGGGGACTCCAGCTCCAGAAAATGGGTTTAGTGAACTCTGGGAGTGCCTGTGTGGGATAGTGCACTCGAGCACAGGACTCGAGCTCCAGTCAATGGGTTTAGTAAACTCTGGGAGGGCCTGTGTCGGGTAGTGGACTCGAGCACAGGACTCCAGCTCCAGACAATGGGATTTGTGAATTCTGGGAGGGCCTGTGTCGGGTAGTGGACTAGAGCTCCTGACAATGGGTTTAGTGAACTCTGCGAGGGCCTATGTGGGGTAGTGGACTCGAGCTCCAGACAATGGGTTCAGTGAACTCTGGGAGGGCCTGTGTGGGGTAGTGGACTCGAGCTCCAGACAATGCTTTTAGTGAACTCTGGGAGGGCCTGTGTGGGGTAGTGCAGTCGAGCACAAGACTCGTGCTCCAGACAATGGGTTTAGTGAACTCTGGGAGGGCCTGTGTCGGGTAGTCGACTCCAGCTCCAGACAATGGGTTTAGTGAACTCTGGGAGCGCCAGTGTGGGGTAGTGGACTCGAGCACAGGACTCGAGCTCCAGACAATGGGTTTAGTGAACACTGGGAGGGCCTGTGTGGGGTAGTGGACTCGAGCTACAGACAATGCTTTTAGTGAACTCTGGGAGGGCCTGTGTGGGGTAGTGCAGTCGAGCACAAGACTCGAGCTCCAGACAATGGGTTTAGTGAACTCTGGGAGGGCCTGTGTCGGGTAGTCGACTCCAGCTCCAGACAATGGGTTTAGTGAACTCTGGGAGGTCCTGTGTCGGGTAGTGGACTCGAGCACAGGACTCCAGCTCCAGACAATGGGTTTAGTGAACTCTGGGAGGGCCTGTGTCGGGTAGTGGACTCGAGCACAGGACTCCAGCTCCAGACAATGGGTTTAGTGAACTCTGGGAGGGCCTGTGTGGGGTAGTGCAGTCTAGCACAGGACTCGAGCTCCAGACAATGGGTTTAGAGAACTTTGGGAGGGCCTGTGTCGGGTAGTGGACTCGAGCTCCAGACAATGGGTTTAGTGAACTCTGGGAGGGCCTGTGTCGGGTAGTGGACTCGAGCTCCAGACAATGGGTTTAGTGAACTCTGGGAGGGCCTGTGTCGGGTAGTGGACTCCAGCTCCAGACAATGCTTTTTGTGAACTCTGGGAGGGCCTGTGTCGGGTAGTGGACTCGAGCTCCAGACAATGGGTTTAATGAACTCTGGGAGGGCCTGTATGGGGTAGTGCAGTCGAGCACAGGACTCGAGCTCCAGACAATGGGTTTAGTGAACTCTGGGAGGGCCTGTGTCGGGTAGTGGACTCGAGCTCCGGACAATGGGTTTAGTGAACTCTGGGAGGGCCTGTGTCGGTTAGTCGACTCCAGCTCCAGACAATGTGTTTAGTGAACTCTGGGAGGGCCTGTGTGGGGTAGTGCAGTCGAGCACAGGACTCGAGCTCCAGACAATGGGTTTAGTGAACTCTGGGAGGGCCTGTGTCGGTTAGTCGACTCCAGCTCCAGACAATGGGTTTAGTGAACTCTGGGAGGGCCTGTGTGGGGTAGTGCAGTCGAGCAAAGGACTCGAGCTCCAGACAATGGGTTTAGTGAACTCTGGCAGGGCCTGTGTGGGGTAGTTGTCTCGAGGACAGGACTCCAGCTCCAGACAATGGGTTTAGTGATCTCTGGGAGGTCCTGTGTCGGGTAGTGGACTCGAGCACACGAGTCCAGCTCCAGACAATGGGTTTAGTGAACTCTGGGAGGGCCTGTGTCGCGTAGTGGACTCGAGCTCCAGACAATGGGTTTAGTGAACTCTGGGAGGGCCTGTGTCGGGTAGTGGACTCGAGCTCCAGACAATGGGTTTAGTGAACATTGGGAGGGCCTGTGTCGGGTACTGGACTCGAGCTCCAGACAATGGGTTTACTGAACTCTGGGAGGGCCTGTGTCGGGTAGTGGACTCGAGCACAGGACTCCAGCTCCAGACAATGGGTTTAGTGAACTCTGGGAGGGCCTGTGTCGTGTAGTGGACTCGAGCACAGGACTCCAGCTCCAGACAATGGGTTTAGTGTACTCTGGGAGGGCCTGTGTAGGGTAGTGGACTCCAGCTCCAGACAATGGGTTTAGTGAACTCTGGGAAGGCCTGTGTCGGGTAGTCGACTCGAGCACAGGACTCCAGCTCCAGACAGTCGGTTTAGTGAACTCTGGGAGGGCCTGTGTCGGGTAGTGGACTCGAGCACAGGACTCCAGCTCCAAACAATAGGTTTAGTGAACTCTGGGAGGGCCTGTGTCGTGTAGTGGATTCAAGGACAGGACTCCAGCTCAGGACAATGGGTTTAGTGAACTCCGGGAGATCCTGTGTCTGGTAATGGACTCGAGCTCCTGATAATGTGTTTAGTGAACTCTGGGAGGGACTGTGTCGCGTAGTGGACTCGAGCTCCAGACAATGGGTTTAGTGAACTCTGGGAGGACCTGTGTCGGGTAGTGGATTCCAGCTCCAGACAATGAGTTTAGTGAACTCTGGGAGGGCCTGTGTGGGGTAGTGGACTCGAGCACAGGACTCGAGCTCCAGACAATGGGTTTAGTGAACTCTAGGAGGGCCTGTTTCGGGTAATGGACTCCAGCTCCAGACAATGGGTTTAGTGAACTCTGGCAGGGCCTGTGTGGGGTAATGGATTCGAGGACAGGACTCCAGCTCCTGAAAATGGGTTTAGTGAACTCTGGGAGTGCCTGTGTGGGATAGTGCACACGAGCACAGGACTCGAGCTCCAGTCAATGGGTTTAGTGAACTCTGGGAGGGCCTGTGTCGGGTAGTGGACTCGAGCACAGGACTCCAGCTCCAGACAATGGGATTTGTGAATTCTGGGAGGGCCTGTGTCGGGTAGTGGACTAGAGCTCCAGACAATGGGTTTAGTGAACTCTGCGAGTGCCTGTGTGGGGTAGTGGACTCGAGCTCCAGACAATGGGTTCAGTGAACTCTGGGAGGGCCTGTGTGGGGTAGTGGACTCGAGCTCCAGACAATGCTTTTAGTGAACTCTGGGAGGGCCTGTGTGGGGTAGTGCAGTCGAGCACAAGACTCGAGCTCCAGACAATGGGTTTAGTGAACTCTGGGAGGGCCTGTGTCGGGTAGTCGACTCCAGCTCCAGACAATGGGTTTAGTGAACTCTGGGAGGGCCTGTGTCGGGTAGTCGACTCCAGCTCCAGACAATGGGTTTAGTGAACTCTGGGAGGGCCAGTGTGGGGTAGTGGACTCGAGCACAGGACTCGAGCTCCAGACAATGGGTTTAGTGAACTCTGGGAGGGCCTGTGTCGGGTAGTCGACTCCAGCTCCAGACAATGGGTTTAGTGAACTCTGGGAGGTCCTGTGTCGGGTAGTGGACTCGAGCACAGGACTCCAGCTCCAGACAATGGGTTTAGTGAACTCTGGGAGGGCCTGTGTCGGGTAGTGGACTCGAGCTCCAGACAATGGGTTTAGTGAACTCTGGGAGGGCCTGTCTGGGGAAGTGCAGTCTAGCACAGGACTCGAGCTCCAGACAATGGATTTAGAGAACTCTGGGAGGGCCTGTGTCGGGTAGTCGACTCCAGCTCCAGACAATGGGTTTAGTGAACTCTGGGAGGTCCTGTGTCGGGTAGTGGACTCGAGCACAGGACTCCAGCTCCAGACAATGGGTTTAGTGAACTCTGGGAGGGCCTGTGTCGGGTAGTGGACTCGAGCTCCAGACAATGGGTTTAGTGAACTCTGGGAGGGCCTGTGTGGGGTAGTGCAGTCTAGCACAGGACTCGAGCTCTAGACAATGGGTTTAGAGAACTTTGGGAGGGCCTGTGTCGGGTAGTGGACTCGAGCTCCAGACAATGGGTTTAGTGAACTCTGGGAGGGCCTGTGTTGGGTAGTGGACTCGAGCTCCAGACAATGGGTTTAGTGAACTCTGGGAGGGCCTGTGTCGGGTAGTGGACTCCAGCTCCAGACAATGCTTTTAGTGAACTCTGGGAGGGCCTGTGTCGGGTAGTCGACTCTTGCTCCAGACAATGGGTTTAATGAACTCTGGGAGGGCCTGTTTGGGGTAGTGCAGTCGAGCACAGGACTCGAGCTCCAGACAATGGGTTTAGTGAACTCTGGGAGGGCCTGTGTCGGTTAGTCGACTACAGCTCCAGACAATGGGTTTAGTGAACTCTGGGAGGGCCTGTGTCGGGTAGTGGACTCGAGCTCCAGACAATGGGTTTAGTGAACTCTGGGAGGGCCTGTGTCGGTTAGTCGACTCCAGCTCCAGACAATGTGTTTAGTGAACTCTGGGAGGGCCTGTGTGGGGTAGTGCAGTCGAGCACAGGACTCGAGCTCCAGACAATGGGTTTAGTGAACTCTGGGAGGTCCTGTGTCGGTTAGTCGACTCCAGCTCCAGACAATGGGTTTAGTGAACTCTGGGAGGGCCTGTGTGGGGTAGTGCAGTCGAGCAAAGGACTCGAGCTCCAGACAATGGGTTTAGTGAACTCTGGCAGGGCCTGTGTGGGGTAGTGGACTCGAGGACAGGACTCCAGCTCCAGACAATGGGTTTAGTGAACTCTGGGAGGTCCTGTGTCGGGTAGTGGACTCGAGCACACGACTCCAGCTCCAGACAATGGGTTTAGTGAACTCTGTGAGGGCCTGTGTCGGGTAGTGGACTCGAGCTCCAGACAATGGGTTTAGTGAACTCTGGGAGGGCCTGTGTCGTGTAGTGGACGCTAGGACAGGACTCCAGCTCCAGACAATGGGTTTAGTGTACTCTGGGAGGGCCTGTGTCTGTTAGTGGACTCAAGCACAGGACTCCAGTTCCAGACAATGGGTTTGGTGAACTCCGGGAGATCCTGTGTCTGGTAATGGACTCATGCTCCTGACAATGTGTTTAGTGAACTCTGGGAGGGCCTCTGTCGCGTAGTGGACTCGAGCTCCAGACAATGGGTTTAGTGAACTCTGGGAGGGCCTGTGTCGGGTAGTGGACTCGAGCTCCAGACAATGGGTTTAGTGAACTCTGGGAGGGCCTGTGTCGGGTAGTGGACTCGAGCTCCAGACAATACGTTTAGTGAATTCTGGGAGGGCCTGTGTCGGGTAGTGGACTCGAGCACAGGACTCCAGCTCCAGACAATGGGTTTAGTGAACTCTGGGAGGGCCTGTGTCGTGTAGTGGACTCGAGCACAGGACTCCAGCTCCAGACAATGGGTTTAGTGTACTCTGGTAGGGCCTGTGTCGGGTAGTGGACTCCAGCTCCAGACAATGGGTTTAGTGAACTCTGGGAAGGCCTGTGTCGGGTAGTGGACTCGAGCACAGGACTCCAGCTCCAGACAGTCGGTTTAGTGAACTCTGGGAGGTCCTGTGTCGGGTAGTGGACTCGAGCACACGACACCAGCTCCAGACAATGGGTTTAGTGAACTCTGGGAGGGCCAGTGTGGGGTAGTGGGCTCGAGCACAGGACTCGAGCTCCAGACAATGGGTTTAGTGAACTCTGGGAGGGCCTGTGTCGGGTAGTCGACTCCAGCTCCAGACAATGGGTTTAGTGAACTCTGGGAGGTCCTGTGTCGGGTAGTGGACTCGAGCACAGGACTCCAGCTCCAGACAATGGGTTTAGTGAACTCTGGGAGGGCCTGTGTCGGGTAGTGGACTCGAGCTCCAGACAATGGGTTTAGTGAACTCTGGGAGGGCCTGTCTGGGGAAGTGCAGTCTAGCACAGGACTCGAGCTCCAGACAATGGATTTAGAGAACTCTGGGAGGGCCTGTGTCGGGTAGTCGACTCCAGCTCCAGACAATGGGTTTAGTGAACTCTGGGAGGTCCTGTGTCGGGTAGTGGACTCGAGCACAGGACTCCAGCTCCAGACAATGGGTCTAGTGAACTCTGGGAGGGCCTGTGTCGGGTAGTGGACTCGAGCTCCAGACAATGGGTTTAGTGAACTCTGGGAGGGCCTGTGTGGGGTAGTGCAGTCTAGCACAGGACTCGAGCTCTAGACAATGGGTTTAGAGAACTTTGGGAGGGCCTGTGTCGGGTAGTGGACTCGAGCTCCAGACAATCGGTTTAGTGAACTCTGGGAGGGCCTGTGTTGGGTAGTGGACTCGAGCTCCAGACAATGGGTTTAGTGAACTCTGGGAGGGCCTGTGTCGGGTAGTGGACTCCAGCTCCAGACAATGCTTTTAGTGAACTCTGGGAGGGCCTGTATCGGGTAGTCGACTCGAGCTCCAGACAATGGGTTTAATGAACTCTGGCAGGGCCTGTTTGGGGTAGTGCAGTCGAGCACAGGACTCGAGCTCCAGACAATGGGTTTAGTGAACTCTGGGAGGGCCTGTGTCGGTTAGTCGACTCCAGCTCCAGACAATGGGTTTAGTGAACTCTGGGAGGGCCTGTGTCGGGTAGTGGACTCGAGCTCCAGACAATGGGTTTAGTGAACTCTGGGAGGGCCTGTGTCGGTTAGTCGACTCCAGCTCCAGACAATGTGTTTAGTGAACTCTGGGAGGGCCTGTGTGGGGTAGTGCAGTCGAGCACAGGACTCGAGCTCCAGACAATGGGTTTAGTGAACTCTGGGAGGGCCTGTGTCGGTTAGTCGACTCCAGCTCCAGACAATGGGTTTAGTGAACTCTGGGAGGGCCTGTGTGGGGTAGTGCAGTCGAGCAAAGGACTCGAGCTCCAGACAATGGGTTTAGTGAACTCTGGCAGGGCCTGTGTGGGGTAGTGGACTCGAGGACAGGACTCCAGCTCCAGACAATGGGTTTAGTGAACTCTGGGAGGTCCTGTGTCGGGTAGTGGACTCGAGCACACGACTCCAGCTCCAGACAATGGGTTTAGTGAACTCTGGGAGGGCCTGTGTCGGGTAGTGGACTCGAGCTCCAGACAATGGGTTTAGTGAACTCTGGGAGGGCCTGTGTCGTGTAGTGGACGCTAGGACAGGACTCCAGCTCCAGACAATGGGTTTAGTGTACTCTGGGAGGGCCTGTGTCGGTTAGTGGACTCAAGCACAGGACTCCAGTTCCAGACAATGGGTTTGGTGAACTCCGGGAGATCCTGTGTCTGGTAATGGACTCGTGCTCCTGACAATGTGTTTAGTGAACTCTGGGAGGGCCTGTGTCGCGTAGTGGACTCGAGCTCCAGACAATGGGTTTAGTGAACTCTGGGAGGGCCTGTGTCGGGTAGTGGACTCGAGCTCCAGACAATGGGTTTAGTGAACATTGGGAGGGCCTGTGTCGGGTACTGGACTCGAGCTCCAGACAATGGGTTTAGTGAACTCTGGGAGGGCCTGTGTCGGGTAGTGGACTCGAGCTCCAGACAATAGGTTTAGTGAATTCTGGGAGGGCCTGTGTCGGGTAGTGGACTCGAGCACAGGACTCCAGCTCCAGACAATGGGTTTAGTGAAATCTGGGAGGGCCTGTGTCGTGTAGTGGACTCGAGCACAGGACTCCAGCTCCAGACAATGGGTTTAGTGTACTCTGGTAGGGCCTGTGTCGGGTAGTGGACTCGAGCTCCAGACAATGGGTTTAGTGAACTCTGGGAAGGCCTGTGTCGGGTAGTGGACTCGAGCACAGGACTCCAGCTACAGACAGTCGGTTTAGTGAACTCTGGGAGGGCCTGTGTCGGGTAGTGGACTCGAGCACAGGACTCCAGCTCCAAACAATAGGTTTAGTGAACTCTGGGAGGGCCTGTGTCGTGTAGTGGATTCAAGGACAGGACTCCAGCTCAGGACAATGGGTTTAGTGAACTCCGGGAGATCCTGTGTCTGGTAATGGACTCGAGCTCCTGATAATGTGTTTAGTGAACTCTGGGAGGGCCTGTGTCGCGTAGTGGACTCGAGCTCCAGACAATGGGTTTAGTGAACTCTGGGAGGGCCTGTGTCGGGTAGTGGATTCCAGCTCCAGACAATGAGTTTAGTGAACTCTGGGAGGGCCTGTGTGGGGTAGTGGACTCGAGCACAGGACTCGAGCTCCAGACAATGGGTTTAGTGAACTCTAGGAGGGCCTGTTTCGGGTAATGGACTCCAGCTCCAGACAATGGGTTTAGTGAACTCTGGCAGGGCCTGTGTGGGGTAGTGGATTCGAGGACAGGACTCCAGCTCCAGAAAATGGGTTTAGTGAACTCTGGGAGTGCCTGTGAGGGATAGTGCACACGAGCACAGGACTCGAGCTCCAGTCAATGGGTTTAGTGAACTCTGGGAGGGCCTGTGTCGGGTAGTGGACTTGAGCACAGGACTCCAGCTCCAGACAATGGGATTTGTGAATTCTGGGAGGGCCTGTGTCGGGTAGTGGACTAGAGCTCCAGACAATGGGTTTAGTGAACTCTGCGAGTGCCTGTGTGGGGTAGTGGACTCGAGCTCCAGACAATGGGTTCAGTGAACTCTGGGAGGGCCTGTGTGGGGTAGTGGACTCGAGCTCCAGACAATGCTTTTAGTGAACTCTCGGAGGGCCTGTGTGGGGTAGTGCCGTCGAGCACAAGACTCGAGCTCCAGACAATGGGTTTAGTGAACTCTGGGAGGGCCTGTGTCGGGTAGTCGACTCCAGCTCCAGACAATGGGTTTAGTGAACTCTGGGAGGGCCTGTGTCGGGTAGTCGACTCCAGCTCCAGACAATGGGTTTAGTGAACTCTGGGAGGGCCAGTGTGGGGTAGTGGACTCGAGCACAGGACTCGAGCTCCAGACAATGGGTTTAGTGAACTCTGGGAGGGCCTGTGTCGGGTAGTCGACTCCAGCTCCAGACAATGGGTTTAGTGAACTCTGGGAGGTCCTGTGTCGGGTAGTGGACTCGAGCACAGGACTCCAGCTCCAGACAATGGGTTTACTGAACTCTGGGAGGGCCTGTGTCGGGTAGTGGACTCGATCTCCAGACAATGGGTTTAGTGAACTCTGGGAGGGCCTGTCTGGGGTAGTGCAGTCTAGCACAGGACTCGAGCTCCAGACAATGGATTTAGAGAACTCTGGGAGGGCCTGTGTCGGGTAGTCGACTCCAGCTCCAGACAATGGGTTTAGTGAACTCTGGGAGGTCCTGTGTCGGGTAGTGGACTCGAGCACAGGACTCCAGCTCCAGACAATGGGTTTAGTGAACTCTGGGAGGGCCTGTGTCGGGTAGTGGACTCGAGCTCCAGACAATGGGTTTAGTGAACTCTGGGAGGGCCTGTGTGGGGTAGTGCAGTCTAGCACAGGACTCGAGCTCCAGACAATGGGTTTAGAGAACTTTGGGAGGGCCTGTGTCGGGTAGTGGACTCGAGCTCCAGACAATGGGTTTAGTGAACTCTGGGAGGGCCTGTGTCGGGTAGTGGACTCGTGCTCCAGACAATGGGTTTAGTGAACTCTGGGAGGGCCTGTGTCGGGTAGTGGACTCCAGCTCCAGACAATGCTTTTAGTGAACTCTGGGAGGGCCTGTGTCGGGTAGTGGACTCGAGCACAGGACTCCAGCTCCAGACAGTCGGTTTAGTGAACTCTGGGAGGGCCTGTGTCGGGTAGTGGACTCGAGCACAGGACTCCAGCTCCAAACAATAGGTTTAGTGAACTCTGGGAGGGCCTGTGTCGTGTAGTGGATTCAAGGACAGGACTCCAGCTCAGGACAATGGGTTTAGTGAACTCCGGGAGATCCTGTGTCTGGTAATGGACTCGAGCTCCTGATAATGTGTTTAGTGAACTCTGGGAGGGACTGTGTCGCGTAGTGGACTCGAGCTCCAGACAATGGGTTTAGTGAACTCTGGGAGGGCCTGTGTCGGGTAGTGGATTCCAGCTCCAGACAATGAGTTTAGTGAACTCTGGGAGGGCCTGTGTGGGGTAGTGGACTCGAGCACAGGACTCGAGCTCCAGACAATGGGTTTAGTGAACTCTAGGAGGGCCTGTTTCGGGTAATGGACTCCAGCTCCAGACAATGGGTTTAGTGAACTCTGGCAGGGCCTGTGTGGGGTAGTGGATTCGAGGACAGGACTCCAGCTCCAGAAAATGGGTTTAGTGAACTCTGGGAGTGCCTGTGTGGGATAGTGCACACGAGCACAGGACTCGAGCTCCAGTCAATGGGTTTAGTGAACTCTGGGAGGGCCTGTGTCGGGTAGTGGACTCGAGCACAGGACTCCAGCTCCAGACAATGGGATTTGTGAATTCTGGGAGGGCCTGTGTCGGGTAGTGGACTAGAGCTCCAGACAATGGGTTTAGTGAACTCTGCGAGTGCCTGTGTGGGGTAGTGGACTCGAGCTCCAGACAATGGGTTCAGTGAACTCTGGGAGGGCCTGTGTGGGGTAGTGGACTCGAGCTCCAGACAATGCTTTTAGTGAACTCTCGGAGGGCCTGTGTGGGGTAGTGCCGTCGAGCACAAGACTCGAGCTCCAGACAATGGGTTTAGTGAACTCTGGGAGGGCCTGTGTCGGGTAGTCGACTCCAGCTCCAGACAATGGGTTTAGTGAACTCTGGGAGGGCCTGTGTCGGGTAGTCGACTCCAGCTCCAGACAATGGGTTTAGTGAACTCTGGGAGGGCCAGTGTGGGGTAGTGGACTCGAGCACAGGACTCGAGCTCCAGACAATGGGTTTAGTGAACTCTGGGAGGGCCTGTGTCGGGTAGTCGACTCCAGCTCCAGACAATGGGTTTAGTGAACTCTGGGAGGTCCTGTGTCGGGTAGTGGACTCGAGCACAGGACTCCAGCTCCAGACAATGGGTTTACTGAACTCTGGGAGGGCCTGTGTCGGGTAGTGGACTCGAGCTCCAGACAATGGGTTTAGTGAACTCTGGGAGGGCCTGTCTGGGGTAGTGCAGTCTAGCACAGGACTCGAGCTCCAGACAATGGATTTAGAGAACTCTGGGAGGGCCTGTGTCGGGTAGTCGACTCCAGCTCCAGACAATGGGTTTAGTGAACTCTGGGAGGTCCTGTGTCGGGTAGTGGACTCGAGCACAGGACTCCAGCTCCAGACAATGGGTTTAGTGAACTCTGGGAGGGCCTGTGTCGGGTAGTGGACTCGAGCTCCAGACAATGGGTTTAGTGAACTCTGGGAGGGCCTGTGTGGGGTAGTGCAGTCTAGCACAGGACTCGAGCTCCAGACAATGGGTTTAGAGAACTTTGGGAGGGCCTGTGTCGGGTAGTGGACTCGAGCTCCAGACAATGGGATTAGTGAACTCTGGGAGGGCCTGTGTCGGGTAGTGGACTCGTGCTCCAGACAATGGGTTTAGTGAACTCTGGGAGGGCCTGTGTCGGGTAGTGGACTCCAGCTCCAGACAATGCTTTTAGTGAACTCTGGGAGGGCCTGTGTCGGGTAGTCGACTCGAGCTCCAGACAATGGGTTTAATGAACTCTGGGAGGGCCTGTTTGGGGTAGTGCAGTCGAGCACAGGACTCGAGCTCCAGACAATGGGTTTAGTGAACTCTGGGAGGGCCTGTGTCGGTTAGTCGACTCCAGCTCCAGACAATGGGTTTAGTGAACTCTGGGAGGGCCTGTGTCGGGTAGTGGACTCGAGCTCCAGACAATGGGTTTAGTGAACTCTGGGAGGGCCTGTGTCGGTTAGTCGACTCCAGCTCCAGACAATGTGTTTAGTGAACTCTGGGAGGGCCTGTGTGGGGTAGTGCAGTCGAGCACAGGACTCGAGCTCCAGACAATGGGTTTAGTGAACTCTGGGAGGGCCTGTGTCGGGTAGTCGACTCCAGCTCCAGACAATGGGTTTAGTGAACTCTGGGAGGTCCTGTGTCGGGTAGTGGACTCGAGCACAGGACTCCAGCTCCAGACAATGGGTTTAGTGAACTCTGGGAGGGCCTGTGTCGGGTAGTGGACTCGAGCTCCAGACAATGGGTTTAGTGAACTCTGGGAGGGCCTGTGTGGGGTAGTGCAGTCTAGCACAGGACTCGAGCTACAGACAATGGGTTTAGAGAACTTTGGGAGGGCCTGTGTCGGGTAGTGGACTCGAGCTCCAGACAATGGGTTTAGTGAACTCTGGGAGGGCCTGTGTCGGGTAGTGGACTCGTGCTCCAGACAATGGGTTTAGTGAACTCTGGGAGGGCCTGTGTCGGGTAGTGGACTCCAGCTCCAGACAATGCTTTTAGTGAACTCTGGGAGGGCCTGTGTCGGGTAGTGGACTCGAGCACAGGACTCCAGCTCCAGACAGTCGGTTTAGTGAACTCTGGGAGGGCCTGTGTCGGGTAGTGGACTCGAGCACAGGACTCCAGCTCCAAACAATAGGTTTAGTGAACTCTGGGAGGGCCTGTGTCGTGTAGTGGATTCAAGGACAGGACTCCAGCTCAGGACAATGGGTTTAGTGAACTCCGGGAGATCCTGTGTCTGGTAATGGACTCGAGCTCCTGATAATGTGTTTAGTGAACTCTGGGAGGGACTGTGTCGCGTAGTGGACTCGAGCTCCAGACAATGGGTTTAGTGAACTCTGGGAGGGCCTGTGTCGGGTAGTGGATTCCAGCTCCAGACAATGAGTTTAGTGAACTCTGGGAGGGCCTGTGTGGGGTAGTGGACTCGAGCACAGGACTCGAGCTCCAGACAATGGGTTTAGTGAACTCTAGGAGGGCCTGTTTCGGGTAATGGACTCCAGCTCCAGACAATGGGTTTAGTGAACTCTGGCAGGGCCTGTGTGGGGTAGTGGATTCGAGGACAGGACTCCAGCTCCAGAAAATGGGTTTAGTGAACTCTGGGAGTGCCTGTGTGGGATAGTGCACACGAGCACAGGACTCGAGCTCCAGTCAATGGGTTTAGTGAACTCTGGGAGGGCCTGTGTCGGGTAGTGGACTCGAGCACAGGACTCCAGCTCCAGACAATGGGATTTGTGAATTCTGGGAGGGCCTGTGTCGGGTAGTGGACTAGAGCTCCAGACAATGGGTTTAGTGAACTCTGCGAGTGCCTGTGTGGGGTAGTGGACTCGAGCTCCAGACAATGGGTTCAGTGAACTCTGGGAGGGCCTGTGTGGGGTAGTGGACTCGAGCTCCAGACAATGCTTTTAGTGAACTCTCGGAGGGCCTGTGTGGGGTAGTGCCGTCGAGCACAAGACTCGAGCTCCAGACAATGGGTTTAGTGAACTCTGGGAGGGCCTGTGTCGGGTAGTCGACTCCAGCTCCAGACAATGGGTTTAGTGAACTCTGGGAGGGCCTGTGTCGGGTAGTCGACTCCAGCTCCAGACAATGGGTTTAGTGAACTCTGGGAGGGCCAGTGTGGGGTAGTGGACTCGAGCACAGGACTCGAGCTCCAGACAATGGGTTTAGTGAACTCTGGGAGGGCCTGTGTCGGGTAGTCGACTCCAGCTCCAGACAATGGGTTTAGTGAACTCTGGGAGGTCCTGTGTCGGGTAGTGGACTCGAGCACAGGACTCCAGCTCCAGACAATGGGTTTACTGAACTCTGGGAGGGCCTGTGTCGGGTAGTGGACTCGAGCTCCAGACAATGGGTTTAGTGAACTCTGGGAGGGCCTGTCTGGGGTAGTGCAGTCTAGCACAGGACTCGAGCTCCAGACAATGGATTTAGAGAACTCTGGGAGGGCCTGTGTCGGGTAGTCGACTCCAGCTCCAGACAATGGGTTTAGTGAACTCTGGGAGGTCCTGTGTCGGGTAGTGGACTCGAGCACAGGACTCCAGCTCCAGACAATGGGTTTAGTGAACTCTGGGAGGGCCTGTGTCGGGTAGTGGACTCGAGCTCCAGACAATGGGTTTAGTGAACTCTGGGAGGGCCTGTGTGGGGTAGTGCAGTCTAGCACAGGACTCGAGCTCCAGACAATGGGTTTAGAGAACTTTGGGAGGGCCTGTGTCGGGTAGTGGACTCGAGCTCCAGACAATGGGATTAGTGAACTCTGGGAGGGCCTGTGTCGGGTAGTGGACTCGTGCTCCAGACAATGGGTTTAGTGAACTCTGGGAGGGCCTGTGTCGGGTAGTGGACTCCAGCTCCAGACAATGCTTTTAGTGAACTCTGGGAGGGCCTGTGTCGGGTAGTCGACTCGAGCTCCAGACAATGGGTTTAATGAACTCTGGGAGGGCCTGTTTGGGGTAGTGCAGTCGAGCACAGGACTCGAGCTCCAGACAATGGGTTTAGTGAACTCTGGGAGGGCCTGTGTCGGTTAGTCGACTCCAGCTCCAGACAATTGGTTTAGTGAACTCTGGGAGGGCCTGTGTCGGGTAGTGGACTCGAGCTCCAGACAATGGGTTTAGTGAACTCTGGGAGGGCCTGTGTCGGTTAGTCGACTCCAGCTCCAGACAATGTGTTTAGTGAACTCTGGGAGGGCCTGTGTGGGGTAGTGCAGTCGAGCACAGGACTCGAGCTCCAGACAATGGGTTTAGTGAACTCTGGGAGGGCCTCTGTCGGTTAGTCGACTCCAGCTCCAGACAATGGGTTTAGTGAAGTCTGGGAGGGCCTGTGTGGGGTAGTGCAGTCGAGCAAAGGACTCGAGCTCCAGACAATGGGTTTAGTGAACTCTGGGAGGGCCTGTGTGGGGTAGTGGACTCGAGGACAGGACTCCAGCTCCAGACAATGGGTTTAGTGAACTCTGGGAGGTCCTGTGTCGGGTAGTGGACTCGAGCACACGACTCCAGCTCCAGGCAATGGTTTTAGTGAACTCTGGGAGGGCCTGTGTCGGGTAGTGGACTCGAGCTCCAGACAATGTGTTTAGTGAACTCTGGGAGGGCCTGTGTCGTGTAGTGGATGCTAGGACAGGACTCCAGCTCCAGACAATGGGTTTAGTGTACTCTGGGAGGGCCTGTGTCGGATAGTGGACTCAAGCACAGGACTCCAGTTCCAGACAATTGGTTTGGTGAACTCCGGGAGATCCTGTGTCTGGTAATGGACTCGTGCTCCTGACAATGTGCTTAGTGAACTCTGGGAGGGCCTGTGTCGCGTAGTGGACTCGAGCTCCAGACAATGGGTTTAGTGAACACTGGGAGGGCCTGTGTCGGGTAGTGGACTCGAGCTCCAGACAATGGGTTTAGTGAACTCTGGGAGGGCCTGTGTCGGGTACTGGACTCGAGCTCCAGACAATGGGTTTAGTGAACTCTGGGAGGGCCTGTGTCGGGTAGTGGACTCGAGCTCCATACAATGGGTTTAGTGAATTCTGGGAGGGCCTGTGTCGGGTAGTGGACTCGAGCACAGGACTCCAGCTCCAGACAATGGGTTTAGTGAACTCTGTGAGGGCCTGTGTCGTGTAGTGGACTCGAGCACAGGACTCCAGCTCCAGACAATGGGATTTGTGAATTCTGGGAGGGCCTGTGTCGGGTAGTGGACTCCATCTCCAGACAATGGGTTTAGTGAACTCTGCGAGGGCCTTTGTGGGGTAGTGGACTCGAGCTCCAGACAATGGGTTCAGTGAACTCTGGGAGGGCCTGTGTGGGGTAGTGGACTCGAGCTCCAGACAATGCTTTTAGTGAACTCTGGGAGGGCCTGTGTGGTGTAGTGCAGTCGAGCACAAGACTCGAGCTCCAGACAATGGGTTTAGTGAACTCTGGGAGGGCCTGTGTCAGGTAGTCGACTCCAGCTCCAGACAATGGGTTTAGTGAACTCTGGGAGGGCCTGTGTCGGGTAGTGGACTCGAGCACAGGACTCGAGCTCCAGACAATGGGTTTAGTGAACTCTGGGAGGGCCTGTGTCGGGTAGTCGACTCCAGCTCCAGACAATGGGTTTAGTGAACTCTGGGAGGTCCTGTGTCGGGTAGTGGACTCGAGCACAGGACTCCAGCTCCAGACAATGGGTTTACTGAACTCTGGGAGGGCCTGTGTCGGGTAGTGGACTCGAGCTCCAGACAATGGGTTTAGTGAACTCTGGGAGGTCCTGTCTGGGGTAGTGCAGTCTAGCACAGGACTCGAGCTCCAGACAATGGATTTTGAGAACTCTGGGAGGGCCTGTGTCGGGTAGTCGACTCCAGCTCCAGACAATGGGTTTAGTGAACTCTGGGAGGTCCTGTGTCGGGTAGTGGACTCGAGCACAGGACTCCAGCTCCAGACAATGGGTTTAGTGAACTCTGGGAGGGCCTGTGTCGGGTAGTGGACTCGAGCTCCAGACAATGGGTTTAGTGAACTCTGGGAGGGCCTGTGTGGGGTAGTGCAGTCTAGCACATGACTCAAGCTCCAGACAATGGGTTTAGAGAACTTTGGGAGGGCCTGTGTCGGGTAGTGGACTCGAGCTCCAGACAATGGGTTTAGTGAACTCTGGGAGGGCCTGTGTCGGGTAGTGGACTCGTGCTCCAGACAATGGGTTTAGTGAACTCTGGGAGGGCCTGTGTCGGGTAGTGGACTCCAGCTCCAGACAATGCTTTTAGTGAACTCTGGGAGGGCCTGTGTCGGGTAGTCGACTCGAGCTCCAGACAATGGGTTTAATGAACTCTGGGAGGGCCTGTTTGGGGTAGTGCAGTCGAGCACAGGACTCGAGCTCCAGACAATGGGTTTAGTGAACTCTGGGAGGGCCTGTGTCGGTTAGTCGACTCCAGCTCCAGACAATGGGTTTAGTGAACTCTGGGAGGGCCTGTGTCGGGTAGTGGACTCGAGCTCCAGACAATGGGTTTAGTGAACTCTGGGAGGGCCTGTGTCGGTTAGTCGACTCCAGCTCCAGACAATGTGTTTAGTGAACTCTGGGAGGGCCTGTGTGGGGTAGTGCAGTCGAGCACAGGACTCGAGCTCCAGACAATGGGTTTAGTGAACTCTGGGAGGGCCTCTGTCGGTTAGTCGACTCCAGCTCCAGACAATGGGTTTAGTGAAGTCTGGGAGGGCCTGTGTGGGGTAGTGCAGTCGAGCAAAGGACTCGAGCTCCAGACAATGGGTTTAGTGAACTCTGGGAGGGCCTGTGTGGGGTAGTGGACTCGAGGACAGGACTCCAGCTCCAGACAATGGGTTTAGTGAACTCTGGGAGGTCCTGTGTCGGGTAGTGGACACGAGCACACGACTCCAGCTCCAGGCAATGGGTTTAGTGAACTCTGGGAGGGCCTGTGTCGGGTAGTGGACTCGAGCTCCAGACAATGTGTTTAGTGAACTCTGGGAGGGCCTGTGTCGTGTAGTGGATGCTAGGACAGGACTCCAGCTCCAGACAATGGGTTTAGTGTACTCTGGGAGGGCCTGTGTCGGTTAGTGGACTCAAGCACAGGACTCCAGTTCCAGACAATTGGTTTGGTGAACTCCGGGAGATCCTGTGTCTGGTAATGGACTCGTGCTCCTGACAATGTGCTTAGTGAACTCTGGGAGGGCCTGTGTCACGTAGTGGACTCGAGCTCCAGACAATGGGTTTAGTGAACACTGGGAGGGCCTGTGTCGGGTAGTGGACTCGAGCTCCAGACAATGGGTTTAGTGAACTCTGGGAGGGCCTGTGTCGGGTACTGGACTCGAGCTCCAGACAATGGGTTTAGTGAACTCTGGGAGGGCCTGTGTCGGGTAGTGGACTCGAGCTCCATACAATGGGTTTAGTGAATTCTGGGAGGGCCTGTGTCGGGTAGTGGACTCGAGCACAGGACTCCAGCTCCAGACAATGGGTTTAGTGAACTCTGTGAGGGCCTGTGTCGTGTAGTGGACTCGAGCACAGGACTCCAGCTCCAGACAATGGGATTTGTGAATTCTGGGAGGGCCTGTGTCGGGTAGTGGACTCCATCTCCAGACAATGGGTTTAGTGAACTCTGCGAGGGCCTTTGTGGGGTAGTGGACTCGAGCTCCAGACAATGGGTTCAGTGAACTCTGGGAGGGCCTGTGTGGGGTAGTGGACTCGAGCTCCAGACAATGCTTTTAGTGAACTCTGGGAGGGCCTGTGTGGGGTAGTGCAGTCGAGCACAAGACTCGAGCTCCAGACAATGGGTTTAGTGAACTCTGGGAGGGCCTGTGTCGGGTAGTCGACTCCAGCTCCAGACAATGGGTTTAGTGAACTCTGGGAGGTCCTGTGTCGGGTAGTGGACTCGAGCACAGGACTCCAGCTCCAGACAATGGGTTTACTGAACTCTGGGAGGGCCTGTGTCGGGTAGTGGACTCGAGCTCCAGACAATGGGTTTAGTGAACTCTGGGAGGGCCTGTCTGGGGTAGTGCAGTCTAGCACAGGACTCGAGCTCCAGACAATGGATTTAGAGAACTCTGGGAGGTCCTGTGTCGGGTAGTGGACTCGAGCACAGGACTCCAGCTCCAGACAATGGGTTTAGTGAACTCTGGGAGGGCCTGTGTCGGGTAGTGGACTCGAGCTCCAGACAATGGGTTTAGTGAACTCTGGGAGGGCCTGTGTGGGGTAGTGCAGTCTAGCACAGGACTCGAGCTCCAGACAATGGGTTTAGAGAACTTTGGGAGGGCCTGTGTCGGGTAGTGGACTCGAGCTCCAGACAATGGGTTTAGTGAACTCTGGGAGGGCCTGTGTCGGGTAGTGGACTCGTGCTCCAGACAATGGGTTTAGTGAACTCTGGGAGGGCCTGTGTCGGGTAGTGGACTCCAGCTCCAGACAATGCTTTTAGTGAACTCTGGGAGGGCCTGTGTCGGGTAGTCGACTCGAGCTCCAGACAATGGGTTTAATGAACTCTGGGAGGGCCTGTTTGGGGTAGTGCAGTCGAGCACAGGACTCGAGCTCCAGACAATGGGTTTAGTGAACTCTGGGAGGGCCTGTGTCGGTTAGTCGACTCCAGCTCCAGACAATGGGTTTAGTGAACTCTGGGAGGGCCTGTGTCGGGTAGTGGACTCGAGCTCCAGACAATGGGTTTAGTGAACTCTGGGAGGGCCTGTGTCGGTTAGTCGACTCCAGCTCCAGACAATGTGTTTAGTGAACTCTGGGAGGGCCTGTGTGGGGTAGTGCAGTCGAGCACAGGACTCGAGCTCCAGACAATGGGTTTAGTGAACTCTGGGAGGGCCTCTGTCGGTTAGTCGACTCCAGCTCCAGACAATGGGTTTAGTGAAGTCTGGGAGGGCCTGTGTGGGGTAGTGCAGTCGAGCAAAGGACTCGAGCTCCAGACAATGGGTTTAGTGAACTCTGGGAGGGCCTGTGTGGGGTAGTGGACTCGAGGACAGGACTCCAGCTCCAGACAATGGGTTTAGTGAACTCTGGGAGGTCCTGTGTCGGGTAGTGGACTCGAGCACACGACTCCAGCTCCAGGCAATGGGTTTAGTGAACTCTGGGAGGGCCTGTGTCGGGTAGTGGACTCGAGCTCCAGACAATGTGTTTAGTGAACTCTGGGAGGGCCTGTGTCGTGTAGTGGATGCTAGGACAGGACTCCAGCTCCAGACAATGGGTTTAGTGTACTCTGGGAGGGCCTGTGTCGGTTAGTGGACTCAAGCACAGGACTCCAGTTCCAGACAATTGGTTTGGTGAACTCCGGGAGATCCTGTGTCTGGTAATGGACTCGTGCTCCTGACAATGTGCTTAGTGAACTCTGGGAGGGCCTGTGTCGCGTAGTGGACTCGAGCTCCAGACAATGGGTTTAGTGAACACTGGGAGGGCCTGTGTCGGGTAGTGGTCTCGAGCTCCAGACAATGGGTTTAGTGAACTCTGGGAGGGCCTGTGTCGGGTACTGGACTCGTGCTCCAGACAATGGGTTTAGTGAACTCTGGGAGGGCCTGTGTCGGGTAGTGGACTCGAGCTCCATACAATGGGTTTAGTGAATTCTGGGAGGGCCTGTGTCGGGTAGTGGACTCGAGCACAGGACTCCAGCTCCAGACAATGGGTTTAGTGAACTCTGTGAGGGCCTGTGTCGTGTAGTGGACTCGAGCACAGGACTCCAGCTCCAGACAATGGGATTTGTGAATTCTGGGAGGGCCTGTGTCGGGTAGTGGACTCCATCTCCAGACAATGGGTTTAGTGAACTCTGCGAGGGCCTTTGTGGGGTAGTGGACTCGAGCTCCAGACAATGGGTTCAGTGAACTCTGGGAGGGCCTGTGTCGGGTAGTGGACTCCAGCTCCAGACAATGCTTTTAGTGAACTCTGGGAGGGCCTGTGTCGGGTAGTGGACTCGAGCTCCAGACAATGGGTTTAGTGAACTCTGGGAGGGCCAGTGTGGGGTAGTGCAGTCGAGCACAGGACTCGAGCTCCAGACAATGGGTTTAGTGATCTCTGGGAGGGTCTGTGTCAGGTAGTCGACTCCAGCTCCAGACAATGGGTTTAGTGAACTCTGGGAGGGCCTGTGTCGGGTAGTGGACTCGAGCACAGGACTCCAGCTCCAGACAATGGGTTTAGTGAACTCTGGGAGGGACTGTGTCGGGTAGTGGACTCGAGCTCCAGACAATGGGTTTAGTGAACTCTGGGAGGGCTTGTGTGTGGGTAGTGCAGTCCAGCACAGGACTCGAGCTTCAGACAATGGGTTTAGTGAACTCTGGGAGGGCCTGTGTTTGTTAGTGGACTCGAGCACAGGACTCCAGCCTCAGACAATGGGGTTACTGAACTCTGGGAGGGCCTGTGTCGGGTAGTGGACTCCAGCTCCAGACAATGGTTTTAGTGAACTCTGGGATGGCCTGTGTCGGGTAGTGGACTCGAGCACAGGACTCCAGCTCCAGACAGTTGGTTTAGTGAACTCTGGGAGGGCCTGTGTCGGGTAGTGGACTCGAGCACAGGACTCCAGCTCCAAACAATAGGTTTAGTGAACTCTGGGAGGGCCTGTGTCGTGTAGTGGATTCAAGGACAGGACTCCAGCTCAGGACAATGGGTTTAGTGAACTCTCGGAGGGCCTTTGTCGGGTAGTGTACTCGAGCACAGAACTCCAGCTCCAGACAATGGGTTTAGTGAACTCTGGGAGGGCCTGTGTCGTGTAGTGGACGCTAGGACAGGACTCCAGCTCCAGACAATGGGTTTAGTGTACTCTGGGAAGGCCTGTGTCGGGTAGTGGACTCAAGCACAGGACTCCAGCTCCAGACAATGGGTTTAGTGAACTCCGGGAGATCCTGTGTCTGGTAATGGACTCGAGCTCCAGACAATGGGTTTAGTGAACTCTGCGAGGGCCTGTGTGGGGTAGTGGACTCGAGCTCCAGACAATGGGTTCAGTGAACTCTGGGAGGGCCTGTGTGGGGTAGTGGACTCGAGCTCCAGACAATGCTTTTAGTGAACTCTGGGAGGGCCTGTGTGGGGTAGTGCAGTCGAGCACAAGACTCGAGCTCCAGACAATGGGTTTAGTGAACTCCGGGAGGGCCTGTGTCGGGTAGTCGACTCCAGCTCCAGACAATGGGTTTAGTGAACTCTGGGAGGGCCTGTGTCGGGTAGTCGACTCCAGCACCAGACAATGGGTTTAGTGAACTCTGGGAGGGCCAGTGTGGGGTAGTGGACTTGAGCTCCAGACAATGGGTTCAGTGAACTCTGGGAGGGCCTGTGTCGGGTAGTCGACTCCAGCTCCAGACAATGGGTTTAGTGAACTCTGGGAGGTCCTGTGTCGGGTAGTGGACTCGAGCACAGGACTCCAGCTCCAGACAATGGGTTTAGTGAACTCTGGGAGGGCCTGTGTCGGGTAGTGGACTCGAGCTCCAGACAATGGGTTTAGTGAACTCTGGGAGGGCCTGTCTGGGGTAGTGCAGTCTAGCACAGGACTCGAGCTCCAGACAATGGATTTAGAGAACTTTGGGAGGGCCTGTGTCGGGTAGTGGACTCGAGCTCCAGACAATGGGTTTAGTGAACTCTGGGAGGGGCTGTGTCGGGTAGTGGACTCGAGCACAGCACTGCAGCTCCAGACAATGGGTTTAGTGAACTCTGGGAGGGCCTGTGTCAATTAGTGGACTCCAGCTCCAGACAATGGGTTTAGTTAACTCTGGGAGGGCCTGTGTCGGGTAGTGGACTCGAGCTCAGGACTCCAGCTCCATACAATGTGTTTGGTGAACTCTGGTAGGGCCTGTGTCGGGTTGTGGACTCGAGCTCCAGACAATGGGTTTAGTGAACTCTGGGAGGGCCTGTGTGGGGTAGTGGACTCGAGCTCCTGACAATCGGTTTAGTGAACTCTGGGAGGGCCTGTGTGGGGTAGTGGACTTGAGCACAGGACTCCAGCTCCAGACAATGGGATTTGTGAATTCTGGGAGGGCCTGTGTCGGGTAGTGCACTCCAGATCCAGACAATGGGTTTAGAGAACTCTGCGAGGGCCTGTGTGGGGTAGTGGACTCGAGCTCCAGACAATGCTTTTAGTGAACTCTGGGCGGGCCTGTGTGGGGTAGTGCAGTCGAGCACAGGACTCGAGCTCCAGACAATGGGTTTAGTGAACTCTGGGAGGGCCTGTGTCGGGTAGTCGACTCCAGCTCCAGACAATGGGTTTAGTGAACTCTGGGAGGTCCTGTGTCGGGTAGTGGACGCGAGCACAGGACTCCAGCTCCAGACAATGGGTTTAGTGAACTCTGGGAGGGCCTGTGTCGGGTAGTGGACTCGAGCTCCAGACAATGGGTTTAGTGAACTCTGGGAGGGCCTGTGTGGGGTAGTGCAGTCTAGCACAGGACTCGAGCTCCAGACAATGGGTTTAGAGAACTTTGGGAGGGCCTGTGTCGGGTAGTGGACTCGAGCTCCAGACAATGGGTTTAGTGAACTCTGGGAGGGCCTGTGTCGGGTAGTGGACTCGAGCTCCAGACAATGCTTTTAGTGAACTCTGGGAGGGCCTGTGTCGGGTAGTTGACTCGAGCTCCAGACAATGGGTTTAATGAACTCTGGGAGGGCCTGTTTGGGGTAGTGCAGTCGAGCACAGGACTCCAGCTCCATACAATGGGTTTGGTGAACTCTGTTAGGGCCTGTGTCGGATTGTGGACTCGAGCTCCAGACAATGGGTTTAGTGAAATCTGGGAGGGCCTGTGTGGGGTAGTGGACTCGAGCTCCAGACAATGGGTTTAGTAAACTCTGGGAGGGCCTGTGTCGGGTAGGGGACTCCAGCTCCAGAAAATGGGTTTAGTGAACTCTGGTAGTGCCTGTGTGGGATAGTGCACTCGAGCACAGGACTCGAGCTCCAGTCAATGGGTTTAGTAAACTCTGGGAGGGCCTGTGTCGGGTAGTGGACTCGAGCACAGGACTCCAGCTCCAGACAATGGGATTTGTGAATTCTGGGAGGGCATGTGTCGGGTAGTGGACTAGAGCTCCTGACAATGGGTTTAGTGAACTCTGCGAGGGCCTATGTGGGGTAGTGGACTCGAGCTCCAGACAATGGGTTCAGTGAACTCTGGGAGGGCCTGTGTGGGGTAGTCGACTCCAGCTCCAGACAATGGGTTTAGTGAACTCTGGGAGCGCCAGTGTGGGGTAGTGGACTCGAGCACAGGACTCGAGCTCCAGACAATGGGTTTAGTGAACACTGGGAGGGCCTGTGTGGGGTAGTGGACTCGAGCTACAGACAATGCTTTTAGTGAACTCTGGGAGGGCCTGTGTGGGGTAATGCAGTCGAGCACAAGACTCGAGCTCCAGACAATGGGTTTAGTGAACTCTGGGAGGGCCTGTGTCGGGTAGTCGACTCCAGCTCCAGACAATGGGTTTAGTGAACTCTGGGAGGTCCTGTGTCGGGTAGTGGACTCGAGCACAGGACTCCAGCTCCAGACAATGGGTTTAGTGAACTCTGGGAGGGCCTGTGTCGGGTAGTGGACTCGAGCACAGGACTCCAGCTCCAGACAATGGGTTTAGTGAACTCTGGGAGGGCCTGTGTGGGGTAGTGCAGTCTAGCACAGGACTCGAGCTCCAGACAATGGGTTTAGAGACCTTTGGGAGGGCCTGTGTCGGGTAGTGGACTCGAGCTCCAGACAATGGGTTTAGTGAACTCTGGGAGGGCCTGTGTCGGGTAGTGGACTCGAGCTCCAGACAATGGGTTTAGTGAACTCTGGGAGGGCCTGTGTCGGGTAGTGGACTCCAGCTCCAGACAATGCTTTTTGTGAACTCTGGAGGGCCTGTGTCGGGTAGTGGACTCGAGCTCCAGACAATGGGTTTAATGAACTCTGGGAGGGCCTGTATGGGGTAGTGCAGTCGAGCACAGGACTCGAGCTCCAGACAATGGGTTTAGTGAACTCTGGGAGGGCCTGTGTCGGGTAGTGGACTCGAGCTCCGGACAATGGGTTTAGTGAACTCTGGGAGGGCCTGTGTCGGTTAGTCGACTCCAGCTCCAGACAATGTGTTTAGTGAACTCTGGGAGGGCCTGTGTGGGGTAGTGGACTCGAGCACAGGACTCCAGCTCCAGACAATGGGTTTACTGAACTCTGGGAGGGCCTGTGTCGGGTAGTGGACTCGAGCTCCAGACAATGGGTTTAGTGAACTCTGGGAGGTCCTGTCTGGGGTAGTGCAGTCTAGCACAGGACTCGAGCTCCAGACAATGGATTTTGAGAACTCTGGGAGGGCCTGTGTCGGGTAGTCGACTCCAGCTCCAGACAATGGGTTTAGTGAACTCTGGGAGGTCCTGTGTCGGGTAGTGGACTCGAGCACAGGACTCCAGCTCCAGACAATGGGTTTAGTGAACTCTGGGAGGGCCTGTGTCGGGTAGTGGACTCGAGCTCCAGACAATGGGTTTAGTGAACTCTGGGAGGGCCTGTGTGGGGTAGTGCAGTCTAGCACAGGACTCAAGCTCCAGACAATGGGTTTAGAGAACTTTGGGAGGGCCTGTGTCGGGTAGTGGACTCGAGCTCCAGACAATGGGTTTAGTGAACTCTGGGAGGGCCTGTGTCGGGTAGTGGACTCGTGCTCCAGACAATGGGTTTAGTGAACTCTGGGAGGGCCTGTGTCGGGTAGTGGACTCCAGCTCCAGACAATGCTTTTAGTGAACTCTGGGAGGGCCTGTGTCGGGTAGTCGACTCGAGCTCCAGACAATGGGTTTAATGAACTCTGGGAGGGCCTGTTTGGGGTAGTGCAGTCGAGCACAGGACTCGAGCTCCAGACAATGGGTTTAGTGAACTCTGGGAGGGCCTGTGTCGGTTAGTCGACTCCAGCTCCAGACAATGGGTTTAGTGAACTCTGGGAGGGCCTGTGTCGGGTAGTGGACTCGAGCTCCAGACAATGGGTTTAGTGAACTCTGGGAGGGCCTGTGTCGGTTAGTCGACTCCAGCTCCAGACAATGTGTTTAGTGAACTCTGGGAGGGCCTGTGTGGGGTAGTGCAGTCGAGCACAGGACTCGAGCTCCAGACAATGGGTTTAGTGAACTCTGGGAGGGCCTCTGTCGGTTAGTCGACTCCAGCTCCAGACAATGGGTTTAGTGAAGTCTGGGAGGGCCTGTGTGGGGTAGTGCAGTCGAGCAAAGGACTCGAGCTCCAGACAATGGGTTTAGTGAACTCTGGGAGGGCCTGTGTGGGGTAGTGGACTCGAGGACAGGACTCCAGCTCCAGACAATGGGTTTAGTGAACTCTGGGAGGTCCTGTGTCGGGTAGTGGACACGAGCACACGACTCCAGCTCCAGGCAATGGGTTTAGTGAACTCTGGGAGGGCCTGTGTCGGGTAGTGGACTCGAGCTCCAGACAATGTGTTTAGTGAACTCTGGGAGGGCCTGTGTCGTGTAGTGGATGCTAGGACAGGACTCCAGCTCCAGACAATGGGTTTAGTGTACTCTGGGAGGGCCTGTGTCGGTTAGTGGACTCAAGCACAGGACTCCAGTTCCAGACAATTGGTTTGGTGAACTCCGGGAGATCCTGTGTCTGGTAATGGACTCGTGCTCCTGACAATGTGCTTAGTGAACTCTGGGAGGGCCTGTGTCACGTAGTGGACTCGAGCTCCAGACAATGGGTTTAGTGAACACTGGGAGGGCCTGTGTCGGGTAGTGGACTCGAGCTCCAGACAATGGGTTTAGTGAACTCTGGGAGGGCCTGTGTCGGGTACTGGACTCGAGCTCCAGACAATGGGTTTAGTGAACTCTGGGAGGGCCTGTGTCGGGTAGTGGACTCGAGCTCCATACAATGGGTTTAGTGAATTCTGGGAGGGCCTGTGTCGGGTAGTGGACTCGAGCACAGGACTCCAGCTCCAGACAATGGGTTTAGTGAACTCTGTGAGGGCCTGTGTCGTGTAGTGGACTCGAGCACAGGACTCCAGCTCCAGACAATGGGATTTGTGAATTCTGGGAGGGCCTGTGTCGGGTAGTGGACTCCATCTCCAGACAATGGGTTTAGTGAACTCTGCGAGGGCCTTTGTGGGGTAGTGGACTCGAGCTCCAGACAATGGGTTCAGTGAACTCTGGGAGGGCCTGTGTGGGGTAGTGGACTCGAGCTCCAGACAATGCTTTTAGTGAACTCTGGGAGGGCCTGTGTGGGGTAGTGCAGTCGAGCACAAGACTCGAGCTCCAGACAATGGGTTGAGTGAACTCTGGGAGGGCCTGTGTCGGGTAGTCGACTCCAGCTCCAGACAATGGGTTTAGTGAACTCTGGGAGGTCCTGTGTCGGGTAGTGGACTCGAGCACAGGACTCCAGCTCCAGACAATGGGTTTACTGAACTCTGGGAGGGCCTGTGTCGGGTAGTGGACTCGAGCTCCAGACAATGGGTTTAGTGAACTCTGGGAGGGCCTGTCTGGGGTAGTGCAGTCTAGCACAGGACTCGAGCTCCAGACAATGGATTTAGAGAACTCTGGGAGGTCCTGTGTCGGGTAGTGGACTCGAGCACAGGACTCTAACTCCAGACAATGGGTTTAGTGAACTCTGGGAGGGCCTGTGTCGGGTAGTGGACTCGAGCTCCAGACAATGGGTTTAGTGAACTCTGGGAGGGCCTGTGTGGGGTAGTGCAGTCTAGCACAGGACTCGAGCTCCAGACAATGGGTTTAGAGAACTTTGGGAGGGCCTGTGTCGGGTAGTGGACTCGAGCTCCAGACAATGGGTTTAGTGAACTCTGGGAGGGCCTGTGTCGGGTAGTGGACTCGTGCTCCAGACAATGGGTTTAGTGAACTCTGGGAGGGCCTGTGTCGGGTAGTGGACTCCAGCTCCAGACAATGCTTTTAGTGAACTCTGGGAGGGCCTGTGTCGGGTAGTCGACTCGAGCTCCAGACAATGGGTTTAATGAACTCTGGGAGGGCCTGTTTGGGGTAGTGCAGTCGAGCACAGGACTCGAGCTCCAGACAATGGGTTTAGTGAACTCTGGGAGGGCCTGTGTCGGTTAGTCGACTCCAGCTCCAGACAATGGGTTTAGTGAACTCTGGGAGGGCCTGTGTCGGGTAGTGGACTCGAGCTCCAGACAATGGGTTTAGTGAACTCTGGGAGGGCCTGTGTCGGTTAGTCGACTCCAGCTCCAGACAATGTGTTTAGTGAACTCTGGGAGGGCCTGTGTGGGGTAGTGCAGTCGAGCACAGGACTCGAGCTCCAGACAATGGGTTTAGTGAACTCTGGGAGGGCCTCTGTCGGTTAGTCGACTCCAGCTCCAGACAATGGGTTTAGTGAAGTCTGGGAGGGCCTGTGTGGGGTAGTGCAGTCGAGCAAAGGACTCGAGCTCCAGACAATGGGTTTAGTGAACTCTGGGAGGGCCTGTGTGGGGTAGTGGACTCGAGGACAGGACTCCAGCTCCAGACAATGGGTTTAGTGAACTCTGGGAGGTCCTGTGTCGGGTAGTGGACTCGAGCACACGACTCCAGCTCCAGGCAATGGGTTTAGTGAACTCTGGGAGGGCCTGTGTCGGGTAGTGGACTCGAGCTCCAGACAATGTGTTTAGTGAACTCTGGGAGGGCCTGTGTCGTGTAGTGGATGCTAGGACAGGACTCCAGCTCCAGACAATGGGTTTAGTGTACTCTGGGAGGGCCTGTGTCGGTTAGTGGACTCAAGCACAGGACTCCAGTTCCAGACAATTGGTTTGGTGAACTCCGGGAGATCCTGTGTCTGGTAATGGACTCGTGCTCCTGACAATGTGCTTAGTGAACTCAGGGAGGGCCTGTGTCGCGTAGTGGACTCGAGCTCCAGACAATGGGTTTAGTGAACACTGGGAGGGCCTGTGTCGGGTAGTGGACTCGAGCTCCAGACAATGGGTTTAGTGAACTCTGGGAGGGCCTGTGTCGGGTACTGGACTCGAGCTCCAGACAATGGGTTTAGTGAACTCTGGGAGGGCCTGTGTCGGGTAGTGGACTCGAGCTCCATACAATGGGTTTAGTGAATTCTGGGAGGGCCTGTGTCGGGTAGTGGACTCGAGCACAGGACTCCAGCTCCAGACAATGGGTTTAGTGAACTCTGTGAGGGCCTGTGTCGTGTAGTGGACTCGAGCACAGGACTCCAGCTCCAGACAATGGGATTTGTGAATTCTGGGAGGGCCTGTGTCGGGTAGTGGACTCCATCTCCAGACAATGGGTTTAGTGAACTCTGCGAGGGCCTTTGTGGGGTAGTGGACTCGAGCTCCAGACAATGGGTTCAGTGAACTCTGGGAGGGCCTGTGTCGGGTAGTGGACTCCAGCTCCAGACAATGCTTTTAGTGAACTCTGGGAGGGCCTGTGTCGGGTAGTGGACTCGAGCTCCAGACAATGGGTTTAGTGAACTCTGGGAGGGCCAGTGTGGGGTAGTGCAGTCGAGCACAGGACTCGAGCTCCAGACAATGGGTTTAGTGAACTCTGGGAGGGTCTGTGTCAGGTAGTCGACTCCAGCTCCAGACAATGGGTTTAGTGAACTCTGGGATGGCCTGGGTCGGGTAGTGGACTCGAGCACAGGACTCCAGCTCCAGACAATGGGTTTAGTGAACTCTGGGAGGGACTGTGTCGGGTAGTGGACTCGAGCTCCAGACAATGGGTTTAGTGAACTCTGGGAGGGCTTGTGTGTGGGTAGTGCAGTCCAGCACAGGACTCGAGCTTCAGACAATGGGTTTAGTGAACTCTGGGAGGGCCTGTGTTTGTTAGTGGACTCGAGCACAGGACTCCAGCCTCAGACAATGGGGTTACTGAACTCTGGGAGGGCCTGTGTCGGGTAGTGGACTCCAGCTCCAGACAATGGTTTTAGTGAACTCTGGGATGGCCTGTGTCGGGTAGTGGACTCGAGCACAGGACTCCAGCTCCAGACAGTTGGTTTAGTGAACTCTGGGAGGGCCTGTGTCGGGTAGTGGACTCGAGCACAGGACTCCAGCTCCAAACAATAGGTTTAGTGAACTCTGGGAGGGCCTGTGTCGTGTAGTGGATTCAAGGACAGGACTCCAGCTCAGGACAATGGGTTTAGTGAACTCTCGGAGGGCCTTTGTCGGGTAGTGTACTCGAGCACAGAACTCCAGCTCCAGACAATGGGTTTAGTGAACTCTGGGAGGGCCTGTGTCGTGTAGTGGACGCTAGGACAGGACTCCAGCTCCAGACAATGGGTTTAGTGTACTCTGGGAAGGCCTGTGTCGGGTAGTGGACTCAAGCACAGGACTCCAGCTCCAGACAATGGGTTTAGTGAACTCCGGGAGATCCTGTGTCTGGTAATGGACTCGAGCTCCAGACAATGGGTTTAGTGAACTCTGCGAGGGCCTGTGTGGGGTAGTGGACTCGAGCTCCAGACAATGGGTTAAGTGAACTCTGGGAGGGCCTGTGTGGGGTAGTGGACTCGAGCTCCAGACAATGCTTTTAGTGAACTCTGGGAGGGCCTGTGTGGGGTAGTGCAGTCGAGCACAAGACTCGAGCTCCAGACAATGGGTTTAGTGAACTCTGGGAGGGCCTGTGTCAATTAGTGGACTCCAGCTCCAGACAATGGGTTTAGTTAACTCTGGGAGGGCCTGTGTCGGGTAGTGGACTCGAGCTCAGGACTCCAGCTCCATACAATGTGTTTGGTGAACTCTGGTAGGGCCTGTGTCGGGTTGTGGACTCGAGCTCCAGACAATGGGTTTAGTGAACTCTGGGAGGGCCTGTGTGGGGTAGTGGACTCGAGCTCCTGACAATCGGTTTAGTGAACTCTGGGAGGGCCTGTGTGGGGTAGTGGACTTGAGCACAGGACTCCAGCTCCAGACAATGGGATTTGTGAATTCTGGGAGGGCCTGTGTCGGGTAGGGCACTCCAGATCCAGACAATGGGTTTAGAGAACTCTGCGAGGGCCTGTGTGGGGTAGTGGACTCGAGCTCCAGACAATGCTTTTAGTGAACTCTGGGCGGGCCTGTGTGGGGTAGTGCAGTCGAGCACAGGACTCCAGCTCCAGACAATGGGTTTAGTGAACTCTGGGAGGGCCTGTGTCGGGTAGTTGACTAGAGCTCCTGACAATGGGTTTAGTGAACTCTGCGAGGGCCTATGTGGGGTAGTGGACTCGAGCTCCAGACAATGGGTTCAGTGAACTCTGGGAGGGCCTGTGTGGGGTAGTGGACTCGAGCTCCAGACAATGCTTTTAGTGAACTCTGGGAGGGCCTGTGTGGGGTAGTGCAGTCGAGCACAAGACTCGTGCTCCAGACAATGGGTTTAGTGAACTCTGGGAGGGCCTGTGTCGGGTAGTCGACTCCAGCTCCAGACAATGGGTTTAGTGAACTCTGGGAGCGCCAGTGTGGGGTAGTGGACTCGAGCACAGGACTCGAGCTCCAGACAATGGGTTTAGTGAACACTGGGAGGGCCTGTGTGGGGTAGTGGACTCGAGCTACAGACAATGCTTTTAGTGAACTCTGGGAGGGCCTGTGTGGGGTAATGCAGTCGAGCACAAGACTCGAGCTCCAGACAATGGGTTTAGTGAACTCTGGGAGGGCCTGTGTCGGGTAGTCGACTCCAGCTCCAGACAATGGGTTTAGTGAACTCTGGGAGGTCCTGTGTCGGGTAGTGGACTCGAGCACAGGACTCCAGCTCCAGACAATGGGTTTAGTGAACTCTGGGAGGGCCTGTGTCGGGTAGTGGACTCGAGCACAGGACTCCAGCTCCAGACAATGGGTTTAGTGAACTCTGGGAGGGCCTGTGTGGGGTAGTGCAGTCTAGCACAGGACTCGAGCTCCAGACAATGGGTTTAGAGACCTTTGGGAGGGCCTGTGTCGGGTAGTGGACTCGAGCTCCAGACAATGGGTTTAGTGAACTCTGGGAGGGCCTGTGTCGGGTAGTGGACTCGAGCTCCAGACAATGGGTTTAGTGAACTCTGGGAGGGCCTGTGTCGGGTAGTGGACTCCAGCTCCAGACAATGCTTTTTGTGAACTCTGGGAGGGCCTGTGTCGGGTAGTGGACTCGAGCTCCAGACAATGGGTTTAATGAACTCTGGGAGGGCCTGTATGGGGTAGTGCAGTCGAGCACAGGACTCGAGCTCCAGACAATGGGTTTAGTGAACTCTGGGAGGGCCTGTGTCGGGTAGTGGACTCGAGCTCCGGACAATGGGTTTAGTGAACTCTGGGAGGGCCTGTGTCGGTTAGTCGACTCCAGCTCCAGACAATGTGTTTAGTGAACTCTGGGAGGGCCTGTGTGGGGTAGTGCAGTCGAGCACAGGACTCGAGCTCCAGACAATGGGTTTAGTGAACTCTGGGAGGGCCTGTGTCGGTTAGTCGACTCCAGCTCCAGACAATGGGTTTAGTGAACTCTGGGAGGGCCTGTGTGTGGTAGTGCAGTCGAGCAAAGGACTCGAGCTCCAGACAATGGGTTTAGTGAACTCTGGCAGGCCCTGTGTGGGGTAGTTGTCTCGAGGACAGGACTCCAGCTCCAGACAATGGGTTTAGTGATCTCTGGGAGGTCCTGTGTCGGGTAGTGGACTCGAGCACACGACTCCAGCTCCAGACAATGGGTTTAGTGAACTCTGGGAGGGCCTGTGTCGCGTAGTGGACTCGAGCTCCAGACAATGGGTTTAGTGAACTCTGGGAGGGCCTGTGTCGGGTAGTGGACTCGAGCTCCAGACAATGGGTTTAGTGAACATTGGGAGGGCCTCTGTCGGGTACTGGACTCGAGCTCCAGACAATGGGTTTACTGAACTCTGGGAGGGCCTGTGTCGGGTCGTGGACTCGAGCTCCAGACAATAGGTTTAGTGAATTCTGGGAGGGCCTGTGTCGGGTAGTGGACTCGAGCACAGGACTCCAGCTCCAGACAATGGGTTTAGTGAACTCTGGGAGGGCCTGTGTCGTGTAGTGGACTCGAGCACAGGACTCCAGCTCCAGACAATGGGTTTAGTGTACTCTGGGAGGGCCTGTGTCGGGTAGTGGACTCCAGCTCCAGACAATGGGTTTAGTGAACTCTGGGAAGGCCTGTGTCGGGTAGTGGACTCGAGCACAGGACTCCAGCTCCAGACAGTCGGTTTAGTGAACTCTGGGAGGGCCTGTGTCGGGTAGTGGACTCGAGCACAGGACTCCAGCTCCAAACAATAGGTTTAGTGAACTCTGGGAGGGCCTGTGTCGTGTAGTGGATTCAAGGACAGGACTCCAGCTCAGGACAATGGGTTTAGTGAACTCCGGGAGATCCTGTGTCTGGTAATGGACTCGAGCTCCTGATAATGTGTTTAGTGAACTCTGGGAGGGACTGTGTCGCGTAGTGGACTCGAGCTCCAGACAATGGGTTTAGTGAACTCTGGGAGGGCCTGTGTCGGGTAGTGGATTCCAGCTCCAGACAATGAGTTTAGTGAACTCTGGGAGGGCCTGTGTGGGGTAGTGGACTCGAGCACAGGACTCGAGCTCCAGACAATGGGTTTAGTGAACTCTAGGAGGGCCTGTTTCGGGTAATGGACTCCAGCTCCAGACAATGGGTTTAGTGAACTCTGGCAGGGCCTGTGTGGGGTAGTGGATTCGAGGACAGGACTCCAGCTCCAGAAAATGGGTTTAGTGAACTCTGGGAGTGCCTGTGTGGGATAGTGCACACGAGCACAGGACTCGAGCTCCAGTCAATGGGTTTAGTGAACTCTGGGAGGGCCTGTGTCGGGAAGTGGACTCGAGCACAGGACTCCAGCTCCAGACAATGGGATTTGTGAATTCTGGGAGGGCCTGTGTCGGGTAGTGGACTAGAGCTCCAGACAATGGGTTTAGTGAACTCTGCGAGTGCCTGTGTGGGGTAGTGGACTCGAGCTCCAGACAATGGGTTCAGTGAACTCTGGGAGGGCCTGTGTGGGGTAGTGGACTCGAGCTCCAGACAATGCTTTTAGTGAACTCTGGGAGGGCCTGTGTGGGGTAGTGCAGTCGAGCACAAGACTCGAGCTCCAGACAATGGGTTTAGTGAACTCTGGGAGGGCCTGTGTCGGGTAGTCGACTCCAGCTCCAGACAATGGGTTTAGTGAACTCTGGGAGGGCCTGTGTCGGGTAGTCGACTCCAGCTCCAGACAATGGGTTTAGTGAACTCTGGGAGGGCCAGTGTGGGGTAGTGGACTCGAGCACAGGACTCGAGCTCCAGACAATGGGTTTAGTGAACTCTGGGAGGGCCTCTGTCGGGTAGTGGACTCGAGCTCCAGACAATGGGTTTAGTGAACTCTGGGAGGGCCTGTCTGGGGAAGTGCAGTCTAGCACAGGACTCGAGCTCCAGACAATGGATTTAGAGAACTCTGGGAGGGCCTGTGTCGGGTAGTCGACTCCAGCTCCAGACAATGGGTTTAGTGAACTCTGGGAGGTCCTGTGTCGGGTAGTGGACTCGAGCACAGGACTCCAGCTCCAGACAATGGGTTTAGTGAACTCTGGGAGGGCCTGTGTCGGGTAGTGGACTCGAGCTCCAGACAATGGGTTTAGTGAACTCTGGGAGGGCCTGTGTGGGGTAGTGCAGTCTAGCACAGGACTCGAGCTCTAGACAATGGGTTTAGAGAACTTTGGGAGGGCCTGTGTCGGGTAGTGGACTCGAGCTCCAGACAATCGGTTTAGTGAACTCTGGGAGGGCCTGTGTTGGGTAGTGGACTCGAGCTCCAGACAATGGGTTTAGTGAACTCTGGGAGGGCCTGTGTCGGGTAGTGGACTCCAGCTCCAGACAATGCTTTTAGTGAACTCTGGGAGGGCCTGTGTCGGGTAGTCGACTCTTGCTCCAGACAATGGGTTTAATGAACTCTGGGAGGGCCTGTGTCGGGTAGTGGACTCGAGCTCCAGACAATGGGTTTAGTGAAATCTGGGAGGGCCTGTGTCGGTTAGTCGACTCCAGCTCCAGACAATGGGTTTAGTGAACTCTGGGAGGGCCTGTGTCGGGTAGTGGACTCGAGCTCCAGACAATGGGTTTAGTGAACTCTGGGAGGGCCTGTGTCGGTTAGTCGACTCCAGCTCCAGACAATGTGTTTAGTGAACTCTGGGAGGGCCTTTGTGGGGTAGTGCAGTCGAGCACAGGACTCGAGCTCCAGACAATGGGTTTAGTGAACTCTGGGAGGGCCTGTGTCGGTTAGTCGACTCCAGCTCCAGACAATGGGTTTAGTGAACTCTGGGAGGGCCTGTGTGGGGTAGTGCAGTCGAGCAAAGGACTCGAGCTCCAGACAATGGGTTTAGTGAACTCTGGCAGGGCCTGTGTGGGGTAGTGGACTCGAGGACAGGACTCCAGCTCCAGACAATGGGTTTAGTGAACTCTGGGAGGTCCTGTGTCGGGTAGTGGACTCGAGCACACGACTCCAGCTCCAGACAATGGGTTTAGTGAACTCTGTGAGGGCCTGTGTCGGGTAGTGGACTCGAGCTCCAGACAATGGGTTTAGTGAACTCTGGGAGGGCCTGTGTCGTGTAGTGGACGCTAGGACAGGACTCCAGCTCCAGACAATGGGTTTAGTGTACTCTGGGAGGGCCTGTGTCGGTTAGTGGACTCAAGCACAGGACTCCAGTTCCAGACAATGGGTTTGGTGAACTCCGGGAGATCCTGTGTCTGGTAATGGACTCATGCTCCTGACAATGTGTTTAGTGAACTCTGGGAGGGCCTCTGTCGCGTAGTGGACTCGAGCTCCAGACAATGGGTTTAGTGAACTCTGGGAGGGCCTGTGTCGGGTAGTGGACTCGAGCTCCAGACAATGGGTTTAGTGAACATTGGGAGGGCCTGTGTCGGGTACTGGACTCGAGCTCCAGACAATGGGTTTAGTGAACTCTGGGAGGGCCTGTGTCGGGTAGTGGACTCGAGCACAGGACTCCAGCTCCAGACAATGGGTTTAGTGTACTCTGGTAGGGCCTGTGTCGGGTAGTGGACTCCAGCTCCAGACAATGGGTTTAGTGAACTCTGGGAAGGCCGGTGTCGGGTAGTGGACTCGAGCACAGGACTCCAGCTCCAGACAGTCGGTTTAGTGAACTCTGGGAGGTCCTGTGTCGGGTAGTGGACTCGAGCACACGACTCCAGCTCCAGACAATGGGTTTAGTGAACTCTGGGAGGGCCAGTGTGGGGTAGTGGACTCGAGCACAGGACTCGAGCTCCAGACAATGGGTTTAGTGAACTCTGGGAGGGCCTGTGTCGGGTAGTCGACTCCAGCTCCAGACAATGGGTTTAGTGAACTCTGGGAGGTCCTGTGTCGGGTAGTGGACTCGATCACAGGACTCCAGCTCCAGACAATGGGTTTAGTGAACTCTGGGAGGGCCTGTGTCGGGTAGTGGACTCGAGCTCCAGACAATGGGTTTAGTGAACTCTGGGAGGGCCTGTCTGGGGAAGTGCAGTCTAGCACAGGACTCGAGCTCCAGACAATGGATTTAGAGAACTCTGGGAGGGCCTGTGTCGGGTAGTCGACTCCAGCTCCAGACAATGGGTTTAGTGAACTCTGGGAGGTCCTGTGTCGGGTAGTGGACTCGAGCACAGGACTGCAGCTCCAGACAATGGGTTTAGTGAACTCTGGGAGGGCCTGTGTCGGGTAGTGGACTCGAGCTCCAGACAATGGGTTTAGTGAACTCTGGGAGGGCCTTTGTGGGGTAGTGCAGTCTAGCACAGGACTCGAGCTCTAGACAATGGGTTTAGAGAACTTTGGGAGGGCCTGTGTCGGGTAGTGGACTCGAGCTCCAGACAATCGGTTTAGTGAACTCTGGGAGGGCCTGTGTTGGGTAGTGGACTCGAGCTCCAGACAATGGGTTTAGTGAACTCTGGGAGGGCCTGTGTCGGGTAGTGGACTCCAGCTCCAGACAATGCTTTTAGTGAACTCTGGGAGGGCCTGTATCGGGTATTCGACTCGAGCTCCAGACAATGGGTTTAATGAACTCTGGGAGGGCCTGTTTGGGGTAGTGCAGTCGAGCACAGGACTCGAGCTCCAGACAATGGGTTTAGTGAACTCTGGGAGGGCCTGTGTCGGTTAGTCGACTCCAGCTCCAGACAATGGGATTAGTGAACTCTGGGAGGGCCTGTGTCGGGTAGTGGACTCGAGCTCCAGACAATGGGTTTAGTGAACTCTGGGAGGGCCTGTGTCGGTTAGTCGACTCCAGCTCCAGACAATGTGTTTAGTGAACTCTGGGAGGGCCTGTGTGGGGTAGTGCAGTCGAGCACAGGACTCGAGCTCCAGACAATGGGTTTAGTGAACTCTGGGAGGGCCTGTGTCGGTTAGTCGACTCCAGCTCCAGACAATGGGTTTAGTGAACTCTGGGAGGGCCTGTGTGGGGTAGTGCAGTCGAGCAAAGGACTCGAGCTCCAGACAATGGGTTTAGTGAACTCTGGCAGGGCCTGTGTGGGGTAGTGGACTCGAGGACAGGACTCCAGCTCCAGACAATGGGTTTAGTGAACTCTGGGAGGTCCTGTGTCGGGTAGTGGACTCGAGCACACGACTCCAGCTCCAGACAATGGGTTTAGTGAACTCTGGGAGGGCCTGTGTCGGGTAGTGGACTCGAGCTCCAGACAATGGGTTTAGTGAACTCTGGGAGGGCCTGTGTCGTGTAGTGGACGCTAGGACAGGACTCCAGCTCCAGACAATGGGTTTAGTGTACTCTGGGAGGGCCTGTGTCGGTTAGTGGACTCAAGCACAGGACTCCAGCTCCAGACAATGGGATTTGTGAATTCTGGGAGGGCCTGTGTCGGGTAGTGGACTAGAGCTCCAGACAATGGGTTTAGTGAACTCTGCGAGTGCCTGTGTGGGGTAGTGGACTCGAGCTCCAGACAATGGGTTCAGTGAACTCTGGGAGGGCCTGTGTGGGGTAGTGGACTCGAGCTCCAGACAATGCTTTTAGTGAACTCTGGGAGGGCCTGTGTGGGGTAGTGCAGTCGAGCACAAGACTCGAGCTCCAGACAATGGGTTTAGTGAACTCTGGGAGGGCCTGTGTCGGGTAGTCGACTCCAGCTCCAGACAATGGGTTTAGTGAACTCTGGGAGGGCCTGTGTCGGGTAGTCGACTCCAGCTCCAGACAATGGGTTTAGTGAACTCTGGGAGGGCCAGTGTGGGGTAGTGGACTCGAGCACAGGACTCGAGCTCCAGACAATGGGTTTAGTGAACTCTGGGAGGGCCTCTGTCGGGTAGTGGACTCGAGCTCCAGACAATGGGTTTAGTGAACTCTGGGAGGGCCTGTCTGGGGAAGTGCAGTGTAGCACAGGACTCGAGCTCCAGACAATGGATTTAGAGAACTCTGGGAGGGCCTGTGTCGGGTAGTCGACTCCAGCTCCAGACAATGGGTTTAGTGAACTCTGGGAGGTCCTGTGTCGGGTAGTGGACTCGAGCACAGGACTCCAGCTCCAGACAATGGGTTTAGTGAACTCTGGGAGGGCCTGTGTCGGGTAGTGGACTCGAGCTCCAGACAATGGGTTTAGTGAACTCTGGGAGGGCCTGTGTGGGGTAGTGCAGTCTAGCACAGGACTCGAGCTCTAGACAATGGGTTTAGAGAACTTTGGGAGGGCCTGTGTCGGGTAGTGGACTCGAGCTCCAGACAATCGGTTTAGTGAACTCTGGGAGGGCCTGTGTTGGGTAGTGGACTCGAGCTCCAGACAATGGGTTTAGTGAACTCTGGGAGGGCCTGTGTCGGGTAGTGGACTCCAGCTCCAGACAATGCTTTTAGTGAACTCTGGGAGGGCCTGTGTCGGGTAGTCGACTCTTGCTCCAGACAATGGGTTTAATGAACTCTGGGAGGGCCTGTGTCGGGTAGTGGACTCGAGCTCCAGACAATGGGTTTAGTGAAATCTGGGAGGGCCTGTGTCGGTTAGTCGACTCCAGCTCCAGACAATGGGTTTAGTGAACTCTGGGAGGGCCTGTGTCGGGTAGTGGACTCGAGCTCCAGACAATGGGTTTTGTGAACTCTGGGAGGGCCTGTGTCGGTTAGTCGACTCCAGCTCCAGACAATGTGTTTAGTGAACTCTGGGAGGGCCTGTGTGGGGTAGTGCAGTCGAGCACAGGACTCGAGCTCCAGACAATGGGTTTAGTGAACTCTGGGAGGGCCTGTGTCGGTTAGTCGACTCCAGCTCCAGACAATGGGTTTAGTGAACTCTGGGAGGGCCTGTGTGGGGTAGTGCAGTCGAGCAAAGGACTCGAGCTCCAGACAATGGGTTTAGTGAACTCTGGCAGGGCCTGTGTGGGGTAGTGGACTCGAGGACAGGACTCCAGCTCCAGACAATGGGTTTAGTGAACTCTGGGAGGTCCTGTGTCGGGTAGTGGACTCGAGCACACGACTCCAGCTCCAGACAATGGGTTTAGTGAACTCTGTGAGGGCCTGTGTCGGGTAGTGGACTCGAGCTCCAGACAATGGGTTTAGTGAACTCTGGGAGGGCCTGTGTCGTGTAGTGGACGCTAGGACAGGACTCCAGCTCCAGACAATGGGTTTAGTGTACTCTGGGAGGGCCTGTGTCGGTTAGTGGACTCAAGCACAGGACTCCAGTTCCAGACAATGGGTTTGGTGAACTCCGGGAGATCCTGTGTCTGGTAATGGACTCATGCTCCTGACAATGTGTTTAGTGAACTCTGGGAGGGCCTCTGTCGCGTAGTGGACTCGAGCTCCAGACAATGGGTTTAGTGAACTCTGGGAGGGCCTGTGTCGGGTAGTGGACTCGAGCTCCAGACAATGGGTTTAGTGAACATTGGGAGGGCCTGTGTCGGGTACTGGACTCGAGCTCCAGACAATGGGTTTAGTGAACTCTGGGAGGGCCTGTGTCGGGTAGTGGACTCGAGCACAGGACTCCAGCTCCAGACAATGGGTTTAGTGTACTCTGGTAGGGCCTGTGTCGGGTAGTGGACTCCAGCTCCAGACAATGGGTTTAGTGAACTCTGGGAAGGCCGGTGTCGGGTAGTGGACTCGAGCACAGGACTCCAGCTCCAGACAGTCGGTTTAGTGAACTCTGGGAGGTCCTGTGTCGGGTAGTGGACTCGAGCACACGACTCCAGCTCCAGACAATGGGTTTAGTGAACTCTGGGAGGGCCAGTGTGGGGTAGTGGACTCGAGCACAGGACTCGAGCTCCAGACAATGGGTTTAGTGAACTCTGGGAGGGCCTGTGTCGGGTAGTCGACTCCAGCTCCAGACAATGGGTTTAGTGAACTCTGGGAGGTCCTGTGTCGGGTAGTGGACTCGATCACAGGACTCCAGCTCCAGACAATGGGTTTAGTGAACTCTGGGAGGGCCTGTGTCGGGTAGTGGACTCGAGCTCCAGACAATGGGTTTAGTGAACTCTGGGAGGGCCTGTCTGGGGAAGTGCAGTCTAGCACAGGACTCGAGCTCCAGACAATGGATTTAGAGAACTCTGGGAGGGCCTGTGTCGGGTAGTCGACTCCAGCTCCAGACAATGGGTTTAGTGAACTCTGGGAGGTCCTGTGTCGGGTAGTGGACTCGAGCACAGGACTGCAGCTCCAGACAATGGGTTTAGTGAACTCTGGGAGGGCCTGTGTCGGGTAGTGGACTCGAGCTCCAGACAATGGGTTTAGTGAACTCTGGGAGGGCCTTTGTGGGGTAGTGCAGTCTAGCACAGGACTCGAGCTCTAGACAATGGGTTTAGAGAACTTTGGGAGGGCCTGTGTCGGGTAGTGGACTCGAGCTCCAGACAATCGGTTTAGTGAACTCTGGGAGGGCCTGTGTTGGGTAGTGGACTCGAGCTCCAGACAATGGGTTTAGTGAACTCTGGGAGGGCCTGTGTCGGGTAGTGGACTCCAGCTCCAGACAATGCTTTTAGTGAACTCTGGGAGGGCCTGTATCGGGTATTCGACTCGAGCTCCAGACAATGGGTTTAATGAACTCTGGGAGGGCCTGTTTGGGGTAGTGCAGTCGAGCACAGGACTCGAGCTCCAGACAATGGGTTTAGTGAACTCTGGGAGGGCCTGTGTCGGTTAGTCGACTCCAGCTCCAGACAATGGGATTAGTGAACTCTGGGAGGGCCTGTGTCGGGTAGTGGACTCGAGCTCCAGACAATGGGTTTAGTGAACTCTGGGAGGGCCTGTGTCGGTTAGTCGACTCCAGCTCCAGACAATGTGTTTAGTGAACTCTGGGAGGGCCTGTGTGGGGTAGTGCAGTCGAGCACAGGACTCGAGCTCCAGACAATGGGTTTAGTGAACTCTGGGAGGGCCTGTGTCGGTTAGTCGACTCCAGCTCCAGACAATGGGTTTAGTGAACTCTGGGAGGGCCTGTGTGGGGTAGTGCAGTCGAGCAAAGGACTCGAGCTCCAGACAATGGGTTTAGTGAACTCTGGCAGGGCCTGTGTGGGGTAGTGGACTCGAGGACAGGACTCCAGCTCCAGACAATGGGTTTAGTGAACTCTGGGAGGTCCTGTGTCGGGTAGTGGACTCGAGCACACGACTCCAGCTCCAGACAATGGGTTTAGTGAACTCTGGGAGGGCCTGTGTCGGGTAGTGGACTCGAGCTCCAGACAATGGGTTTAGTGAACTCTGGGAGGGCCTGTGTCGTGTAGTGGACGCTAGGACAGGACTCCAGCTCCAGACAATGGGTTTAGTGTACTCTGGGAGGGCCTGTGTCGGTTAGTGGACTCAAGCACAGGACTCCAGTTCCAGACAATGGGTTTGGTGAACTCCGGGAGATCCTGTGTCTGGTAATGGACTCGTGCTCCTGACAATGTGTTTAGTGAACTCTGGGAGGGCCTGTGTCGCGTAGTGGACTCGAGCTCCAGACAATGGGGTTAGTGAACTCTGGGAGGGCCTGTGTCGGGTAGTGGACTCGAGCTCCAGACAATGGGTTTAGTGAACATTGGGAGGGCCTGTGTCGGGTACTGGACTCGAGCTCCAGACAATGGGTTTAGTGAACTCTGGGAGGGCCTGTGTCGGGTAGTGGACTCGAGCTCCAGACAATAGGTTTAGTGAATTCTGGGAGGGCCTGTGTCGGGTAGTGGACTCGAGCACAGGACTCCAGCTCCAGACAATGGGTTTAGTGAACTCTGTGAGGGCCTGTGTCGTGTAGTGGACTCGAGCACAGGACTCCAGCTCCAGACAATGGGTTTAGTGTACTCTGGTAGGGCCTGTGTCGGGTAGTGGACTCCATCTCCAGACAATGGGTTTAGTGAACTCTGCGAGGGCCTTTGTGGGGTAGTGGACTCGAGCTCCAGACAATGGGTTCAGTGAACTCTGGGAGGGCCTGTGTGGGGTAGTGGACTCGAGCTCCAGACAATGCTTTTAGTGAACTCTGGGAGGGCCTGTGTGGTGTAGTGCAGTCGAGCACAAGACTCGAGCTCCAGACAATGGGTTTAGTGAACTCTGGGAGGGCCTGTGTCAGGTAGTCGACTCCAGCTCCAGACAATGGGTTTAGTGAACTCTGGGAGGGCCTGTGTCGGGTAGTGGACTCGAGCACAGGACTCGAGCTCCAGACAATGGGTTTAGTGAACTCTGGGAGGGCCTGTGTCGGGTAGTCGACTCCAGCTCCAGACAATGGGTTTAGTGAACTCTGGGAGGTCCTGTGTCGGGTAGTGGACTCGAGCACACGACTCCAGCTCCAGACAATGGGTTTAGTGAACTCTGGGAGGGCCAGTGTGGGGTAGTGGACTCGAGCACAGGACTCGAGCTCCAGACAATGGGTTTAGTGAACTCTGGGAGGGCCTGTGTCGGGTAGTCGACTCCAGCTCCAGACAATGGGTTTAGTGAACTCTGGGAGGTCCTGTGTCGGGTAGTGGACTCGAGCACAGGACTCCAGCTCCAGACAATGGGTTTAGTGAACTCTGGGAGGGCCTGTGTCGGGTAGTGGACTCGAGCTCCAGACAATGGGTTTAGTGAACTCTGGGAGGGCCTGTCTGGGGAAGTGCAGTCTAGCACAGGACTCGAGCTCCAGACAATGGATTTAGAGAACTCTGGGAGGGCCTGTGTCGGGTAGTCGACTCCAGCTCCAGACAATGGGTTTAGTGAACTCTGGGAGGTCCTGTGTCGGGTAGTGGACTCGAGCACAGGACTGCAGCTCCAGACAATGGGTTTAGTGAACTCTGGGAGGGCCTGTGTCGGGTAGTGGACTCGAGCTCCAGACAATGGGTTTAGTGAACTCTGGGAGGGCCTGTGTGGGGTAGTGCAGTCTAGCACAGGACTCGAGCTCTAGACAATGGGTTTAGAGAACTTTGGGAGGGCCTGTGTCGGGTAGTGGACTCGAGCTCCAGACAATCGGTTTAGTGAACTCTGGGAGGGCCTGTGTTGGGTAGTGGACTCGAGCTCCAGACAATGGGTTTAGTGAACTCTGGGAGGGCCTGTGTCGGGTAGTGGACTCCAGCTCCAGACAATGCTTTTAGTGAACTCTGGGAGGGCCTGTATCGGGTATTCGACTCGAGCTCCAGACAATGGGTTTAATGAACTCTGGGAGGGCCTGTTTGGGGTAGTGCAGTCGAGCACAGGACTCGAGCTCCAGACAATGGGTTTAGTGAACTCTGGGAGGGCCTGTGTCGGTTAGTCGACTCCAGCTCCAGACAATGGGATTAGTGAACTCTGGGAGGGCCTGTGTCGGGTAGTGGACTCGAGCTCCAGACAATGGGTTTAGTGAACTCTGGGAGGGCCTGTGTCGGTTAGTCGACTCCAGCTCCAGACAATGTGTTTAGTGAACTCTGGGAGGGCCTGTGTGGGGTAGTGCAGTCGAGCACAGGACTCGAGCTCCAGACAATGGGTTTAGTGAACTCTGGGAGGGCCTGTGTCGGTTAGTCGACTCCAGCTCCAGACAATGGGTTTAGTGAACTCTGGGAGGGCCTGTGTGGGGTAGTGCAGTCGAGCAAAGGACTCGAGCTCCAGACAATGGGTTTAGTGAACTCTGGCAGGGCCTGTGTGGGGTAGTGGACTCGAGGACAGGACTCCAGCTCCAGACAATGGGTTTAGTGAACTCTGGGAGGTCCTGTGTCGGGTAGTGGACTCGAGCACACGACTCCAGCTCCAGACAATGGGTTTAGTGAACTCTGGGAGGGCCTGTGTCGGGTAGTGGACTCGAGCTCCAGACAATGGGTTTAGTGAACTCTGGGAGGGCCTGTGTCGTGTAGTGGACGCTAGGACAGGACTCCAGCTCCAGACAATGGGTTTAGTGTACTCTGGGAGGGCCTGTGTCGGTTAGTGGACTCAAGCACAGGACTCCAGTTCCAGACAATGGGTTTGGTGAACTCCGGGAGATCCTGTGTCTGGTAATGGACTCGTGCTCCTGACAATGTGTTTAGTGAACTCTGGGAGGGCCTGTGTCGCGTAGTGGACTCGAGCTCCAGACAATGGGGTTAGTGAACTCTGGGAGGGCCTGTGTCGGGTAGTGGACTCGAGCTCCAGACAATGGGTTTAGTGAACATTGGGAGGGCCTGTGTCGGGTACTGGACTCGAGCTCCAGACAATGGGTTTAGTGAACTCTGGGAGGGCCTGTGTCGGGTAGTGGACTCGAGCTCCAGACAATAGGTTTAGTGAATTCTGGGAGGGCCTGTGTCGGGTAGTGGACTCGAGCACAGGACTCCAGCTCCAGACAATGGGTTTAGTGAACTCTGTGAGGGCCTGTGTCGTGTAGTGGACTCGAGCACAGGACTCCAGCTCCAGACAATGGGTTTAGTGTACTCTGGTAGGGCCTGTGTCGGGTAGTGGACTCCATCTCCAGACAATGGGTTTAGTGAACTCTGCGAGGGCCTTTGTGGGGTAGTGGACTCGAGCTCCAGACAATGGGTTCAGTGAACTCTGGGAGGGCCTGTGTGGGGTAGTGGACTCGAGCTCCAGACAATGCTTTTAGTGAACTCTGGGAGGGCCTGTGTGGTGTAGTGCAGTCGAGCACAAGACTCGAGCTCCAGACAATGGGTTTAGTGAACTCTGGGAGGGCCTGTGTCAGGTAGTCGACTCCAGCTCCAGACAATGGGTTTAGTGAACTCTGGGAGGTCCTGTGTCGGGTAGTGGACTCGAGCACAGGACTCCAGCTCCAGACAATGGGTTTACTGAACTCTGGGAGGGCCTGTGTCGGGTAGTGGACTCGAGCTCCAGACAATGGGTTTAGTGAACTCTGGGAGGGCCTGTCTGGGGTAGTGCAGTCTAGCACAGGACTCGAGCTCCAGACAATGGATTTAGAGAACTCTGGGAGGGCCTGTGTCGGGTAGTCGACTCCAGCTCCAGACAATGGGTTTAGTGAACTCTGGGAGGTCCTGTGTCGGGTAGTGGACTCGAGCACAGGACTCCAGCTCCAGACAATGGGTTTAGTGAACTCTGGGAGGGCCTGTGTCGGGTAGTGGACTCGAGCTCCAGACAATGGGTTTAGAGAACTTTGGGAGGGCCTGTGTCGGGTAGTGGACTCGAGCACAGGACTCCAGCTCCAGACAATGGGTTTAGTGAACTCTGGCAGGGCCTGTGTGGGGTAGTGGACTCGAGGACAGGACTCCAGCTCCAGACAATGGGTTTAGTGAACTCTGGGAGGTCCTGTGTCGGGTAGTGGACTCGAGCACACGACTCCAGCTCCAGACAATGGGTTTACTGAACTCTGGGAGGGCCTGTGTCGGGTAGTGGACTCGAGCTCCAGACAATGGGTTTAGTGAACTCTGGGAGGGCCTGTGTCGTGTAGTGGACGCTAGGACAGGACTCCAGCTCCAGACAATGGGTTTAGTGTACTCTGGGAGGGCCTGTGTCGGTTAGTGGACTCAAGCACAGGACTCCAGTTCCAGACAATGGGTTTGGTGAACTCCGGGAGATCCTGTGTCTGGTAATGTACTCGTGCTCCTGACAATGTGTTTAGTGAACTCTGGGAGGGCCTGTGTCGCGTAGTGGACTCGAGCTCCAGACAATGGGGTTAGTGAACTCTGGGAGGGCCTGTGTCGGGTAGTGGACTCGAGCTCCAGACAATGGGTTTAGTGAACATTGGGAGGGCCTGTGTCGGGTACTGGACTCGAGCTCCAGACAATGGGTTTAGTGAACTCTGGGAGGGCCTGTGTCGGGTAGTGGACTCGAGCTCCAGACAATAGGTTTAGTGAATTCTGGGAGGGCCTGTGTCGGGTAGTGGACTCGAGCACAGGACTCCAGCTCCAGACAATGGGTTTAGTGAACTCTGTGAGGGCCTGTGTCGTGTAGTGGACTCGAGCACAGGACTCCAGCTCCAGACAATGGGTTTAGTGTACTCTGGTAGGGCCTGTGTCGGGTAGTGGACACCATCTCCAGACAATGGGTTTAGTGAACTCTGCGAGGGCCTTTGTGGGGTAGTGGACTCGAGCTCCAGACAATGGGTTCAGTGAACTCTGGGAGGGCCTGTGTGGGGTAGTGGACTCGAGCTCCAGACAATGCTTTTAGTGAACTCTGGGAGGGCCTGTGTGGTGTAGTGCAGTCGAGCACAAGACTCGAGCTCCAGACAATGGGTTTAGTGAACTCTGGGAGGGCCTGTGTCAGGTAGTCGACTCCAGCTCCAGACAATGGGTTTAGTGAACTCTGGGAGGGCCTGTGTCGGGTAGTGGACTCGAGCACAGGACTCGAGCTCCAGACAATGGGTTTAGTGAACTCTGGGAGGGCCTGTGTCGGGTAGTCGACTCCAGCTCCAGACAATGGGTTTAGTGAACTCTGGGAGGTCCTGTGTCGGGTAGTGGACTCGAGCACACGACTCCAGCTCCAGACAATGGGTTTAGTGAACTCTGGGAGGGCCAGTGTGGGGTAGTGGACTCGAGCACAGGACTCGAGCTCCAGACAATGGGTTTAGTGAACTCTGGGAGGGCCTGTGTCGGGTAGTCGACTCCAGCTCCAGACAATGGGTTTAGTGAACTCTGGGAGGTCCTGTGTCGGGTAGTGGACTCGAGCACAGGACTCCAGCTCCAGACAATGGGTTTAGTGAACTCTGGGAGGGCCTGTGTCGGGTAGTGGACTCGAGCTCCAGACAATGGGTTTAGTGAACTCTGGGAGGGCCTGTCTGGGGAAGTGCAGTCTAGCACAGGACTCGAGCTCCAGACAATGGATTTAGAGAACTCTGGGAGGGCCTGTGTCGGGTAGTCGACTCCAGCTCCAGACAATGGGTTTAGTGAACTCTGGGAGGTCCTGTGTCGGGTAGTGGACTCGAGCACAGGACTGCAGCTCCAGACAATGGGTTTAGTGAACTCTGGGAGGGCCTGTGTCGGGTAGTGGACTCGAGCTCCAGACAATGGGTTTAGTGAACTCTGGGAGGGCCTGTGTGGGGTAGTGCAGTCTAGCACAGGACTCGAGCTCTAGACAATGGGTTTAGAGAACTTTGGGAGGGCCTGTGTCGGGTAGTGGACTCGAGCTCCAGACAATCGGTTTAGTGAACTCTGGGAGGGCCTGTGTTGGGTAGTGGACTCGAGCTCCAGACAATGGGTTTAGTGAACTCTGGGAGGGCCTGTGTCGGGTAGTGGACTCCAGCTCCAGACAATGCTTTTAGTGAACTCTGGGAGGGCCTGTATCGGGTATTCGACTCGAGCTCCAGACAATGGGTTTAATGAACTCTGGGAGGGCCTGTTTGGGGTAGTGCAGTCGAGCACAGGACTCGAGCTCCAGACAATGGGTTTAGTGAACTCTGGGAGGGCCTGTGTCGGTTAGTCGACTCCAGCTCCAGACAATGGGATTAGTGAACTCTGGGAGGGCCTGTGTCGGGTAGTGGACTCGAGCTCCAGACAATGGGTTTAGTGAACTCTGGGAGGGCCTGTGTCGGTTAGTCGACTCCAGCTCCAGACAATGTGTTTAGTGAACTCTGGGAGGGCCTGTGTGGGGTAGTGCAGTCGAGCACAGGACTCGAGCTCCAGACAATGGGTTTAGTGAACTCTGGGAGGGCCTGTGTCGGTTAGTCGACTCCAGCTCCAGACAATGGGTTTAGTGAACTCTGGGAGGGCCTGTGTGGGGTAGTGCAGTCGAGCAAAGGACTCGAGCTCCAGACAATGGGTTTAGTGAACTCTGGCAGGGCCTGTGTGGGGTAGTGGACTCGAGGACAGGACTCCAGCTCCAGACAATGGGTTTAGTGAACTCTGGGAGGTCCTGTGTCGGGTAGTGGACTCGAGCACACGACTCCAGCTCCAGACAATGGGTTTAGTGAACTCTGGGAGGGCCTGTGTCGGGTAGTGGACTCGAGCTCCAGACAATGGGTTTAGTGAACTCTGGGAGGGCCTGTGTCGTGTAGTGGACGCTAGGACAGGACTCCAGCTCCAGACAATGGGTTTAGTGTACTCTGGGAGGGCCTGTGTCGGTTAGTGGACTCAAGCACAGGACTCCAGTTCCAGACAATGGGTTTGGTGAACTCCGGGAGATCCTGTGTCTGGTAATGGACTCGTGCTCCTGACAATGTGTTTAGTGAACTCTGGGAGGGCCTGTGTCGCGTAGTGGACTCGAGCTCCAGACAATGGGGTTAGTGAACTCTGGGAGGGCCTGTGTCGGGTAGTGGACTCGAGCTCCAGACAATGGGTTTAGTGAACATTGGGAGGGCCTGTGTCGGGTACTGGACTCGAGCTCCAGACAATGGGTTTAGTGAACTCTGGGAGGGCCTGTGTCGGGTAGTGGACTCGAGCTCCAGACAATAGGTTTAGTGAATTCTGGGAGGGCCTGTGTCGGGTAGTGGACTCGAGCACAGGACTCCAGCTCCAGACAATGGGTTTAGTGAACTCTGTGAGGGCCTGTGTCGTGTAGTGGACTCGAGCACAGGACTCCAGCTCCAGACAATGGGTTTAGTGTACTCTGGTAGGGCCTGTGTCGGGTAGTGGACTCCATCTCCAGACAATGGGTTTAGTGAACTCTGCGAGGGCCTTTGTGGGGTAGTGGACTCGAGCTCCAGACAATGGGTTCAGTGAACTCTGGGAGGGCCTGTGTGGGGTAGTGGACTCGAGCTCCAGACAATGCTTTTAGTGAACTCTGGGAGGGCCTGTGTGGTGTAGTGCAGTCGAGCACAAGACTCGAGCTCCAGACAATGGGTTTAGTGAACTCTGGGAGGGCCTGTGTCGGGTAGTCGACTCCAGCTCCAGACAATGGGTTTAGTGAACTCTGGGAGGTCCTGTGTCGGGTAGTGGACTCGAGCACAGGACTCCAGCACCAGACAATGGGTTTACTGAACTCTGGGAGGGCCTGTGTCGGGTAGTGGACTCGAGCTCCAGACAATGGGTTTAGTGAACTCTGGGAGGGCCTGTCTGGGGTAGTGCAGTCTAGCACAGGACTCGAGCTCCAGACAATGGATTTTGAGAACTCTGGGAGGGCCTGTGTCGGGTAGTCGACTCCAGCTCCAGACAATGGGTTTAGTGAACTCTGGGAGGTCCTGTGTCGGGTAGTGGACTCGAGCACAGGACTCCAGCTCCAGACAATGGGTTTAGTGAACTCTGGGAGGGCCTGTGTCGGGTAGTGGACTCGAGCTCCAGACAATGGGTTTAGTGAACTCTGGGAGGGCCTGTGTGGGGTAGTGCAGTCTAGCACAGGACTCGAGCTCCAGACAATGGGTTTAGAGAACTTTGGGAGGGCCTGTGTCGGGTAGTGGACTCGAGCTCCAGACAATGGGTTTAGTGAACTCTGGGAGGGCCTGTGTCGGGTAGTGGACTCGTGCTCCAGACAATGGGTTTAGTGAACTCTGGGAGGGCCTGTGTCGGGTAGTGGACTCCAGCTCCAGACAATGCTTTTAGTGAACTCTGGGAGGGCCTGTGTCGGGTAGTCGACTCGAGCTCCAGACAATGGGTTTAATGAACTCTGGGAGGGCCTGTTTGGGGTAGTGCAGTCGAGCACAGGACTCGAGCTCCAGACAATGGGTTTAGTGAACTCTGGGAGGGCCTGTGTCGGTTAGTCGACTCCAGCTCCAGACAATGGGTTTAGTGAACTCTGGGAGGGCCTGTGTCGGGTAGTGGACTCGAGCTCCAGACAATGGGTTTAGTGAACTCTGGGAGGGCCTGTGTCGGTTAGTCGACTCCAGCTCCAGACAATGTGTTTAGTGAACTCTGGGAGGGCCTGTGTGGGGTAGTGCAGTCGAGCACAGGACTCGAGCTCCAGACAATGGGTTTAGTGAACTCTGGGAGGGCCTCTGTCGGTTAGTCGACTCCAGCTCCAGACAATGGGTTCAGTGAAGTCTGGGAGGGCCTGTGTGGGGTAGTGCAGTCGAGCAAAGGACTCGAGCTTCAGACAATGGGTTTAGTGAACTCTGGGAGGGCCTGTGTGGGGTAGTGGACTCGAGGACAGGACTCCAGCTCCAGACAATGGGTTTAGTGAACTCTGGGAGGTCCTGTGTCGGGAAGTGGACACGAACACACGACTCCAGCTCCAGGCAATGGGTTTAGTGAACTCTGGGAGGGCCTGTGTCGGGTAGTGGACTCGAGCTCCAGACAATGGTTTAGTGAACTCTGGGAGGGCCTGTGTCGCGTAGTGGACTCGAGCTCCAGACAATGGGTTTAGTGAACACTGGGAGGGCCTGTGTCGGGTAGTGGACTCGAGCTCCAGACAATGGGTTTAGTGAACTCTGGGAGGGCCTGTGTCGGGTACTGGACTCGAGCTCCAGACAATGGGTTTAGTGAACTCTGGGAGGGCCTGTGTCGGGTAGTGGACTCGAGCTCCATACAATGGGTTTAGTGAATTCTGGGAGGGCCTGTGTCGGGTAGTGGACTCGAGCACAGGACTCCAGCTCCAGACAATGGGTTTAGTGAACTCTGTGAGGGCCTGTGTCGTGTAGTGGACTCGAGCACAGGACTCCAGCTCCAGACAATGGGATTTGTGAATTCTGGGAGGGCCTGTGTCGGGTAGTGGACTCCATCTCCAGACAATGGGTTTAGTGAACTCTGCGAGGGCCTTTGTGGGGTAGTGGACTCGAGCTCCAGACAATGGGTTCAGTGAACTCTGGGAGGGCCTGTGTGGGGTAGTGGACTCGAGCTCCAGACAATGCTTTTAGTGAACTCTGGGAGGGCCTGTGTGGGGTAGTGCAGTCGAGCACAAGACTCGAGCTCCAGACAATGGGTTTAGTGAACTCTGGGAGGGCCTGTGTCGGGTAGTCGACTCCAGCTCCAGACAATGGGTTTAGTGAACTCTGGGAGGTCCTGTGTCGGGTAGTGGACTCGAGCACAGGACTCCAGCTCCAGACAATGGGTTTACTGAACTCTGGGAGGGCCTGTGTCGGGTAGTGGACTCGAGCTCCAGACAATGGGTTTAGTGAACTCTGGGAGGGCCTGTCTGGGGTAGTGCAGTCTAGCACAGGACTCGAGCTCCAGACAATGGATTTAGAGAACTCTGGGAGGGCCTGTGTCGGGTAGTCGACTCCAGCTCCAGACAATGGGTTTAGTGAACTCTGGGAGGTCCTGTGTCGGGTAGTGGACTCGAGCACAGGACTCCAGCTCCAGACAATGGGTTTAGTGAACTCTGGGAGGGCCTGTGTCGGGTAGTGGACTCGAGCTCCAGACAATGGGTTTAGAGAACTTTGGGAGGGCCTGTGTCGGGTAGTGGACTCGAGCACAGGACTCCAGCTCCAGACAATGGGTTTAGTGAACTCTGGCAGGGCCTGTGTGGGGTAGTGGACTCGAGGACAGGACTCCAGCTCCAGACAATGGGTTTAGTGAACTCTGGGAGGTCCTGTGTCGGGTAGTGGACTCGAGCACACGACTCCAGCTCCAGACAATGGGTTTAGTGAACTCTGGGAGGGCCTGTGTCGGGTAGTGGACTCGAGCTCCAGACAATGGGTTTAGTGAACTCTGGGAGGGCCTGTGTCGTGTAGTGGACGCTAGGACAGGACTCCAGCTCCAGACAATGGGTTTAGTGTACTCTGGGAGGGCCTGTGTCGGTTAGTGGACTCAAGCACAGGACTCCAGTTCCAGACAATGGGTTTGGTGAACTCCGGGAGATCCTGTGTCTGGTAATGGACTCGTGCTCCTGACAATGTGTTTAGTGAACTCTGGGAGGGCCTGTGTCGGGTAGTGGACTCGAGCTCCAGACAATGGGTTTAGTGAACATTGGGAGGGCCTGTGTCGGGTACTGGACTCGAGCTCCAGACAATGGGTTTAGTGAACTCTGGGAGGGCCTGTGTCGGGTAGTGGACTCGAGCTCCAGACAATAGGTTTAGTGAATTCTGGGAGGGCCTGTGTCGGGTAGTGGACTCGAGCACAGGACTCCAGCTCCAGACAATGGGTTTAGTGAACTCTGTGAGGGCCTGTGTCGTGTAGTGGATTCGAGCACAGGACTCCAGCTCCAGACAATGGGTTTAGTGTACTCTGGTAGGGCCTGTGTCGGGTAGTGGACTCCATCTCCAGACAATGGGTTTAGTGAACTCTGCGAGGGCCTTTGTGGGGTAGTGGACTCGAGCTCCAGACAATGGGTTCAGTGAACTCTGGGAGGGCCTGTGTGGGGTAGTGGACTCGAGCTCCAGACAATGCTTTTAGTGAACTCTGGGAGGGCCTGTGTGGTGTAGTGCAGTCGAGCACAAGACTCGAGCTCCAGACAATGGGTTTAGTGAACTCTGGGAGGGCCTGTGTCAGGTAGTCGACTCCAGCTCCAGACAATGGGTTTAGTGAACTCTGGGAGGGCCTGTGTCGGGTAGTGGACTCGAGCACAGGACTCGAGCTCCAGACAATGGGTTTAGTGAACTCTGGGAGGGCCTGTGTCGGGTAGTCGACTCCAGCTCCAGACAATGGGTTTAGTGAACTCTGGGAGGTCCTGTGTCGGGTAGTGGACTCGAGCACACGACTCCAGCTCCAGACAATGGGTTTAGTGAACTCTGGGAGGGCCAGTGTGGGGTAGTGGACTCGAGCACAGGACTCGAGCTCCAGACAATGGGTTTAGTGAACTCTGGGAGGGCCTGTGTCGGGTAGTCGACTCCAGCTCCAGACAATGGGTTTAGTGAACTCTGGGAGGTCCTGTGTCGGGTAGTGGACTCGAGCACAGGACTCCAGCTCCAGACAATGGGTTTAGTGAACTCTGGGAGGGCCTGTGTCGGGTAGTGGACTCGAGCTCCAGACAATGGGTTTAGTGAACTCTGGGAGGGCCTGTCTGGGGAAGTGCAGTCTAGCACAGGACTCGAGCTCCAGACAATGGATTTAGAGAACTCTGGGAGGGCCTGTGTCGGGTAGTCGACTCCAGCTCCAGACAATGGGTTTAGTGAACTCTGGGAGGTCCTGTGTCGGGTAGTGGACTCGAGCACAGGACTGCAGCTCCAGACAATGGGTTTAGTGAACTCTGGGAGGGCCTGTGTCGGGTAGTGGACTCGAGCTCCAGACAATGGGTTTAGTGAACTCTGGGAGGGCCTGTGTGGGGTAGTGCAGTCTAGCACAGGACTCGAGCTCTAGACAATGGGTTTAGAGAACTTTGGGAGGGCCTGTGTCGGGTAGTGGACTCGAGCTCCAGACAATCGGTTTAGTGAACTCTGGGAGGGCCTGTGTTGGGTAGTGGACTCGAGCTCCAGACAATGGGTTTAGTGAACTCTGGGAGGGCCTGTGTCGTGTAGTGGACTCCAGCTCCAGACAATGCTTTTAGTGAACTCTGGGAGGGCCTGTATCGGGTATTCGACTCGAGCTCCAGACAATGGGTTTAATGAACTCTGGGAGGGCCTGTTTGGGGTAGTGCAGTCGAGCACAGGACTCGAGCTCCAGACAATGGGTTTAGTGAACTCTGGGAGGGCCTGTGTCGGTTAGTCGACTCCAGCTCCAGACAATGTGTTTAGTGAACTCTGGGAGGGCCTGTGTGGGGTAGTGCAGTCGAGCACAGGACTCGAGCTCCAGACAATGGGTTTAGTGAACTCTGGGAGGGCCTGTGTCGGTTAGTCGACTCCAGCTCCAGACAATGGGTTTAGTGAACTCTGGGAGGGCCTGTGTGGGGTAGTGCAGTCGAGCAAAGGACTCGAGCTCCAGACAATGGGTTTAGTGAACTCTGGCAGGGCCTGTGTGGGGTAGTGGACTCGAGGACAGGACTCCAGCTCCAGACAATGGGTTTAGTGAACTCTGGGAGGTCCTGTGTCGGGTAGTGGACTCGAGCACACGACTCCAGCTCCAGACAATGGGTTTAGTGAACTCTGGGAGGGCCTGTGTCGGGTAGTGGACTCGAGCTCCAGACAATGGGTTTAGTGAACTCTGGGAGGGCCTGTGTCGTGTAGTGGACGCTAGGACAGGACTCCAGCTCCAGACAATGGGTTTAGTGTACTCTGGGAGGGCCTGTGTCGTTTAGTGGACTCAAGCACAGGACTCCAGTTCCAGACAATGTGTTTAGTGAACTCTGGGAGGGCCTGTGTCGCGTAGTGGACTCGAGCTCCAGACAATGGGGTTAGTGAACTCTGGGAGGGCCTGTGTCGGGTAGTGGACTCGAGCTCCAGACAATGGGTTTAGTGAACATTGGGAGGGCCTGTGTCGGGTACTGGACTCGAGCTCCAGACAATGGGTTTAGTGAACTCTGGGAGGGCCTGTGTCGAGTAGTGGACTCGAGCTCCAGACAATAGGTTTAGTGAATTCTGGGAGGGCCTGTGTCGGGTAGTGGACTCGAGCACAGGACTCCAGCTCCAGACAATGGGTTTAGTGAACTCTGTGAGGGCCTGTGTCGTGTAGTGGACTCGAGCACAGGACTCCAGCTCCAGACAATGGGTTTAGTGTACTCTGGTAGGGCCTGTGTCGGGTAGTGGACTCCATCTCCAGACAATGGGTTTAGTGAACTCTGCGAGGGCCTTTGTGGGGTAGTGGACTCGAGCTCCAGACAATGGGTTCAGTGAACTCTGGGAGGGCCTGTGTGGGGTAGTGGACTCGAGCTCCAGACAATGCTTTTAGTGAACTCTGGGAGGGCCTGTGTGGTGTAGTGCAGTCGAGCACAAGACTCGAGCTCCAGACAATGGGTTTAGTGAACTCTGGGAGGGCCTGTGTCGGGTAGTCGACTCCAGCTCCAGACAATGGGTTTAGTGAACTCTGGGAGGTCCTGTGTCGGGTAGTGGACTCGAGCACAGGACTCCAGCTCCAGACAATGGGTTTACTGAACTCTGGGAGGGCCTGTGTCGGGTAGTGGACTCGAGCTCCAGACAATGGGTTTAGTGAACTCTGGGAGGGCCTGTCTGGGGTAGTGCAGTCTAGCACAGGACTCGAGCTCCAGACAATGGATTTTGAGAACTCTGGGAGGGCCTGTGTCGGGTAGTCGACTCCAGCTCCAGACAATGGGTTTAGTGAACTCTGGGAGGTCCTGTGTCGGGTAGTGGACTCGAGCACAGGACTCCAGCTCCAGACAATGGGTTTAGTGAACTCTGGGAGGGCCTGTGTCGGGTAGTGGACTCGAGCTCCAGACAATGGGTTTAGTGAACTCTGGGAGGGCCTGTGTGGTGTAGTGCAGTCTAGCACAGGACTCGAGCTCCAGACAATGGGTTTAGAGAACTTTGGGAGGGCCTGTGTCGGGTAGTGGACTCGAGCTCCAGACAATGGGTTTAGTGAACTCTGGGAGGGCCTGTGTCGGGTAGTGGACTCGTGCTCCAGACAATGGGTTTAGTGAACTCTGGGAGGGCCTGTGTCGGGTAGTGGACTCCAGCTCCAGACAATGCTTTTAGTGAACTCTGGGAGGGCCTGTGTCGGGTAGTCGACTCGAGCTCCAGACAATGGGTTTAATGAACTCTGGGAGGGCCTGTTTGGGGTAGTGCAGTCGAGCACAGGACTCGAGCTCCAGACAATGGGTTTAGTGAACTCTGGGAGGGCCTGTGTCGGTTAGTCGACTCCAGCTCCAGACAATGGGTTTAGTGAACTCTGGGAGGGCCTGTGTCGGGTAGTGGACTCGAGCTCCAGACAATGGGTTTAGTGAACTCTGGGAGGGCCTGTGTCGGTTAGTCGACTCCAGCTCCAGACAATGTGTTTAGTGAACTCTGGGAGGGCCTGTGTGGGGTAGTGCAGTCGAGCACAGGACTCGAGCTCCAGACAATGGGTTTAGTGAACTCTGGGAGGGCCTCTGTCGGTTAGTCGACTCCAGCTCCAGACAATGGGTTCAGTGAAGTCTGGGAGGGCCTGTGTGGGGTAGTGCAGTCGAGCAAAGGACTCGAGCTCCAGACAATGGGTTTAGTGAACTCTGGGAGGGCCTGTGTGGGGTAGTGGACTCGAGGACAGGACTCCAGCTCCAGACAATGGGTTTAGTGAACTCTGGGAGGTCCTGTGTCGGGAAGTGGACACGAGCACACGACTCCAGCTCCAGGCAATGGGTTTAGTGAACTCTGGGAGGGCCTGTGTCGGGTAGTGGACTCGAGCTCCAGACAATGGTTTAGTGAACTCTGGGAGGGCCTGTGTCGCGTAGTGGACTCGAGCTCCAGACAATGGGTTTAGTGAACACTGGGAGGGCCTGTGTCGGGTAGTGGACTCGAGCTCCAGACAATGGGTTTAGTGAACTCTGGGAGGGCCTGTGTCGGGTACTGGACTCGAGCTCCAGACAATGGGTTTAGTGAACTCTGGGAGGGCCTGTGTCGGGTAGTGGACTCGAGCTCCATACAATGGGTTTAGTGAATTCTGGGAGGGCCTGTGTCGGGTAGTGGACTCGAGCACAGGACTCCAGCTCCAGACAATGGGTTTAGTGAACTCTGTGAGGGCCTGTGTCGTGTAGTGGACTCGAGCACAGGACTCCAGCTCCAGACAATGGGATTTGTGAATTCTGGGAGGGCCTGTGTCGGGTAGTGGACTCCATCTCCAGACAATGGGTTTAGTGAACTCTGCGAGGGCCTTTGTGGGGTAGTGGACTCGAGCTCCAGACAATGGGTTCAGTGAACTCTGGGAGGGCCTGTGTGGGGTAGTGGACTCGAGCTCCAGACAATGCTTTTAGTGAACTCTGGGAGGGCCTGTGTGGGGTAGTGCAGTCGAGCACAAGACTCGAGCTCCAGACAATGGGTTTAGTGAACTCTGGGAGGGCCTGTGTCGGGTAGTCGACTCCAGCTCCAGACAATGGGTTTAGTGAACTCTGGGAGGTCCTGTGTCGGGTAGTGGACTCGAGCACAGGACTCCAGCTCCAGACAATGGGTTTACTGAACTCTGGGAGGGCCTGTGTCGGGTAGTGGACTCGAGCTCCAGACAATGGGTTTAGTGAACTCTGGGAGGGCCTGTCTGGGGTAGTGCAGTCTAGCACAGGACTCGAGCTCCAGACAATGGATTTAGAGAACTCTGGGAGGGCCTGTGTCGGGTAGTCGACTCCAGCTCCAGACAATGGGTTTAGTGAACTCTGGGAGGTCCTGTGTCGGGTAGTGGACTCGAGCACAGGACTCCAGCTCCAGACAATGGGTTTAGTGAACTCTGGGAGGGCCTGTGTCGGGTAGTGGACTCGAGCTCCAGACAATGGGTTTAGAGAACTTTGGGAGGGCCTGTGTCGGGTAGTGGACTCGAGCACAGGACTCCAGCTCCAGACAATGGGTTTAGTGAACTCTGGCAGGGCCTGTGTGGGGTAGTGGACTCGAGGACAGGACTCCAGCTCCAGACAATGGGTTTAGTGAACTCTGGGAGGTCCTGTGTCGGGTAGTGGACTCGAGCACACGACTCCAGCTCCAGACAATGGGTTTAGTGAACTCTGGGAGGGCCTGTGTCGGGTAGTGGACTCGAGCTCCAGACAATGGGTTTAGTGAACTCTGGGAGGGCCTGTCTGGGGTAGTGCAGTCTAGCACAGGACTCGAGCTCCAGACAATGGATTTTGAGAACTCTGGGAGGGCCTGTGTCGGGTAGTCGACTCCAGCTCCAGACAATGGGTTTAGTGAACTCTGGGAGGTCCTGTGTCGGGTAGTGGACTCGAGCACAGGACTCCAGCTCCAGACAATGGGTTTAGTGAACTCTGGGAGGGCCTGTGTCGGGTAGTGGACTCGAGCTCCAGACAATGGGTTTAGTGAACTCTGGGAGGGCCTGTGTGGTGTAGTGCAGTCTAGCACAGGACTCGAGCTCCAGACAATGGGTTTAGAGAACTTTGGGAGGGCCTGTGTCGGGTAGTGGACTCGAGCTCCAGACAATGGGTTTAGTGAACTCTGGGAGGGCCTGTGTCGGGTAGTGGACTCGTGCTCCAGACAATGGGTTTAGTGAACTCTGGGAGGGCCTGTGTCGGGTAGTGGACTCCAGCTCCAGACAATGCTTTTAGTGAACTCTGGGAGGGCCTGTGTCGGGTAGTCGACTCGAGCTCCAGACAATGGGTTTAATGAACTCTGGGAGGGCCTGTTTGGGGTAGTGCAGTCGAGCACAGGACTCGAGCTCCAGACAATGGGTTTAGTGAACTCTGGGAGGGCCTGTGTCGGTTAGTCGACTCCAGCTCCAGACAATGGGTTTAGTGAACTCTGGGAGGGCCTGTGTCGGGTAGTGGACTCGAGCTCCAGACAATGGGTTTAGTGAACTCTGGGAGGGCCTGTGTCGGTTAGTCGACTCCAGCTCCAGACAATGTGTTTAGTGAACTCTGGGAGGGCCTGTGTGGGGTAGTGCAGTCGAGCACAGGACTCGAGCTCCAGACAATGGGTTTAGTGAACTCTGGGAGGGCCTCTGTCGGTTAGTCGACTCCAGCTCCAGACAATGGGTTCAGTGAAGTCTGGGAGGGCCTGTGTGGGGTAGTGCAGTCGAGCAAAGGACTCGAGCTCCAGACAATGGGTTTAGTGAACTCTGGGAGGGCCTGTGTGGGGTAGTGGACTCGAGGACAGGACTCCAGCTCCAGACAATGGGTTTAGTGAACTCTGGGAGGTCCTGTGTCGGGAAGTGGACACGAGCACACGACTCCAGCTCCAGGCAATGGGTTTAGTGAACTCTGGGAGGGCCTGTGTCGGGTAGTGGACTCGAGCTCCAGACAATGGTTTAGTGAACTCTGGGAGGGCCTGTGTCGCGTAGTGGACTCGAGCTCCAGACAATGGGTTTAGTGAACACTGGGAGGGCCTGTGTCGGGTAGTGGACTCGAGCTCCAGACAATGGGTTTAGTGAACTCTGGGAGGGCCTGTGTCGGGTACTGGACTCGAGCTCCAGACAATGGGTTTAGTGAACTCTGGGAGGGCCTGTGTCGGGTAGTGGACTCGAGCTCCATACAATGGGTTTAGTGAATTCTGGGAGGGCCTGTGTCGGGTAGTGGACTCGAGCACAGGACTCCAGCTCCAGACAATGGGTTTAGTGAACTCTGTGAGGGCCTGTGTCGTGTAGTGGACTCGAGCACAGGACTCCAGCTCCAGACAATGGGATTTGTGAATTCTGGGAGGGCCTGTGTCGGGTAGTGGACTCCATCTCCAGACAATGGGTTTAGTGAACTCTGCGAGGGCCTTTGTGGGGTAGTGGACTCGAGCTCCAGACAATGGGTTCAGTGAACTCTGGGAGGGCCTGTGTGGGGTAGTGGACTCGAGCTCCAGACAATGCTTTTAGTGAACTCTGGGAGGGCCTGTGTGGGGTAGTGCAGTCGAGCACAAGACTCGAGCTCCAGACAATGGGTTTAGTGAACTCTGGGAGGGCCTGTGTCGGGTAGTCGACTCCAGCTCCAGACAATGGGTTTAGTGAACTCTGGGAGGTCCTGTGTCGGGTAGTGGACTCGAGCACAGGACTCCAGCTCCAGACAATGGGTTTACTGAACTCTGGGAGGGCCTGTGTCGGGTAGTGGACTCGAGCTCCAGACAATGGGTTTAGTGAACTCTGGGAGGGCCTGTCTGGGGTAGTGCAGTCTAGCACAGGACTCGAGCTCCAGACAATGGATTTAGAGAACTCTGGGAGGGCCTGTGTCGGGTAGTCGACTCCAGCTCCAGACAATGGGTTTAGTGAACTCTGGGAGGTCCTGTGTCGGGTAGTGGACTCGAGCACAGGACTCCAGCTCCAGACAATGGGTTTAGTGAACTCTGGGAGGGCCTGTGTCGGGTAGTGGACTCGAGCTCCAGACAATGGGTTTAGAGAACTTTGGGAGGGCCTGTGTCGGGTAGTGGACTCGAGCACAGGACTCCAGCTCCAGACAATGGGTTTAGTGAACTCTGGCAGGGCCTGTGTGGGGTAGTGGACTCGAGGACAGGACTCCAGCTCCAGACAATGGGTTTAGTGAACTCTGGGAGGTCCTGTGTCGGGTAGTGGACTCGAGCACACGACTCCAGCTCCAGACAATGGGTTTAGTGAACTCTGGGAGGGCCTGTGTCGGGTAGTGGACTCGAGCTCCAGACAATGGGTTTAGTGAACTCTGGGAGGGCCTGTGTCGTGTAGTGGACGCTAGGACAGGACTCCAGCTCCAGACAATGGGTTTAGTGTACTCTGGGAGGGCCTGTGTCGGTTAGTGGACTCAAGCACAGGACTCCAGTTCCAGACAATGGGTTTGGTGAACTCCGGGAGATCCTGTGTCTGGTAATGGACTCGTGCTCCTGACAATGTGTTTAGTGAACTCTGGGAGGGCCTGTGTCGCGTAGTGGACTCGAGCTCCAGACAATGGGGTTAGTGAACTCTGGGAGGGCCTGTGTCGGGTAGTGGACTCGAGCTCCAGACAATGGGTTTAGTGAACATTGGGAGGGCCTGTGTCGGGTACTGGACTCGAGCTCCAGACAATGGGTTTAGTGAACTCTGGGAGGGCCTGTGTCGGGTAGTGGACTCGAGCTCCAGACAATAGGTTTAGTGAATTCTGGGAGGGCCTGTGTCGGGTAGTGGACTCGAGCACAGGACTCCAGCTCCAGACAATGGGTTTAGTGAACTCTGTGAGGGCCTGTGTCGTGTAGTGGACTCGAGCACAGGACTCCAGCTCCAGACAATGGGTTTAGTGTACTCTGGTAGGGCCTGTGTCGGGTAGTGGACTCCATCTCCAGACAATGGGTTTAGTGAACTCTGCGAGGGCCTTTGTGGGGTAGTGGACTCGAGCTCCAGACAATGGGTTCAGTGAACTCTGGGAGGGCCTGTGTGGGGTAGTGGACTCGAGCTCCAGACAATGCTTTTAGTGAACTCTGGGAGGGCCTGTGTGGTGTAGTGCAGTCGAGCACAAGACTCGAGCTCCAGACAATGGGTTTAGTGAACTCTGGGAGGGCCTGTGTCAGGTAGTCGACTCCAGCTCCAGACAATGGGTTTAGTGAACTCTGGGAGGGCCTGTGTCGGGTAGTGGACTCGAGCACAGGACTCGAGCTCCAGACAATGGGTTTAGTGAACTCTGGGAGGGCCTGTGTCGGGTAGTCGACTCCAGCTCCAGACAATGGGTTTAGTGAACTCTGGGAGGTCCTGTGTCGGGTAGTGGACTCGAGCACACGACTCCAGCTCCAGACAATGGGTTTAGTGAACTCTGGGAGGGCCAGTGTGGGGTAGTGGACTCGAGCACAGGACTCGAGCTCCAGACAATGGGTTTAGTGAACTCTGGGAGGGCCTGTGTCGGGTAGTCGACTCCAGCTCCAGACAATGGGTTTAGTGAACTCTGGGAGGTCCTGTGTCGGGTAGTGGACTCGAGCACAGGACTCCAGCTCCAGACAATGGGTTTAGTGAACTCTGGGAGGGCCTGTGTCGGGTAGTGGACTCGAGCTCCAGACAATGGGTTTAGTGAACTCTGGGAGGGCCTGTCTGGGGAAGTGCAGTCTAGCACAGGACTCGAGCTCCAGACAATGGATTTAGAGAACTCTGGGAGGGCCTGTGTCGGGTAGTCGACTCCAGCTCCAGACAATGGGTTTAGTGAACTCTGGGAGGTCCTGTGTCGGGTAGTGGACTCGAGCACAGGACTGCAGCTCCAGACAATGGGTTTAGTGAACTCTGGGAGGGCCTGTGTCGGGTAGTGGACTCGAGCTCCAGACAATGGGTTTAGTGAACTCTGGGAGGGCCTGTGTGGGGTAGTGCAGTCTAGCACAGGACTCGAGCTCTAGACAATGGGTTTAGAGAACTTTGGGAGGGCCTGTGTCGGGTAGTGGACTCGAGCTCCAGACAATCGGTTTAGTGAACTCTGGGAGGGCCTGTGTTGGGTAGTGGACTCGAGCTCCAGACAATGGGTTTAGTGAACTCTGGGAGGGCCTGTGTCGGGTAGTGGACTCCAGCTCCAGACAATGCTTTTAGTGAACTCTGGGAGGGCCTGTATCGGGTATTCGACTCGAGCTCCAGACAATGGGTTTAATGAACTCTGGGAGGGCCTGTTTGGGGTAGTGCAGTCGAGCACAGGACTCGAGCTCCAGACAATGGGTTTAGTGAACTCTGGGAGGGCCTGTGTCGGTTAGTCGACTCCAGCTCCAGACAATGGGATTAGTGAACTCTGGGAGGGCCTGTGTCGGGTAGTGGACTCGAGCTCCAGACAATGGGTTTAGTGAACTCTGGGAGGGCCTGTGTCGGTTAGTCGACTCCAGCTCCAGACAATGTGTTTAGTGAACTCTGGGAGGGCCTGTGTGGGGTAGTGCAGTCGAGCACAGGACTCGAGCTCCAGACAATGGGTTTAGTGAACTCTGGGAGGGCCTGTGTCGGTTAGTCGACTCCAGCTCCAGACAATGGGTTTAGTGAACTCTGGGAGGGCCTGTGTGGGGTAGTGCAGTCGAGCAAAGGACTCGAGCTCCAGACAATGGGTTTAGTGAACTCTGGCAGGGCCTGTGTGGGGTAGTGGACTCGAGGACAGGACTCCAGCTCCAGACAATGGGTTTAGTGAACTCTGGGAGGTCCTGTGTCGGGTAGTGGACTCGAGCACACGACTCCAGCTCCAGACAATGGGTTTAGTGAACTCTGGGAGGGCCTGTGTCGGGTAGTGGACTCGAGCTCCAGACAATGGGTTTAGTGAACTCTGGGAGGGCCTGTGTCGTGTAGTGGACGCTAGGACAGGACTCCAGCTCCAGACAATGGGTTTAGTGTACTCTGGGAGGGCCTGTGTCGGTTAGTGGACTCAAGCACAGGACTCCAGTTCCAGACAATGGGTTTGGTGAACTCCGGGAGATCCTGTGTCTGGTAATGGACTCGTGCTCCTGACAATGTGTTTAGTGAACTCTGGGAGGGCCTGTGTCGCGTAGTGGACTCGAGCTCCAGACAATGGGGTTAGTGAACTCTGGGAGGGCCTGTGTCGGGTAGTGGACTCGAGCTCCAGACAATGGGTTTAGTGAACATTGGGAGGGCCTGTGTCGGGTACTGGACTCGAGCTCCAGACAATGGGTTTAGTGAACTCTGGGAGGGCCTGTGTCGGGTAGTGGACTCGAGCTCCAGACAATAGGTTTAGTGAATTCTGGGAGGGCCTGTGTCGGGTAGTGGACTCGAGCACAGGACTCCAGCTCCAGACAATGGGTTTAGTGAACTCTGTGAGGGCCTGTGTCGTGTAGTGGACTCGAGCACAGGACTCCAGCTCCAGACAATGGGTTTAGTGTACTCTGGTAGGGCCTGTGTCGGGTAGTGGACTCCATCTCCAGACAATGGGTTTAGTGAACTCTGGGAGGGCCTGTGTCGGGTAGTGGACTCGAGCACAGGACTCGAGCTCCAGACAATGGGTTTAGTGAACTCTGGGAGGGCCTGTGTCGGGTAGTGGACTCGAGCTCCAGACAATGGGTTCAGTGAACTCTGGGAGGGCCTGTGTGGGGTAGTGGACTCGAGCTCCAGACAATGCTTTTAGTGAACTCTGGGAGGGCCTGTGTGGTGTAGTGCAGTCGAGCACAAGACTCGAGCTCCAGACAATGGGTTTAGTGAACTCTGGGAGGGCCTGTGTCAGGTAGTCGACTCCAGCTCCAGACAATGGGTTTAGTGAACTCTGGGAGGGCCTGTGTCGGGTAGTGGACTCGAGCACAGGACTCGAGCTCCAGACAATGGGTTTAGTGAACTCTGGGAGGGCCTGTGTCGGGTAGTCGACTCCAGCTCCAGACAATGGGTTTAGTGAACTCTGGGAGGTCCTGTGTCGGGTAGTGGACTCGAGCACAGGACTCCAGCTCCAGACAATGGGTTTACTGAACTCTGGGAGGGCCTGTGTCGGGTAGTGGACTCGAGCTCCAGACAATGGGTTTAGTGAACTCTGGGAGGGCCTGTCTGGGGTAGTGCAGTCTAGCACAGGACTCGAGCTCCAGACAATGGATTTTGAGAACTCTGGGAGGGCCTGTGTCGGGTAGTCGACTCCAGCTCCAGACAATGCTTTTAGTGAACTCTGGGAGGGCCTGTATCGGGTATTCGACTCGAGCTCCAGACAATGGGTTTAATGAACTCTGGGAGGGCCTGTTTGGGGTAGTGCAGTCGAGCACAGGACTCGAGCTCCAGACAATGGGTTTAGTGAACTCTGGGAGGGCCTGTGTCGGTTAGTCGACTCCAGCTCCAGACAATGGGATTAGTGAACTCTGGGAGGGCCTGTGTCGGGTAGTGGACTCGAGCTCCAGACAATGGGTTTAGTGAACTCTGGGAGGGCCTGTGTCGGTTAGTCGACTCCAGCTCCAGACAATGTGTTTAGTGAACTCTGGGAGGGCCTGTGTGGGGTAGTGCAGTCGAGCACAGGACTCGAGCTCCAGACAATGGGTTTAGTGAACTCTGGGAGGGCCTGTGTCGGTTAGTCGACTCCAGCTCCAGACAATGGGTTTAGTGAACTCTGGGAGGGCCTGTGTGGGGTAGTGCAGTCGAGCAAAGGACTCGAGCTCCAGACAATGGGTTTAGTGAACTCTGGCAGGGCCTGTGTGGGGTAGTGGACTCGAGGACAGGACTCCAGCTCCAGACAATGGGTTTAGTGAACTCTGGGAGGTCCTGTGTCGGGTAGTGGACTCGAGCACACGACTCCAGCTCCAGACAATGGGTTTAGTGAACTCTGGGAGGGCCTGTGTCGGGTAGTGGACTCGAGCTCCAGACAATGGGTTTAGTGAACTCTGGGAGGGCCTGTGTCGTGTAGTGGACGCTAGGACAGGACTCCAGCTCCAGACAATGGGTTTAGTGTACTCTGGGAGGGCCTGTGTCGGTTAGTGGACTCAAGCACAGGACTCCAGTTCCAGACAATGGGTTTGGTGAACTCCGGGAGATCCTGTGTCTGGTAATGGACTCGTGCTCCTGACAATGTGTTTAGTGAACTCTGGGAGGGCCTGTGTCGCGTAGTGGACTCGAGCTCCAGACAATGGGGTTAGTGAACTCTGGGAGGGCCTGTGTCGGGTAGTGGACTCGAGCTCCAGACAATGGGTTTAGTGAACATTGGGAGGGCCTGTGTCGGGTACTGGACTCGAGCTCCAGACAATGGGTTTAGTGAACTCTGGGAGGGCCTGTGTCGGGTAGTGGACTCGAGCTCCAGACAATAGGTTTAGTGAATTCTGGGAGGGCCTGTGTCGGGTAGTGGACTCGAGCACAGGACTCCAGCTCCAGACAATGGGTTTAGTGAACTCTGTGAGGGCCTGTGTCGTGTAGTGGACTCGAGCACAGGACTCCAGCTCCAGACAATGGGTTTAGTGTACTCTGGTAGGGCCTGTGTCGGGTAGTGGACTCCATCTCCAGACAATGGGTTTAGTGAACTCTGCGAGGGCCTTTGTGGGGTAGTGGACTCGAGCTCCAGACAATGGGTTCAGTGAACTCTGGGAGGGCCTGTGTGGGGTAGTGGACTCGAGCTCCAGACAATGCTTTTAGTGAACTCTGGGAGGGCCTGTGTGGTGTAGTGCAGTCGAGCACAAGACTCGAGCTCCAGACAAAGGGTTTAGTGAACTCTGGGAGGGCCTGTGTCAGGTAGTCGACTCCAGCTCCAGACAATGGGTTTAGTGAACTCTGGGAGGGCCTGTGTCGGGTAGTGGACTCGAGCACAGGACTCGAGCTCCAGACAATGGGTTTAGTGAACTCTGGGAGGGCCTGTGTCGGGTAGTCGACTCCAGCTCCAGACAATGGGTTTAGTGAACTCTGGGAGGTCCTGTGTCGGGTAGTGGACTCGAGCACAGGACTCCAGCTCCAGACAATGGGTTTACTGAACTCTGGGAGGGCCTGTGTCGGGTAGTGGACTCGAGCTCCAGACAATGGGTTTAGTGAACTCTGGGAGGGCCTGTCTGGGGTAGTGCAGTCTAGCACAGGACTCGAGCTCCAGACAATGGATTTTGAGAACTCTGGGAGGGCCTGTGTCGGGTAGTCGACTCCAGCTCCAGACAATGGGTTTAGTGAACTCTGGGAGGTCCTGTGTCGGGTAGTGGACTCGAGCACAGGACTCCAGCTCCAGACAATGGGTTTAGTGAACTCTGGGAGGGCCTGTGTCGGGTAGTGGACTCGAGCTCCAGACAATGGGTTTAGTGAACTCTGGGAGGGCCTGTGTGGGGTAGTGCAGTCTAGCACAGGACTCGAGCTCCAGACAATGGGTTTAGAGAACTTTGGGAGGGCCTGTGTCGGGTAGTGGACTCGAGCTCCAGACAATGGGTTTAGTGAACTCTGGGAGGGCCTGTGTCGGGTAGTGGACTCGTGCTCCAGACAATGGGTTTAGTGAACTCTGGGAGGGCCTGTGTCGGGTAGTGGACTCCAGCTCCAGACAATGCTTTTAGTGAACTCTGGGAGGGCCTGTGTCGGGTAGTCGACTCGAGCTCCAGACAATGGGTTTAATGAACTCTGGGAGGGCCTGTTTGGGGTAGTGCAGTCGAGCACAGGACTCGAGCTCCAGACAATGGGTTTAGTGAACTCTGGGAGGGCCTGTGTCGGTTAGTCGACTCCAGCTCCAGACAATGGGTTTAGTGAACTCTGGGAGGGCCTGTGTCGGTTAGTCGACTCCAGCTCCAGACAATGTGTTTAGTGAACTCTGGGAGGGCCTGTGTGGGGTAGTGCAGTCGAGCACAGGACTCGAGCTCCAGACAATGGGTTTAGTGAACTCTGGGAGGGCCTGTGTCGGTTAGTCGACTCCAGCTCCAGACAATGGGTTTAGTGAACTCTGGGAGGGCCTGTGTGGGGTAGTGCAGTCGAGCAAAGGACTCGAGCTCCAGACAATGGGTTTAGTGAACTCTGGCAGGGCCTGTGTGGGGTAGTGGACTCGAGGACAGGACTCCAGCTCCAGACAATGGGTTTAGTGAACTCTGGGAGGTCCTGTGTCGGGTAGTGGACTCGAGCACACGACTCCAGCTCCAGACAATGGGTTTAGTGAACTCTGGGAGGGCCTGTGTCGGGTAGTGGACTCGAGCTCCAGACAATGGGTTTAGTGAACTCTGGGAGGGCCTGTGTCGTGTAGTGGACGCTAGGACAGGACTCCAGCTCCAGACAATGGGTTTAGTGTACTCTGGGAGGGCCTGTGTCGGTTAGTGGACTCAAGCACAGGACTCCAGTTCCAGACAATGGGTTTGGTGAACTCCGGGAGATCCTGTGTCTGGTAATGGACTCGTGCTCCTGACAATGTGTTTAGTGAACTCTGGGAGGGCCTGTGTCGCGTAGTGGACTCGAGCTCCAGACAATGGGGTTAGTGAACTCTGGGAGGGCCTGTGTCGGGTAGTGGACTCGAGCTCCAGACAATGGGTTTAGTGAACATTGGGAGGGCCTGTGTCGGGTACTGGACTCGAGCTCCAGACAATGGGTTTAGTGAACTCTGGGAGGGCCTGTGTCGGGTAGTGGACTCGAGCTCCAGACAATAGGTTTAGTGAATTCTGGGAGGGCCTGTGTCGGGTAGTGGACTCGAGCACAGGACTCCAGCTCCAGACAATGGGTTTAGTGAACTCTGTGAGGGCCTGTGTCGTGTAGTGGACTCGAGCACAGGACTCCAGCTCCAGACAATGGGTTTAGTGTACTCTGGTAGGGCCTGTGTCGGGTAGTGGACTCCATCTCCAGACAATGGGTTTAGTGAACTCTGCGAGGGCCTTTGTGGGGTAGTGGACTCGAGCTCCAGACAATGGGTTCAGTGAACTCTGGGAGGGCCTGTGTGGGGTAGTGGACTCGAGCTCCAGACAATGCTTTTAGTGAACTCTGGGAGGGCCTGTGTGGTGTAGTGCAGTCGAGCACAAGACTCGAGCTCCAGACAATGGGTTTAGTGAACTCTGGGAGGGCCTGTGTCAGGTAGTCGACTCCAGCTCCAGACAATGGGTTTAGTGAACTCTGGGAGGGCCTGTGTCGGGTAGTGGACTCGAGCACAGGACTCGAGCTCCAGACAATGGGTTTAGTGAACTCTGGGAGGGCCTGTGTCGGGTAGTCGACTCCAGCTCCAGACAATGGGTTTAGTGAACTCTGGGAGGTCCTGTGTCGGGTAGTGGACTCGAGCACAGGACTCCAGCTCCAGACAATGGGTTTACTGAACTCTGGGAGGGCCTGTGTCGGGTAGTGGACTCGAGCTCCAGACAATGGGTTTAGTGAACTCTGGGAGGCCCTGTCTGGGGTAGTGCAGTCTAGCACAGGACTCGAGCTCCAGACAATGGATTTTGAGAACTCTGGGAGGGCCTGTGTCGGGTAGTCCACTCCAGCTCCAGACAATGCTTTTAGTGAACTCTGGGAGGGCCTGTATCGGGTATTCGACTCGAGCTCCAGACAATGGGTTTAATGAACTCTGGGAGGGCCTGTTTGGGGTAGTGCAGTCGAGCACAGGACTCGAGCTCCAGACAATGGGTTTAGTGAACTCTGGGAGGGCCTGTGTCGGTTAGTCGACTCCAGCTCCAGACAATGGGATTAGTGAACTCTGGGAGGGCCTGTGTCGGGTAGTGGACTCGAGCTCCAGACAATGGGTTTAGTGAACTCTGGGAGGGCCTGTGTCGGTTAGTCGACTCCAGCTCCAGACAATGTGTTTAGTGAACTCTGGGAGGGCCTGTGTGGGGTAGTGCAGTCGAGCACAGGACTCGAGCTCCAGACAATGGGTTTAGTGAACTCTGGGAGGGCCTGTGTCGGTTAGTCGACTCCAGCTCCAGACAATGGGTTTAGTGAACTCTGGGAGGGCCTGTGTGGGGTAGTGCAGTCGAGCAAAGGACTCGAGCTCCAGACAATGGGTTTAGTGAACTCTGGCAGGGCCTGTGTGGGGTAGTGGACTCGAGGACAGGACTCCAGCTCCAGACAATGGGTTTAGTGAACTCTGGGAGGTCCTGTGTCGGGTAGTGGACTCGAGCACACGACTCCAGCTCCAGACAATGGGTTTAGTGAACTCTGGGAGGGCCTGTGTCGGGTAGTGGACTCGAGCTCCAGACAATGGGTTTAGTGAACTCTGGGAGGGCCTGTGTCGTGTAGTGGACGCTAGGACAGGACTCCAGCTCCAGACAATGGGTTTAGTGTACTCTGGGAGGGCCTGTGTCGGTTAGTGGACTCAAGCACAGGACTCCAGTTCCAGACAATGGGTTTGGTGAACTCCGGGAGATCCTGTGTCTGGTAATGGACTCGTGCTCCTGACAATGTGTTTAGTGAACTCTGGGAGGGCCTGTGTCGCGTAGTGGACTCGAGCTCCAGACAATGGGGTTAGTGAACTCTGGGAGGGCCTGTGTCGGGTAGTGGACTCGAGCTCCAGACAATGGGTTTAGTGAACATTGGGAGGGCCTGTGTCGGGTACTGGACTCGAGCTCCAGACAATGGGTTTAGTGAACTCTGGGAGGGCCTGTGTCGGGTAGTGGACTCGAGCTCCAGACAATAGGTTTAGTGAATTCTGGGAGGGCCTGTGTCGGGTAGTGGACTCGAGCACAGGACTCCAGCTCCAGACAATGGGTTTAGTGAACTCTGTGAGGGCCTGTGTCGTGTAGTGGACTCGAGCACAGGACTCCAGCTCCAGACAATGGGTTTAGTGTACTCTGGTAGGGCCTGTGTCGGGTAGTGGACTCCATCTCCAGACAATGGGTTTAGTGAACTCTGCGAGGGCCTTTGTGGGGTAGTGGACTCGAGCTCCAGACAATGGGTTCAGTGAACTCTGGGAGGGCCTGTGTGGGGTAGTGGACTCGAGCTCCAGACAATGCTTTTAGTGAACTCTGGGAGGGCCTGTGTGGTGTAGTGCAGTCGAGCACAAGACTCGAGCTCCAGACAATGGGTTTAGTGAACTCTGGGAGGGCCTGTGTCAGGTAGTCGACTCCAGCTCCAGACAATGGGTTTAGTGAACTCTGGGAGGGCCTGTGTCGGGTAGTGGACTCGAGCACAGGACTCGAGCTCCAGACAATGGGTTTAGTGAACTCTGGGAGGGCCTGTGTCGGGTAGTCGACTCCAGCTCCAGACAATGGGTTTAGTGAACTCTGGGAGGTCCTGTGTCGGGTAGTGGACTCGAGCACAGGACTCCAGCTCCAGACAATGGGTTTACTGAACTCTGGGAGGGCCTGTGTCGGGTAGTGGACTCGAGCTCCAGACAATGGGTTTAGTGAACTCTGGGAGGGCCTGTCTGGGGTAGTGCAGTCTAGCACAGGACTCGAGCTCCAGACAATGGATTTTGAGAACTCTGGGAGGGCCTGTGTCGGGTAGTCGACTCCAGCTCCAGACAATGGGTTTAGTGAACTCTGGGAGGTCCTGTGTCGGGTAGTGGACTCGAGCACAGGACTCCAGCTCCAGACAATGGGTTTAGTGAACTCTGGGAGGGCCTGTGTCGGGTAGTGGACTCGAGCTCCAGACAATGGGTTTAGTGAACTCTGGGAGGGCCTGTGTGGGGTAGTGCAGTCTAGCACAGGACTCGAGCTCCAGACAATGGGTTTAGAGAACTTTGGGAGGGCCTGTGTCGGGTAGTGGACTCGAGCTCCAGACAATGGGTTTAGTGAACTCTGGGAGGGCCTGTGTCGGGTAGTGGACTCGTGCTCCAGACAATGGGTTTAGTGAACTCTGGGAGGGCCTGTGTCGGGTAGTGGACTCCAGCTCCAGACAATGCTTTTAGTGAACTCTGGGAGGGCTTGTGTCGGGTAGTCGACTCGAGCTCCAGACAATGGGTTTAATGAACTCTGGGAGGGCCTGTTTGGGGTAGTGCAGTCGAGCACAGGACTCGAGCTCCAGACAATGGGTTTAGTGAACTCTGGGAGGGCCTGTGTCGGTTAGTCGACTCCAGCTCCAGACAATGGGTTTAGTGAACTCTGGGAGGGCCTGTGTCGGGTAGTGGACTCGAGCTCCAGACAATGGGTTTAGTGAACTCTGGGAGGGCCTGTGTCGGTTAGTCGACTCCAGCTCCAGACAATGTGTTTAGTGAACTCTGGGAGGGCCTGTGTGGGGTAGTGCAGTCGAGCACAGGACTCGAGCTCCAGACAATGGGTTTAGTGAACTCTGGGAGGGCCTCTGTCGGTTAGTCGACTCCAGCTCCAGACAATGGGTTCAGTGAAGTCTGGGAGGGCCTGTGTGGGGTAGTGCAGTCGAGCAAAGGACTCGAGCTCCAGACAATGGGTTTAGTGAACTCTGGGAGGGCCTGTGTGGGGTAGTGGACTCGAGGACAGGACTCCAGCTCCAGACAATGGGTTTAGTGAACTCTGGGAGGTCCTGTGTCGGGAAGTGGACACGAGCACACGACTCCAGCTCCAGGCAATGGGTTTAGTGAACTCTGGGAGGGCCTGTGTCGGGTAGTGGACTCGAGCTCCAGACAATGGTTTAGTGAACTCTGGGAGGGCCTGTGTCGCGTAGTGGACTCGAGCTCCAGACAATGGGTTTAGTGAACACTGGGAGGGCCTGTGTCGGGTAGTGGACTCGAGCTCCAGACAATGGGTTTAGTGAACTCTGGGAGGGCCTGTGTCGGGTACTGGACTCGAGCTCCAGACAATGGGTTTAGTGAACTCTGGGAGGGCCTGTGTCGGGTAGTGGACTCGAGCTCCATACAATGGGTTTAGTGAATTCTGGGAGGGCCTGTGTCGGGTAGTGGACTCGAGCACAGGACTCCAGCTCCAGACAATGGGTTTAGTGAACTCTGTGAGGGCCTGTGTCGTGTAGTGGACTCGAGCACAGGACTCCAGCTCCAGACAATGGGATTTGTGAATTCTGGGAGGGCCTGTGTCGGGTAGTGGACTCCATCTCCAGACAATGGGTTTAGTGAACTCTGCGAGGGCCTTTGTGGGGTAGTGGACTCGAGCTCCAGACAATGGGTTCAGTGAACTCTGGGAGGGCCTGTGTGGGGTAGTGGACTCGAGCTCCAGACAATGCTTTTAGTGAACTCTGGGAGGGCCTGTGTGGGGTAGTGCAGTCGAGCACAAGACTCGAGCTCCAGACAATGGGTTTAGTGAACTCTGGGAGGGCCTGTGTCGGGTAGTCGACTCCAGCTCCAGACAATGGGTTTAGTGAACTCTGGGAGGTCCTGTGTCGGGTAGTGGACTCGAGCACAGGACTCCAGCTCCAGACAATGGGTTTACTGAACTCTGGGAGGGCCTGTGTCGGGTAGTGGACTCGAGCTCCAGACAATGGGTTTAGAGAACTTTGGGAGGGCCTGTGTCGGGTAGTGGACTCGAGCTCCAGACAATGGGTTTAGTGAACTCTGGGAGGGCCTGTGTCGGGTAGTGGACTCGTGCTCCAGACAATGGGTTTAGTGAACTCTGGGAGGGCCTGTGTCGGGTAGTGGACTCCAGCTCCAGACAATGCTTTTAGTGAACTCTGGGAGGGCCTGTGTCGGGTAGTCGACTCGAGCTCCAGACAATGGGTTTAATGAACTCTGGGAGGGCCTGTTTGGGGTAGTGCAGTCGAGCACAGGACTCGAGCTCCAGACAATGGGTTTAGTGAACTCTGGGAGGGCCTGTGTCGGTTAGTCGACTCCAGCTCCAGACAATGGGTTTAGTGAACTCTGGGAGGGCCTGTGTCGGGTAGTGGACTCGAGCTCCAGACAATGGGTTTAGTGAACTCTGGGAGGGCCTGTGTCGGTTAGTCGACTCCAGCTCCAGACAATGTGTTTAGTGAACTCTGGGAGGGCCTGTGTGGGGTAGTGCAGTCGAGCACAGGACTCGAGCTCCAGACAATGGGTTTAGTGAACTCTGGGAGGGCCTCTGTCGGTTAGTCGACTCCAGCTCCAGACAATGGGTTTAGTGAAGTCTGGGAGGGCCTGTGTGGGGTAGTGCAGTCGAGCAAAGGACTCGAGCTCCAGACAATGGGTTTAGTGAACTCTGGGAGGGCCTGTGTGGGGTAGTGGACTCGAGGACAGGACTCCAGCTCCAGACAATGGGTTTAGTGAACTCTGGGAGGTCCTGTGTCGGGTAGTGGACTCGAGCACACGACTCCAGCTCCAGGCAATGGGTTTAGTGAACTCTGGGAGGGCCTGTGTCGGGTAGTGGACTCGAGCTCCAGACAATGTGTTTAGTGAACTCTGGGAGGGCCTGTGTCGTGTAGTGGATGCTAGGACAGGACTCCAGCTCCAGACAATGGGTTTAGTGTACTCTGGGAGGGCCTGTGTCGGTTAGTGGACTCAAGCACAGGACTCCAGTTCCAGACAATTGGTTTGGTGAACTCCGGGAGATCCTGTGTCTGGTAATGGACTCGTGCTCCTGACAATGTGCTTAGTGAACTCTGGGAGGGCCTGTGTCGCGTAGTGGACTCGAGCTCCAGACAATGGGTTTAGTGAACACTGGGAGGGCCTGTGTCGTGTAGTGGACTCGAGCTCCAGACAATGGGTTTAGTGAACTCTGGGAGGGCCTGTGTCGGGTACTGGACTCGAGCTCCAGACAATGGGTTTAGTGAACTCTGGGAGGGCCTGTGTCGGGTAGTGGACTCGAGCTCCATACAATGGGTTTAGTGAATTCTGGGAGGGCCTGTGTCGGGTAGTGGACTCGAGCACAGGACTCCAGCTCCAGACAATGGGTTTAGTGAAATCTGTGAGGGCCTGTGTCGTGTAGTGGACTCGAGCACAGGACTCCAGCTCCAGACAATGGGATTTGTGAATTCTGGGAGGGCCTGTGTCGGGTAGTGGACTCCATCTCCAGACAATGGGTTTAGTGAACTCTGCGAGGGCCTTTGTGGGGTAGTGGACTCGAGCTCCAGACAATGGGTTCAGTGAACTCTGGGAGGGCCTGTGTCGGGTAGTGGACTCCAGCTCCAGACAATGCTTTTAGTGAACTCTGGGAGGGCCTGTGTCGGGTAGTGGACTCGAGCTCCAGACAATGGGTTTAGTGAACTCTGGGAGGGCCAGTGTGGGGTAGTGCAGTCGAGCACAGGACTCGAGCTCCAGACAATGGGTTTAGTGAACTCTGGGAGGGTCTGTGTCAGGTAGTCGACTCCAGCTCCAGACAATGGGTTTAGTGAACTCTGGGAGGGCCTGTGTCGGGTAGTGGACTCGAGCACAGGACTCCAGCTCCAGACAATGGGTTTAGTGAACTCTGGGAGGGACTGTGTCGGGTAGTGGACTCGAGCTCCAGACAATGGGTTTAGTGAACTCTGGGAGGGCTTGTGTGTGGGTAGTGCAGTCCAGCACAGGACTCGAGCTTCAGACAATGGGTTTAGTGAACTCTGGGAGGGCCTGTGTTTGTTAGTGGACTCGAGCACAGGACTCCAGCCTCAGACAATGGGGTTACTGAACTCTGGGAGGGCCTGTGTCGGATAGTGGACTCCAGCTCCAGACAATGGTTTTAGTGAACTCTGGGATGGCCTGTGTCGGGTAGTGGACTCGAGCACAGGACTCCAGCTCCAGACAGTTGGTTTAGTGAACTCTGGGAGGGCCTGTGTCGGGTAGTGGACTCGAGCACAGGACTCCAGCTCCAAACAATAGGTTTAGTGAACTCTGGGAGGGCCTGTGTCGTGTAGTGGATTCAAGGACAGGACTCCAGCTCAGGACAATGGGTTTAGTGAACTCTCGGAGGGCCTTTGTCGGGTAGTGTACTCGAGCACAGAACTCCAGCTCCAGACAATGGGTTTAGTGAACTCTGGGAGGGCCTGTGTCGTGTAGTGGACGCTAGGACAGGACTCCAGCTCCAGACAATGGGTTTAGTGTACTCTGGGAAGGCCTGTGTCGGGTAGTGGACTCAAGCACAGGACTCCAGCTCCAGACAATGGGTTTAGTGAACTCCGGGAGATCCTGTGTCTGGTAATGGACTCGAGCTCCAGACAATGGGTTTAGTGAACTCTGCGAGGGCCTGTGTGGGGTAGTGGACTCGAGCTCCAGACAATGGGTTCAGTGAACTCTGGGAGGGCCTGTGTGGGGTAGTGGACTCGAGCTCCAGACAATGCTTTTAGTGAACTCTGGGAGGGCCTGTGTGGGGTAGTGCAGTCGAGCACAAGACTCGAGCTCCAGACAATGGGTTTAGTGAACTCCGGGAGGGCCTGTGTCGGGTAGTCGACTCCAGCTCCAGACAATGGGTTTAGTGAACTCTGGGAGGGCCTGTGTCGGGTAGTCGACTCCAGCACCAGACAATGGGTTTAGTGAACTCTGGGAGGGCCAGTGTGGGGTAGTGGACTTGAGCTCCAGACAATGGGTTCAGTGAACTCTGGGAGGGCCTGTGTCGGGTAGTCGACTCCAGCTCCAGACAATGGGTTTAGTGAACTCTGGGAGGTCCTGTGTCGGGTAGTGGACTCGAGCACAGGACTCCAGCTCCAGACAATGGGTTTAGTGAACTCTGGGAGGGCCTGTGTCGGGTAGTGGACTCGAGCACAGGACTCGAGCTCCAGACAATGGGTTTAGTGAACTCTGGGAGGGCCTGTCTGGGGTAGTGCAGTCTAGCACAGGACTCGAGCTCCAGACAATGGATTTAGAGAACTTTGGGAGGGCCTGTGTCGGGTAGTGGACTCGAGCTCCAGACAATGGGTTTAGTGAACTCTGGGAGGGGCTGTGTCGGGTAGTGGACTCGAGCACAGCACTCCAGCTCCAGACAATGGGTTTAGTGAACTCTGGGAGGGCCTGTGTCAATTAGTGGACTCCAGCTCCAGACAATGGGTTTAGTTAACTCTGGGAGGGCCTGTGTCGGGTAGTGGACTCGAGCTCAGGACTCCAGCTCCATACAATGTGTTTGGTGAACTCTGGTAGGGCCTGTGTCGGGTTGTGGACTCGAGCTCCAGACAATGGGTTTAGTGAACTCTGGGAGGGCCTGTGTGGGGTAGTGGACTCGAGCTCCTGACAATCGGTTTAGTGAACTCTGGGAGGGCCTGTGTGGGGTAGTGGACTTGAGCACAGGACTCCAGCTCCAGACAATGGGATTTGTGAATTCTGGGAGGGCCTGTGTCGGGTAGTGCACTCCAGATCCAGACAATGGGTTTAGAGAACTCTGCGAGGGCCTGTGTGGGGTAGTGGACTCGAGCTCCAGACAATGCTTTTAGTGAACTCTGGGCGGGCCTGTGTGGGGTAGTGCAGTCGAGCACAAGACTCGAGCTCCAGACAATGGGTTTAGTGAACTCTGGGAGGGCCTGTGTCGGGTAGTGCACTCCAGCTCCAGACAATGGGTTTAGTGAACTCTGGGAGGTCCTGTGTCGGGTAGTGGACTCGAGCACAGGACTCCAGCTCCAGACAATGGGTTTAGTGAACTCTGGGAGGGCCTGTGTCGGGTAGTGGACTCGAGCTCCAGACAATGGGTTTAGTGAACTCTGGGAGGGCCTGTGTGGGGTTGTGCAGTCTAGCACAGGACTCGAGCTCCAGACAATGGGTTTAGAGAACTTTGGGAGGGCCTGTGTCGGGTAGTGGACTCGAGCTCCAGACAATGGGTTTAGTGAACTCTGGGAGGGCCTGTGTCGGGTAGTGGACTCGAGCTCCAGACAATGCTTTTAGTGAACTCTGGGAGGGCCTGTGTCGGGTAGTCGACTCGAGCTCCAGACAATGGGTTTAATGAACTCTGGGAGGGCCTGTTTGGGGTAGTGCAGTCGAGCACAGGACTCCAGCTCCATACAATGGGTTTGGTGAACTCTGTTAGGGCCTGTGTCGGATTGTGGACTCGAGCTCCAGACAATGGGTTTAGTGAAATCTGGGAGGGCCTGTGTGGGGTAGTGGACTCGAGCTCCAGACAATGGGTTTAGTAAACTCTGGGAGGGCCTGTGTCGGGTAGGGGACTCCAGCTCCAGAAAATGGGTTTAGTGAACTCTGGGAGTGCCTGTGTGGGATAGTGCACTCGAGCACAGGACTCGAGCTCCAGTCAATGGGTTTAGTAAACTCTGGGAGGGCCTGTGTCGGGTAGTGGACTCGAGCACAGGACTCCAGCTCCAGACAATGGGATTTGTGAATTCTGGGAGGGCCTGTGTCGGGTAGTGGACTAGAGCTCCTGACAATGGGTTTAGTGAACTCTGCGAGGGCCTATGTGGGGTAGTGGACTCGAGCTCCAGACAATGGGTTCAGTGAACTCTGGGAGGGCCTGTGTGGGGTAGTGGACTCGAGCTCCAGACAATGCTTTTAGTGAACTCTGGGAGGGCCTGTGTGGGGTAGTGCAGTCGAGCACAAGACTCGTGCTCCAGACAATGGGTTTAGTGAACTCTGGGAGGGCCTGTGTCGGGTAGTCGACTCCAGCTCCAGACAATGGGTTTAGTGAACTCTGGGAGCGCCAGTGTGGGGTAGTGGACTCGAGCACAGGACTCGAGCTCCAGACAATGGGTTTAGTGAACACTGGGAGGGCCTGTGTGGGGTAGTGGACTCGAGCTACAGACAATGCTTTTAGTGAACTCTGGGAGGGCCTGTGTGGGGTAATGCAGTCGAGCACAAGACTCGAGCTCCAGACAATGGGTTTAGTGAACTCTGGGAGGGCCTGTGTCGGGTAGTCGACTCCAGCTCCAGACAATGGGTTTAGTGAACTCTGGGAGGTCCTGTGTCGGGTAGTGGACTCGAGCACAGGACTCCAGCTCCAGACAATGGGTTTAGTGAACTCTGGGAGGGCCTGTGTCGGGTAGTGGACTCGAGCACAGGACTCCAGCTCCAGACAATGGGTTTAGTGAACTCTGGGAGGGCCTGTGTGGGGTAGTGCAGTCTAGCACAGGACTCGAGCTCCAGACAATGGGTTTAGAGACCTTTGGGAGGGCCTGTGTCGGGTAGTGGACTCGAGCTCCAGACAATGGGTTTAGTGAACTCTGGGAGGGCCTGTGTCGGGTAGTGGACTCGAGCTCCAGACAATGGGTTTAGTGAACTCTGGGAGGGCCTGTGTCGGGTAGTGGACTCCAGCTCCAGACAATGCTTTTTGTGAACTCTGGGAGGGCCTGTGTCGGGTAGTGGACTCGAGCTCCAGACAATGGGTTTAATGAACTCTGGGAGGGCCTGTATGAGGTAGTGCAGTCGAGCACAGGACTCGAGCTCCAGACAATGGGTTTAGTGAACTCTGGGAGGGCCTGTGTCGGGTAGTGGACTCGAGCTCCGGACAATGGGTTTAGTGAACTCTGGGAGGGCCTGTGTGGGGTAGTGCAGTCGAGCACAGGACTCGAGCTCCAGACAATGGGTTTAGTGAACTCTGGGAGGGCCTGTGTCGGTTAGTCGACTCCAGCTCCAGACAATGGGTTTAGTGAACTCTGGGAGGGCCTGTGTGGGGTAGTGCAGTCGAGCAAAGGACTCGAGCTCCAGACAATGGGTTTAGTGAACTCTGGCAGGCCCTGTGTGGGGTAGTTGTCTCGAGGACAGGACTCCAGCTCCAGACAATGGGTTTAGTGATCTCTGGGAGGTCCTGTGTCGGGTAGTGGACTCGAGCACACGACTCCAGCTCCAGACAATGGGTTTAGTGAACTCTGGGAGGGCCTGTGTCGCGTAGTGGACTCGAGCTCCAGACAATGGGTTTAGTGAACTCTGGGAGGGCCTGTGTCGGGTAGTGGACTCGAGCTCCAGACAATGGGTTTAGTGAACATTGGGAGGGCCTGTGTCGGGTACTGGACTCGAGCTCCAGACAATGGGTTTACTGAACTCTGGGAGGGCCTGTGTCGGGTCGTGGACTCGAGCTCCAGACAATAGGTTTAGTGAATTCTGGGAGGGCCTGTGTCGGGTAGTGGACTCGAGCACAGGACTCCAGCTCCAGACAATGGGTTTAGTGAACTCTGGGAGGGCCTGTGTCGTGTAGTGGACTCGAGCACAGGACTCCAGCTCCAGACAATGGGTTTAGTGTACTCTGGGAGGGCCTGTGTCGGGTAGTGGACTCCAGCTCCAGACAATGGGTTTAGTGAACTCTGGGAAGGCCTGTGTCGGGTAGTGGACTCGAGCACAGGACTCCAGCTCCAGACAGTCGGTTTAGTGAACTCTGGGAGGGCCTGTGTCGGGTAGTGGACTCGAGCACAGGACTCCAGCTCCAAACAATAGGTTTAGTGAACTCTGGGAGGGCCTGTGTCGTGTAGTGGATTCAAGGACAGGACTCCAGCTCAGGACAATGGGTTTAGTGAACTCCGGGAGATCCTGTGTCTGGTAATGGACTCGAGCTCCTGATAATGTGTTTAGTGAACTTTGGGAGGGACTGTCTGGGGTAGTGCAGTCTAGCACAGGACTCGAGCTCCAGACAATGGATTTAGAGAACTTTGGGAGGGCCTGTGTCGGGTAGTGGACTCGAGCTCCAGACAATGGGTTTAGTGAACTCTGGGAGGGGCTGTGTCGGGTAGTGGACTCGAGCACAGCACTCCAGCTCCAGACAATGGGTTTAGTGAACTCTGGGAGGGCCTGTGTCAATTAGTGGACTCCAGCTCCAGACAATGGGTTTAGTTAACTCTGGGAGGGCCTGTGTCGGGTAGTGGACTCGAGCTCAGGACTCCAGCTCCATACAATGTGTTTGGTGAACTCTGGTAGGGCCTGTGTCGGGTTGTGGACTCGAGCTCCAGACAATGGGTTTAGTGAACTCTGGGAGGGCCTGTGTGGGGTAGTGGACTCGAGCTCCTGACAATCGGTTTAGTGAACTCTGGGAGGGCCTGTGTGGGGTAGTGGACTTGAGCACAGGACTCCAGCTCCAGACAATGGGATTTGTGAATTCTGGGAGGGCCTGTGTCGGGTAGTGCACTCCAGATCCAGACAATGGGTTTAGAGAACTCTGCGAGGGCCTGTGTGGGGTAGTGGACTCGAGCTCCAGACAATGCTTTTAGTGAACTCTGGGCGGGCCTGTGTGGGGTAGTGCAGTCGAGCACAAGACTCGAGCTCCAGACAATGGGTTTAGTGAACTCTGGGAGGGCCTGTGTCGGGTAGTGCACTCCAGCTCCAGACAATGGGTTTAGTGAACTCTGGGAGGTCCTGTGTCGGGTAGTGGACTCGAGCACAGGACTCCAGCTCCAGACAATGGGTTTAGTGAACTCTGGGAGGGCCTGTGTCGGGTAGTGGACTCGAGCTCCAGACAATGGGTTTAGTGAACTCTGGGAGGGCCTGTGTGGGGTTGTGCAGTCTAGCACAGGACTCGAGCTCCAGACAATGGGTTTAGAGAACTTTGGGAGGGCCTGTGTCGGGTAGTGGACTCGAGCTCCAGACAATGGGTTTAGTGAACTCTGGGAGGGCCTGTGTCGGGTAGTGGACTCGAGCTCCAGACAATGCTTTTAGTGAACTCTGGGAGGGCCTGTGTCGGGTAGTCGACTCGAGCTCCAGACAATGGGTTTAATGAACTCTGGGAGGGCCTGTTTGGGGTAGTGCAGTCGAGCACAGGACTCCAGCTCCATACAATGGGTTTGGTGAACTCTGTTAGGGCCTGTGTCGGATTGTGGACTCGAGCTCCAGACAATGGGTTTAGTGAAATCTGGGAGGGCCTGTGTGGGGTAGTGGACTCGAGCTCCAGACAATGGGTTTAGTAAACTCTGGGAGGGCCTGTGTCGGGTAGGGGACTCCAGCTCCAGAAAATGGGTTTAGTGAACTCTGGGAGTGCCTGTGTGGGATAGTGCACTCGAGCACAGGACTCGAGCTCCAGTCAATGGGTTTAGTAAACTCTGGGAGGGCCTGTGTCGGGTAGTGGACTCGAGCACAGGACTCCAGCTCCAGACAATGGGATTTGTGAATTCTGGGAGGGCCTGTGTCGGGTAGTGGACTAGAGCTCCTGACAATGGGTTTAGTGAACTCTGCGAGGGCCTATGTGGGGTAGTGGACTCGAGCTCCAGACAATGGGTTCAGTGAACTCTGGGAGGGCCTGTGTGGGGTAGTGGACTCGAGCTCCAGACAATGCTTTTAGTGAACTCTGGGAGGGCCTGTGTGGGGTAGTGCAGTCGAGCACAAGACTCGTGCTCCAGACAATGGGTTTAGTGAACTCTGGGAGGGCCTGTGTCGGGTAGTCGACTCCAGCTCCAGACAATGGGTTTAGTGAACTCTGGGAGCGCCAGTGTGGGGTAGTGGACTCGAGCACAGGACTCGAGCTCCAGACAATGGGTTTAGTGAACACTGGGAGGGCCTGTGTGGGGTAGTGGACTCGAGCTACAGACAATGCTTTTAGTGAACTCTGGGAGGGCCTGTGTGGGGTAATGCAGTCGAGCACAAGACTCGAGCTCCAGACAATGGGTTTAGTGAACTCTGGGAGGGCCTGTGTCGGGTAGTCGACTCCAGCTCCAGACAATGGGTTTAGTGAACTCTGGGAGGTCCTGTGTCGGGTAGTGGACTCGAGCACAGGACTCCAGCTCCAGACAATGGGTTTAGTGAACTCTGGGAGGGCCTGTGTCGGGTAGTGGACTCGAGCACAGGACTCCAGCTCCAGACAATGGGTTTAGTGAACTCTGGGAGGGCCTGTGTGGGGTAGTGCAGTCTAGCACAGGACTCGAGCTCCAGACAATGGGTTTAGAGACCTTTGGGAGGGCCTGTGTCGGGTAGTGGACTCGAGCTCCAGACAATGGGTTTAGTGAACTCTGGGAGGGCCTGTGTCGGGTAGTGGACTCGAGCTCCAGACAATGGGTTTAGTGAACTCTGGGAGGGCCTGTGTCGGGTAGTGGACTCCAGCTCCAGACAATGCTTTTTGTGAACTCTGGGAGGGCCTGTGTCGGGTAGTGGACTCGAGCTCCAGACAATGGGTTTAATGAACTCTGGGAGGGCCTGTATGAGGTAGTGCAGTCGAGCACAGGACTCGAGCTCCAGACAATGGGTTTAGTGAACTCTGGGAGGGCCTGTGTCGGGTAGTGGACTCGAGCTCCGGACAATGGGTTTAGTGAACTCTGGGAGGGCCTGTGTGGGGTAGTGCAGTCGAGCACAGGACTCGAGCTCCAGACAATGGGTTTAGTGAACTCTGGGAGGGCCTGTGTCGGTTAGTCGACTCCAGCTCCAGACAATGGGTTTAGTGAACTCTGGGAGGGCCTGTGTGGGGTAGTGCAGTCGAGCAAAGGACTCGAGCTCCAGACAATGGGTTTAGTGAACTCTGGCAGGCCCTGTGTGGGGTAGTTGTCTCGAGGACAGGACTCCAGCTCCAGACAATGGGTTTAGTGATCTCTGGGAGGTCCTGTGTCGGGTAGTGGACTCGAGCACACGACTCCAGCTCCAGACAATGGGTTTAGTGAACTCTGGGAGGGCCTGTGTCGCGTAGTGGACTCGAGCTCCAGACAATGGGTTTAGTGAACTCTGGGAGGGCCTGTGTCGGGTAGTGGACTCGAGCTCCAGACAATGGGTTTAGTGAACATTGGGAGGGCCTGTGTCGGGTACTGGACTCGAGCTCCAGACAATGGGTTTACTGAACTCTGGGAGGGCCTGTGTCGGGTCGTGGACTCGAGCTCCAGACAATAGGTTTAGTGAATTCTGGGAGGGCCTGTGTCGGGTAGTGGACTCGAGCACAGGACTCCAGCTCCAGACAATGGGTTTAGTGAACTCTGGGAGGGCCTGTGTCGTGTAGTGGACTCGAGCACAGGACTCCAGCTCCAGACAATGGGTTTAGTGTACTCTGGGAGGGCCTGTGTCGGGTAGTGGACTCCAGCTCCAGACAATGGGTTTAGTGAACTCTGGGAAGGCCTGTGTCGGGTAGTGGACTCGAGCACAGGACTCCAGCTCCAGACAGTCGGTTTAGTGAACTCTGGGAGGGCCTGTGTCGGGTAGTGGACTCGAGCACAGGACTCCAGCTCCAAACAATAGGTTTAGTGAACTCTGGGAGGGCCTGTGTCGTGTAGTGGATTCAAGGACAGGACTCCAGCTCAGGACAATGGGTTTAGTGAACTCCGGGAGATCCTGTGTCTGGTAATGGACTCGAGCTCCTGATAATGTGTTTAGTGAACTCTGGGAGGGACTGTGTCGCGTAGTGGACTCGAGCTCCAGACAATGGGTTTAGTGAACTCTGGGAGGGCCTGTGTCGGGTAGTGGATTCCAGCTCCAGACAATGAGTTTAGTGAACTCTGGGAGGGCCTGTGTGGGGTAGTGGACTCGAGCACAGGACTCGAGCTCCAGACAATGGGTTTAGTGAACTCTAGGATGGCCTGTTTCGGGTAATGGACTCCAGCTCCAGACAATGGGTTTAGTGAACTCTGGCAGGGCCTGTGTGGGGTAGTGGATTCGAGGACAGGACTCCAGCTCCAGAAAATGGGTTTAGTGAACTCTGGGAGTGCCTGTGTGGGATAGTGCACACGAGCACAGGACTCGAGCTCCAGTCAATGGGTTTAGTGAACTCTGGGAGGGCCTGTGTCGGGAAGTGGACTCGAGCACAGGACTCCAGCTCCAGACAATGGGATTTGTGAATTCTGGGAGGGCCTGTGTCGGGTAGTGGACTAGAGCTCCAGACAATGGGTTTAGTGAACTCTGCGAGTGCCTGTGTGGGGTAGTGGACTCGAGCTCCAGACAATGGGTTCAGTGAACTCTGGGAGGGCCTGTGTGGGGTAGTGGACTCGAGCTCCAGACAATGCTTTTAGTGAACTCTGGGAGGGCCTGTGTCGGGTAGTGGACTCGAGCACAGGACTCCAGCTCCAGACAATGGGTTTAGTGTACTCTGGTAGGGCCTGTGTCGGGTAGTGGACTCCAGCTCCAGACAATGGGTTTAGTGAACTCTGGGAAGGCCGGTGTCGGGTAGTGGACTCGAGCACAGGACTCCAGCTCCAGACAGTCGGTTTAGTGAACTCTGGGAGGTCCTGTGTCGGGTAGTGGACTCGAGCACACGACTCCAGCTCCAGACAATGGGTTTAGTGAACTCTGGGAGGGCCAGTGTGGGGTAGTGGACTCGAGCACAGGACTCGAGCTCCAGACAATGGGTTTAGTGAACTCTGGGAGGGCCTGTGTCGGGTAGTCGACTCCAGCTCCAGACAATGGGTTTAGTGAACTCTGGGAGGTCCTGTGTCGGGTAGTGGACTAGAGCACAGGACTCCAGCTCCAGACAATGGGTTTAGTGAACTCTGGGAGGGCCTGTGTCGGGTAGTGGACTCGAGCTCCAGACAATGGGTTTAGTGAACTCTGGGAGGGCCTGTCTGGGGAAGTGCAGTCTAGCACAGGACTCGAGCTCCAGACAATGGATTTAGAGAACTCTGGGAGGGCCTGTGTCGGGTAGTCGACTCCAGCTCCAGACAATGGGTTTAGTGAACTCTGGGAGGTCCTGTGTCGGGTAGTGGACTCGAGCACAGGACTGCAGCTCCAGACAATGGGTTTAGTGAACTCTGGGAGGGCCTGTGTCGGGTAGTGGACTCGAGCTCCAGACAATGGGTTTAGTGAACTCTGGGAGGGCCTGTGTGGGGTAGTGCAGTCTAGCACAGGACTCGAGCTCTAGACAATGGGTTTAGAGAACTTTGGGAGGGCCTGTGTCGGGTAGTGGACTCGAGCTCCAGACAATCGGTTTAGTGAACTCTGGGAGGGCCTGTGTTGGGTAGTGGACTCGAGCTCCAGACAATGGGTTTAGTGAACTCTGGGAGGGCCTGTGTCGGGTAGTGGACTCCAGCTCCAGACAATGCTTTTAGTGAACTCTGGAAGGGCCTGTATCGGGTAGTCGACTCGAGCTCCAGACAATGGGTTTAATGAACTCTGGGAGGGCCTGTTTGGGGTAGTGCAGTCGAGCACAGGACTCGAGCTCCAGACAATGGGTTTAGTGAACTCTGGGAGGGCCTGTGTCGGTTAGTCGACTCCAGCTCCAGACAATGGGATTAGTGAACTCTGGGAGGGCCTGTGTCGGGTAGTGGACTCGAGCTCCAGACAATGGTTTTAGTGAACTCTGGGAGGGCCTGTGTCGTTTAGTCGACTCCAGCTCCAGACAATGTGTTTAGTGAACTCTGGGAGGGCCTGTGTGGGGTAGTGCAGTCGAGCACAGGACTCGAGCTCCAGACAATGGGTTTAGTGAACTCTGGGAGGGCCTGTGTCGGTTAGTCGACTCCAGCTCCAGACAATGGGTTTAGTGAACTCTGGGAGGGCCTGTGTGGGGTAGTGCAGTCGAGCAAAGGACTCGAGCTCCAGACAATGGGTTTAGTGAACTCTGGCAGGGCCTGTGTGGGGTAGTGGACTCGAGGACAGGACTCCAGCTCCAGACAATGGGTTTAGTGAACTCAAGGAGGTCCTGTGTCGGGTAGTGGACTCGAGCACACGACTCCAGCTCCAGACAATGGGTTTAGTGAACTCTGGGAGGGCCTGTGTCGGGTAGTGGACTCGAGCTCCAGACAATGGGTTTAGTGAACTCTGGGAGGGCCTGTGTCGTGTAGTGGACGCTAGGACAGGACTCCAGCTCCAGACAATGGGTTTAGTGTACTCTGGGAGGGCCTGTGTCGGTTAGTGGACTCAAGCACAGGACTCCAGTTCCAGACAATGGGTTTGGTGAACTCCGGGAGATCCTGTGTCTGGTAATGGACTCGTGCTCCTGACAATGTGTTTAGTGAACTCTGGGAGGGCCTGTGTCGCGTAGTGGACTCGAGCTCCAGACAATGGGTTTAGTGAACTCTGGGAGGGCCTGTGTCGGGTAGTGGACTCGAGCTCCAGACAATGGGTTTAGTGAACATTGGGAGGGCCTGTGTCGGGTACTGGACTCGAGCTCCAGACAATGGGTTTAGTGAACTCTGGGAGGGCCTGTGTCGGGTAGTGGACTCGAGCTCCAGACAATAGGTTTAGTGAATTCTGGGAGTGCCTGTGTCGGGTAGTGGACTCGAGCACAGGACTCCAGCTCCAGACAATGGGTTTAGTGAACTCTGGGAGGGCCTGTGTCGTGTAGTGGACTCGAGCACAGGACTCCAGCTCCAGACAATGGGTTTAGTGTACTCTGGTAGGGCCTGTGTCGGGTAGTGGACTCCAGCTCCAGACAATGGGTTTAGTGAACTCTGGGAAGGCCTGTGTCGGGTAGTGGACTCGAGCACAGGACTCCAGCTCCAGACAGTCGGTTTAGTGAACTCTGGGAGGGCCTGTGTCGGGTAGTGGACTCGAGCACAGGACTCCAGCTCCAAACAATAGGTTTAGTGAACTCTGGGAGGGCCTGTGTCGTGTAGTGGATTCAAGGACAGGACTCCAGCTCAGGACAATGGGTTTAGTGAACTCCGGGAGATCCTGTGTCTGGTAATGGACTCGAGCTCCTGATAATGTGTTTAGTGAACTCTGGGAGGGACTGTGTCGCGTAGTGGACTCGAGCTCCAGACAATGGGTTTAGTGAACTCTGGGAGGGCCTGTGTCGGGTAGTGGATTCCAGCTCCAGACAATGAGTTTAGTGAACTCTGGGAGGGCCTGTGTGGGGTAGTGGACTCGAGCACAGGACTCGAGCTCCAGACAATGGGTTTAGTGAACTCTAGGAGGGCCTGTTTCGGGTAATGGACTCCAGCTCCAGACAATGGGTTTAGTGAACTCTGGCAGGGCCTGTGTGGGGTAGTGGATTCGAGGACAGGACTCCAGCTCCAGAAAATGGGTTTAGTGAACTCTGGGAGTGCCTGTGTGGGATAGTGCACACGAGCACAGGACTCGAGCTCCAGTCAATGGGTTTAGTGAACTCTGGGAGGGCCTGTGTCGGGTAGTGGACTCGAGCACAGGACTCCAGCTCCAGACAATGGGATTTGTGAATTCTGGGAGGGCCTGTGTCGGGTAGTGGACTAGAGCTCCAGACAATGGGTTTAGTGAAATCTGCGAGTGCCTGTGTGGGGTAGTGGACTCGAGCTCCAGACAATGGGTTCAGTGAACTCTGGGAGGGCCTGTGTGGGGTAGTGGACTCGAGCTCCAGACAATGCTTTTAGTGAACTCTCGGAGGGCCTGTGTGGGGTAGTGCCGTCGAGCACAAGACTCGAGCTCCAGACAATGGGTTTAGTGAACTCTGGGAGGGCCTGTGTCGGGTAGTCGACTCCAGCTCCAGACAATGGGTTTAGTGAACTCTGGGAGGGCCTGTGTCGGGTAGTCGACTCCAGCTCCAGACAATGGGTTTAGTGAACTCTGGGAGGGCCAGTGTGGGGTAGTGGACTCGAGCACAGGACTCGAGCTCCAGAAAATGGGTTTAGTGAACTCTGGGAGGGCCTGTGTCGGGTAGTCGACTCCAGCTCCAGACAATGGGTTTAGTGAACTCTGGGAGGTCCTGTGTCGGGTAGTGGACTCGAGCACAGGACTCCAGCTCCAGACAATGGGTTTACTGAACTCTGGGAGGGCCTGTGTCGGGTAGTGGACTCGAGCTCCAGACAATGGGTTTAGTGAACTCTGGGAGGGCCTGTGTGGGGTAGTGCAGTCTAGCACAGGACTCGAGCTCCAGACAATGGGTTTAGAGAACTTTGGGAGGGCCTGTGTCGGGTAGTGGACTCGAGCTCCAGACAATGGGTTTAGTGAACTCTGGGAGGGCCTGTGTCGGGTAGTGGACTCGTGCTCCAGACAATGGGTTTAGTGAACTCTGGGAGGGCCTGTGTCGGGTAGTGGACTCCAGCTCCAGACAATGCTTTTAGTGAACTCTGGGAGGGCCTGTGTCGGGTAGTGGACTCGAGCACAGGACTCCAGCTCCAGACAGTCGGTTTAGTGAACTCTGGGAGGGCCTGTGTCGGGTAGTGGACTCGAGCACAGGACTCCAGCTCCAAACAATAGGTTTAGTGAACTCTGGGAGGGCCTGTGTCGTGTAGTGGATTCAAGGACAGGACTCCAGCTCAGGACAATGGGTTTAGTGAACTCCGGGAGATCCTGTGTCTGGTAATGGACTCGAGCTCCTGATAATGTGTTTAGTGAACTCTGGGAGGGACTGTGTCGCGTAGTGGACTCGAGCTCCAGACAATGGGTTTAGTGAACTCTGGGAGGGCCTGTGTCGGGTAGTGGATTCCAGCTCCAGACAATGAGTTTAGTGAACTCTGGGAGGGCCTGTGTGGGGTAGTGGACTCGAGCACAGGACTCGAGCTCCAGACAATGGGTTTAGTGAACTCTAGGAGGGCCTGTTTCGGGTAATGGACTCCAGCTCCAGACAATGGGTTTAGTGAACACTGGCAGGGCCTGTGTGGGGTAGTGGATTCGAGGACAGGACTCCAGCTCCAGAAAATGGGTTTAGTGAACTCTGGGAGTGCCTGTGTGGGATAGTGCACACGAGCACAGGACTCGAGCTCCAGTCAATGGGTTTAGTGAACTCTGGGAGGGCCTGTGTCGGGTAGTGGACTCGAGCACAGGACTCCAGCTCCTGACAATGGGATTTGTGAATTCTGGGAGGGCCTGTGTCGGGTAGTGGACTAGAGCTCCAGACAATGGGTTTAGTGAACTCTGCGAGTGCCTGTGTGGGGTAGTGGACTCGAGCTCCAGACAATGGGTTCAGTGAACTCTGGGAGGGCCTGTGTGGGGTAGTGGACTCGAGCTCCAGACAATTCTTTTAGTGAACTCTCGGAGGGCCTGTGTGGGGTAGTGCCGTCGAGCACAAGACTCGAGCTCCAGACAATGGGTTTAGTGAACTCTGGGAGGGCCTGTGTCGGGTAGTCGACTCCAGCTCCAGACAATGGGTTTAGTGAACTCTGGGAGGGCCTGTGTCGGGTAGTCGACTCCAGCTCCAGACAATGGGTTTAGTGAACTCTGGGAGGGCCAGTGTGGGGTAGTGGACTCGAGCACAGGACTCGAGCTCCAGACAATGGGTTTAGTGAACTCTGGGAGGGCCTGTGTCGGGTAGTCGACTCCAGCTCCAGACAATGGGTTTAGTGAACTCTGGGAGGTCCTGTGTCGGGTAGTGGACTCGAGCACAGGACTCCAGCTCCAGACAATGGGTTTACTGAACTCTGGGAGGGCCTGTGTCGGGTAGTGGACTCGAGCTCCAGACAATGGGTTTAGTGAACTCTGGGAGGGCCTGTCTGGGGTAGTGCAGTCTCGCACAGGACTCGAGCTCCAGACAATGGATTTAGAGAACTCTGGGAGGGCCTGTGTCGGGTAGTCGACTCCAGCTCCAGACAATGGGTTTAGTGAACTCTGGGAGGTCCTGTGTCGGGTAGTGGACTCGAGCACAGGACTCCAGCTCCAGACAATGGGTTTAGTGAACTCTGGGAGGGCCTGTGTCGGGTAGTGGACTCCAGCTCCAGACAATGGGTTTAGTGAACTCTGGGAGGGCCTGTGTGGGGTAGTGCAGTCTAGCACAGGACTCGAACTCCAGACAATGGGTTTAGAGAACTTTGGGAGGGCCTGTGTCGGGTAGTGGACTCGAGCTCCAGACAATGGGTTTAGTGAACTCTGGGAGGGCCTGTGTCGGGTAGTGGACTCGTGCTCCAGACAATGGGTTTAGTGAACTCTGGGAGGGCCTGTGTCGGGTAGTGGACTCCAGCTCCAGACAATGCTTTTAGTGAACTCTGGGAGGGCCTGTGTCGGGTAGTCGACTCGAGCTCCAGACAATGGGTTTAATGAACTCTGGGAGGGCCTGTTTGGGGTAGTGCAGTCGAGCACAGGACTCGAGCTCCAGACAATGGGTTTAGTGAACTCTGGGAGGGCCTGTGTCGGTTAGTCGACTCCAGCTCCAGACAATGGGTTTAGTGAACTCTGGGAGGGCCTGTGTCGGGTAGTGGACTCGAGCTCCAGACAATGGGTTTAGTGAACTCTGGGAGGGCCTGTGTCGGTTAGTCGACTCCAGCTCCAGACAATGTGTTTAGTGAACTCTGGGAGGGCCTGTGTGGGGTAGTGCAGTCGAGCACAGGACTCGAGCTCCAAACAATGGGTTTAGTGAACTCTGGGAGGGCCTCTGTCGGTTAGTCGACTCCAGCTCCAGACAATGGGTTTAGTGAAGTCTGGGAGGGCCTGTGTGGGGTAGTGCAGTCGAGCAAAGGACTCGAGCTCCAGACAATGGGTTTAGTGAACTCTGGGAGGGCCTGTGTGGGGTAGTGGACTCGAGGACAGGACTCCAGCTCCAGACAATGGGTTTAGTGAACTCTGGGAGGTCCTGTGTCGGGTAGTGGACTCGAGCACACGACTCCAGCTCCAGGCAATGGGTTTAGTGAACTCTGGGAGGGCCTGTGTCGTGTAGTGGACTCGAGCTCCAGACAATGTGTTTAGTGAACTCTGGGAGGGCCTGTGTCGTGTAGTGGATGCTAGGACAGGACTCCAGCTCCAGACAATGGGTTTAGTGTACTCTGGGAGGGCCTGTGTCGGTTAGTGGACTCAAGCACAGGACTCCAGTTCCAGACAATTGGTTTGGTGAACTCCGGGAGATCCTGTGTCTGGTAATGGACTCGTGCTCCTGACAATGTGCTTAGTGAACTCTGGGAGGGCCTGTGTCGCGTAGTGGACTTGAGCTCCAGACAATGGGTTTAGTGAACACTGGGAGGGCCTGTGTCGGGTAGTGGACTCGAGCTCCAGACAATGGGTTTAGTGAACTCTGGGAGGGCCTGTGTCGGGTACTGGACTCGAGCTCCAGACAATGGGTTTAGTGAACTCTGGGAGGGCCTGTGTTGGGTAGTGGACTCGAGCTCCATACAATGGGTTTAGTGAATTCTGGGAGGGCCTGTGTCGGGTAGTGGACTCGAGCACAGGACTCCAGCTCCAGACAATGGGTTTAGTGAACTCTGTGAGGGCCTGTGTCGTGTAGTGGACTCGAGCACAGGACTCCAGCTCCAGACAATGGGATTTGTGAATTCTGGGAGGGCCTGTGTCGGGTAGTGGACTCCATCTCCAGACAATGGGTTTAGTGAACTCTGCGAGGGCCTTTGTGGGGTAGTGGACTCGAGCTCCAGACAATGGGTTCAGTGAACTCTGGGAGGGCCTGTGTGGGGTAGTGGACTCGAGCTCCAGACAATGCTTTTAGTGAACTCTGGGAGGGCCTGTGTGGGGTAGTGCAGTCGAGCACAAGACTCGAGCTCCAGACAATGGGTTTCGTGAACTCTGGGAGGGCCTGTGTCAGGTAGTCGACTCCAGCTCCAGACAATGGGTTTAGTGAACTCTGGGAGGGCCTGTGTCGGGTAGTGGACTCGAGCACAGGACTCGAGCTCCAGACAATGGGTTTAGTGAACTCTGGGAGGGCCTGTGTCGGGTAGTCGACTCCAGCTCCAGACAATGGGTTTAGTGAACTCCGGGAGATCCTGTGTCTGGTAATGGACTCGAGCTCCTGATAATGTGTTTAGTGAACTCTGGGAGGGACTGTGTCGCGTAGTGGACTCGAGCTCCAGACAATGGGTTTAGTGAACTCTGGGAGGGCCTGTGTCGGGTAGTGGATTCCAGCTCCAGACAATGAGTTTAGTGAACTCTGGGAGGGCCTGTGTGGGGTAGTGGACTCGAGCACAGGACTCGAGCTCCAGACAATGGGTTTAGTGAACTCTAGGAGGGCCTGTTTCGGGTAATGGACTCCAGCTCCAGACAATGGGTTTAGTGAACACTGGCAGGGCCTGTGTGGGGTAGTGGATTCGAGGACAGGACTCCAGCTCCAGAAAATGGGTTTAGTGAACTCTGGGAGTGCCTGTGTGGGATAGTGCACACGAGCACAGGACTCGAGCTCCAGTCAATGGGTTTAGTGAACTCTGGGAGGGCCTGTGTCGGGTAGTGGACTCGAGCACAGGACTCCAGCTCCTGACAATGGGATTTGTGAATTCTGGGAGGGCCTGTGTCGGGTAGTGGACTAGAGCTCCAGACAATGGGTTTAGTGAACTCTGCGAGTGCCTGTGTGGGGTAGTGGACTCGAGCTCCAGACAATGGGTTCAGTGAACTCTGGGAGGGCCTGTGTGGGGTAGTGGACTCGAGCTCCAGACAATTCTTTTAGTGAACTCTCGGAGGGCCTGTGTGGGGTAGTGCCGTCGAGCACAAGACTCGAGCTCCAGACAATGGGTTTAGTGAACTCTGGGAGGGCCTGTGTCGGGTAGTCGACTCCAGCTCCAGACAATGGGTTTAGTGAACTCTGGGAGGGCCTGTGTCGGGTAGTCGACTCCAGCTCCAGACAATGGGTTTAGTGAACTCTGGGAGGGCCAGTGTGGGGTAGTGGACTCGAGCACAGGACTCGAGCTCCAGACAATGGGTTTAGTGAACTCTGGGAGGGCCTGTGTCGGGTAGTCGACTCCAGCTCCAGACAATGGGTTTAGTGAACTCTGGGAGGTCCTGTGTCGGGTAGTGGACTCGAGCACAGGACTCCAGCTCCAGACAATGGGTTTACTGAACTCTGGGAGGGCCTGTGTCGGGTAGTGGACTCGAGCTCCAGACAATGGGTTTAGTGAACTCTGGGAGGGCCTGTCTGGGGTAGTGCAGTCTCGCACAGGACTCGAGCTCCAGACAATGGATTTAGAGAACTCTGGGAGGGCCTGTGTCGGGTAGTCGACTCCAGCTCCAGACAATGGGTTTAGTGAACTCTGGGAGGTCCTGTGTCGGGTAGTGGACTCGAGCACAGGACTCCAGCTCCAGACAATGGGTTTAGTGAACTCTGGGAGGGCCTGTGTCGGGTAGTGGACTCCAGCTCCAGACAATGGGTTTAGTGAACTCTGGGAGGGCCTGTGTGGGGTAGTGCAGTCTAGCACAGGACTCGAACTCCAGACAATGGGTTTAGAGAACTTTGGGAGGGCCTGTGTCGGGTAGTGGACTCGAGCTCCAGACAATGGGTTTAGTGAACTCTGGGAGGGCCTGTGTCGGGTAGTGGACTCGTGCTCCAGACAATGGGTTTAGTGAACTCTGGGAGGGCCTGTGTCGGGTAGTGGACTCCAGCTCCAGACAATGCTTTTAGTGAACTCTGGGAGGGCCTGTGTCGGGTAGTCGACTCGAGCTCCAGACAATGGGTTTAATGAACTCTGGGAGGGCCTGTTTGGGGTAGTGCAGTCGAGCACAGGACTCGAGCTCCAGACAATGGGTTTAGTGAACTCTGGGAGGGCCTGTGTCGGTTAGTCGACTCCAGCTCCAGACAATGGGTTTAGTGAACTCTGGGAGGGCCTGTGTCGGGTAGTGGACTCGAGCTCCAGACAATGGGTTTAGTGAACTCTGGGAGGGCCTGTGTCGGTTAGTCGACTCCAGCTCCAGACAATGTGTTTAGTGAACTCTGGGAGGGCCTGTGTGGGGTAGTGCAGTCGAGCACAGGACTCGAGCTCCAAACAATGGGTTTAGTGAACTCTGGGAGGGCCTCTGTCGGTTAGTCGACTCCAGCTCCAGACAATGGGTTTAGTGAAGTCTGGGAGGGCCTGTGTGGGGTAGTGCAGTCGAGCAAAGGACTCGAGCTCCAGACAATGGGTTTAGTGAACTCTGGGAGGGCCTGTGTGGGGTAGTGGACTCGAGGACAGGACTCCAGCTCCAGACAATGGGTTTAGTGAACTCTGGGAGGTCCTGTGTCGGGTAGTGGACTCGAGCACACGACTCCAGCTCCAGGCAATGGGTTTAGTGAACTCTGGGAGGGCCTGTGTCGTGTAGTGGACTCGAGCTCCAGACAATGTGTTTAGTGAACTCTGGGAGGGCCTGTGTCGTGTAGTGGATGCTAGGACAGGACTCCAGCTCCAGACAATGGGTTTAGTGTACTCTGGGAGGGCCTGTGTCGGTTAGTGGACTCAAGCACAGGACTCCAGTTCCAGACAATTGGTTTGGTGAACTCCGGGAGATCCTGTGTCTGGTAATGGACTCGTGCTCCTGACAATGTGCTTAGTGAACTCTGGGAGGGCCTGTGTCGCGTAGTGGACTTGAGCTCCAGACAATGGGTTTAGTGAACACTGGGAGGGCCTGTGTCGGGTAGTGGACTCGAGCTCCAGACAATGGGTTTAGTGAACTCTGGGAGGGCCTGTGTCGGGTACTGGACTCGAGCTCCAGACAATGGGTTTAGTGAACTCTGGGAGGGCCTGTGTTGGGTAGTGGACTCGAGCTCCATACAATGGGTTTAGTGAATTCTGGGAGGGCCTGTGTCGGGTAGTGGACTCGAGCACAGGACTCCAGCTCCAGACAATGGGTTTAGTGAACTCTGTGAGGGCCTGTGTCGTGTAGTGGACTCGAGCACAGGACTCCAGCTCCAGACAATGGGATTTGTGAATTCTGGGAGGGCCTGTGTCGGGTAGTGGACTCCATCTCCAGACAATGGGTTTAGTGAACTCTGCGAGGGCCTTTGTGGGGTAGTGGACTCGAGCTCCAGACAATGGGTTCAGTGAACTCTGGGAGGGCCTGTGTGGGGTAGTGGACTCGAGCTCCAGACAATGCTTTTAGTGAACTCTGGGAGGGCCTGTGTGGGGTAGTGCAGTCGAGCACAAGACTCGAGCTCCAGACAATGGGTTTCGTGAACTCTGGGAGGGCCTGTGTCAGGTAGTCGACTCCAGCTCCAGACAATGGGTTTAGTGAACTCTGGGAGGGCCTGTGTCGGGTAGTGGACTCGAGCACAGGACTCGAGCTCCAGACAATGGGTTTAGTGAACTCTGGGAGGGCCTGTGTCGGGTAGTCGACTCCAGCTCCAGACAATGGGTTTAGTGAACTCTGGGAGGTCCTGTGTCGGGTAGTGGACTCGAGCACAGGACTCCAGCTCCAGACAATGGGTTTACTGAACTCTGGGAGGGCCTGTGTCGGGTAGTGGACTCGAGCTCCAGACAATGGGTTTAGTGAACTCTGGGAGGGCCTGTCTGGGGTAGTGCAGTCTAGCACAGGACTCGAGCTCCAGACAATGGATTTAGAGAACTCTGGGAGGGCCTGTGTCGGGTAGTCGACTCCAGCTCCAGACAATGGGTTTAGTGAACTCTGGGAGGTCCTGTGTCGGGTAGTGGACTCGAGCACAGGACTCCAGCTCCAGACAATGGGTTTAGTGAACTCTGGGAGGGCCTGTGTCGGGTAGTGGACTCGAGCTCCAGACAATGGGTTTAGTGAACTCTGGGAGGGCCTGTGTGGGGTAGTGCAGTCTAGCACAGGACTCGAGCTCCAGACAATGGGTTTAGAGAACTTTGGGAGGGCCTGTGTCGGGTAGTGGACTCGAGCTCCAGACAATGGGTTTAGTGAACTCTGGGAGGGCCTGTGTCGGGTAGTGGACTCGTGCTCCAGACAATGGGTTTAGTGAACTCTGGGAGGGCCTGTGTCGGGTAGTGGACTCCAGCTCCAGACAATGCTTTTAGTGAACTCTGGGAGGGCCTGTGTCGGGTAGTCGACTCGAGCTCCAGACAATGGGTTTAATGAACTCTGGGAGGGCCTGTTTGGGGTAGTGCAGTCGAGCACAGGACTCGAGCTCCAGACAATGGGTTTAGTGAACTCTGGGAGGGCCTGTGTCGGTTAGTCGACTCCAGCTCCAGACAATGGGTTTAGTGAACTCTGGGAGGGCCTGTGTCGGGTAGTGGACTCGAGCTCCAGACAATGGGTTTAGTGAACTCTGGGAAGGCCTGTGTCGGTTAGTCGACTCCAGCTCCAGACAATGTGTTTAGTGAACTCTGGGAGGGCCTGTGCGGGGTCGTGCAGTCGAGCACAGGACTCGAGCTCCAGACAATGGGTTTAGTGAACTCTGGGAGGGCCTCTGTCGGTTAGTCGACTCCAGCTCCAGACAATGGGTTTAGTGAAGTCTGGGAGGGCCTGTGTGGGGTAGTGCAGTCGAGCAAAGGACTCGAGCTCCAGACAATGGGTTTAGTGAACTCTGGGAGGGCCTGTGTGGGGTAGTGGACTCGAGGACAGGACTCCAGCTCCAGACAATGGGTTTAGTGAACTCTGGGAGGTCCTGTGTCGGGTAGTGGACTCGAGCACACGACTCCAGCTCCAGGCAATGGGTTTAGTGAACTCTGGGAGGGCCTGTGTCGGGTAGTGGACTCGAGCTCCAGACAATGTGTTTAGTGAACTCTGGGAGGGCCTGTGTCGTGTAGTGGATGCTAGGACAGGACTCCAGCTCCAGACAATGGGTTTAGTGTACTCTGGGAGGGCCTGTGTCGGTTAGTGGACTCAAGCACAGGACTCCAGTTCCAGACAATTGGTTTGGTGAACTCCGGGAGATCCTGTGTCTGGTAATGGACTCGTGCTCCTGACAATGTGCTTAGTGAACTCTGGGAGGGCCTGTGTCGCGTAGTGGACTCGAGCTCCAGACAATGGGTTTAGTGAACACTGGGAGGGCCTGTGTCGGGTAGTGGACTCGAGCTCCAGACAATGGGTTTAGTGAACTCTGGGAGGGCCTGTGTCGGGTACTGGACTCGAGCTCCAGACAATGGGTTTAGTGAACTCTGGGAGGGCCTGTGTCGGGTAGTGGACTCGAGCTCCATACAATGGGTTTAGTGAATTCTGGGAGGGCCTGTGTCGGGTAGTGGACTCGAGCACAGGACTCCAGCTCCAGACAATGGGTTTAGTGAACTCTGTGAGGGCCTGTGTCGTGTAGTGGACTCGAGCACAGGACTCCAGCTCCAGACAATGGGATTTGTGAATTCTGGGAGGGCCTGTGTCGGGTAGTGGACTCCATCTCCAGACAATGGGTTTAGTGAACTCTGCGAGGGCCTTTGTGGGGTAGTGGACTCGAGCTCCAGACAATGGGTTCAGTGAACTCTGGGAGGGCCTGTGTGGGGTAGTGGACTCGAGCTCCAGACAATGCTTTTAGTGAACTCTGGGAGGGCCTGTGTGGGGTAGTGCAGTCGAGCACAAGACTCGAGCTCCAGACAATGGGTTTAGTGAACTCTGGGAGGGCCTGTGTCGGGTAGTCGACTCCAGCTCCAGACAATGGGTTTAGTGAACTCTGGGAGGTCCTGTGTCGGGTAGTGGACTCGAGCACAGGACTCCAGCTCCAGACAATGGGTTTACTGAACTCTGGGAGGGCCTGTGTCGGGTAGTGGACTCGAGCTCCAGACAATGGGTTTAGTGAACTCTGGGAGGGCCTGTCTGGGGTAGTGCAGTCTAGCACAGGACTCGAGCTCCAGACAATGGATTTAGAGAACTCTGGGAGGGCCTGTGTCGGGTAGTCGACTCCAGCTCCAGACAATGGGTTTAGTGAACTCTGGGAGGTCCTGTGTCGCGTAGTGGACTCGAGCACAGGACTCCAGCTCCAGACAATGGGTTTAGTGAACGCTGGGAGGGCCTGTGTCGGGTAGTGGACTCGAGCTCCAGACAATGGGTTTAGTGAACTCTGGGAGGGCCTGTGTGGGGTAGTGCAGTCTAGCACAGGACTCGAGCTCCAGACAATGTGTTTGGAGAACTTTGGGAGGGCCTGTATCGGGTAGTGGACTCGAGCTCCAGACAATGGGTTTAGTGAACTCTGGGAGGGCCTGTGTCGGGTAGTGGACTCGTGCTCCAGACAATGGGTTTAGTGAACTCTGGGAGGGCCTGTGTCGGGTAGTGGACTCCAGCTCCAGACAATGGGTTTAATGAACTCTGGGAGGGCCTGTTTGGGGTAGTGCAGTCGAGCACAGGACTCGAGCTCCAGACAATGGGTTTAGTGAACTCTGGGAGGGCCTGTGTCGGTTAGTCGACTCCAGCTCCAGACAATGGGTTTAGTGAACTCTGGGAGGGCCTGTGTCGGGTAGTGGACTCGAGCTCCAGACAATGGGTTTAGTGAACTCTGGGAGGGCCTGTGTCGGTTAGTCGACTCCAGCTCCAGACAATGTGTTTAGTGAACTCTGGGAGGGCCTGTGTGGGGTAGTGCAGTCGAGCACAGGACTCGAGCTCCAGACAATGGGTTTAGTGAACTCTGGGAGGGCCTCTGTCGGTTAGTCGACTCCAGCTCCAGACAATGGGTTTAGTGAAGCCTGGGAGGGCCTGTGTGGGGTAGTGCAGTCGAGCAAAGGACTCGAGCTCCAGACAATGGGTTTAGTGAACTCTGGGAGGGCCTGTGTGGGGTAGTGGACTCGAGGACAGGACTCCAGCTCCAGACAATGGGTTTAGTGAACTCTGGGAGGTCCTGTGTCGGGTAGTGGACTCGAGCACACGACTCCAGCTCCAGGCAATGGGTTTAGTGAACTCTGGGAGGGCCTGTGTCGGGTAGTGGACTCGAGCTCCAGACAATGTGTTTAGTGAACTCTGGGAGGGCCTGTGTCGTGTAGTGGATGCTAGGACAGGACTCCAGCTCCAGACAATGGGTTTAGTGTACTCTGGGAGGGCCTGTGTCGGTTAGTGGACTCAAGCACAGGACTCCAGTTCCAGACAATTGGTTTGGTGAACTCCGGGAGATCCTGTGTCTGGTAATGGACTCGTGCTCCTGACAATGTGCTTAGTGAACTCTGGGAGGGCCTGTGTCGCGTAGTGGACTCGAGCTCCAGACAATGGGTTTAGTGAACACTGGGAGGGCCTGTGTCGGGTAGTGGACTCGAGCTCCAGACAATGGGTTTAGTGAACTCTGGGAGGGCCTGTGTCGGGTACTGGACTCGAGCTCCAGACAATGGGTTTAGTGAACTCTGGGAGGGCCTGTGTCGGGTAGTGGACTCGAGCTCCATACAATGGGTTTAGTGAATTCTGGGAGGGCCTGTGTCGGGTAGTGGACTCGAGCACAGGACTCCAGCTCCAGACAATGGGTTTAGTGAACTCTGTGAGGGCCTGTGTCGTGTAGTGGACTCGAGCACAGGACTCCAGCTCCAGACAATGGGATTTGTGAATTCTGGGAGGGCCTGTGTCGGGTAGTGGACTCCATCTCCAGACAATGGGTTTAGTGAACTCTGCGAGGGCCTTTGTGGGGTAGTGGACTCGAGCTCCAGACAATGGGTTCAGTGAACTCTGGGAGGGCCTGTGTGGGGTAGTGGACTCGAGCTCCAGACAATGCTTTTAGTGAACTCTGGGAGGGCCTGTGTGGGGTAGTGCAGTCGAGCACAAGACTCGAGCTCCAGACAATGGGTTTAGTGAACTCTGGGAGGGCCTGTGTCAGGTAGTCGACTCCAGCTCCAGACAATGGGTTTAGTGAACTCTGGGAGGGCCTGTGTCGGGTAGTGGACTCGAGCACAGGACTCCAGCTCCAGACAATGGGTTTAGTGAACTCTGGGAGGGACTGTGTCGGGTAGTGGACTCGAGCTCCAGACAATGGGTTTAGTGAACTCTGGGAGGGCTTGTGTGTGGGTAGTGCAGTCCAGCACAGGACTCGAGCTTCAGACAATGGGTTTAGTGAACTCTGGGAGGGCCTGTGTTTGTTAGTGGACTCGAGCACAGGACTCCAGCCTCAGACAATGGGGTTACTGAACTCTGGGAGGGCCTGTGTCGGGTAGTGGACTCCAGCTCCAGACAATGGTTTTAGTGAACTCTGGGATGGCCTGTGTCGGGTAGTGGACTCGAGCACAGGACTCCAGCTCCAGACAGTTGGTTTAGTGAACTCTGGGAGGGCCTGTGTCGGGTAGTGGACTCGAGCACAGGACTCCAGCTCCAAACAATAGGTTTAGTGAACTCTGGGAGGGCCTGTGTCGTGTAGTGGATTCGAGCACAGGACTCCAGCTCCAAACAATAGGTTTAGTGAACTCTGGGAGGGCCTGTGTCGTGTAGTGGATTCAAGGACAGGACTCCAGCTCAGGACAATGGGTTTAGTGAACTCTCGGAGGGCCTTTGTCGGGTAGTGTAATCGAGCACAGAACTCCAGCTCCAGACAATGGGTTTAGTGAACTCTGGGAGGGCCTGTGTCGTGTAGTGGACGCTAGGACAGGACTCCAGCTCCAGACAATGGGTTTAGTGTACTCTGGGAGGGCCTGTGTCGGGTAGTGGACTCAAGCACAGGACTCCAGCTCCAGACAATGGGTTTAGTGAACTCCGGGAGATCCTGTGTCTGGTAATGGACTCGAGCTCCAGACAATGGGTTTAGTGAACTCTGCGAGGGCCTGTGTGGGGTAGTGGACTCGAGCTCCAGACAATGGGTTCAGTGAACTCTGGGAGGGCCTGTGTGGGGTAGTGGACTCGAGCTCCAGACAATGCTTTTAGTGAACTCTGGGAGGGCCTGTGTGGGGTAGTGCAGTCGAGCACAAGACTCGAGCTCCAGACAATGGGTTTAGTGAACTCCGGGAGGGCCTGTGTCGGGTAGTCGACTCCAGCTCCAGACAATGGGTTTAGTGAACTCTGGGAAGTCCTGTGTCGGGTAGTCGACTCCAGCACCAGACAATGGGTTTAGTGAACTCTGGGAGGGCCAGTGTGGGGTAGTGGACTTGAGCTCCAGACAATGGGTTCAGTGAACTCTGGGAGGGCCTGTGTCGGGTAGTCGACTCCAGCTCCAGACAATGGGTTTAGTGAACTCTGGGAGGTCCTGTGTCGGGTAGTGGACTCGAGCACAGGACTCCAGCTCCAGACAATGGGTTTTGTGAACTCTGGGAGGGCCTGTGTCGGGTAGTGGACTCGAGCTCCAGACAATGGGTTTAGTGAACTCTGGGAGGGCCTGTCTGGGGTAGTGCAGTCTAGCACAGGACTCGAGCTCCAGACAATGGATTTAGAGAACTTTGGGAGGGCCTGTGTCGGGTAGTGGACTCGAGCTCCAGACAATGGGTTTAGTGAACTCTGGGAGGGGCTGTGTCGGGTAGTGGACTCGAGCACAGCACTCCAGCTCCAGACAATGGGTTTAGTGAACTCTGGGAGGGCCTGTGTCAATTAGTGGACTCCAGCTCCAGACAATGGGTTTAGTGAACTCTGGGAGGGCCTGTGTCGGGTAGTGGACTCGAGCTCAGGACTCCAGCTCCATACAATGTGTTTGGTGAACTCTGGTAGGGCCTGTGTCGGGTTGTGGACTCGAGCTCCAGACAATGGGTTTAGTGAACTCTGGGAGGGCCTGTGTGGGGTAGTGGACTCGAGCTCCTGACAATCGGTTTAGTGAACTCTGGGAGGGCCTGTGTGGGGTAGTGGACTTGAGCACAGGACTCCAGCTCCAGACAATGGGATTTGTGAATTCTGGGAGGGCCTGTGTCGGGTAGTGCACTCCAGATCCAGACAATGGGTTTAGAGAACTCTGCGAGGGCCTGTGTGGGGTAGTGGACTCGAGCTCCAGACAATGCTTTTAGTGAACTCTGGGCGGGCCTGTGTGGGGTAGTGCAGTCGAGCTCCAGACAATGGGTTTAGTGAACTCTGGGAGGGCCTGTGTCGGGTAGTCGACTCCAGCTCCAGACAATGGGTTTAGTGAACTCTGGGAGGTCCTGTGTCGGGTAGAGGACTCGAGCACAGGACTCCAGCTCCAGACAATGGGTTTAGTGAACTCTGGGAGGGCCTGTGTCGGGTAGTGGACTCGAGCTCCAGACAATGGGTTTAGTGAACTCTGGGAGGGCCTGTGTGGGGTAGTGCAGTCTAGCACAGGACTCGAGCTCCAGACAATAGGTTTAGAGAACTTTGGGAGGGCCTGTGTCGGGTAGTGGACTCGAGCTCCAGACAATGGGTTTAGTGAACTCTGGGAGGGCCTGTGTCGGGTAGTGGACTCGAGCTCCAGACAATGCTTTTAGTGAACTCTGGGAGGGCCTGTGTCGGGTAGTCGACTCGAGCTCCAGACAATGGGTTTAATGAACTCTGGGAGGGCCTGTTTGGGGTAGTGCAGTCGAGCACAGGGCTCGAGCTCCAGACAATGGGTTTAGTGAACTCTGGGAGGGCCTGTGTCGGTTAGTCGACTCCAGCTCCAGACAATGGGTTTAGTGAACTCTGGGAGGGCCTGTGTCGGGTAGTGGACTCGAGCTCCAGACAATGGGTTTAGTGAACTCTGGGAGGGCCTGTGTCGGTTAGTCGACTCCAGCTCCAGACAATGTGTTTAGTGAACTCTGGGAGGGCCTGTGTGGGGTAGTGCAGTCGAGCACAGGACTAGAGCTCCAGACAATGGGTTTAGTGAACTCTGGGAGGGCCTCTGTCGGTTAGTCGACTCCAGCTCCAGACAATGGGTTTAGTGAACTCTGGGAGGGCCTGTGTGGGGTAGTGCAGTCGAGCAAAGGACTCGAGCTCCAGACAATGGGTTTAGTGAACTCTGGGAGGGCCTGTGTGGAGTAGTGGATTCAAGGACAGGACTCCAGCTCAGGACAATGGGTTTAGTGAACTCCGGGAGATCCTGTGTCTGGTAATGGACTCGAGCTCCTGATAATGTGTTTAGTGAACTCTGGGAGGGACTGTGTCGCGTAGTGGACTCGAGCTCCAGACAATGGGTTTAGTGAACTCTGGGAGGGCCAGTGTCGGGTAGTGGATTCCAGCTCCAGACAATGAGATTAGTGAACTCTGGGAGGGCCTGTGTGGGGTAGTGGACTCGAGCACAGGACTCGAGCTCCAGACAATGGGTTTAGTGAACTCTAGGAGGGCCTGTTTCGGGTAATGGACTCCAGCTCCAGACAATGGGTTTAGTGAACTCTGGCAGGGCCTGTGTGGGGTAGTGGATTCGAGGACAGGACTCCAGCTCCAGAAAATGGGTTTAGTGAACTCTGGGAGTGCCTGTGTGGGATAGTGCACACGAGCACAGGACTCGAGCTCCAGTCAATGGGTTTAGTGAACTCTGGGAGGGCCTGTGTCGGGTAGTGGACTCGAGCACAGGACTCCAGCTCCAGACAATGGGTTTAGTGAACTCTGGGAGGGCCTGTGTGGGGTAGTGGACTCGAGCTCCAGACAATGGGTTTAGTGAACTCTGGGAGGGCCTGTGTCGGTTAGTCGACTCCAGCTCCAGACAATGTGTTTAGTGAACTCTGGGAGGGCCTGTGTGGGGTAGTGCAGTCGAGCACAGGACTAGAGCTCCAGACAATGGGTTTAGTGAACTCTGGGAGGGCCTCTGTCGGTTAGTCTACTCCAGCTCCAGACAATGGGTTTAGTGAACTCTGGGAGGGCCTGTGTGGGGTAGTGCAGTCGAGCAAAGGACTCGAGCTCCAGACAATGGGTTTAGTGAACTCTGGGAGGGCCTGTGTGGAGTAGTGGATTCAAGGACAGGACTCCAGCTCAGGACAATGGGTTTAGTGAACTCCGGGAGATCCTGTGTCTGGTAATGGACTCGAGCTCCTGATAATGTGTTTAGTGAACTCTGGGAGGGACTGTGTCGCGTAGTGGACTCGAGCTCCAGACAATGGGTTTAGTGAACTCTGGGAGGGCCAGTGTCGGGTAGTGGATTCCAGCTCCAGACAATGAGATTAGTGAACTCTGGGAGGGCCTGTGTGGGGTAGTGGACTCGAGCACAGGACTCGAGATCCAGACAATGGGTTTAGTGAACTCTAGGAGGGCCTGTTTCGGGTAATGGACTCCAGCTCCAGACAATGGGTTTAGTGAACTCTGGCAGGGCCTGTGTGGGGTAGTGGATTCGAGGACAGGACTCCAGCTCCAGAAAATGGGTTTAGTGAACTCTGGGAGTGCCTGTGTGGGATAGTGCACACGAGCACAGGACTCGAGCTCCAGTCAATGGGTTTAGTGAACTCTGGGAGGGCCTGTGTCGGGTAGTGGACTCGAGCACAGGACTCCAGCTCCAGACAATGGGTTTAGTGAACTCTGGGAGGGCCTGTGTGGTGTAGTGGACTCGAGCTCCAGACAATGGGTTCAGTGAACTCTGGGAGGGCCTGTGTCGGGTAGTCGACTCCAGCTCCAGACAATGGGTTTAGTGAACTCTGGGAGGGCCAGTGTGGGGTAGTGGACTCGAGCACAGGACTCGAGCTCCAGACAATGGGTTTAGTGAACTCTGGGAGGGCCTGTGTCGGGTAGTCGACTCCAGCTCCAGACAATGGGTTTAGTGAACTCTGGGAGGTCCTGTGTCGGGTAGTGGACTCGAGCAAAGGACTCCAGCTCCAGACAATGGGTTTAGTGAACTCTGGGAGGGCCTGTGTCGGGTAGTGGACTCGATCTCCAGACAATGGGTTTAGTGAACTCTGGGAGGGCCTGTCTGGGGTAGTGCAGTCTAGCACAGGACTCGAGCTCCAGACAATGGATTTAGAGAACTCTGGGAGGGCCTGTGTCGGGTAGTCGACTCCAGCTCCAGACAATGGGTTTAGTGAACTCTGGGAGGTCCTGTGTCGGGTAGTGGACTCGAGCACAGGACTCCAGCTCCAGACAATGGGTTTAGTGAACTCTGGGAGGGCCTGTGTCGGGTAGTGGACTCGAGCTCCAGACAATGGGTTTAGTGAACTCTGGGAGGGCCTGTGTGGGGTAGTGCAGTCTAGCACAGGACTCGAGCTCTAGACAATGGGTTTAGAGAACTTTGGGAGGGCCTGTGTCGGGTAGTGGACTCGAGCTCCAGACAATGGGTTTAGTGAACTCTGGGAGGGCCTGTGTCGGGTAGTGGACTCGAGCTCCAGACAATGGGTTTAGTGAACTCTGGGAGGGCCTGTGTCGGGTAGTGGACTCCAGCTCCAGACAATGCTTTTAGTGAACTCTGGGAGGGCCTGTGTCGGGTAGTCGACTCGAGCTCCAGACAATGGGTTTAATGAACTCTGGGAGGGCCTGTTTGGGGTAGTGCAGTCGAGCACAGGACTCGAGCTCCAGACAATGGGTTTAGTGAACTCTGGGAGGGCCTGTGTCGGTTAGTCGACTCCAGCTCCAGACAATGGGTTTAGTGAACTCTGGGAGGGCCTGTGTCGGGTAGTGGACTCGAGCTCCAGACAATGGGTTTAGTGAACTCTGGGAGGGCCTGTGTCGGTTAGTCGACTCCAGCTCCAGACAATGTGTTTAGTGAACTCTGGGAGGGCCTGTGTGGGGTAGTGCAGTCGAGCACAGGACTCGAGCTCCAGACAATGGGTTTAGTGAACTCTGGGAGGGCCTGTGTCGGTTAGTCGACTCCAGCTCCAGACAATGGGTTTAGTGAACTCTGGGAGGGCCTGTGTGGGGTAGTGCAGTCGAGCAAAGGACTCGAGCTCCAGACAATGGGTTTAGTGAACTCTGGCAGGGCCTGTGTGGGGTAGTGGACTCGAGGACAGGACTCCAGCTCCAGACAATGGGTTTAGTGAACTCTGGGAGGGCCTGTGTCGGGTAGTGGACTCGAGCTCCAGACAATGGGTTTAGTGAACTCTGGGAGGGCCTGTGTCGTGTAGTGGACGCTAGGACAGGACTCCAGCTCCAGACAATGGGTTTAGTGTACTCTGGGAGGGCCTGTGTCGGTTAGTGGACTCAAGCACAGGACTCCAGTTCCAGACAATGGGTTTGGTGAACTCCGGGAGATCCTGTGTCTGGTAATGGACTCGTGCTCCTGACAATGTGTTTAGTGAACTCTGGGAGGGCCTGTGTCGCGTAGTGGACTCGAGCTCCAGACAATGGGTTTAGTGAACTCTGGGAGGGCCTGTGTCGGGTAGTGGACTCGAGCTCCAGACAATGGGTTTAGTGAACATTGGGAGGGCCTGTGTCGGGTACTGGACTCGAGCTCCAGACAATGGGTTTAGTGAACTCTGGGAGGGCCTGTGTCGGGTAGTGGACTCGAGCTCCAGACAATAGGTTTAGTGAATTCTGGGAGGGCCTGTGTCGGGTAGTGGACTCGAGCACAGGACTCCAGCTCCAGACAATGGGTTTAGTGAACTCTGGGAGGGCCTGTGTCGTGTAGTGGACTCGAGCACAGGACTCCAGCTCCAGACAATGGGTTTAGTGTACTCTGGTAGGGCCTGTGTCGGGTAGTGGACTCCAGCTCCAGACAATGGGTTTAGTGAACTCTGGGAAGGCCTGTGTCGGGTAGTGGACTCGAGCACAGGACTCCAGCTCCAGACAGTCGGTTTAGTGAACTCTGGGAGGGCCTGTGTCGGGTAGTGGACTCGAGCACAGGACTCCAGCTCCAAACAATAGGTTTAGTGAACTCTGGGAGGGCCTGTGTCGTGTAGTGGATTCAAGGACAGGACTCCAGCTCAGGACAATGGGTTTAGTGAACTCCGGGAGATCCTGTGTCTGGTAATGGACTCGAGCTCCTGATAATGTGTTTAGTGAACTCTGGGAGGGACTGTGTCGCGTAGTGGACTCGAGCTCCAGACAATGGGTTTAGTGAACTCTGGGAGGGCCTGTGTCGGGTAGTGGATTCCAGCTCCAGACAATGAGTTTAGTGAACTCTGGGAGGGCCTGTGTGGGGTAGTGGACTCGAGCACAGGACTCGAGCTCCAGACAATGGGTTTAGTGAACTCTAGGAGGGCCTGTTTCGGGTAATGGACTCCAGCTCCAGACAATGGGTTTAGTGAACTCTGGCAGGGCCTGTGTGGGGTAGTGGATTCGAGGACAGGACTCCAGCTCCAGAAAATGGTTTAGTGAACTCTGGGAGTGCCTGTGTGGGATAGTGCACACGAGCACAGGACTCGAGCTCCAGTCAATGGGTTTAGTGAACTCTGGGAGGGCCTGTGTCGGGTAGTGGACTCGAGCACAGGACTCCAGCTCCAGACAATGGGATTTGTGAATTCTGGGAGGGCCTGTGTCGGGTAGTGGACTAGAGCTCCAGACAATGGGTTTAGTGAACTCTGCGAGTGCCTGTGTGGGGTAGTGGACTCGAACTCCAGACAATGGGTTCAGTGAACTCTGGGAGGGCCTGTGTGGGGTAGTGGACTCGAGCTCCAGACAATGCTTTTAGTGAACTCTGGGAGGGCCTGTGTGGGGTAGTGCAGTCGAGCACAAGACTCGAGCTCCAGACAATGGGTTTAGTGAACTCTGGGAGGGCCTGTGTCGGGTAGTCGACTCCAGCTCCAGACAATGGGTTTAGTGAACTCTGGGAGGGCCTGTGTCGGGTAGTCGACTCCAGCTCCAGACAATGGGTTTAGTGAACTCTGGGAGGGCCAGTGTGGGGTAGTGGACTCGAGCACAGGACTCGAGCTCCAGACAATGGGTTTAGTGAACTCTGGGAGGGCCTGTGTCGGGTAGTCGACTCCAGCTCCAGACAATGGGTTTAGTGAACTCTGGGAGGTCCTGTGTCGGGTAGTGGACTCGAGCACAGGACTCCAGCTCCAGACAATGGGTTTACTGAACTCTGGGAGGGCCAGTGTCGGGTAGTGGACTCGAGCTCCATACAATGGGTTTAGTGAACTCTGGGAGGGCCTGTCTGGGGTAGTGCAGTCTAGCACAGGACTCGAGCTCCAGACAATGGATTTAGAGAACTCTGGGAGGGCCTGTGTCGGGTAGTCGACTCCAGCTCCAGACAATGGGTTTAGTGAACTCTGGGAGGTCCTGTGTCGGGTAGTGCAGTCTAGCACAGGACTCCAGCTCCAGACAATGGGTTTAGAGAACTTTGGGAGGGCCTGTGTCGGGTAGTGGACTCGAGCTCCAGACAATGGGTTTAGTGAACTCTGGGAGGGCCTGTGTCGGGTAGTGGACTCGTGCTCCAGACAATGGGTTTAGTGAACTCTGGGAGGGCCTGTGTCGGGTAGTGGACTCCAACTCCAGACAATGCTTTTAGTGAACTCTGGGAGGGCCTGTGTCGGGTAGTCGACTCGAGCTCCAGACAATGGGTTTAATGAACTCTGGGAAGGCCTGTTTGGGGTAGTGCAGTCGAGCACAGGACTCGAGCTCCAGACAATGGCTTTAGTGAACTCTGGGAGGGCCTGTGTCGGTTAGTCGACTCCAGCTCCAGACAATGGGTTTAGTGAACTCTGGGAGGGCCTGTGTCGGGTAGTGGACTCGAGCTCCAGACAATGGGTTTAGTGAACTCTGGGAGGGCCTGTGTCGGTTAGTCGACTCCAGCTCCAGACAATGTGTTTAGTGAACTCTGGGAGGGCCTGTGTGGGGTAGTGCAGTCGAGCACAAGACTCGAGCTCCAGACAATGGGTTTAGTGAACTCTGGGAGGGCCTGTGTCAGGTAGTCGACTCCAGCTCCAGACAATGGGTTTAGTGAACTCTGGGAGGGCCTGTGTCGGGTAGTGGACTCGAGCACAGGACTCCAGCTCCAGACAATGGGTTTAGTGAACTCTGGGAGGGACTGTGTCGGGTAGTGGACTCGAGCTCCAGACAATGGGTTTAGTGAACTCTGGGAGGGCTTGTGTGTGGGTAGTGCAGTCCAGCACAGGACTCGAGCTTCAGACAATGGGTTTAGTGAACTCTGGGAGGGCCTGTGTTTGTTAGTGGACTCGAGCACAGGACTCCAGCCTCAGACAATGGGGTTACTGAACTCTGGGAGGGCCTGTGTCGGGTAGTGGACTCCAGCTCCAGACAATGGGTTTAGTGAACTCTGGGATGGCCTGTGTCGGGTAGTGGACTCGAGCACAGGACTCCAGCTCCAGACAGTTGGTTTAGTGAACTCTGGGAGGGCCTGTGTCGGGTAGTGGACTCGAGCACAGGACTCCAGCTCCAAACAATAGGTTTAGTGAACTCTGGGAGGGCCTGTGTCGTGTAGTGGATTCAAGGACAGGACTCCAGCTCAGGACAATGGGTTTAGTGAACTCTCGGAGGGCCTTTGTCGGGTAGTGTACTCGAGCACAGAACTCCAGCTCCAGACAATGGGTTTAGTGAACTCTGGGAGGGCCTGTGTCGTGTAGTGGACGCTAGGACAGGACTCCAGCTCCAGACAATGGTTTTAGTGTACTCTGGGAGGGCCTGTGTCGGGTAGTGGACTCAAGCACAGGACTCCACCTCCAGACAATGGGTTTAGTGAACTCCGGGAGATCCTGTGTCTGGTAATGGACTCGAGCTCCAGACAATGGGTTTAGTGAACTCTGCGAGGGCCTGTGTGGGGTAGTGGACTCGAGCTCCAGACAATGGGTTCAGTGAACTCTGGGAGGGCCTGTGTGGGGTAGTGGACTCGAGCTCCAGACAATGCTTTTAGTGAACTCTGGGAGGGCCTGTGTGGGGTAGTGCAGTCGAGCACAAGACTCGAGCTCCAGACAATGGGTTTAGTGAACTCTGGGAGGGCCTGTGTCGGGTAGTCGACTCCAGCTCCAGACAATGGGTTTAGTGAACTCTGGGAGGGCCTGTGTCGGGTAGTCGACTCCAGCTCCAGACAATGGGTTTAGTGAACTCTGGGAGGGCCAGTGTGGGGTAGTGGACTCGAGCACAGGACTCGAGCTCCAGACAATGGGTTTAGTGAACTCTGGGAGGGCCTGTGTCGGGTAGTCGACTCCAGCTCCAGACAATGGGTTTAGTGAACTCTGGGAGGTCCTGTGTCGGGTAGTGGACTCGAGCACAGGACTCCAGCTCCAGACAATGGGTTTACTGAACTCTGGGAGGGCCAGTGTCGGGTAGTGGACTCGAGCTCCATACAATGGGTTTAGTGAACTCTGGGAGGGCCTGTCTGGGGTAGTGCAGTCTAGCACAGGACTCGAGCTCCAGACAATGGATTTAGAGAACTCTGGGAGGGCCTGTGTCGGGTAGTCGACTCCAGCTCCAGACAATGGGTTTAGTGAACTCTGGGAGGTCCTGTGTCGGGTAGTGCAGTCTAGCACAGGACTCCAGCTCCAGACAATGGGTTTAGAGAACTTTGGGAGGGCCTGTGTCGGGTAGTGGACTCGAGCTCCAGACAATGGGTTTAGTGAACTCTGGGAGGGCCTGTGTCGGGTAGTGGACTCGTGCTCCAGACAATGGGTTTAGTGAACTCTGGGAGGGCCTGTGTCGGGTAGTGGACTCCAACTCCAGACAATGCTTTTAGTGAACTCTGGGAGGGCCTGTGTCGGGTAGTCGACTCGAGCTCCAGACAATGGGTTTAATGAACTCTGGGAAGGCCTGTTTGGGGTAGTGCAGTCGAGCACAGGACTCGAGCTCCAGACAATGGGTTTAGTGAACTCTGGGAGGGCCTCTGTCGGTTAGTCGACTCCAGCTCCAGACAATGGGTTTAGTGAAGTCTGGGAGGGCCTGTGTGGGGTAGTGCAGTCGAGCAAAGGACTCGAGCTCCAGACAATGGGTTTAGTGAACTCTGGGAGGGCCTGTGTGGGGTAGTGGACTCGAGGACAGGACTCCAGCTCCAGACAATGGGTTTAGTGAACTCTGGGAGGTCCTGTGTCGGGTAGTGGACTCGAGCACACGACTCCAGCTCCAGGCAATGGGTTTAGTGAACTCTGGGAGGGCCTGTGTCGGGTAGTGGACTCGAGCTCCAGACAATGTGTTTAGTGAACTCTGGGAGGGCCTGTGTCGTGTAGTGGATGCTAGGACAGGACTCCAGCTCCAGACAATGGGTTTAGTGTACTCTGGGAGGGCCTGTGTCGGTTAGTGGACTCGAGCACAGGACTCCAGCTCCAGACAATGGGTTTAGTGAACTCTGTGAGGGCCTGTGTCGTGTAGTGGACTCGAGCACAGGACTCCAGCTCCAGACAATTGGATTTGTGAATTCTGGGAGGGCCTGTGTCGGGTAGTGGACTCCATCTCCAGACAATGGGTTTAGTGAACTCTGCGAGGGCCTTTGTGGGGTAGTGGACTCGAGCTCCAGACAATGGGTTCAGTGAACTCTGGGAGGGCCTGTGTGGGGTAGTGGACTCGAGCTCCAGACAATGCTTTTAGTGAACTCTGGGAGGGCCTGTGTGGGGTAGTGCAGTCGAGCACAAGACTCGAGCTCCAGACAATGGGTTTAGTGAACTCTTGGAGGGCCTGTGTCAGGTAGTCGACTCCAGCTCCAGACAATGGGTTTAGTGAACTCTGGGAGGGCCTGTGTCGGGTAGTGGACTCGAGCACAGGACTCCAGCTCCAGACAATGGGTTTAGTGAACTCTGGGAGGGACTGTGTCGGGTAGTGGACTCGAGCTCCAGACAATGGGTTTAGTGAACTCTGGGAGGGCTTGTGTGTGGGTAGTGCAGTCCAGCACAGGACTCGAGCTTCAGACAATGGGTTTAGTGAACTCTGGGAGGGCCTGTGTTTGTTAGTGGACTCGAGCACAGGACTCCAGCCTCAGACAATGGGGTTACTGAACTCTGGGAGGGCCTGTGTCGGGTAGTGGACTCCAGCTCCAGACAATGGGTTTAGTGAACTCTGGGATGGCCTGTGTCGGGTAGTGGACTCGAGCACAGGACTCCAGCTCCAGACAGTTGGTTTAGTGAACTCTGGGAGGGCCTGTGTCGGGTAGTGGACTCGAGCACAGGACTCCAGCTCCAAACAATGGGTTTAGTGAACTCTGGGAGGGCCTGTGTCGTGTAGTGGATTCAAGGACAGGACTCCAGCTCAGGACAATGGGTTTAGTGAACTCTCGGAGGGCCTTTGTCGGGTAGTGTACTCGAGCACAGAACTCCAGCTCCAGACAATGGGTTTAGTGAACTCTGGGAGGGCCTGTGTCGTGTAGTGGACGCTAGGACAGGACTCCAGCTCCAGACAATGGGTTTAGTGTACTCTGGGAGGGCCTGTGTCGGGTAGTGGACTCAAGCACAGGACTCCACCTCCAGACAATGGGTTTAGTGAACTCCGGGAGATCCTGTGTCTGGTAATGGACTCGAGCTCCAGACAATGGGTTTAGTGAACTCTGGGAGGGCCTGTGTCGGGTAGTGGACTCCAACTCCAGACAATGCTTTTAGTGAACTCTGGGAGGGCCTGTGTCGGGTAGTCGACTCGAGCTCCAGACAATGGGTTTAATGAACTCTGGGAAGGCCTGTTTGGGGTAGTGCAGTCGAGCACAGGACTCGAGCTCCAGACAATGGCTTTAGTGAACTCTGGGAGGGCCTGTGTCGGTTAGTCGACTCCAGCTCCAGACAATGGGTTTAGTGAACTCTGGGAGGGCCTGTGTCGGGTAGTGGACTCGAGCTCCAGACAATGGGTTTAGTGAACTCTGGGAGGGCCTGTGTCGGTTAGTCGACTCCAGCTCCAGACAATGTGTTTAGTGAACTCTGGGAGGGCCTGTGTGGGGTAGTGCAGTCGAGCACAGGACTCGAGCTCCAGACAATGGGTTTAGTGAACTCTGGGAGGGCCTCTGTCGGTTAGTCGACTCCAGCTCCAGACAATGGGTTTAGTGAAGTCTCGGAGGGCCTGTGTGGGGTAGTGCAGTCGAGCAAAGGACTCGAGCTCCAGACAATGGGTTTAGTGAACTCTGGGAGGGCCTGTGTGGGGTAGTGGACTCGAGGACAGGACTCCAGCTCCAGACAATGGGTTTAGTGAACTCTGGGAGGTCCTGTGTCGGGTAGTGGACTCGAGCACACGACTCCAGCTCCAGGCAATGGGTTTAGTGAACTCTGGGAGGGCCTGTGTCGGGTAGTGGACTCGAGCTCCAGACAATGTGTTTAGTGAACTCTGGGAGGGCCTGTGTCGTGTAGTGGATGCTAGGACAGGACTCCAGCTCCAGACAATGGGTTTAGTGTACTCTGGGAGGGCCTGTGTCGGTTAGTGGACTCGAGCACAGGACTCCAGCTCCAGACAATGGGTTTAGTGAACTCTGTGAGGGCCTGTGTCGTGTAGTGGACTCGAGCACAGGACTCCAGCTCCAGACAATTGGATTTGTGAATTCTGGGAGGGCCTGTGTCGGGTAGTGGACTCCATCTCCAGACAATGGGTTTAGTGAACTCTGCGAGGGCCTTTGTGGGGTAGTGGACTCGAGCTCCAGACAATGGGTTCAGTGAACTCTGGGAGGGCCTGTGTGGGGTAGTGGACTCGAGCTCCAGACAATGCTTTTAGTGAACTCTGGGAGGGCCTGTGTGGGGTAGTGCAGTCGAGCACAAGACTCGAGCTCCAGACAATGGGTTTAGTGAACTCTTGGAGGGCCTGTGTCAGGTAGTCGACTCCAGCTCCAGACAATGGGTTTAGTGAACTCTGGGAGGGCCTGTGTCGGGTAGTGGACTCGAGCACAGGACTCCAGCTCCAGACAATGGGTTTAGTGAACTCTGGGAGGGACTGTGTCGGGTAGTGGACTCGAGCTCCAGACAATGGGTTTAGTGAACTCTGGGAGGGCTTGTGTGTGGGTAGTGCAGTCCAGCACAGGACTCGAGCTTCAGACAATGGGTTTAGTGAACTCTGGGAGGGCCTGTGTTTGTTAGTGGACTCGAGCACAGGACTCCAGCCTCAGACAATGGGGTTACTGAACTCTGGGAGGGCCTGTGTCGGGTAGTGGACTCCAGCTCCAGACAATGGGTTTAGTGAACTCTGGGATGGCCTGTGTCGGGTAGTGGACTCGAGCACAGGACTCCAGCTCCAGACAGTTGGTTTAGTGAACTCTGGGAGGGCCTGTGTCGGGTAGTGGACTCGAGCACAGGACTCCAGCTCCAAACAATAGGTTTAGTGAACTCTGGGAGGGCCTGTGTCGTGTAGTGGATTCAAGGACAGGACTCCAGCTCAGGACAATGGGTTTAGTGAACTCTCGGAGGGCCTTTGTCGGGTAGTGTACTCGAGCACAGAACTCCAGCTCCAGACAATGGGTTTAGTGAACTCTGGGAGGGCCTGTGTCGTGTAGTGGACGCTAGGACAGGACTCCAGCTCCAGACAATGGGTTTAGTGTACTCTGGGAGGGCCTGTGTCGGGTAGTGGACTCAAGCACAGGACTCCACCTCCAGACAATGGGTTTAGTGAACTCCGGGAGATCCTGTGTCTGGTAATGGACTCGAGCTCCAGACAATGGGTTTAGTGAACTCTGCGAGGGCCTGTGTGGGGTAGTGGACTCGAGCTCCAGACAATGGGTTCAGTGAACTCTGGGAGGGCCTGTGTGGGGTAGTGGACTCGAGCTCCAGACAATGCTTTTAGTGAACTCTGGGAGGGCCTGTGTGGGGTAGTGCAGTCGAGCACAAGACTCGAGCTCCAGACAATGTGTTTAGTGAACTCTGGGAGGGCCTGTGTCGGGTAGTCGACTCCAGCTCCAGACAATGGGTTTAGTGAACTCTGGGAGGGCCTGTGTCGGGTAGTCGACTCCAGCACCAGACAATGGGTTTAGTGAACTCTGGGAGGGCCAGTGTGGGGTAGTGGACTCGAGCTCCAGACAATGGGTTCAGTGAACTCTGGGAGGGCCTGTGTCGGGTAGTCGACTCCAGCTCCAGACAATGGGTTTAGTGAACTCTGGGAGGTCCTGTGTCGGGTAGTGGACTCGAGCACAGGACTCCAGCTCCAGACAATGGGTTTAGTGAACTCTGGGAGGGCCTGTGTCGGGTAGTGGACTCGAGCTCCAGACAATGGGTTTAGTGAACTCTGGGAGGGCCTGTCTGGGGTAGTGCAGTCTAGCACAGGACTCGAGCTCCAGACAATGGATTTAGAGAACTTTGGGAGGGCCTGTGTCGGGTAGTGGACTCGAGCTCCAGACAATGGGTTTAGTGAACTCTGGGAGGGGCTGTGTCGGGTAGTGGACTCGAGCACAGCACTCCAGCTCCAGTCAATGGGTTTAGTGAACTCTGGGAGGGCCTGTGTCGATTAGTGGACTCCAGCTCCAGACAATGGGTTTAGTGAACTCTGGGAGGGCCTGTGTCGGGTAGTGGACTCGAGCTCAGGACTCCAGCTCCATACAATGTGTTTGGTGAACTCTGGTAGGGCCTGTGTCGGGTTGTGGACTCGAGCTCCAGACAATGGGTTTAGTGAACTCTGGGAGGGCCTGTGTGGGGTAGTGGACTCGAGCTCCTGACAATCGGTTTAGTGAACTCTGGGAGGGCCTGTGTGGGGTAGTGGACTTGAGCACAGGACTCCAGCTCCAGACAATGGGATTTGTGAATTCTGGGAGGGCCTGTGTCGGGTAGTGCACTCCAGATCCAGACAATGGGTTTAGAGAACTCTGCGAGGGCCTGTGTGGGGTAGTGGACTCCAGCTCCAGACAATGCTTTTAGTGAACTCTGGGAGGGCCTGTGTGGGGTAGTGCAGTCGAGCACAAGCCTCGAGCTCCAGACAATGGGTTTAGTGAACTCTGGGAGGGCCTGTGTCGGGTAGTCGACTCCAGCTCCAGACAATGGGTTTAGTGAACTCTGGGAGGTCCTGTGTCGGGTAGTGGACTCGAGCACAGGACTCCAGCTCCAGACAATGGGTTTAGTGAACTCTGGGAGGGCCTGTGTCGGGTAGTGGACTCGAGCTCCAGACAATGGGTTTAGTGAACTCTGGGAGGGCCTGTGTGGGGTAGTGCAGTCTAGCACAGGACTCGAGCTCCAGACAATGGGTTTAGAGAACTTTGGGAGGGCCTGTGTCGGGTAGTGGACTCGAGCTCCAGACAATGGGTTTAGTGAACTCTGGGAGGGCCTGTGTCGGGTAGTGGACTCGAGCTCCAGACAATGCTTTTAGTGAACTCTGGGAGGGCCTGTGTCGGGTAGTCGACTCGAGCTCCAGACAATGGGTTTAATGAACTCTGGGAGGGCCTGTTTGGGGTAGTGCAGTCGAGCACAGGACTCGAGCTCCAGACAATGGGTTTAGTGAACTCTGGGAGGGCCTGTGTCGGTTAGTCGACTCCAGCTCCAGACAATGGGTTTAGTGAACTCTGGGAGGGCCTGTGTCGGGTAGTGGACTCGAGCTCCAGACAATGGGTTTAGTGAACTCTGGGAGGGCCTGTGTCGGTTAGTCGACTCCAGCTCCAGACAATGTGTTTAGTGAACTCTGGGAGGGCCTGTGTGGGGTAGTGCAGTCGAGCACAGGACTAGAGCTCCAGACAATGGGTTTAGTGAACTCTGGGAGGGCCTCTGTCGGTTAGTCGACTCCAGCTCCAGACAATGGGTTTAGTGAACTCTGGGAGGGCCTGTGTGGGGTAGTGCAGTCGAGCAAAGGACTCGAGCTCCAGACAATGGGTTTAGTGAACTCTGGGAGGGCCTGTGTGGGGTAGTGGACTCGAGGACAGGACTCCAGCTCCAGACAATGGGTTTAGTGAACTCTGGGAGGTCCTGTGTCGGGTAGTGGACTCGAGCACACGACTCCAGCTCCAGACAATGGGTTTAGTGAACTCTGGGAGGGCCTGTGTCGGGTAGTGGACTCGAGCTCCAGACAATGGGTTTAGTGAACTCTGGGAGGGCCTGTGTCGTGTAGTGGACGCTAGGACAGGACTCCAGCTCCAGACAATGGGTTTAGTGTACTCTGGGAGGGCCTGTGTCGGTTAGTGGACTCAAGCACAGGACTCCAGTTCCAGACAATGGGTTTGGTGAACTCCGGGAGATCCTGTGTCTGGTAATGGACTCGTGCTCCTGACAATGTGCTTAGTGAACTCTGGGAGGGCCTGTGTCGCGTAGTGGACTCGAGCTCCAGACAATGGGTTTAGTGAACTCTGGGAGGGCCTGTGTCGGGTAATGGACTCCAGCTCCAGACAATGGGTTTAGTGAACTCTGGCAGGGCCTGTGTGGGGTAGTGGATTCGAGGACAGGACTCCAGCTCCAGAAAATGGGTTTAGTGAACTCTGGGAGTGCCTGTGTGGGATAGTGCACACGAGCACAGGACTCGAGCTCCAGTCAATGGGTTTAGTGAACTCTGGGAGTGCCTGTGTCGGGTAGTGGACTCGAGCACAGGACTCCAGCTCCAGACAATGGGATTTGTGAATTCTGGGAGGGCCTGTGTCGGGTAGTGGACTAGAGCTCCAGACAATGGGTTTAGTGAACTCTGCGAGTGCCTGTGTGGGGTAGTGGACTCGAGCTCCAGACAATGGGTTCAGTGAACTCTGGGAGGGCCTGTGTGGGGTAGTGGACTCGAGCTCCAGACAATGCTTTTAGTGAACTCTGGGAGGGCCTGTGTGGGGTAGTGCAGTCGAGCACAAGACTCGAGCTCCAGACAATGGGTTTAGTGAACTCTGGGAGGGCCTGTGTCGGGTAGTCGACTCCAGCTCCAGACAATGGGTTTAGTGAACTCTGGGAGGGCCTGTGTCGGGTAGTCGACTCCAGCTCCAGACAATGGGTTTAGTGAACTCTGGGAGGGCCAGTGTGGGGTAGTGGACTCGAGCACAGGACTCGAGCTCCAGACAATGGGTTTAGTGAACTCTGGGAGGGCCTGTGTCGGGTAGTCGACTCCAGCTCCAGACAATGGGTTTAGTGAACTCTGGGAGGTCCTGTGTCGGGTAGTGGACTCGAGCACAGGACTCCAGCTCCAGACAATGGGTTTACTGAACTCTGGGAGCGCCAGTGTCGGGTAGTGGACTCGAGCTCCATACAATGGGTTTAGTGAACTCTGGGAGGGCCTGTCTGGGGTAGTGCAGTCTAGCACAGGACTCGAGCTCCAGACAATGGATTTAGAGAACTCTGGGAGGGCCTGTGTCGGGTAGTCGACTCCAGCTCCAGACAATGGGTTTAGTGAACTCTGGGAGGTCCTGTGTCGGGTAGTGGACTCGAGCACAGGACTCCAGCTCCAGACAATGGGTTTAGTGAACTCTGGGAGGGCCTGTGTCGGGTAGTGGACTCGAGCTCCAGACAATGGGTTTAGTGAACTCTGGGAGGGCCTGTGTGGGGTAGTGCAGTCTAGCACAGGACTCGAGCTCCAGACAATGGGTTTAGAGAACTTTGGGAGGGCCTGTGTCGGGTAGTGGACTCGAGCTCCAGACAATGGGTTTAGTGAACTCTGGGAGGGCCTGTGTCGGGTAGTGGACTCGTGCTCCAGACAATGGGTTTAGTGAACTCTGGGAGGGCCTGTGTCGGGTAGTGGACTCCAACTCCAGACAATGCTTTTAGTGAACTCTGGGACGGCCTGTGTCGGGTAGTCGACTCGAGCTCCAGACAATGGGTTTAATGAACTCTGGGAAGGCCTGTTTGGGGTAGTGCAGTCGAGCACAGGACTCGAGCTCCAGACAATGGCTTTAGTGAACTCTGGGAGGGCCTGTGTCGGTTAGTCGACTCCAGCTCCAGACAATGGGTTTAGTGAACTCTGGGAGGGCCTGTGTCGGGTAGTGGACTCGAGCTCCAGACAATGGGTTTAGTGAACTCTGGGAGGGCCTTTGTCGGTTAGTCGACTCCAGCTCCAGACAATGTGTTTAGTGAACTCTGGGAGGGCCTGTGTGGGGTAGTGCAGTCGAGCACAGGACTCGAGCTCCAGACAATGGGTTTAGTGAACTCTGGGAGGGCCTCTGTCGGTTAGTCGACTCCAGCTCCAGACAATGGGTTTAGTGAAGTCTGGGAGGGCCTGTGTGGGGTAGTGCATTCGAGCAAAGGACTCGAGCTCCAGACAATGGGTTTAGTGAACTCTGGGAGGGCCTGTGTGGGGTAGTGGACTCGAGGACAGGACTCCAGCTCCAGACAATGGGTTTAGTGAACTCTGGGAGGTCCTGTGTCGGGTAGTGGACTCGAGCACACGACTCCAGCTCCAGGCAATGGGTTTAGTGAACTCTGGGAGGGCCTGTGTCGGGTAGTGGACTCGAGCTCCAGACAATGTGTTTAGTGAACTCTGGGAGGGCCTGTGTCGTGTAGTGGATGCTAGGACAGGACTCCAGCTCCAGACAATGGGTTTAGTGTACTCTGGGAGGGCCTGTGTCGGTTAGTGGACTCGAGCACAGGACTCCAGCTCCAGACAATGGGTTTAGTGAACTCTGTGAGGGCCTGTGTCGTGTAGTGGACTCGAGCACAGGACTCCAGCTCCAGACAATTGGATTTGTGAATTCTGGGAGGGCCTGTGTCGGGTAGTGGACTCCATCTCCAGACAATGGGTTTAGTGAACTCTGCGAGGGCCTTTGTGGGGTAGTGGACTCGAGCTCCAGACAATGGGTTCAGTGAACTCTGGGAGGGCCTGTGTGGGGTAGTGGACTCGAGCTCCAGACAATGCTTTTAGTGAACTCTGGGAGGGCCTGTGTGGGGTAGTGCAGTCGACCACAAGACTCGAGCTCCAGACAATGGGTTTAGTGAACTCTGGGAGGGCCTGTGTCAGGTAGTCGACTCCAGCTCCAGACAATGGGTTTAGTGAACTCTGGGAGGGCCTGTGTCGGGTAGTGGACTCGAGCACAGGACTCCAGCTCCAGACAATGGGTTTAGTGAACTCTGGGAGGGACTGTGTCGGGTAGTGGACTCGAGCTCCAGACAATGGGTTTAGTGAACTCTGGGAGGGCTTGTGTGTGGGTAGTGCAGTCCAGCACAGGACTCGAGCTTCAGACAATGGGTTTAGTGAACTCTGGGAGGGCCTGTGTTTGTTAGTGGACTCGAGCACAGGACTCCAGCCTCAGACAATGGGGTTACTGAACTCTGGGAGGGCCTGTGTCGGGTAGTGGACTCCAGCTCCAGACAATGGGTTTAGTGAACTCTGGGATGGCCTGTGTCGGGTAGTGGACTCGAGCACAGGACTCCAGCTCCAGACAGTTGGTTTAGTGAACTCTGGGAGGGCCTGTGTCGGGTAGTGGACTCGAGCACAGGACTCCAGCTCCAAACAATAGGTTTAGTGAACTCTGGGAGGGCCTGTGTCGTGTAGTGGATTCAAGGACAGGACTCCAGCTCAGGACAATGGGTTTAGTGAACTCTCGGAGGGCCTTTGTCGGGTAGTGTACTCGAGCACAGAACTCCAGCTCCAGACAATGGGTTTAGTGAACTCTGGGAGGGCCTGTGTCGTGTAGTGGACGCTAGGACAGGACTCCAGCTCCAGACAATGGGTTTAGTGTACTCTGGGAGGGCCTGTGTCGAGTAGTGGACTCAAGCACAGGACTCCACCTCCAGACAATGGGTTTAGTGAACTCCGGGAGATCCTGTGTCTGGTAATGGACTCGAGCTCCAGACAATGGGTTTAGTGAACTCTGCGAGGGCCTGTGTGGGGTAGTGGACTCGAGCTCCAGACAATGGGTTCAGTGAACTCTGGGAGGGCCTGTGTGGGGTAGTGGACTCGAGCTCCAGACAATGCTTTTAGTGAACTCTGGGAGGGCCTGTGTGGGGTAGTGCAGTCGAGCACAAGACTCGAGCTCCAGACAATGGGTTTAGTGAACTCTGGGAGGGCCTGTGTCGGGTAGTCGACTCCAGCTCCAGACAATGGGTTTAGTGAACTCTGGGAGGGCCTGTGTCGGGTAGTCGACTCCAGCACCAGACAATGGGTTTAGTGAACTCTGGGAGGGCCAGTGTGGGGTAGTGGACTCGAGCTCCAGACAATGGGTTCAGTGAACTCTGGGAGGGCCTGTGTCGGGTAGTCGACTCCAGCTCCAGACAATGGGTTTAGTGAACTCTGGGAGGTCCTGTGTCGGGTAGTGGACTCGAGCACAGGACTCCAGCTCCAGACAATGGGTTTAGTGAACTCTGGGAGGGCCTGTGTCGGGTAGTGGACTCGAGCTCCAGACAATGGGTTTAGTGAACTCTGGGAGGGCCTGTCTGGGGTAGTGCAGTCTAGCACAGGACTCGAGCTCCAGACAATGGATTTAGAGAACTTTGGGAGGGCCTGTGTCGGGTAGTGGACTCGAGCTCCAGACAATGGGTTTAGTGAACTCTGGGAGGGGCTGTGTCGGGTAGTGGACTCGAGCACAGCACTCCAGCTCCAGACAATGGGTTTAGTGAACTCTGGGAGGGCCTGTGTCGATTAGTGGACTCAAGCTCCAGACAATGGGTTTAGTGAACTCTGGGAGGGCCTGTGTCGGGTAGTGGACTCGAGCTCAGGACTCCAGCTCCATACAATGTGTTTGGTGAACTCTGGTAGGGCCTGTGTGGGGTAGTGGACTCGAGCTCCTGACAATCGGTTTAGTGAACTCTGGGAGGGCCTGTGTGGGGTAGTGGACTTGAGCACAGGACTCCAGCTCCAGACAATGGGATTTGTGAATTCTGGGAGGGCCTGTGTCGGGTAGTGCACTCCAGATCCAGACAATGGGTTTAGAGAACTCTGCGAGGGCCTGTGTGGGGTAGTGGACTCGAGCTCCAGACAATGCTTTTAGTGAACTCTGGGAGGGCCTGTGTGGGGTAGTGCAGTCGAGCACAAGACTCGAGCTCCAGACAATGGGTTTAGTGAACTCTGGGAGGTCCTGTGTCGGGTAGTGGACTCGAGCACAGGACTCCAGCTCCAGACAATGGGTTTAGTGAACTCTGGGAGGACCTGTGTCGGGTAGTGGACTCAAGCTCCAGACAATGGGTTTAGTGAACTCTGGGAGGGCCTGTGTGGGGTAGTGCAGTCTAGCACAGGACTCGAGCTCCAGACAATGGGTTTAGAGAACTTTGGGAGGGCCTGTGTCGGGTAGTGGACTCGAGCTCCAGACAATGGGTTTAGTGAACTCTGGGAGGGCCTGTGTCGGGTAGTGGACTCGAGCTCCAGACAATGCTTTTAGTGAACTCTGGGAGGGCCTGTGTCGGGTAGTCGACTCGAGCTCCAGACAATGGGTTTAATGAACTCTGGGAGGGCCTGTTTGGGGTAGTGCAGTCGAGCACAGGACTCGAGCTCCAGACAATGGGTTTAGTGAACTCTGGGAGGGCCTGTGTCGGTTAGTCGACTCCAGCTCCAGACAATGGGTTTAGTGAACTCTGGGAGGGCCTGTGTCGGGTAGTGGACTCGAGCTCCAGACAATGGGTTTAGTGAACTCTGGGAGGGCCTGTGTCGGTTAGTCGACTCCAGCTCCAGACAATGTGTTTAGTGAACTCTGGGAGGGCCTGTGTGGGGTAGTGCAGTCGAGCACAGGACTAGAGCTCCAGACAATGGGTTTAGTGAACTCTGGGAGGGCCTCTGTCGGTTAGTCGACTCCAGCTCCAGACAATGGGTTTAGTGAACTCTGGGAGGGCCTGTGTGGGGTAGTGCAGTCGAGCAAAGGACTCGAGCTCCAGACAATGGGTTTAGTGAACTCTGGGAGGGCCTGTGTGGGGTAGTGGACTCGAGGACAGGACTCCAGCTCCAGACAATGGGTTTAGTGAACTCTGGGAGGTCCTGTGTCGGGTAGTGGACTCGAGCACACGACTCCAGCTCCAGACAATGGGTTTAGTGAACTCTGGGAGGGCCTGTGTCGGGTAGTGGACTCGAGCTCCAGACAATGGGTTTAGTGAACTCTGGGAGGGCCTGTGTCGTGTAGTGGACGCTAGGACAGGACTCCAGCTCCAGACAATGGGTTTAGTGTACTCTGGGAGGGCCTGTGTCGGTTAGTGGACTCAAGCACAGGACTCCAGTTCCAGACAATGGGTTTGGTGAACTCCGGGAGATCCTGTGTCTGGTAATGGACTCGTGCTCCTGACAATGTGCTTAGTGAACTCTGGGAGGGCCTGTGTCGCGTAGTGGACTCGAGCTCCAGACAATGGGTTTAGTGAACTCTGGGAGGGCCTGTGTCGGGTAGTGGACTCGAGCTCCAGACAATGGGTTTAGTGAACTCTGGGAGGGCCTGTGTCGGGTACTGGACTCGAGCTCCAGACAATGGGTTTAGTGAACTCTGGGAGGGCCTGTGTCGGGTAGTGGACTCGAGCTCCAGACAATGGGTTTAGTGAACTCTGGGAGGGCCTCTGTCGGTTAGTCGACTCCAGCTCCAGACAATGGGTTTAGTGAACTCTGGGAGGGCCTGTGTGGGGTAGTGCAGTCGAGCAAAGGACTCGAGCTCCAGACAATGGGTTTAGTGAACTCTGGGAGGTCCTGTGTCGGGTAGTGGACTCGAGCTCCAGACAATGGGTTTAGTGAACTCTGGGAGGGCCTGTGTCGTATAGTGGATGCTAGGACAGGACTCCAGCTCCAGACAATGGGTTTAGTGTACTCTGGGAGGGCCTGTGTCGGTTAGTGGACTCAAGCACAGGACTCCAGTTCCAGACAATGGGTTTGGTGAACTCCGGGAGATCCTGTGTCTGGTAATGGACTCGTGCTCCTGACAATGTGCTTAGTGAACTCTGGGAGGGCCTGTGTCGCGTAGTTGACTCGAGCTCCAGACAATGGGTTTAGTGAACTCTGGGAGGGCCTGTGTCGGGTAGTGGACTCGAGCTCCAGACAATGGGTTTAGTGAACTCTGGGAGGGCCTGTGTCGGGTACTGGACTCGAGCTCCAGACAATGGGTTTAGTGAACTCTGGGAGGGCCTGTGTCGGGTAGTGGACTCGAGCTCCAGACAATGGGTTTAGTGAATTCTGGGAGGGCCTGTGTCGGGTAGTGGACTCGAGCACAGGACTCCAGCTCCAGACAATGGGTTTAGTGAACTCTGGGAGGGCCTGTGTCGTGTAGTGGACTCGAGCACAGGACTCCAGCTCCAGACAATGGGTTTAGTGTACTCTGGGAGGGCCTGTGTCGTGTAGTGGACTCGAGCACAGGACTCCAGCTCCAGAGAATGGGTTTAGTGAACTCTGTGAGGGCCTGTGTCGTGTAGTGGACTCGAGCACAGGACTCCAGCTCCAGTCAATGGGATTTGTGAATTCTGGGAGGGCCTGTGTCGGGTAGTGGACTCCATCTCCAGACAATGGGTTTAGTGAACTCTGCGAGGGCCTTTGTGGGGTAGTGGACTCGAGCTCCAGACAATGGGTTCAGTGAACTCTGGGAGGGCCTGTGTGGGGTAGTGGACTCGAGCTCCAGACAATGCTTTTAGTGAACTCTGGGAGGGCCTGTGTGGGGTAGTGCAGTCGAGCACAAGACTCGAGCTCCAGACAATGGGTTTAGTGAACTCTGGGAGGGCCTGTGTCAGGTAGTCGACTCCAGCTCCAGACAATGGGTTTAGTGAACTCTGGGAGGGCCTGTGTCGGGTAGTGGACTCGAGCACAGGACTCCAGCTCCAGACAATGGGTTTAGTGAACTCTGGGAGGGACTGTGTCGGGTAGTGGACTCGAGCTCCAGACAATGGGTTTAGTGAACTCTGGGAGGGCCTGTGTGTGGGTAGTGCAGTCCAGCACAGGACTCGAGCTCCAGACAATGGGTTTAGTGAACTTTGGGAGGGCCTCTGTCGGGTAGTGGACTCGAGCTCCAGACAATGGGTTTAGTGAACTCTGGGAGGGCCTGTGTCGGGTAGTGGACTCGATCACAGGACTCCAGCTCCAGACAATGGGTTTAGTGAACTCTGGGAGGTCCTGTGTTTGTTAGTGGACTCGAGCACAGGACTCTAGCCTCAGACAATGGGGTTACTGAACTCTGGGAGGGCCTGTGTCGGGTAGTGGACTCCAGCTCCAGACAATGGGTTTAGTGAACTCTGGGATGGCCTGTGTCGGGTAGTGGACTCGAGCACAGGACTCCAGCTCCAGACAGTCGGTTTAGTGAACTCTGGGAGGGCCTGTGTCGGGTAGTGGACTCGAGCACAGGACTCCAGCTCCAAACAATAGGTTTAGTGAACTCTGGGAGGGCCTGTGTCGTGTAGTGGATTCAAGGACAGGACTCCAGCTCAGGACAATGGGTTTAGTGAACTCTCGGAGGGCCTTTGTCGGGTAGTGTACTCGAGCACAGAACTCCAGCTCCAGACAATGGGTTTAGTGAACTCTGGGAGGGCCTGTGTCGTGTAGTGGACGCTAGGACAGGACTCCAGCTCCAGACAATGGGTTTAGTGTACTCTGGGAGGGCCTGTGTCGGGTAGTGGACTCAAGCACAGGACTCCAGCTCCAGACAATGGGTTTAGTGAACTCCGGGAGATCCTGTGTCTGGTAATGGACTCGAGCTCCAGACAATGGGTTTAGTGAACTCTGCGAGGGCCTGTGTGGGGTAGTGGACTCGAGCTCCAGACAATGGGTTCAGTGAACTCTGGGAGGGCCTGTGTCGGGTAGTGGACTCGAGCTCCAGACAATGCTTTTAGTGAACTCTGGGAGGGCCTGTGTGGGGTAGTGCAGTCGAGCACAAGACTCGAGCTCCAGATAATGGGTTTAGTGAACTCTGGGAGGGCCTGTGTCGGGTAGTCGACTCCAGCTCCAGACAATGGGTTTAGTGAACTCTGGGAGGGCCTGTGTCGGGTAGTCGACTCCAGCACCAGACAATGGGTTTAGTGAACTCTGGGAGGGCCAGTGTGGGGTAGTGGACTCGAGCTCCAGACAATGGGTTCAGTGAACTCTGGGAGGTCCTGTGTCGGGTAGTGGACTCGAGCACAGGACTCCAGCTCCAGACAATGGGTTTAGTGAACTCTGGGAGAGCCTGTGTCGGGTAGTGGACTCGAGCTCCAGACAATGGGTTTAGTGAACTCTGGGAGGGCCTGTCTGGGGTAGTGCAGTCTAGCACAGGACTCGAGCTCCAGACAATGGATTTAGAGAACTTTGGGAGGGCCTGTGTCGGGTAGTGGACTCGAGCTCCAGACAATGGGTTTAGTGAACTCTGGGAGGGGCTGTGTCGGGTAGTGGACTCGAGCACAGCACTCCAGCTCCAGACAATGGGTTTAGTGAACTCTGGGAGGGCCTGTGTCGATTAGTGGACTCCAACTCCAGACAATGGGTTTAGTGAACTCTGGGAGGACCTGTGTCGGGTAGTGGACTCGAGCTCAGGACTCCAGCTCCATACAATGTGTTTGGTGAACTCTGGTAGGGCCTGTGTCGGGTTGTGGACTCGAGCTCCAGACAATGGGTTTAGTGAACTCTGGGAGGGCCTGTGTGGGGTAGTGGACTCGAGCTCCAGACAATCGGTTTAGTGAACTCTGGGAGGGCCTGTGTGGGGTAGTGGACTTGAGCACAGGACTCGAGCTACAGACAATGGGTTTAGTGAACTCTGGGAGGGCCTGTGTCGTGTAGTGGATGCTAGGACAGGACTCCAGCTCCAGACAATGGGTTTAGTGTACTCTGGGAGGGCCTGTGTCGGTTAGTGGACTCAAGCACAGGACTCCAGTTCCAGACAATGGGTTTGGTGAACTCCGGGAGATCCTGTGTCTGGTAATGGACTCGTGCTCCTGACAATGTGCTTAGTGAACTCTGGGAGGGCCTGTGTCGCGTAGTGGACTCGAGCTCCAGACAATGGGTTTAGTGAACTCTGGGAGGGCCTGTGTCGGGTAGTGGACTCGAGCTCCAGACAATGGGTTTAGTGAACTCTGGGAGGGCCTGTGTCGGGTACTGGACTCGAGCTCCAGACAATGGGTTTAGTGAACTCTGGGAGGGCCTGTGTCGGGTAGTGGACTCGAGCTCCAGACAATGGGTTTAGTGAATTCTGGGAGGGCCTGTGTCGGGTAGTGGACTCGAGCACAGGACTCCAGCTCCAGACAATGGGTATAGTGAACTCTGGGAGGGCCTGTGTCGTGTAGTGGACTCGAGCACAGGACTCCAGCTCCAGACAATGGGTTTAGTGTACTCTGGGAGGGACTGTGTCGTGTAGTGGACTCGAGCACAGGACTCCAGCTCCAGACAATGGGTTTAGTGAACTCTGTGAGGGCCTGTGTCGTGTAGTGGACTCGAGCACAGGACTCCTGCTCCAGACAATGGGATTTGTGAATTCTGGGAGGGCCTGTGTCGGGTAGTGGACTCCATCTCCAGACAATGGGTTTAGTGAACTCTGCGAGGGCCTTTGTGGGGTAGTGGACTCGAGCTCCAGACAATGGGTTCAGTGAACTCTGGGAGGGCCTGTGTGGGGTAGTGGACTCGAGCTCCAGACAATGCTTTTAGTGAACTCTGGGAGGGCCTGTGTGGGGTAGTGCAGTCGAGCACAAGACTCGAGCTCCAGACAATGGGTTTAGTGAACTCTGGGAGGGCCTGTGTCAGGTAGTCGACTCCAGCTCCAGACAATGGGTTTAGTGAACTCTGGGAGGGCCTGTGTCGGGTAGTGGACTCGAGCACAGGACTCCAGCTCCAGACAATGGGTTTAGTGAACTCTGGGAGGGACTGTGTCGGGTAGTGGACTCGAGCTCCAGACAATGGGTTTAGTGAACTTTGGGAGGGCCTCTGTCGGGTAGTGGACTCGAGCTCCAGACAATGGGTTTAGTGAACTCTGGGAGGGCCTGTGTGTGGGTAGTGCAGTCCAGCACAGGACTCGAGCTCCAGACAATGGGTTTAGTGAACTTTGGGAGGGCCTCTGTCGGGTAGTGGACTCGAGCTCCAGACAATGGGTTTAGTGAACTCTGGGAGGGCCTGTGTCGGGTAGTGGACTCGATCACAGGACTCCAGCTCCAGACAATGGGTTTAGTGAACTCTGGGAGGTCCTGTGTTTGTTAGTGGACTCGAGCACAGGACTCCAGCCTCAGACAATGGGGTTACTGAACTCTGGGAGGGCCTGTGTCGGGTAGTGGACTCCAGCTCCAGACAATGGGTTTAGTGAACTCTGGGATGGCCTGTGTCGGGTAGTGGACTCGAGCACAGGACTCCAGCTCCAGACAGTCGGTTTAGTGAACTCTGGGAGGGCCTGTGTCGGGTAGTGGACTCGAGCACAGGACTCCAGCTCCAAACAATAGGTTTAGTGAACTCTGGGAGGGCCTGTGTCGTGTAGTGGATTCAAGGACAGGACTCCAGCTCAGGACAATGGGTTTAGTGAACTCTCGGAGGGCCTTTGTCGGGTAGTGTACTCGAGCACAGAACTCCAGCTCCAGACAATGGGTTTAGTGAACTCTGGGAGGGCCTGTGTCGTGTAGTGGACGCTAGGACAGGACTCCAGCTCCAGACAATGGGTTTAGTGTACTCTGGGAGGGCCTGTGTCGGGTAGTGGACTCAAGCACAGGACTCCAGCTCCAGACAATGGGTTTAGTGAACTCCGGGAGATCCTGTGTCTGGTAATGGACTCGAGCTCCAGACAATGGGTTTAGTGAACTCTGCGAGGGCCTGTGTGGGGTAGTGGACTAGAGCTCCAGACAATGGGTTCAGTGAACTCTGGGAGGGCCTGTGTGGGGTAGTGGACTCGAGCTCCAGACAATGCTTTTAGTGAACTCTGGGAGGGCCTGTGTGGGGTAGTGCAGTCGAGCACAAGACTCGAGCTCCAGATAATGGGTTTAGTGAACTCTGGGAGGGCCTGTGTCGGGTAGTCGACTCCAGCTCCAGACAATGGGTTTAGTGAAATCTGGGAGGGCCTGTGTCGGGTAGTCGACTCCAGCACCAGACAATGGGTTTAGTGAACTCTGGGAGGGCCAGTGTGGGGTAGTGGACTCGAGCTCCAGACAATGGGTTCAGTGAACTCTGGGAGGGCCTGTGTCGGGTAGTCGACTCCAGCTCCAGACAATGGGTTTAGTGAACTCTGGGAGGTCCTGTGTCGGGTAGTGGACTCGAGCACAGGACTCCAGCTCCAGACAATGGGTTTAGTGAACTCTGGGAGAGCCTGTGTCGGGTAGTGGACTCGAGCTCCAGACAATGGGTTTAGTGAACTCTGGGAGGGCCTGTCTGGGGTAGTGCAGTCTAGCACAGGACTCGAGCTCCAGACAATGGATTTAGAGAACTTTGGGAGGGCCTGTGTCGGGTAGTGGACTCGAGCTCCAGACAATGGGTTTAGTGAACTCTGGGAGGGGCTGTGTCGGGTAGTGGACTCGAGCACAGCACTCCAGCTCCAGACAATGGGTTTAGTGAACTCTGGGAGTGCCTGTGTCGATTAGTGGACTCCAACTCCAGACAATGGGTTTAGTGAACTCTGGGAGGGCCTGTGTCGGGTAGTGGACTCGAGCTCAGGACTCCAGCTCCATACAATGTGTTTGGTGAACTCTGGTAGGGCCTGTGTCGGGTTGTGCACTCGAGCTCCAGACAATGGGTTTAGTGAACTCTGGGAGGGCCTGTGTGGGGTAGTGGACTCGAGCTCCAGACAATCGGTTTAGTGAACTCTGGGAGGGCCTGTGTGGGGTAGTGGACTTGAGCACAGGACTCCAGCTCCAGACAATGGGATTTGTGAATTCTGGGAGGGCCTGTGTCGGGTAGTGCACTCCAGATCCAGACAATGGGTTTAGAGAACTCTGCGAGGGCCTGTGTGGGGTAGTGGACTCGAGCTCCAGACAATGCTTTTAGTGAACTCTGGGAGGGCCTGTGTGGGGTAGTGCAGTCGAGCACAAGACTCGAGCTCCAGACAATGGGTTTAGTGAACTCTGGGAGGGCCTGTGTCGGGTAGTCGACTCCAGCTCCAGACAATGGGTTTAGTGAACTCTGGGAGGTCCTGTGTCGGGTAGTGGACTCGAGCACAGGACTCCAGCTCCAGACAACGGGTTTAGTGAACTCTGGGAGGGCCTGTGTCGGGTAGTGGACTCGAGCTCCAGACAATGGGTTTAGTGAACTCTGGGAGGGCCTGTGTCGG